>NC_133657.1:181870206-182515393 GCF_009905375.1 Apium graveolens
TTGAAACACTTGAACTTGGATTTGTCCACCATGTTCTTATGAGGTTTAGTGGCTCTAGTGTTTTTCCTAAATTTCATCTTTGCAAATCTTCTGGACAGAAATGCAAGATGCTCATCAATACCATCAGAGTCATCTTGGCTGGAGTTGTCTTCATTCTCAGCAACTTGCTCCTTACCCTTGCTTGATTCTGATTTGCTTGTGCCATCTTTGGAGTTTAATGTTGATCTCACAGTTTCTTGTCTGCATTCTTTCTCATTTTCAGCTACCAAGGCAACTGAACCTCCTTTCTTTCTTCCCTTCTCCAATACCTCATCATGTTCCAGCTCTAGTTCATAAGTCTTCAAAATTCCATATAATCTTTCAAGAGTGAAGTCCTTATAATCTTGAGAGTTTCTCAAGGAGACAGTCATGGGTTTCCATTCCTTTGGCAAGGATCTTAAAATTTTAAGATTTGAATCCTTCACCTGGTACACTCTACCATACAGCTTCAGTCCATTTAACAGCTTTTGGAATCTATTGAATGTGTCATTTAAAGATTCATTTTCTTCAAAATGAAAATACTCATACTGTTGAATGAGAAACTGCATTTTGTTTTCTTTTACTTGTTCTGTACCTTCACACAGTAGCTGAACTGTGTCCCAAACCTCTTTGGAAGTTGTGCAATTTATCACATTATCAAACATATCCTTGTCAAGACCATTAAACAAAATGTTCATAGCCTTCTTATCCTTGTGGACTTCTTCTGTGTCTTCCATTGTCCATTCTGCTCTAGGTTTTAGAATAGATTGACCAACAGCAATTGTGGCCGTAGCAACTGTGGCTACTTTGTGGGGAATGTGAGGACCATTCTCAATGCAGTTTACATAACCTTCATCTTGGGAGAGTAGATGAAGGTGCATTTTCACCTTCCAATGGTGATAACTGTCTTTGTCAAGAACTGGGATTTTTACTCCAATATCCTTCTTACTCATCTTTGTTAGTTTCCAAGATCTTTAAACTCTTTGTGTGTCAAGAGCTTGCTCTGATACCAATTGTTATTCCTAGTGGACTAACTATGAGATTTACAGAAGGGGGGTTGAATGTAAATCTCAAAACTTTTTCAAGTTTTGAGCAGTTTTAAAGGCTTTGTGTTCAAGATAAACAAGTGTGTGAATTGCTTTAAGCTAATACAGACAGATATATATTCAAGCACTAATGTAAAGAACACAACAGACCTTAAAAACTTTTCTAGTGGATTGTTGTTCCACCAGAGATGGTATTTCAGAAAATCTGTGATTCAAGAAGTTGATCACAGCTGCGTCCTAGTACAAACTAGATAATTTTTCTCTCAAGATTTTTCTAAACAGCTCTGGAAAAATTCTTTTCTAATTACTAGCTGCTACTTGGTTTATATATCACCAAGTTTACAAGTGAAGACAAAGATAAAAAGTACAATAATAAAATAAGTTCTCCACTTGTTTCTTCTCCATTTTACTCCAGTGCATTGTTGACTATTGCCTCTTTATACTAGAGTAGAACGGCTGCTTTTTCTGATGTTCCTGAATTAGGCTACCACATCTCAGTTGTCTCTGTCAACCCATGTGCCTCTGTTTGTAGGTACAACTACCACTTGTCAACTGCTATTTAACAGAACATCCGTTGAAGCCTTCATCCGTTGATGGCTTTATCCGTTGATGTGTTAGCAGTTGAAGCTCTATCCGTTGATGCACTCATCCGTTGAAGGATGTTATCCGTTGAAGCTTTAGAGACATCCGTTGAAGCTTTGTTTCTCATCCGTTGAAGGTCTTTAAGTTATCCGTTGACACCATTTCATTTATACAAAATTACAAGGCATGAAATACTTACAATTGGCCTTCCTATCTGCATATCCTCTAGTAGTCAACATGACTTATAATTTCCCTCAACATTTAAGAATTTATATCTCAAATTCAGAGACTGAAATGTGCTACAACACTAGACTTATTTCTAAGTAAAGCTACACCATCAACGGATAGCCAAAATAGTCTTATCCGTTGAGGCTACAAATACTAGATTTCTACTTAAGTGTTTTGTTAAACATATCATCAAACTAATGCACATATATTCCTAACAATCTCCCCCTATTTATGTCTATAAGAATTGTAGACATAAATTCAAGGTTAACTTGATGATAACAAAACACTTAACAAATATATGAACTGAAACTAAGTAGAAATTCAAAAGTGCTGCAAAAGTGTATGTACTAGAAGGTAATTGAAGATTTACAGTATTTCCGAGGATGCTCCTCTAGCCTAAGCAAATCATCTTTTTCTTCTTTGATCCCTGGTTTTCTTTCCTAGCCCTTTGTCATTTTCCTTAATTTGGAGTTGGAGTTGTCTGAAGAATTCAGCTTCATCTTCATCACTGATATCCAACTTAGATTGCATTTCTTTGAGAGTTTCATTGCTGGCAATCTTGAGTTGGTCTTCAAGTCTGAAAAATCTTCAGACTCCTTTATCATCTCTGAATTCCATCAACCAATGAGGTGATTTGTGAATTGTAGTTCCCTTTTCTTGAATGAGTAAGGTTCTGGGCAAGGCATTGGGCTCCCTCCAAGTTTTCCTTATATTGGCAATCTTGTTGAGAATTTCAGTCTTGGCAGTCCTGGTAAAGCCAGAATCCTTTTGTATGGCTGAAAAGACTCTGATCAAGGTAGAGTAGCCTTCATTCAGAATCCTGTAGAGAGGCCATGTTCTTTCCCCAGCTCCTTTGTATCTGAACACCAATCTCTCTGGTAGCTGTCTGTAAGCAGCAATTCCCCTTACATCCTCCAGCTCAAAAGATCTTCAACTGTGGTAGGTTGAGCTTGAGCATCCTGCATCCATTGAGAGATTAGGTGGGAAGGTTGTAGTGTAGTGTTTGAGGTGGATGAAATGTCTAGTTGGTTTGAGGTGAAGGGTGTAACATCCGGGAAATATCGTATAATTATTTATATCAATATATGATTATTATGTGAATGTTATATGAATTTTTGGTGAATTATCTGGTGTTTGATAATAATATTTGGATGTTTGTATGTAATAAAATGTGAGTATGTTAATTTTAATATGTCCAGAATAAAATATAGATAATTAAGGTATTTTTCTGGTAATTTTTGAAGTATTAGATGATTCTATAATAATTTATGAAATTATTAATTATTTTCTGAATAATTACAAAATTATTTTATAAAGCCGGGAATCGTCCGACTTCAATCGTTTTACGTTTTTACAACCCGAAACTCTTCCGAAAACTCCTTCCTAACCTAATCTGGTAATTCCGGACATTTTCCGTGTTTTGACTTTTTCGATCCGGATTACGGTTTGACCCGTGCGCGGCCCGGCGCAAGATTTTCGATACGATAGTTATTTCGGTAATCAATAAAACCCGTATTTTCGAGAGACGGGATATTTTTATATTATTCTCGTATATAAAATTTTATAAAAAGCTCGGTTTTGATAATTATCCAATTTCGGTATTAAATCGGATCGTTATTGCAGTTACTTAGCGGCTAAGCAACTAATTTAATGATCCAAAATGATCCAAAACGATCTAAAATTCCATAAATATAAATAGCCTATTTTTTTATTTCGTTTATTCCGTTTATTCATTTGCAACCAGTTAAAACACTGTAAATACAGAGAAAAACCCGAGAAAACCGATACGTTCCCGAGAATCAAACACACGAACGAAGGCGTTATCGAACTCCGATTCGGGCGTGCAGCATATCAAAACGAAGCTCTCGGAATCCTCTATCTGAATCAATCATCAGTTTCTTTCCAGAAATCACAGTAATTTTCTTATTTAATTATTTATATTCGAATTATTTGATAATTAAATTACGAATTTTTGTTCTTGATGTTGTTGATGTGATTTGATGCTTCCATGTTGTAGAGCATGTTTTTCTGGTCGATTTGGTATATTATACTTCAAAAATAGAGTTCAATATCATGTAGTAATTAAGGTTTTAATTTCTGAAAATTTCTTGAATATGTGTTCTTGGAGTTCTTGGAATCAAAGCCACTTTAGATCGTGATTCTGTTAACCAAATCGAGCATGTAAGTAACCGTTTTGAAGCTTATTGAATTCTCTACTTGATTCTATAGTTGATTTTGTTGATAGATTACTCGATTTTTAATTCGTATATTCGGGTTCTTATTTTGAATTCGGGTTGAATGAATCGTTAGTTGTTTGATGTTGTTGATGTTGGGGATGATTAGATCGTTGAATTTCGGTTCATTTGGCACCGGTTTCGTCGATTTTGGTTTAGGATTTAGCCTCGCCGGAACCGCGGCATCTCCGCCGCTGTTCTTGGTTTCGCCGGTGTCGTGTTCATCGAGGACGAAGGAAAAACAGAGGGGGGGCATTCTGTGGTTGCTGTGGAACAACAACGGTGAAGGAACGGGATTAAAATCGCAGCCGAGATCGTTGTTTTTGCTTCGCCGGAATTCCCCTGCCGTGCCGGTTTCTGGGCACGTTCGTGTTCATCGCCGACCCGGGTTTGACCCGGTTTGCAACCCGGTTTCGACCCGGGTTTGATCCTGAAAACCTAACCCTGAACCCTGATTTTTGTGTTTCTGGTTATTTTAATATTTATTCTATTTTTCTAAAATCAGAAATTAGTTTTAGTAATTCTAAAATTTTAATAAAAATCAGTTTTAAATTTTGAAAAATAGTATTATTAATTTTTAAATTATTATTGCAAATTATAAATTCGAATTTATTTATTTAATTATTTAATTATTTATCTAATTATTTATTAGTTATCTAATTAATTAATAATTAGGTAATTAATTAATAATTAGGTAATTAAATAATAAATAATAATTAAATAATACGATTAATAATCAGATAATTAGTGAATACTACGTGTAACTCGTATCTATGCGAGTAGTGATTCGATAATTAAAATTATTATTCGAGTGATAATTATTCGAAGAATACCGTAATAATTATTCGTATAGTATAATTAAATACAGATAATCGATTAAATCGTATAAGTTGTAATAATAATCGTAATAATTCAATAATTATACGAGAAAGGTGAATGACTCGTATTTATACGAGTAATTGATTGTTGAGTTGGATTATGATTCGAATAATAACTAATTATCCGATAAATAATGTAACAGCTAGTTGTATCGATTATTTATTTATAATCGATCTAATCGAATAAATAACGATGAGTTGTAAATATTTGTAATAAATTGTGATTAATCCTAATAATTAGGAATTAATTATTTTAAATTAGTAAATAATTATCTATTAATTATTTATTAGTTATTTATTTATTAAGTGATTAATTATTTCAATAATTAATCACATAATTTTCAATAAATCGTAACTTCTTCATTTTAACTCCAAAAATTATAAAAAAATTATTTTTGACTTTGATTTTTCTTAAATAATTATTTAAAAATATAATTAAGGATTGTTTAATTATAATTAATTATTTATAATTAATTATTAATTAATTAAATCTTGTTTAATTCATAATAAATCAACCGTTCGTCCGTTTAATACGAAACGAACGCCTCTAGACTCAGAAAAATATTCTGCTTCTATTAAAAATATTTTCAAGACCTAAATTCTTTTATATTAAAAGGATGTTTGTTTCACGAATCATCCTGAGTCGGTAATTGATTGATAAAATGTTCTTTTTGACCCAATTTCAACTCTAAACATATCGAGACCTATCTTTTGACGATTCAACTTATATGTTACGTGAATTACATGATTACGTGTTATCTGGATAATATGATTACCTGTCCTATGTGTATGTATTATGCAAATAATGAGTCAGCATGTCTTGTGAATGCTATCTGAATGAGATGTGATTCTTATATATTATTATTATCGGACGGGTAGACGATAGGGATAAGTGTATAGACTAGTCAAATATATATTGTCAGTTCATTGAATAGTATTATTTGTGATAAATGCATATAGTATGAGACGTTCAAAGCCAGATAGAGATGGTAGGAGTGAAGCCTGATTCCGTGTAATACTGAAACAAGTGGATTTGGGATAAAGATAACCTAAGAAGGTAAATGATAAGAAAGGTCAAGTAGCTCGTCAAGGGTAGTATAGAGGCGACAGGACTGAATGATATGTCAACTAGTTAAAGATCAGAGAGATTCTCAATTGAGGCAAGTATCTCTATCATCACTTATTGTTCAAGTGATATTTATTTTAAATTTTATCATGCAAGTATTGCTTTCCCTATTCTCAGTTTAGAATCGATAAACATATCGCTGAAATAAATAATTCTGTTTATGCAAGTATTCCCGAACTTTCTTTTAAATACTGCAAGTATTCCTAACCTTTCTCCTTAAATACTGCAAATATTTATTCGCTCCTATTCTAAGTTCAGAATAGTTAACTGTTTAATATTTCGCTGCAATTACTCTTATTTATGCAAGTTCCTTTCACTATTATTTCTTTATCATTGATGGCTCTCTTGAGCAAGTACCCAAAGTGATTTGACATCAAAATATTCCACGGACTGGATGGTTACTATATATATATATATATATAAGGACCAGTGATGAGCTGGATCCTATGGGCCGGAGATGGACCGGACCCTTTAGGCCATAGTTGCCTGAGTACTCCTAATGTTGGTTGGGTCTATGCAGTTGGGTATAGATCCGCACTATCTCCTGACTGATCAGCAGGTTATAGTGCATATGTTGGTTTCTAGTGTTCAGTCCAATTTATTGTTGATCGCCATTAAGGGCATTCCCTCTTGAAGTAAAATGTGATTATGGGTTAAAGTTATTCTTTCTTAGCCCTCAGTTTCGGGAAATTACAGTGTTTATAAATAAATTCGAGGTTCAGAGTGTTGTTGCAGCATTTGTTGCTCAGGGATATTTAGAATCTTGAATGAGTTGGGAATTTCTTAATTATTCAACCCGTCCTTATCAGGCTGGTTTAGCAGGCTAAGTCTATGGAAACTTAGTCGATAATGATGGATACTGAATAGTTAGGAATTTCTTGCACGTCGTTTTATGAATAGTTATTGCATCCATTGCTCAATTATGAGATGATACCAGAAGCTATTTTGAAAACACGCGATCTCTAAAAGCTCTGACAAAAATGTCATTATGTCCTTTGTGATTTATAGCAATACAAATCAAATTGATTTAAGCGGATAAAGTATATCCTTTAAATGATTTCGTGTTTCGCTCTTCAAAATATTTCAGAGAAATTAATGTTTAAAGACTCAAATTATATACTTGCTGGGCATTTTTGGCTCACTCTTGCTTTGTCAATTTTTATTTCTGCCAGAAACAGATAAGGATTAAAGTGAATAGCTTTGATAGACATCAGAAGTTAGAGAAGTTTCCGTTGCGAGAGGTTGAAGGTGTTAGAAGAATGTGACAAGAGCATTAGTTCAAAGGTATATATACTTGTATTATAGTTGAAGTGAGCTGTAGAAGGTTAGATTCTTGTTTCATACCATGACCTGTAAAAGATCCGGACTCAAGGGGTTATTCATTTATTTCTTTACTTTATGTAATAATGGTTTAGTAACACCAAATCTTGACCCCGGATTTGGGGCGTTACAGTTTGGCATCAGAGCTGCAGGTTATTGGTCACTGAAATAAGAATAGGTGAGAGTAAGATAGAAATGATAGGTAGTACAGGATAGGAAATACCCTAGGCATACTCAGGTTAAGTTGAGTTGAGTGCGAATTAGGGTTAGCAGATCCGAGATGGAGTTGCTAAGATAGGATCGTTGAGAAAGTGTAAGGCGAATATCATAACATTATAGGTATATTGAATTTTCAGATCATACAATAATGAGGAATCAACGGATCGACAGAGACTGGATATGTTACCCTACTTTTCATGTGATTTGAAGGAAATGCGGGTGATCTCGTAAGCATTTGTGTAAGGGAAACTAGGTGAGCTTTAGTACGAGTTGACTTAGGTATTAGGACGAGTTACACGTCGAAGGCAACCAGTGAATGGAAGCTGATGAAGAACCGACGTTGCACGTTTTGAAGGCATCATCGTTGTGAAAAGATTCTTATCACTTATCGGGAGCTGCATGAGGAATAATATTTACCTTCCTAGATATAGGTAAGATTAGCAAGAAGATGCGACCCTATTCACATACAGAACGTCGAATTGCGTGCGTGGTTGTAAGCATAACGTCGAGGACGACGACATGAATATGAAAGACAATGGCAGACGTCAGCGTTGGGTCCAAGTTAGGAATAAAATGGCATATAACGGTGAATGAAGTTTCGTCGGCTAATAAGTGCATGTATAATCCAAGGAAAAGTGGAAGAAGTACCAAAGTAGAGAGACCTTATATGGATATTCTTTTAATTAGACATTTTATTGGTAAATCAGGAAGATAACAAGTAATTTATATAGTAATGACGACCAAATATTTGATTTTTAAAACTTTAAAATTAGATTTCGGAAAAGATTTTCTTCATCAACTTTCAGAAGATTTTTGCATGAAATGAGTTTTACAAATTGGTTGTCAAATTACTACTTATGTTCTTGTTATTATAAACAGAAAATGATCTAAAAAGAAGAATGGAATTAGACTCAGTGTTGTTATTCCAAGGGCCAAGTAGACCCATCAGCAGGAAGAAGGTTTAAGGTTGCTGTGAAGAATGAAAGTAAACGTTGTTTAATAAAATCAATAATTGAATCAACGTATTAAAATATTATTTCCCCACTTTATAAGATTAATAAAATTTAACAAGATTCGTGAATCGAACGAATGAAGGATGATTGAAGGAAATGGCAGAATCTTCTAGATGGTGGAAGAGGAATCATTTCTATCAATGGAATAGAGGCATTACGTGATCAATGGGTATTTTACACGACATAGATGAAATCTGAAGCTGTGATTTTAACTTCGGAATGACGCGATTAAAATTAAATTATTGAAGCATTTGGTGTGAGGGCATTTCCAGGAAGCATTTCAAAGCAGTGATGTGACTTGAATCGTGAACCTGTATCCGCACGATCCTGAAGGCATACGTAAATGAAGCGTGGAAGGTGATCGGCATTGACATTCTTTTTTTTCTAGTATGATAACATATGTTCTTCTCGAATTTAAATATGTATGAGCTTTTTCTATTGATAAATCATATGAGGCGGAAACGAAAGAACATTCTTGTATCCCTCCTAAATTGTTGCTTTTCTCAAATTCTTGATTCCCAATTGAGACAACAGTGTTATGATATGACGCTTTGTCGAAATGACGAAAAGTCGGGTGGGACGCCACCTAATCATGTGCTGTATGCCATATAGTATGAAAGACTGGCCATCTTGAGTATGAATATGGTTGTCTCATCCTTCACTCATTTTTCTTCCTTCAATCAGTTGTCGCATTGTTATTCCTTATTCCGTTTTTCAATCAAAATCATGTTTACAAACTCTCCTCTTGCATCGAGTCTGTTCTTTGACGATTCCAAAAGAAATAGAATAGTCAGTGCGACAGGTAGAATTATGTGTCAAAGGAGAATATGATTGTAAGTTGATAAATAATGCACTTCAAACTAGAGGATTTCGACGCGAAATGAATGGTTAGTGAATCGTACATTTATTACAAAATAAGGAAGCAGAGTTGTGTGTGTCAGACGAAGTAAACGAGTATCGGGACGACGGTCAAAGATCAAGGAAATTCTGAACGATGACTCAGACAGGCGGTTAATACCCGAGGCATCCCTTCGTCATGAAAAGATATTAGTCGTCAAATAAAAATCGAATTTCGAACGTGTTCTTCAAGAAGTTGTGAAGATCCCTAACTTAGATAATTGATTGTGAATGCAATGCTCATACCCGGGTCAGTAACGGAAGTTCGATGCAAAGCCATAAATAGAGATGAAGCAATGGTGACTCGATTGTGAAACTTTTCAAGAAATGATAATCTAACGATTGAGTTTCTACCAGATTGTGATGGTAATAATGGAGACCATGCGCAGTTATTAAAAGATAAACCGATTAATAATGATCAGAAATAAATTAACAGAATCATGAAATCAAACCTTAAATTCATTAAGAACAATTCGTAATATTCTAAGAAAGGTATGGTTATATTAATCATTGTGGGTTTCAGATCCAATCCCAATTAAAAAGAGATATGCTATACTAGTTAGATGCTGATCAAAGGTGAATTGTGGGAATTGATGATTTGGTTGATGGAAGTGGATGTATATGATTGTGGATGACTTGGTTGATTAATGATGTCGGCTTGAGTCCGACTGGTAGTCAATGGTGTAGGGGAAGTGCTGCCCAAATTTTGAGAAATTACCCTATAGTTAAGAACAAAGAAGTATATGGTCATTCTCGTCAGCATTCCAGATAATTGCAATCTCGGTTCTTGAGAAAGTTGTTATGACCAAACTGACTTTATGTAATTGGTCTTTGATTCCAGTTAGCTAGTTAGCACTTGGTTTAAGTGATCATTTAAAGGAGTTGATTGATCCACTTTGCCAACTAATGGTTAGTTAAATGGAAATCGATTCCAATTAGATTAAGTCAAACTCTAACATAATTTCCAGATCCGAAATGAAAGATATAGAAATTTGAGAAAAAGTAATGGCGTTACTGTAAATTAAAAAAGGCCTAGTTCAATTAGCGTGATGTTATTGTAATCGGGTGTAAGGTGTGATCCAGAAGAATATTTCAAGACCTGAAGCGGTTGAATAGAAGTTGCTATAGAATAATGGAAAGCTCACAAATTCAAACATCCAATGAACGACGGAGATTGATGAAGTCCGCATGTGAACTCAGGAAAAGAGATGAGAATCAATGAAGAGAAGTCAAACACGTGATTTGTGACACGTCAAGTAAGGCTAAGAAAATAGCTACCGAGGAAATTCAATAATTTGTTAGTAAGAATTTAAATAGTATAAATAAAAGCCTTCATTCCAGTGTGAATTCCAGGAATGACCTATTCAATAATAAACAGAGTAATATTACTAAGAAAAAGAAATTCGTTATGTATGAAGAAGATAATGAATAATGATAATAAAGAACTAATCAAGACAAGAAGTGAAATCAAAAGGATGATAAAGAAAGTTTATAAAATAATCCAGGATATACGCAAGGTATAAACGTCGGTTGGGCCAAAATTGATTGGAGAATAAAGTGAAACGTCGATAGTTGGAGATAGGAATTTCATTCAAGAAATGCGTGTAAACAAGAATGATTAAACAAAGAAATTAATGGCAAACGATTGGAGAAGCGCGTTACAATAAATCTCAAAAGGGAATTCTTTAGAACTAAAGTAAATTCCCGGAGGTTCGAATGAATGCTTTATCAAGATTACCTCAAGGAATGAGGTGAGGATTTCTCGTCGGTTACTGCATAGAGTCAAGCTGGTGACAAAGACCCCATATCCTCTAACTCAATAGGGACGAAATAATAAATAAGGGAAAACCTCAGAAATATGAATATGGAAAAGAAAATAGATATATGAGGATACGCGTCGATTATCAGAAATTGTAAGTTTGAAGGTTATGCGAACACAATGTACCAGGAGTATTGAGATAGAGTGATCGTATTTATTGATAACCTCCTCATCAATTCAAGGACTAAGGAAGAGACTAAGTCGAACGACTGAGGATATGCTTGCAAAGAATTGAGAAATAGCAGCTGGATTCTCAGCTTCAAAGATATGAATTCTGGTTATAATTGATTATGAGCTCCTGTGTGTGGGTAAAGAACAAACAGGAAAAGTCCATTAAAGAATAGATGTTTCAAATAGAAATAAAAGAGTGAATACCATTAAGTTGTTGAGAAAGGGTTAAAAGAAATAGAAATGTGCTACCACATGGACATCGAGTGCAGACGAATTGAAAATGCATGTAAGCACGAGTTACTAGAATTAGAAAGAAAAAGAGAATTAAGATGTGTTATGTTGTTCCTCCTAAGTAGTAAATAGACATGATAAGTAGAAGTGAGTTGGCTTCACCGTTACCCATACAGCGCATTCATAAGGCATTGATCTGTAGATATTCGGAAGGAGTAAGTTAGCTCCAGTATATATAGGAGATGGAGAGTTGAATTGAGTTATGCAAGCAATAAATAAAATATGATATTAGCAAGAGGCTATAAAGGAAAAATTGGTATTATACGTTAAAGTTATGAAAAATTATGAGGTTGAGAGATTAACCTGAGAAAATGAAAGTTATATACTTGAAAAATATTAATATTATTCCTTAGCGTGATTCTGAGGACAGAATCCTTTTAAGGGGGGAAGGATGTAACATCCGGGAAATATCGTATAATTATTTATATCAATATATGATTATTATGTGAATGTTATATGAATTTTTGGTGAATTATCTGGTGTTTGATAATAATATTTGGATGTTTGTATGTAATAAAATGTGAGTATGTTAATTTTAATATGTCCAGAATAAAATATAGATAATTAAGGTATTTTTCTGGTAATTTTTGAAGTATTAGATGATTCTATAATAATTTATGAAATTATTAATTATTTTCTGAATAATTACAAAATTATTTTATAAAGCCGGGAATCGTCCGACTTCAATCGTTTTACGTTTTTACAACCCGAAACTCTTCCGAAAACTCCTTCCTAACCTAATCTGGTAATTCCGGACATTTTCCGTGTTTTGACTTTTTCGATCCGGATTACGGTTTGACCCGTGCGCGGCCCGGCGCAAGATTTTCGATACGATAGTTATTTCGGTAATCAATAAAACCCGTATTTTCGAGAGACGGGATATTTTTATATTATTCTCGTATATAAAATTTTATAAAAAGCTCGGTTTTGATAATTATCCAATTTCGGTATTAAATCGGATCGTTATTGCAGTTACTTAGCGGCTAAGCAACTAATTTAATGATCCAAAATGATCCAAAACGATCTAAAATTCCATAAATATAAATAGCCTATTTTTTTATTTCGTTTATTCCGTTTATTCATTTGCAACCAGTTAAAACACTGTAAATACAGAGAAAAACCCGAGAAAACCGATACGTTCCCGAGAATCAAACACACGAACGAAGGCGTTATCGAACTCCGATTCGGGCGTGCAGCATATCAAAACGAAGCTCTCGGAATCCTCTATCTGAATCAATCATCAGTTTCTTTCCAGAAATCACAGTAATTTTCTTATTTAATTATTTATATTCGAATTATTTGATAATTAAATTACGAATTTTTGTTCTTGATGTTGTTGATGTGATTTGATGCTTCCATGTTGTAGAGCATGTTTTTCTGGTCGATTTGGTATATTATACTTCAAAAATAGAGTTCAATATCATGTAGTAATTAAGGTTTTAATTTCTGAAAATTTCTTGAATATGTGTTCTTGGAGTTCTTGGAATCAAAGCCACTTTAGATCGTGATTCTGTTAACCAAATCGAGCATGTAAGTAACCGTTTTGAAGCTTATTGAATTCTCTACTTGATTCTATAGTTGATTTTGTTGATAGATTACTCGATTTTTAATTCGTATATTCGGGTTCTTATTTTGAATTCGGGTTGAATGAATCGTTAGTTGTTTGATGTTGTTGATGTTGGGGATGATTAGATCGTTGAATTTCGGTTCATTTGGCACCGGTTTCGTCGATTTTGGTTTAGGATTTAGCCTCGCCGGAACCGCGGCATCGCCGCCGCTGTTCTTGGTTTCGCCGGTGTCGTGTTCATCGAGGACGAAGGAAAAACAGAGGGGGGGCATTCTGTGGTTGCTGTGGAACAACAACGGTGAAGGAACGGGATTAAAATCGCAGCCGAGATCGTTGTTTTTGCTTCGCCGGAATTCCCCTGCCGTGCCGGTTTCTGGGCACGTTCGTGTTCATCGCCGACCCGGGTTTGACCCGGTTTGCAACCCGGTTTCGACCCGGATTTGATCCTGAAAACCTAACCCTGAACCCTGATTTTTGTGTTTCTGGTTATTTTAATATTTATTCTATTTTTCTAAAATCAGAAATTAGTTTTAGTAATTCTAAAATTTTAATAAAAATCAGTTTTAAATTTTGAAAAATAGTATTATTAATTTTTAAATTATTATTGCAAATTATAAATTCGAATTTATTTATTTAATTATTTAATTATTTATCTAATTATTTATTAGTTATCTAATTAATTAATAATTAGGTAATTAATTAATAATTAGGTAATTAAATAATAAATAATAATTAAATAATACGATTAATAATCAGATAATTAGTGAATACTACGTGTAACTCGTATCTATGCGAGTAGTGATTCGATAATTAAAATTATTATTCGAGTGATAATTATTCGAAGAATACCGTAATAATTATTCGTATAGTATAATTAAATACAGATAATCGATTAAATCGTATAAGTTGTAATAATAATCGTAATAATTCAATAATTATACGAGAAAGGTGAATGACTCGTATTTATACGAGTAATTGATTGTTGAGTTGGATTATGATTCGAATAATAACTAATTATCCGATAAATAATGTAACAGCTAGTTGTATCGATTATTTATTTATAATCGATCTAATCGAATAAATAACGATGAGTTGTAAATATTTGTAATAAATTGTGATTAATCCTAATAATTAGGAATTAATTATTTTAAATTAGTAAATAATTATCTATTAATTATTTATTAGTTATTTATTTATTAAGTGATTAATTATTTCAATAATTAATCACATAATTTTCAATAAATCGTAACTTCTTCATTTTAACTCCAAAAATTATAAAAAAATTATTTTTGACTTTGATTTTTCTTAAATAATTATTTAAAAATATAATTAAGGATTGTTTAATTATAATTAATTATTTATAATTAATTATTAATTAATTAAATCTTGTTTAATTCATAATAAATCAACCGTTCGTCCGTTTAATACGAAACGAACGCCTCTAGACTCAGAAAAATATTCTGCTTCTATTAAAAATATTTTCAAGACCTAAATTCTTTTATATTAAAAGGATGTTTGTTTCACGAATCATCCTGAGTCGGTAATTGATTGATAAAATGTTCTTTTTGACCCAATTTCAACTCTAAACATATCGAGACCTATCTTTTGACGATTCAACTTATATGTTACGTGAATTACATGATTACGTGTTATCTGGATAATATGATTACCTGTCCTATGTGTATGTATTATGCAAATAATGAGTCAGCATGTCTTGTGAATGCTATCTGAATGAGATGTGATTCTTATATATTATTATTATCGGACGGGTAGACGATAGGGATAAGTGTATAGACTAGTCAAATATATATTGTCAGTTCATTGAATAGTATTATTTGTGATAAATGCATATAGTATGAGACGTTCAAAGCCAGATAGAGATGGTAGGAGTGAAGCCTGATTCCGTGTAATACTGAAACAAGTGGATTTGGGATAAAGATAACCTAAGAAGGTAAATGATAAGAAAGGTCAAGTAGCTCGTCAAGGGTAGTACAGAGGCGACAGGACTGAATGATATGTCAACTAGTTAAAGATCAGAGGGATTCTCAATTGAGGCAAGTATCTCTATCATCACTTATTGTTCAAGTGATATTTATTTTAAATTTTATCATGCAAGTATTGCTTTCCCTATTCTCAGTTTAGAATCGATAAACATATCGCTGAAATAAATAATTCTGTTTATGCAAGTATTCCCGAACTTTCTTTTAAATACTGCAAGTATTCCTAACCTTTCTCCTTAAATACTGCAAATATTTATTCGCTCCTATTCTAAGTTCAGAATAGTTAACTGTTTAATATTTCGCTGCAATTACTCTTATTTATGCAAGTTCCTTTCACTATTATTTCTTTATCATTGATGGCTCTCTTGAGCAAGTACCCAAAGTGATTTGACATCAAAATATTCCACGGACTGGATGGTTACTATATATATATATATATAAGGACCAGTGATGAGCTGGATCCTATGGGCCGGAGATGGACCGGACCCTTTAGGCCATAGTTGCCTGAGTACTCCTAATGTTGGTTGGGTCTATGCAGTTGGGTATAGATCCGCACTATCTCCTGACTGATCAGCAGGTTATAGTGCATATGTTGGTTTCTAGTGTTCAGTCCAATTTATTGTTGATCGCCATTAAGGGCATTCCCTCTTGAAGTAAAATGTGATTATGGGTTAAAGTTATTCTTTCTTAGCCCTCAGTTTCGGGAAATTACAGTGTTTATAAATAAATTCGAGGTTCAGAGTGTTGCTGCAGCATTTGTTGCTCAGGGATATTTAGAATCTTGAATGAGTTGGGAATTTCTTAATTATTCAACCCGTCCTTATCAGGCTGGTTTAGCAGGCTAAGTCTATGGAAACTTAGTCGATAATGATGGATACTGAATAGTTAGGAATTTCTTGCACGTCGTTTTATGAATAGTTATTGCATCCATTGCTCAATTATGAGATGATACCAGAAGCTATTTTGAAAACACGCGATCTCTAAAAGCTCTGACAAAAATGTCATTATGTCCTTTGTGATTTATAGCAATACAAATCAAATTGATTTAAGCGGATAAAGTATATCCTTTAAATGATTTCGTGTTTCGCTCTTCAAAATATTTCAGAGAAATTAATGTTTAAAGACTCAAATTATATACTTGCTGGGCATTTTTGGCTCACTCTTGCTTTGTCAATTTTTATTTCTGCCAGAAACAGATAAGGATTAAAGTGAATAGCTTTGATAGACATCAGAAGTTAGAGAAGTTTCCGTTGCGAGAGGTTGAAGGTGTTAAAAGAATGTGACAAGAGCATTAGTTCAAAGGTATATATACTTGTATTATAGTTGAAGTGAGCTGTAGAAGGTTAGATTCTTGTTTCATACCATGACCTGTAAAAGATCCGGACTCAAGGGGTTATTCATTTATTTCTTTACTTTATGTAATAATGGTTTAGTAACACCAAATCTTGACCCCGGATTTGGGGCGTTACAAAGGGTGTTGAGGTAGTAGGTAACCCTGTGACCGGAGTCACAGTTTAACTCACAGTTGGAACTGTGGTTTTGACAGTGTGTTGTTCACCAAGAATGAAAATCTCCATTTGAATTGGAGGGGATTTAACCAGGTTACTGTCATGTACCATGGCCTCAAACCCTTGTTCTTCTTGCAAAGAACTGGCACTTGAATGTGTTATACTTGCCTCCCCGATAGTTGGACCATTGGCAATTTGACTCCTAGCTTCTATTGTCAATGTAATTTCAGCCAGGGTTTTGAGGGGAGTTGTCCCTACCCGAGGAACCTCCAATTGAATTGGAGATGATTTAGATATCTCCCCATAGGAGTACTACCCTCAAACCTTTCAATCTATAAAGATTGATTTGCACAAGAAGGTGCATTTGGTACCATCACATGGTCTTCTGTAAAAATTGATAAAACCCCTGTATTTTTTTTTGGTGTCATCAAGGTGTACCCCAACATATAGCCTTTCACCAGCTAAATGTTGTTCCTGGGTGGTGAGCACAGTTTCATGAATTGTGTCAATAAGCTGCAGTTCCAATTCTTACTTTTCAATCTCAAGCTTTTTATTTGTTTTTGACAGTCTACTAACTTCCTCAGTAGCTGCCACCATGTTTGTGTGGATATGAAACATCTATACACTCATCTTTTCAACAGTTTCTTTATATTGACTTGTATCTAAATCAATAGTGGTTAGAGTTGGTAATTCTGATTTTGAAGAGGATGATTCTCCATGCTCAAGAGCCATAAGTGCATACTTTCCAAATTCTTCTTTGTCATCATCTTCATCAATGTCATCCCAACTTTTACCTTTAGCTATATAAGCCTTTCCTTATTGTTTCTTCAAGAGAGCTTCATATTTTGCTTCCAATTCCATGATATGCTTTATCCTTCTTCACTTTCTTTGGCTTCCTGCACTCAGTAGCAAAATGGTCCAACTCATCACAGTTAAAGCACCTTGTCTTTGATCTGTCAACAGATCTAGTTTTGTAACCACCTTTTCTAGCTGAGTTAAACTGAGTTTTTGATTTCCAATTGTTGCTATTTGAGGATTGTCCCTTGTTCTTGGAAGACTTTGGCTTTTTGACCCTAATGTTAAAGAATTTTCTAGCCAGGTAAGCCATATATTGATCCATCTCATTTAGCTCATCAAAAGTATAGTATTCATCTTCCTCTAACTCCAAAATAACTTGTTTTCGAGGTCCCTTTTTCTTTTGCTCACTAGCATGAATGGCTGGAGCATGAGCATCTTGTTCATCTTCACTTGCTTCACTATTATTGACAACTAAGGCACTGGATCCATCAACCACATGTCCTTGGTTTGCTTTTAATGACTTCCTTTGTAACATCTCAAGTTCATATGTTTTCAAGTTCCCATATAAAACTTCCAGTGTCATTCTGCTCAAGTCTCTTCCTTCTCTAATAGCTAATATTTTCTGTTCAAGATGGTCAGGAAGAGCTAGCAAAAACTTTAGGTTAACCTCCCCAGCTTCATACTTATCATGAAGTTGCAAGTCATTTATCAGTTTGTTGAACCTTTCAAAAACTTCAGTAATTCCTTCTTTAGGCTTGGCCATGAAACCCCCATACTGAGACACCAGTATTCTTTTTTGATTAGACCTTACTTCCTCTATCCCTCACACATAATCTCAATCTTCTCCCAAATATGTTTGGCTGTGTCACAGTTGACAATATTTTTGTACATAACATTGTCAAGTCACTCTATCAGAATTAGTTGCAGGCCACTGTCCATAGAGATTTTTTCCTTTTCAGGTTCAGTGTATTTTGAGGGGTCTTTAGGGGAAAAATGAGCTGAAATGACCATATATCCATCAGTAGATTCATCAACCCTTTCCATGGGAATAAAAGGTTCATTTTTGAGAATCTGGATGTACATGGGATTGGCCATCCTTATAAACAGCATCATCTTCTTTTTCCACAATGTGTAGTTGGTTTTGTCAAAGGCTGGTATCTTGATGCTACTTAAATTTTGTGCACTCATACTTTCAAGATCTTTATATGTTTACTTTCAGATTTTGCTATGATACCACTTGTTAGATATTGAGTGCAACTCATAGGTGGGGATGAATGTATTTCTTGAATTTTTAGCCTTTTTAAAACTTATTTGGATATTGTATGAACAAAGCAGTTTATATTTGCAGAGATATTGTGTTAGAGAAATAAATCAACAAGCACGGTATTTCAAAACTCGCTTAATTTTTATTAATTAAGTTTGTCTTGCTACAAATTCTGGGTTCTTAAGAAGATAAGAACACAACTTCTATCTTGAGAGTATACAAGAAAATTTAATCTGTTTTGTTACTTGTGAACTAAAGACCAGTGCATTTTTTATAGACTAGCAACACGGGTTTACAAGACTTGTACTAAAATGTACTAAACTACTTTCTAAAGCAACATTTTTCTATTTTCATTTCTAGCTTAGCAAATATGTGTAGTATCTTGCAGATCTGTGACCATCCTTTGTCCAGTTAATTTTGGCCATTGATCTAGCATTCTCCCAACTGCTTTGTAGACTTTTCAATCTATTTGATAGATTATTTGTTGACTGATAATCTTTAATCTTGAACTTATCTGCATTCTGTATTTAAGAGGTATGTCGAGATCTCCAGTTTGTTCTATAGAGCAGTTTATATTTGCAGAGATATTGTGTTAGAGAAATAAATCAAGCACAGTATTTCAAAACTCACTTAATTTTTATTAATTAAGTTTGTCTTGCTACAAATTCTGGGTTCTTAAGAAGATAAGAACACAACTTCTATCTTGAGAGTATACAAGAAAATTTGATCTGTTTTGTTACTTGTGAACTAAAGACCAGTGCATTCTTTATAGACTAGCAACACGGGTTTACAAGACTTGTACTAAAATGTACTAAACTACTTTCTAAAGCAACATTTTTCTATTTCCATTTCTAGCTTAGCAAATATATGTAGTATCTTGCAGGTCTGTGACCATCCTTTGTCCAGTTAATTTTGGCCCTTGATCTAGCATTCTCCCAACTGCTTTGTAGACTTTTCAATCTAGTTGATAGATTATTTGTTGACTGATAATCTTTAATCTTGAACTTATCTGCATTCTGTATTTAAGAAGTATGTCGAGATCTCCAGTTTGTTCTATAGAGAAGTGACATCTCGATAAGTATAATGACTTATCAAGATCTCTGAGTTCTCTATAGGTGTACTTGACTTGTCGAGGTCTTTGGATTCTTGCATGTGAAATGACTTGTCGATATGTCTGAGATCTCTAAATATAGAAGTGACTTGTCGATATTTATGAGATCTCTATATGAGAAATTGACTTGTCGATATCTCCAATTCTTCACATCTTCAATTGACTTGTCGATATCTCTAAGTTCTCTACATGCAGAAATGACTTGTCGATATCTCCAGTTCTCTACATCTTCATTTGACTTGTCGATATCTCTGAGACTTCTTCATAAGCCATTTTGGACTTCTCGATAAGTCATTCTGTACTTCTCGAATGATTTCTCGATATAACTTGATCTGCGACTTGTCGATATCTTGACTTAGAACATTTTTCATAGAACAATTTTATTCAACTCCAAGCTTCTATACTTTTCTCTAAGGCATGATCATGGCTTGATCTTCTTCCAGAGTTTATTCCTTAGCTTGAATCTGTTCACAGAAAAATCCTCCAGTCTAATCTTCTAACCATTTTACAAACTCAAGTAATACAATACTGAATACTAAGTAGATTATCAAACAACTAAATCTTAGGATTGTCAATGTGACTTAGTCTTGTTATTATACTGCATGTCTTGCACAACAATATCATATGAAACATGTACAATTTTATAAAAATGCTTCACGCACGGGTATATTTGGCATTGTTGTTATTGACAATAACATCAATTTTTTTAAAAAAAAAATAGTTTAAAAACTATTTGAAACTCTTTGATAAAATGAAAAAGTTATTTTTTTGAAATGTGATTTTGGCCTAAAAGTTGTTAGTGAAAGCATGTTTTCCCGTATTTTTGAAAAAAAAAACTGCTTTTCAACTTTTTATGAGAATCAGTTGTTAATTAATTTTATAATCAAATCTCATCAAAATCATTATTTTTCTAAAATTTTTACATCAAAATATATACATAATAAAAATATTTTCAAACAGTTATTTGATTTTTACAACAATACTTTTTTACCATCACTTTTTCTAACAACACATCAATTTTTAACAGAAATCTCAAATATAGCTGGAATCAATGAAATTTAAAGAACTAACTTAAAATTTAAGATGATCCAAACTTAGTATTTTGTAATTTTCTTAAGCCTCGTTTTTCGATGTAATCCAATTATGTAACTTAAAATTTCTTGAATTCAGAATGATTTACGGTGTTTGATTTGCTATATGTTAAATTGGGGAAGGGAATTTTCTTCTCGGTCATATTCTTTATCAACCGGTGACAAGTCATTCATCAACTTTTAAAACCTGTCATAGATTTCAGTCAAGGACTCGTCAGTTTTTGAGTCAAAGTGTTCATACTTCTGAGTGAGTATAGTTCTTATGTTCTTCTTTATAGCAGTAATGCCTTAACATTTGACCTCTAAGGTGTACCAAATTTATTTGGCAGTTTTGCATCCAATAACCCTATTGGACATGACACTGTCAAGACTGCTATGCAAAATATGTCTAACTTTTGCATCTTTCATAATAAATGAAAGATCCCCAGGGGAATAACCCTTCTTTTCTTTATCAACCATCTTTTCTTCTTGGCCAGGAACAACAACAGCTAGCTTCATTGGCCTATGAGGACCATCATAAATCCTGTACAAATATTCAGGATCTGCTGCTTCTAGACACATGACCATCTTCACTTTCGAGATTGGATATTCATGAATCTTCAGGATTGGAACCTTGATAGCCTCGTATCTACTAATATTGCGGATGATTTGATTTGTGGCTGGTGGAGATGGGGAATTTTTTTGTGCTTCTTTGTCTGCAATTAGTGATTGTTATATGGATCTTAAACTATTTGTGTATCAACAGAAAACTCTGATATCAATTGTTAGGCCTTTAATCAACTGTAGAGGGTGAATACAGTTAAACAATCAAATCGAAATAACAGACACAATTGAAAGAAGATGTATAAAAACTGATTACAATACTCTCTCAAAGAATGAGCATATATCCTTGAGAGCTGCTAGGTTATGTGAATAATATAACAATGTTCGAACACATCAAGTGTAAACCTAAACTGTGCTTATATACTGTTACACAATCAATAAGAAATCCTAATACAATACAATAAGAAATCCTAATACATATTCATCTATTGATTGATATAATAAGTAAAATCATACACTGACATATCTCTGCAAATATTTCCTCATTTGATATCTCCTGATTTCCAACTTGACAAGTACTGATACGACTAAATGCTGATGTCAAATGTTGATCATGAAATATTGATGATAAATGTCGATGACTTCACATTTGTCAAACTTTGATATCAAATGCTGATCAATAAACCCTGATAGTTTAAATACTGATATCATCAATTTCTTCTAACATTTATGATAAGTTAATTTTACAAACGTTCAAAAATATATAAAATTAACATGCATATTATATTTCTATTAATTTTTAGGCTTTTATCATAAAGCTAATTCTACCTACAACATATCAATCTCTTCCTGTGTATATCAGCACATTACCGGACAACCTTACGACGAGCAAATCATAATATCAGAATTCGTTACTCTAGTTATATATTTTTAGGCCCTTAAGATTTGTGGTAAAAGAATATTCACCCCATGTAAAACAAAACTCAACAGGCTTACAAAAATAGTCCATTAACAAAACAAAGTATGTACTCTGAATGGTCTCTCACATATAATGCATTGAGGCCCAAACCATAAGACTAAATGAAAATAGAAAAAAGTAACGTCTTCGGCTCTTTTCAGAGCAGTTTAAAAATGAGAACCCAAGTTCCAAATCTTTGACGGCCTCATTTCTTGTCTAAGTTATCAACTCTGCAAGCAAAATATTATTTTTAGTTTTACCAAATAACCCTTTCCCCTAAATGGACGTATCAATCATAATTATTATTATTATTTTTGCTATATGATCAACCACATTTTGACATCATATATGAAACAAAAAAAGACATGGTTATTATTGACATTTGTTAACATTTTATCATCGTACCAAAGTGCACATTTTCACTCAAATTTAACATAGTACTCTGAAAAAAACTATTATTTTTTGATAAATTGTTTATAAAATTATTACAAAAATCAATCCCATCTTTTTTCTCCGTTTTCCAAAATAAAAAAACCCCTAATTTCCCAAATTAAAAAAAAAAACCGAAAAAAGGGGGAAAAATGGAGAAAATTGTAGAAAAAGTTAAGGAGTTGGGGTTTATGGCTACAACCCTACTTCCAACTGTGCTTCAGCTCCTCCGCTAATTCACTTCTTCTCTAATTCCAGATTTTTTTTTTCATTTTATAGATAATTCATTTTAATTTAATTTCCCAGAAGCAACAAGAAGATGTTTCCACTTTAATGGCGATTCTTCAAAAAAACCTTCACTCTTTCTTCCTCTTCTCCATTCTCAAACCTACCATGGTACTCTCTCTCTCTCTCTCTCACACACACACACACACACATGTATTTACAATTGTTTCTTTACTTTTACATTTTATTAGTTTGAGTGTTTTCATGTTCTAATGCAGTTCTTTTAAAATTGCCTTTTTTAATGGTTGTATGTATTATTTGATATGGATAATGTTGATACAGTTGCAGAACAGGGCATTACAGTATTGCACTGGCTTACATTTTAGACATTCATCATTTCGAGGAAGATGTGATAGTTTTGTTGACCTCAATTTTACAAAAAATAGGGTATCTTGTGTTTCATTTTGTGATTATCCCAAGGCAATTAGACTTGAGTCTCGTTTAAGTCGTGTCGATGAGCCCCGGTTAGGGACTGGGGGTTTTGGTTTTGTGAGGCCAGTGGGTGTACTTGGTAATGGGTTGTTACCTTGTGGACCTTATAGAGGTGCTGTTGCGAAAAGGTTATTTTGTCATGTTTCTAAAGCAGGGAATGGTAAAGACGGTAACTTTGGTCCGAAAGATGATAAGAGAGGTGTCAGGAATTCATCTTTTAACGTTTTTAATAAACACAAGAAGCGTACAAAGGGAAATCAAATTAGAGGAAATAATTCTTTTAACTCTAGAATAGCAGTTAGTGAAGGCACTGATGTTGTCACGTCAAGTGATCATATTGTTGAGGAAGTCATGAAGGATATGAATGTGAGCACAGCTAAAGCAAAACCGAAGCAGCAATCTGGAAGCAGAAGACGTCAAAAGAAATCTACTGATACTACAGTTACTGCTACTGCTAATGCTGAAGTTCAGCCTAAAGTTTCAAAAAGTACAACTCAAAAAAAGAATACGAAGGTTGCACAAAGTGATCAAGTTTCTCTAGAGTCGGAGGTTAGACATGCTTCGTTTGCAACGCTTTATTAATTATTAGTAATAAAGTTATGTGGTTCATTTTTCCGTATTGACTAACGTTATATTTCTTTTAGAGCGCCTCAGTTCAGCCCAAAGTTTCAAAAACTGTATCTAAAAAAAAGAAGGCGAAAGTCGCACAAAGTGATCAAATTCCTCTAGAGCCGGAGGTTAGAACTGCTTTGTTTTACCGAATTTCTATTCGTGATTTAATTATTTCTTTCATTTCACTATGTTGACTGACACTATAGTTTTTTTAGAAAAGCTCAACTGATGCCATGACAGAAGAATTACTTGATAGTTCTGTTCCTACAACTCAGCAGACTAAAACAAAAACAAGGAGAAAGGCAAAGCCAAAAACCAAAGTTGTTCCTTCCCCAAAGGCTGAGGCCCCGAGTGTTTCACCTGCCATTGATTTACCACAAAAGCAAACTTCACAGACGAGTGTGAAAACAAAGCCTCCAAAACAAAGAGTAATTAAACAATTATATCCTCCTACCGGAAAATCTGTGCTGGTGGTGGAATCTGTCACCAAGGCAAAAGTCATCCAAGGATACCTTGGTGACATGTTTGAAGTTATCCCTAGTTATGGTCATGTGAGGGACTTGGCTGCAAGGTCAGGATCTGTGCGGCCTGATGAAGACTTTAGTATGGTATGGGAGGTTCCATCTGCTGCCTGGACTCATTTGAAAAGTATCAAGGTTGCATTAAGTGGGTATGGTATCAGTTTGCTCTCTTGTTCTCCATATTCAATTAATAATGCTATAGAACAATGTAAAGGTAGGTGCCGGAGCGACATAGAGGCTAGTGGAACCTGTCGCCCCCACCAAGGCAAAAATTATTACTAAAGAGTATTTAAAATTAATAATTTCTAACCCTCACTAGAGTAAAAGTAACTATAGAAGAATAATTTTTTATTTATTTTGAATTTAAGTTGGCTCCGGAAGTCAGGCTAGACGGCTGTAGAGATCTATGATTCATTTCAGTAATATAAGCAAGTGTATTTCATATTAATGACTACATGTTCCATTATAGTCGGACCTAAAGTAAGCCGAGCCCCCTCTGTTTTGGAAAAATGCAATATATAAATGCTATATATCAACTCAAAGGATAGCCACTTTTTTATTTTTTCGTATTTTGGTGGATTCAATTTTTTGCAATTATATACTTGGGCTATACATTTCTTATTTTTATGTAGAATTTTTAATTAAATATATGGGAAATTGTAACTGTATTATTTATATTTATCTACACATATGATACAAGTGCGTACCATTTTCCTTATTTGTTATATTTATACGTTCCAATTAATTTTTTGAAAATTGAGTATATATTGAGTTAATTTATACAGAGGGTTTGGTTCAATTAATCACAAACAAAACAAAACAAAATGAGAATCATGACAACCACTAAGGTTTTACACGACCATGTGTTGAACCTTACTCATTTGTGTTTCGAACCTTTAATACCCTCACTTTGTAATAGTGAACCTCATCCGGGCCCTGTTATTGATTAAATCATATTGACCAACTTGATAGTTCTATACCCAAATTCTGGAGCAGTGAACCATAGATGAATCATTACCATAAAAAAACTTAAATGCAGAGGTTTGTTAAACGGTAGTTATACATATGTTGAAGTGTTGAACCGAACCTTTTCACTAAAATAAGAATCGGTTCTCATTCCTCCAATCCCTTTATACATATAATATAAGCATGTGGTTTTCCTTGTATGTTGTATCTCATGTACATATTCTGATTATTTATTTAATAAATATAGTTACTGAATAATGAATTTATTTTATACAGTATAATATAAATGTGTTCAAGTTAGAATTAACAGTAATTATGTTAGTTTTTTTACTCAGATAAACGAGATGATTAAGTGAATATCAAATTAATTCAATATTAAAAAGTTACTACAAAAATAGTTATTTTACTCCCTTGTACAATAAATTAATTAGTAGTAAATATTTTTTTTATTATAAAGAAAACAATAATTAGAGTAACTAAAAAAGGTAATCAAGTACTACCTCCGTCCCATCCAATTCTTTACATTGGGGGACGGGGGCTCGACACGCATTTTAATGCTCATATAAAGTATAGTTCTTCATATTATTTTAATTACTTTTTTTTCTAAATAAAAATATAACATGCGAATTTTTATTCAGAAAAAGAAAATTTTAAAATAAGTTATGAAACTATATTAGATAGGAGCCTTAAAATGCGTGTCAGACAATGAAAAATTTATGTAAAGAAATGAGAGGGACGGAGGTAGTATATTTTATGCTCCACTGGACTAAATCACTAAAATACCTGTCCGCTATTTCTGCAACTTGTAACATATGATGGATTTCCCTTATCTAAACGTTTAAGTGATATTTTTTGTAAGCATATTGCAGATTTCTTGTCAAGCCACTCATATTTATTCTCAACATTAAGGTGTCCTGATGGATATGCTTTCCTTTATAACAATTGACTTTTTACTATACTGCTCGATATTACTTCCAGTTACTTATCCTATTCTACTCTTTTTTTCAGTGCAAAAAATCTCATCCTTGCATCAGACCCTGATCGCGAAGGAGAGGCTATTGCCTGGCATATCGTTGAGATGTTGGAACAACAGGATGCTTTACCTGATGATATTAATTTAGCCAGGGTTGTATTCAATGAAATAACTGAAGCATCTATTAAAACTGCCCTGTTGGCTCCGAGAGATATTGATGCAAATTTGGTTAATTCCTATCTTGCACGACGTGCCCTCGATTATTTAATTGGGTTTAACATTTCACCGGTATTATGGAGGAAGTTACCTGGTTGCAGGTCAGCAGGTCGCGTCCAATCTGCTGCTCTTTCTCTAATTTGTGATAGAGAAATGGAAATAGATGGGTTTAAACCTCAAGAATATTGGTCTCTTGATGTACTGTTCAAAGAAAGCAGATCAAGTTCACCTGATGACAATAACTCAATTTCATCATACTTGACCCATTTTGAATCCAAGAAATTAAGCAAGCTTTCAATTAACTCTCAAACAAAAGCAATTGATATTAAAGGAGAAATCGAAGCTTCAGAGTTTGAGGTGAGCAACTCTAAAAGAAGCAAAATGCGTAAAAGTCCCCCAGCACCATATATAACGTCTTCACTTCAGCAAGATGCTGCAAATAAACTAAGTTTTCCTGCAACGTACACAATGAAGCTTGCACAAAAATTGTATGAAGGAGTTCAATTACCTGATGGAGTCTCTGCGGGGTTGATAACATATATCAGAACAGATGGCCTACACATATCTGATGAAGCTTGTAAAGATATCTGTTCTTTGGTTAGAGAAAGGTATGGAGAGAGTTTTGCATCGGATGGTGCTCGCAAGTATTTCAAGAAGGTAAAAAATGCACAAGAGGCCCATGAAGCTATTAGGCCAACTAATATTCGTAGAGTACCCTCAAATCTGGCTGGAGTGCTTGATGAAGATTCCTTGAAGCTTTACACTCTGATATGGTCTCGTACGTTGGCATGCCAAATGGAACCTGCTGTCTATGATCAGATACAAGTTGATATAGGAAATGCTAGCCGGTCAATCATTTTCAGATCTTCATGCTCAAGGACAGAGTTTCTTGGTTACCAAGCCGCCTTTGAGGATGTTGAAACTAGAGCTATCAGAAATCGTGATAATGAAGTGAATGATCGTTCTGATGTTTCTGATGTCCTCAGTAATCTAAAGGCAGGGGATCCACTCTTTCCGGGTAAAGTTGAACCCAAACAGCATCATACTCAACCTCCACCACGGTTCTCTGAAGGGTCTTTGGTAAAAACACTGGAAGAGCTTGGAATTGGTAGACCTTCTACTTATGCAAGTACGATGAAAGTTCTACAAGATAGAAATTACATTACAGTAAAAAGTAGGATACTGTATCCAGAGTTCCGCGGTCGAATGTTATCGGCGTTTCTTTCTAATCACTTCTCTGAGGTGACAGATTATAGTTTTACAGCTGATATGGAGACTGAGCTTGATAATGTTTCTGCTGGATTGACTGAATGGAAAGGCCTCCTTGGAGATTATTGGACAAGGTTTAGTAAGTATTGTGAGTCTACTAGTAACATACATATTCATGAAGTGGAGAAGATGTTGGAGAAAACATTTGGGGATTTCTTATTTTCCTCACTCCCCAATAAAAGTAGGACATGCCCAAGTTGCAGGGAGGGAAATTTAATTTTCAAAGTCAGCAGGTTTGGTGTTGGCTATTTCATAGGTTGTGATCAACATCCACGGTGCAAGTGAGTATAAACTTACATTATCAAGGCCTTTTCTATTTGGCCAAAACTTTGTTTCCATTAATAAGTTCCCGACTATTTTTTATTAGGAGGCTTTGTGTGCTCAAGGGTGTGTTTTAGTAGCTTTTACTGCATTAAATATGAAAAACTCACATCCTAATGAGATAAGATCAGAAGACGCACCCAACACATCTTGGTGTAGCGGTATCTCCCTCGCTCCCTTTACGGGATGTCGAGGGTTCGAACCTTGTCAAAGACAAGGGTGAGTGCGTGAGTGTTTAACTAGCAAAAAACAAGATAAAGACGCAGACCATGTGTATTAGAGGTAAAGAGATATGTCATAAACATAATGACTTCGATGCTTTCACACTTAGGGACATGTCTGTTGAGTTATAAGATATAACTCATATAGATACGATGTTGGCAGAGATAAGGTAGCGATTAAATCTAGAACTTGATTTCATGTTTCATTTTGAAGAGACAAGATCTAAACTTAATGCATGCATAGATGAGAGAATAAAGCCCTTAAAGAGAGAAGCTTATCATATAACAGTGTAGTACTCAAGTAAAAATAGATGACTACTGAACCAGAGTCTTCTGTTTTGCAGCAAGAGAAATTGTTTTTTAATTTACTATATTTCTTTTATTTTAAATAGCTATACTGTCTCAGGAGACTTATTATGTAAATTGTTCAATGTATATCTCCCAAGAGCAAGAAGATAAAGTAAAAATATGATTCTGCAACATAAACATTCATAAGTTCTTGATGTCTTCTTCAAATCACTTTGGTGTACTTTGAAACATATATATAATATTTAAGAGTTATGGTACAGGTACATTGCCAAGACAATACATGGTGATGATGATGATGATGAAGGCACTACTGAAAATCACAATTTGGAGGAACCGAAGGTTTTAGGTGTAAAACCTGGTACCGACGAGAAGGTTGACTCCTTGTGTATAATCTAAATACAAACGTGTTTCAACTTTATCTTGCATTTGTGGTTGGTTCATTGTTTGACTGTTCTCTTACATAACTCACTTACAGATTCTTTTAAAGAATGGTCCATATGGATACTATGTTCAACTTGGTGTAGACAGAAAGGGTTATTTGCCTAAACGAGCTTCTGTTTCTCAAGTACGTATATAACACATTACTCACTTCCCATCCATTAGCAACTATTAACACTTGGAGATTTTATGTGCTTGTTTACTGCAGTTGATTTTATTACTAACGCTGTTTCAGTTTATCATGTTTACATCTATACTTTTTCATATGTTAGCATTAGAGTGTGAGTCTGTCCAAATATTCATGAGCAATAATGTTACAAATATTCGTAATGTTACAAATATTCATGACAAAACATAACAAATACCAATTGTACATCGTGTAAACAGAATAAACAACACAAACAAGTATCAGTATACTGTGTTCTTGGGTATACTTGTCGACTCCATTGAGTAGACTAAAAACTGTAACAAACAATGTATATGATGTTAATATTGTCTTGAAGTGCCAAACAGTAGCTGCCCCTAAAGATTCTAGTCTATGAGAATATAATTATAATTTCATTTAACTTTCTTGTTTGTGAATGAAAAGGTAACTTCTTTATCAATCCATTCAACCTAGAGTACTTGGTACAGAAAACTGAAACACACACCTTCCCTAGGCTAATCATAACGCATGCTCTTCACTCAAACCCGACATGGATCATTATGATTGTCCATTTACTTGACATTTTTGAGATCTGGAAGTGAAATAAGTGAATTGTAACTAGTATTTTTTTATGCGCTGCTGGGGCCTTATTATTTTTAACATTCATTTGTTAAAAATGAGTTTGTCTTTTAGGAGCAAATATTTTTGATATTTTGTAAACTTGCGCCCCCTCTCTACTTAAAACTTATACTTCACCTCAAGAACTAAAATGACAAATTCATACTCCATGATTACTCATTATATTCTATAGACGAGTAGTTCCTGGTCGATACCTGGTTATGTTATTCTTATTTATTAAAAATTAATTTTTGACAACCATGATAGCAATACAGAATTCAACATCCTTAAAAATTAAAAGACAAATAACTGAAAAAATAAACAAACAAGTTGCCAAACAATACACAGTTAATCATGTTTACACAATTGTACAAACAAAATAGTATATACAAACAAAACAGTATAATAATATTAATTAATAAACAAATAAACAAGAATTGATTTAACAAATATATTTAAAAAAGTAACAGTGGTCTTATTCCTTGGGAGCAGAGCAGCTCACGTGGACACACACAAACACCTCACGTAGACACACACAAACAAAACACAGTGTATTATATATACATACAACTAGGAAGCCATAAAAGTAGAAAACTCTGCTGGAGTTCGTGACGGAGAACACGACGATGAAGATGAAGTCGCCCAGTTGCCTCTCCTCTCTTGCCTCACAAGTCTAATAAGGGTTGCTCCTCTCACGAGATGAAACTCGTAAGTGATTTTTATGTAATTGAAATTAAAAAAAATTATGAAATATACCCTTCCCGCACCCCTCTTCCCGCACCTCAGCGAATCCCAGCTGCCAAATACGGTAATACGCCGGGTGGCGCACCCCGTGCGCACCCCAGGCGCACCCACGCGCACCCGCACCCCCGAACGCACCCGCACCCCCGAAGCTTTTAGTGCGCAGTGCTCCAGGGGGTTGGCGCACCCCTGCTTCTTAGTTGAAATTTAATAGGTGGATATGGATCAATGAAAAAAACATAGGTGAGTGTGAGTCTATATATTATGATGGTTAATGCCGTTTGGCTGAAAATACGCATTAACCCTGAAGTTACCAAAGCATGCATTTATGCCCTTAATGTTGGCACTTTTACTCCCGACTCTTTTACATACCTTTCCATACTTTTTTTCCTATTCATCCCTATATCTGTCATCCTCTATACTTGCATTATTAACACTATACTGGTTCAGTTTGCTACTTCTGTTCATTGTTGCTACTTTGGCTTTCTGCACAACCTTGTGATTCGGATAATTGGTGCAGACGCAAGTATTAAGAGCTGTCTGACATGGGTTCTTGATTCTGAATGCAATAATTTTCATATAATATTCTTAGATGGATTTTATCCAAATGGGCTCAAAGTTCAAGAAAGGGAAAGTTCTATAATGATTGTATCTCTTGTTATACTACCCTACTATTTTGTCCAAAAATTTTGAGCATTCTATCCTTTATATATCTTCAACTGGGGTTAGATCTTGTGTTACCATTCTTGGGTCAATTATTTGGACTATTGTGTTGGATTCCACGGAAGGGGTGTAGCTAAGAATCATAATGGAATCCCTGTTGTTGCTAGGTTATACGCCTTTGGTTATTGTCACCCAGTAATTCCCACCCTTATACTTGGCTACAGGAAAAACAACAATCTGAGCTTTTCTGAGTTCATTTAGCAATTGAGTGTCCTCTGGAATAACTAGATTGACCCTATCAATAATGACATCCAGCTCATATGCTCTCATGGATAGAATATTTGAGAGAGACACATATAGACACCTATCCAAGCCATAATCATTGACATTGGCAACTATTCTTTTCTCCATGAAATTCCCTTTTTTCACCAGCACCACTCTCAGAAAGTTAATGTTGTTGACCAAATCTCTTTTGTAGGTGATGTAGTTATTATGAAGACAGGCTCTCAGCACGGTGAGTAGCTCATTGAACTTTTTATCTTGACAAGGTCCTTCTGCAGTTTTTTGAAGTCTGACTTTACTAAAATCTTGAGCAAGTTGAATTTGAGTGGAGCTTTGGCCAGATTGTGATGTTGATTTTAGCAGTTTAGCTTTTGATTATTATAGTCTAGCTTATATCTCCCCTTAGTCTTGGTAGCAGGCAAGATTAGAGGAGAAGGAATTTCAGGTCTAACAGCTTCTGGTAATTGTGGGAGTGGAATGTTTAAAGCTCCCATAATAGATCCCAGAGAGACATAATTTTGCATTTGAAGGTTTTTGTGGGAGTCTACTAAGGACTTGATATCCTGTTGTTGACTTTGCACTAGAGCTGTCAGTTGGGAAACTTAAGTTGTCAAAGAAGCATTTGAAGATTGGAGGGATGATATTTGATCTTGCAAATTTTGGATTTGTAGGGGAGTTGATGTAGACAAGGGTTGGACTGAGCTTGATGCTGCCAAAGAACTAACATAACTTTGTACAACATTTTTCACCTCCTCTATGACCAATGCTGAAGGTTCAAATCTAGCCTTGTAAAGTTGATCCACTTTGATCTTTGTATCATTATGTTGAGTAATTTAATTCTGGATCACTTCATGTAGAGATTTGAAAGATTCCCTTAGCTTGGCCACATTTTCTTCTACATGAGTGAGAGAGAGCGCCTGTAGTCTGTCTGAGAATCTGTTGAACTTGGTCTTGATGTCTTGAAATGTTGACATCAGCTCATCAATCCTGGCATTAAACATCTTCTTTACTTCATTCTGATGCTTGACCAGAGTTCATTCATTTGTTAAAAATGAGTTTGTCTTTTAGGAGCAAATATTTTTGATATTTTGTAAACTTGCGCCCCCTCTCTACTTAAAACCTATACCTCACCTCAAGAACTAAAATGACAAATTCATACTCCATGATTACTCATTATATTCTATAGACGAGTAGTTCCTGGTCGATACCTGGTTATGTTATTCTTATTTATTAAAAATTAATTTTTGACAACCATGATAGCAATACAGAATTCAACATCCTTAAAAATTAAAAGACAAATAACTGAAAAAATAAACAAACAAGTTGCCAAACAATACACAGTTAATCATGTTTACACAATTGTACAAACAAAACAGTATATACAAACAAAACAGTATAATAATATTAATTAATAAACAAATAAACAAAAATTGATTTAACAAATATATTTAAAAAAGTAACAGTGGTCTTATTCCTTGGGAGCAGAGCAGCTCACGTGGACACACACAAACACCTCACGTAGACACACACAAACAAAACACAGTGTATTATATATACATACAACTAGGAAACCATAAAAGTAGAAAACTCTGTTGGAGTTCGTGACGGAGAACACGACGATGAAGATGAAGTCGCCCAGTTGCCTCTCCTCTCTTGCCTCACAAGTCTAATAAGGGTTGCTCCTCTCACGAGATGAAACTCGTAAGTGATTTTTATGTAATTGAAAGTAAAAAAAAATTATGAAATATAACCTTCCCGCACCCCTCTTCCCGCACCCCAGCGAATCCCAGCTGCCAAATACGGTAATACGCCGGGTGGCGCACCCCGTGCGCACCCCAGGCGCACCCACGCGCACCCGCACCCCCGAACGCACCCGCACCCCCGAAGCTTTTAGTGCGCAGTGCTCCAGGGGGTTGGCGCACCCCTGCTTCTTAGTTGAAATTTAATAGGTGGATATGGATCAATGAAAAAAACATAGGTGAGTGTGAGTCTATATATTATGATGGTTAATGCCGTTTGGCTGAAAATACGCATTAACCCTGAAGTTACCAAAGCATGCATCTATGCCCTTAATGTTGGCACTTTTACTCCCGACTCTTTTACATACCTTTCCATACTTTTTTTCCTATTCATCCCTATATCTGTCATCCTCTATACTTGCATTATTAACACTATACTGGTTCAGTTTGCTACTTCTGTTCATTGTTGCTACTTTGGCTTTCTGCACAACCTTGTGATTCGGATAATTGGTGCAGACGCAAGTATTAAGAGCTGTCTGACATGGGTTCTTGATTCTGAATGCAATAATTTCCATATAATATTCTTAGATGGATTTTATCCAAATGGGCTCAAAGTTCAAGAAAGGGAAAGTTCTATAATGATTGTATCTCTTGTTATACTACCCTACTATTTTGTCCAAAAATTTTGAGCATTCTATCCTTTATATATCTTCAACTGGGGTTAGATCTTGTGTTACCATTCTTGGGTCAATTATCTGGACTATTGTGTTGGATTCCACGGAAGGGGTGTAGCTAAGAATCTTAATGGAATCCCTGTTGTTGCTAGGTTATACGCCTTTGGTTATTGTCACCCAGTAATTCCCACCCTTATACTTTGATGAGAAACAGATTTTTTTTTTTGCAAGTGCTATAGAGCCAAACTTCAGCGATACAGAGGTGCGATTTTGTAAATTGAGAGTTGGTGTGAATGTTCGGCCAAGCTTTTAGGGTCAAATTGTTATTAATCCTTATTTATAATGTCACAAAATCTTTCTGCAGTCAACTTATACTATCTTAGCAACAAATATATTTCCCTTTATTTCTAAAAGAATGTAAATGTATAATACGAAGTGATAAATCAAACTATTAGCTTATAAAGTAACTAAAATATATGTTCAGTGATTCAATTTTCTATCTTGATTGTCGTATATGTAGCAGCAGATTTAACCTTATTGCTATAAATTGGCTCTGGAATTCTGATCTTTAACTTCTATCAATTATAATCAAATGTCCTCAAGTCTCAACATACAATCATCTGCATCAGAAACGGGAAGAAGAAAAAGATGTTCTTTTGCTAGCTATCAAATTTTAAGATAACCGGGGTGGAATTTATGTTTTAACATTTTCTGTGGTAATTATAATAATTTGTTGTCTCAAAATCTTTGGATGTATTTTTAACACGGTGATGGTTATATGGGTTCTGTATTTTCCACCCAAATTATTGATAATTGGGGTTATTAAATCTAGCTGTACATATATATTTCGTTTAATTCGTGCATTATCTAGCCTAATCATAATTTTATAGTTAGAGTGGTATTAGTTAGACACCTAAACGTTTGGATACATGAAGTTGATCTTACAACCTCAAAGTATGCTTAATACTGTTTGCATGGGGACTTGAAATATGTACTTGTTCTGGTTTGAAGTATGGTTGACACTTTGTGTGGGGTTATCTAATGGAAACATTGCAAGTAGTTAGTGATGGTGGCTATGCGACTGCTGCCTGTACATACTGAAATATGAAAAAAATGGAGAACGAAATATTTTGGGGTCATTTCTTTTTCACACGTGGATTTGTTTTTATGTGAACATCGTCATGTTCATTCATATGGTTAAACATTAAAGTAAATAAATACAGTTCTGTGTTTTAAATGGATTCTACTGAAGTTTGCAACTTGAAAGCATAATTTTTAACTTTTAATTTCAGGTTAAGGACACATCCTCTATTACCCTTGAGGATGCTCTTGAAATGCTGCGATATCCTGTGACACTGGTACAGATCGTCTTAATATTGAAACTTCATTGAATTTAAAAATATTGATCTATTAATAGAATTTGAAATTTGTTTTAGGGAGAGCATCCAGAAGACGGCCATCCAGTAATACTAAAGCTTGCAAGATATGGATTTTCTATAAAACATCGACGTACAGTATCTCCTGTACCCAAGGTATACTTTATTATGTTTATAACATCTTGGTATTATCCCATTTAGCATGTTTCGTTCTCCTGTACGTATTGAGGTTGTCAACTAGGTGCAAAACATGCTCTAATATAAATTAACTAGTGTATTTCCTTCTGTTTTTTGCTGGTTATAGAAAGAAATGAAGAGGGCTGAAACACATTAACTGTCAAAATTACGGTTATGTTCTGACATCATTAGCTCTTTTATTAGCTGTTAGGATGTAGCAGCCATAAAAAAGCTAGACAAATTGAATTTTTTTAATAATAATTAAAAAGAAGAAAGAAACTCATATGCTGATGTATTTGCAGCAAGTCAAAATTTTATAATAAAGCTAATACTGAATAACAGAGTTATCATTTCATGCTAATTTTTTCGTACTGTTTTATTTTCGGGTTATTTTAGGTGGATTATGAAAACCCGATGAATAGTTTGCAGATAAATTGACAATGAGCTATAACTCAGAAACTTATCAATTTCAGATAACATTGTCTGATTATTGTACATCTAAATATAATTTGTTAATATTTTATCTATTTTATCCTTGTGCTATCAGCCTATCATGATGTCTTGGATTTTAATGCTTAAACAAAATCAGGTTAAAACTTTTTTGTTTTTTGCCTAAATCTCGTGAACAGAACATGAAGCCGGATGCCATAAGTCTTGAAAAAGCTCTCCAGATCTTGCTTAGTAAAGATGCTAAGAGATCTGGCCGGCCAAAGAACAAACCGAAGTATGAAGAAATAGATGCCATTGAAGTGATGTGAGCACCATAAGGCCTCATATTGCAGACTGATGTAAGGTGGCAATTGAAGTCTTCTAAGATATAACAGAACACCAGTGAATTGAATGTCTGTCGCACAATATTTCCTCGTGAAGGCAGCGGCAACTTGAAGGTTTTAACTGGGCATCCATACATTATTTTTTTGTAGCACAGCTAAACAATAGCAGAATTATTTACATTTTTAGGTAGTTAGTTACTCAATTTTATTTGATATAGTTTCATTAATATGTATATTTTGGGAACTAAATATTTAAAAGGATAATTTTGGTTTACACTGGAAAACCGAGGTTTCTCCTGTAAAAAAGTTACTGAAGTATCAAGTTATGGGCCAAACGCATATAATTTGAACTTATTTGCACCGTTTAGCTTACATTTGAACCTGTTTTATTGTTTGGTTGAGGGGCTGAAGTAGTGAAATGATTGGGGAGAAATTTGGGAACTTTCATTAGCCATTTACTACACAATTCCATTTTGTGTAGGAAGCCTGTTAAAAAATTCTCATTCTGGTCATATGTTCAAACATGTAAGCAAGAAATAAGTGTTCAAATGGAAAAATTCGCAGGAACAATTTTCTTTTCTCGATCTCACAAACATTGGCAGGATCATTAATTTTTTTTCTGGAATTGAGAATTATTATCTTGTTTGAGCTTTTGCAAAGTAAATACACATACGCCAACCAAATCAGATGTGAATATAAACCAATTTCTAGAGGCATGAGATGACTACTTCCAATCTGTTATAGAAACTCTGGATGATCAAATAGCACATTTGTCTCGGAATAAACAACATTAGAAGACATCACAAAAAACGAAGAGAGGAGGATGAGAGTTGAATGAGGTCTCTTTAAATAAAGTACAATCACCACAAGTCAAGGCCACATTCAAACACTACATATTCAGGTTTAATGGTACCAACCAAGTTCATTAGTTTTCTATATTTCACCTCAAACATTTTCGAGTTTTGTTAACTACGTATACCCCTCCATCCATGCATATGCTTTTCCAGTTTACACAAAATTCAAACACCGCAATGCTACCTGTTTCTAATCAAATTTCCTAACCACATACGGAAAACCATGAAAACGATGCATATTTTTACATATCCTTTACTAGTAAGAAAACGAAAGTTGCTATCTACAAAGGCACAAAGCTTTCATCAACCACGAACTTCATTTTTAAGATGGGTAGGTGGCATTTTGATACCCCATTTGATCTCCTTGGTTACTAAAGTTACTTGGTGGAGGGACTGGTTGGGTATCAGCGTTGGTTGTGATGTCGTGTATGCTTGATCTCTTTCTCTCTTTCTTCATCGAGTTCTGACGAAGGTAATATTTTTGTGCATGGCTTGCCACTTGAGTTGGTGTCCTTGTCACAACTACATTTCTTGAAATACTCCTCCAGTCACCCTTCCCGTACCTTTCCAGTCCAATAAGAAATAATCTGCAAGGAACACAGTACATATTAATGAATCATGTCATGATATAGGAACAAGCACGTGTATACAGGCATCAAAACACACAAAAATCAGGGTAAGCTATAAAGAAATTTCAGCAAATATTTTTTAAACAAGATAGGACCAGATTACAACCTAACAGCACAAGCTAGTACATTTTTCAAGGACCGGTTGGCTACTAAATAAATGTGCAGATTCCTTAACTTAAAAATGTGTATCTTCAGGACCATATTAAACAAACTATTTTCACATAGAATGCTTCCCTTCCATGCCCTGTTATAAAATTACTCTTCTAGCTTTGTACTACATTTATATCTCAAAGCACTGAATGTTAGTTATAACAGTATTATGCTATCACTAATACATGAAACCTATAGCACAAGAATCACAACTTGATAATTATCACCGCCTCACCAGCTAGAAGATTACGACACATTTACAAATTTCAACCAAGAGCATGAACAGTTAAAACTATGGATTACAGCGGCTTCAAGTAGAACCAGTGCAAACTGTATTCATAAATATGGTCCGAATGACAAAAAAATAGCTACTCTCCTAGTAATAATTTGCACAATCCAACAGAAATTACATACGAAACCATTAACAACAAAAACAAGAGCTTCGTATTTTTGTTAGTTATTATCTTATTGATGCTCAATTCAACACAATTCGAAGTTAATAACAATCCCCTCTTTCATCAAGTAAACGCAAATTCAATTTAGCAAACATTTCATCCTAATTAAAAACCGAAAAACCCGACAAAACAAACACAACTTCAACAAATTCAATATTCACCAAACTTAAAAACAATAAACCCTAATCATAAAATTATATACCTGTGCTCCTCTTCGGTCCACGGAGTCCCTTTCTTCCTATCCCCATCCCCTTGCCTGGCCTTGCCACCAAACGAGATCTGATTAGCCCCCGAATCCTCAAACCCTAAAAACCCATCATCCGGATACTTAGGCAACTCAACCCGACCCGAATCAATTTCCAAGACATCATGTAACAGCGCATCATAATGAACCCTAACATCCTCCACCGTCTTACCCGGCACTTGCTCAGCTATCTTCTGCCACCTATTAGGCATATCTTCCGGAAACATCACCAGAGCTTTCTCGAAAAGCTTGTCATCGTATCGATTCCATTCTACGCTTGCTCGTGCTGAATTCGACATCACCACCCATTGATCCTCTTCCTTGTTTGTGCTATACATAGCCTCTTTAAATAGACACAATCTTTGTATGTATAGATACACTTTTTGTGTGTATATATTGATTGTTCTTGGTAACTCTAGATTCTTGGGGACATGAGAGGTTTTGTTGCAAGTGTTGATGTGTAGATGTAGATATAGATACGTGTTTGTATTACAGATGTATATATATATATATAGCTGTATTTTCAACTTATTTCTTTATTTTATTTATTAATTTATTATTATTATTATTTTGTGAATTAAAAAATGAAATTAGTTGGAGTTTTGGAAAGATGGGGATGTTATAGTTTGAAGATATTTGGTTATTTGTATTTTAATGTAGAGTTCTACTACAAGTCTACAACACGTTTCGTTAAAATCTTGCAATGCTTTGACTAAAATAATGTATAATTTCTTCTTAAACGTTTGTTAATTTAGCTTAAAAGAATATTAAGTGCTTTAGTAATTTTTGTGATGATTAATAATTTTTATGATGATCTAACTGTGGATTTTAGGCACATAGATTTAATCTGGATGTATCATTTAGTTTAGATTTTAGTTATAAATAGGACTAATAATTGAAAGACAGAGATTATTTAAACTTGTGCGGTCAAAATTTTACTGATTATAGTATATTTTTAAATTAATAAAAATGATGGAAAGTTATTAATTGTTGAATTATTTTATTTACTTGAATACTTGCAGGAACTTTCCTATTATTATTTATATATATAGTTGTCACTTGTTTTTTAAATAAATATATTAACATCTTAACTGTTGTAAAGTCGGTGCATATGTGGCAGAAATCTTCTTATCCGAAATGCATACTCCCACGTGTCCACACACGTGTTACATGCTCAGCTTGCCGGCGCACCAAATCCCGAAGTTTCCATGCACAGGCTTAGGTTGTAAAATTCATAAAAGTATATACATATGTAAATCGGGTTTTAATGTGTGCACGGTAAGCACTAACTCTCATTAATTTGGTGTATTTTGATTGATCTTCTAATTATAAATATTGATGGACCCTTGTATTTATAACAACTCCACCAATAAAAATGTATCAAATTCATAAGAGTTGGTATTTATTGTATGCCTTTGGGCACACATTAGAAAGAACGTATGTAAATTATATTCGGAGGCGGAATCCTGTAAGGGCAATGGGTCCTTAAACTTTTAATTTAATTAAATATATATATCCAGAATATATAAAAATTAAAAATTCCTCCCTTAATTTTTGCAAAAAAGAAAATTGCCTCCAACTTAAAAGTTTTTGGATATCAAAAATCTTTTCATTGGGACAACATTTATAAGGGAAAGTTATATATTTTTTGTTTTAAAAAATTATGAATTACAAATAAAAGTAGAAGTTAGGAATAAATGATAAAATATTATAATACTCCCTCTGTTTTTTTTATTTGTCGCTTTGATTTTGCACGTATTTCAATGTGGTTTGACCTGCTAGTTAGAAATATGATTTTAAAAATTTTCTTTTTGTGAATTAAAATATAAGTTGTCTACTTTTATTTACAAAAAGAAAATTTTATAAATGATAATTTTAACTAGCCGGTCAAAGCACATTGAAATGTGTGCAAAAGTCAAAGTGACAAATAAAAAAAAACAGAGGGAGTAATAGATATTGAACGAGCATTTCCAGTTAAACCACTTTAAAACCATTAATTTTGATTTTGGTAGAATTATAATGAAGTTAATATGAAATTGATTTTTTGCCTATCATATCTTAATCGACACAATTTTTTATTAGCTTTTGATTAAAATAATATCCTTCAGAATTTGATCAAATACACTTTTTAATCACTTGAATGTTGGCTTTTTAACTATATAGTTGACACAAGAACCAAAGATTTTCAAAATTTAAATGGTATTATTGACCTCGTTCAAAAAATGGTTGAAAAACACAAAGATAGGGGTGTAATTCGGTTCCGGCAAGTCGGGTTTAATTGAGTCAACTCGGCTCGTTTAGTTAAACGAGTTTAAACCTTTGCCCGAACCCAATTCGTTAATTTTCACGAGTCGAGCCGGTTCGTTTAGCCAAACGAGTCGGTTTTAACGAGCCGAGAGAATCGGCTCGTTCATTTTACACTAAATTGAGCCTAAAATGTAACATGAATTCGGCTCCTTTAATTTCACGAGTCGAGTTGAGCCGACTCATTTAATTAAATGAGCTGAAACCTCTACCGGACTCGAGTTCGTTTACGAAACGAGCAGATCCTAGCCCAGTAAAACGACTTTGAGTAAAGCGAGCTCGCGAGCTGCCCGGATCGTATTACAGCCTTACGAAAAGATATTGAATATTTTCTTTTATCGTGGGTAACCCGCACCCGCTACCCTTTGGGTGCGTACTGGTAAACCCTACGGGCTCACGCAATAACCTGCACATCACGTGAACCAAGGTAAACCGCATTTAAGCGACAGACTATGACTCAAGAGACATAATCATAAATTCTCCTCCCGTGGGATTCGAACCTGTGATCAAGAGGATCGTTATCCCCTCTTTAACCAACTGAGTCAACCCTTGCGGGCGATATTGAATATTTTTGAGTTTATATTTTGGTAAAATTGTCAGCGATTTTAACGGTTGCAACTGCAATAATTAAGAGAGAATTTTCAGCCGAAAATATTCTCAATAAGCTAATATATAAGATCGTATTTTTGAGTTTTTCAAGCCAAACTCGAGCTTATTTTGAGCTGAACTCGAGCGTAGCATGTCAAATGCTCGGCTCAAGCTCGTTAATTTTTTTTCCGACCCTCTTATATTCGAAATTAGATTCGCCACTAATTATATCTACTTATTTATTTTATAAACGTGTATATCAAAAATAAAAATTATTTTATTTTAAGATGCTAAGTGCCATGTAAATAAATAAATATTTATTAATTATGGTAAATAAGTTTAGTGAAATTTTTACTAAATTAATTTTAAAAAGCAATTATTTAATAACAAATATCTTTATATACAAATTCTAAAACAATTAATTTTAAAACAGGAAAAAAGTTTATTTTTTTATTTTTCATATTGTTTTTATTAATTTAAATATAAATAACAATTTATTTGATTTTTTTAAAAAAATCATGAAAAGAAATGAAAATATACTTTTGAATCTCATGAATTTTAAAATTTGTGATTCAAATCTTGATTTTAAAATTACGTTGTGACTATTATAATGTGAATAAAAATTTTAAAATATTATAATATTAAAATAAGTTAAAAAAATTCGAATCTCATTTTAAATATAAGGTTTTTTGATTCCCTCCTTTAAGGGTTTCCTCTAGAACCTCATTCTATAGTCTATATCTAGAACTAAAAATAAAATTTAATATCATAAATTTTAGAATTTAAATTATTAAAAAACAGAAAATTCAAACAATGACAAATAAGTTGAATTAGTGGTATGTTGTTACAAATCTTAATTATTGTATTAAAAAATAGCAAACAAATATGTATAGACGAAAACACATTTTAACTAGGAAATTTATTAAAAATATCATTTTTGATGAAAATATTTGTAAAAATACAAACGCGGATTGAATATGTACTTGCGTATAAAGTTAAAACGATTGCATACGAAATTGATCCGTATTTTTATAAATATATTCTGCAATTTGGATATTTATGCAACCCTTTTAACTATAGTATTTGATACTGGTGTGCAAAGTTATTGGCACCTTTCAAACAAATATGGGCTTTGTGATCATCTCCCATCATGTGGGTACTTGGCCCAACATGTATTTTAGGCGTATTTGAGGCCTAAAGATTGAACTAAAGTTTGCTCTGACTTGTCAAATGATACCAATATTGAAAGTAAGTAGAGATTTTTATTATGATGATTCATATACATATTCTACAGTATTTATTATTATGGCTATGTGCTCAACTGACAGTCAAAACAATGAACAACTTGAATTGAATAATAAATACTCCATCTGGACAATGGATAAGAAGAGATGGGAGTTGTATAGTGTTGCAGGGTTCTACACATATGTATGGTGTTATAACAGATTGATAATTCCATAAAACAATGGGGATTTGATCGAGACAACAACAAAGTTTAAATGCTTCAAATAATAGTACCATCTTCACAGCTTTATTCTACTTTATTATTATGTGCATGAATAAACATTATTTCGAATACTTTATGGCATAAATGTTGCATTAAATTAAAAATACATATCAAGACTCGAGAGCAAGATACATCCACTTTGGATGACAATTGGTGTTTGATGCATTGTACTAGACGAGATATAAATATTGATGTGCTTTTTTATTAGACCATCAAAATATCTCTTTTACACAGACACAAATTTTATACTATTTAATAAGTTTTGAATGCTGGACACCAAATAATAAAGAAGCGAGCAGGATACAATTAGCGGTTAGACCATCAAATTTTAATGTCCAAGATTCTACAAGTGTTAAAAGTGTATCACTGAAGAAGTGTATGAGTTTGGTTAGAGCAAAGCGATGCAGTTTTGCAGATTGCATATTGTTAGCCTATCTAAATACCAGTTGTACTAAAAATCAAACACCCGACAGAATCAACAACATAAAGCCAAAAGAGAGGACATGGAAGCCCCACTCTATATTATGATTACCCCCATCCTTTCTATCTTCGCACTTTGACAATATTACATTTCCCATGTTTTAGATAAGCTCTTCACATTGACATGCCATCGCCTCTCTAACTTCTTTGTTTCAACAATTGACATTTTATTATTAATGCTAAATGCTAAATGCTAACCCCTTTTCTGATAAATTTTCAGAACATCATAGTTTCTAATGAAAATCTTCAAAACTACAATGTTAAGGCACAACACCTAATTAGTTCCCCAAGTCTTAACAACGGGTTACAGAAGTTCTTCAAATCTACCTGTTTCTCTGAGATTTGTGATAATACATTTTATTCTATCAAAAATTATCTGACAAATTAAATGTACGACTACACAAGCCAACTAGCTTGTACTTGATTCACATTGTTAGAATTAGCAGACTTACAGTTTAGTTACGGATGGTTACTGTTAGGGGAAGGTCACATTGTATGCAACTTCTGCAGGTTTTCGAAATCACTTATCCAGAATTTAAACATGCTACAACTTAAATTCACAGTGATAGATATTTCCAAAGGAATTTGCACAAAGTAAAGGAAGTAACAATGTAGTTCCAAAGTTCATTTTGTGATTTTCTTTTTCATTATCATGATTACTCATGTTATCAGATATTCCGAGACTAGATCCTCCCAGTTGATGGATTACATAAACAAAAAATGCAAGAATTTCAACATAAACTTGCAACCAAACCAACTGTACAACTTGGAGTCTATCCTAACGCATTTTTATGCATCCATCAACTAAAATGGGGGAAAAAAGAAACCCAAAAAGTTAGTAAAAAATGGTTTTTACACTTTAAAGTAATATTCCTCATCCAAAGTTGCTTCAGCAGATAAGTCACTATTTTTTTGATTAAGACTCCCATTCTCTTCCGCATCAAAGCTGGCATGTACACTGTATAGTACATACACAAGCACTATAATAACCGAAAAGAATCCGAACCGCACGTATGATGGTCGGTCAAGAGCTCCCAACAAAAATACGTTAAGGAAGATTGAAACTGACGGTATCCATGGCATTAGCGGAACCCCCCAAAACTTTGCTTGTCGTGCTTGTGGGACCATGTAATGAAACAGCTGGAGACTACCGATGGCCATTGCTATGCAGATTCCGAGCATAAAGGCCTTTGGCTTGCCTTGTGGTGCAACATGCCAGAGGATGCTAAATATGATGGCTGTTAGTGAAAGACAGAAAAGGAAGGACAGCGTAGGCCATGGATTTGTCGTCTCCACCACAACGTAACGCCTATAAATCACCGCATTGGCTACCATATAGAATACAAAGAGTGTGCCGATCGATACAAGGTTGAGGAGGATGCTCATATCAGTAAAAATAGCTATTGCTGCAGTGCAGATTCCTGAAAAGAACATTAAAGCCGAGGATGAGCATTCTACCTAGACAAACACCATGTTTTTTACTGTATCCATTTTATAAGGTCAGTGTCTTCATAACACACACACACACACTATAACTTGTCATGTAATTAAGGTACAGTTGTACACGCCCGACTCTGCTATTAGGACTCATACAAAGTAAAACATACTTATCATAAGACAAAACTTTATTCGAGTTGCATTCAAGTATTGATATTCAGTCATCATGTGTTTTCAACTTAAAAAGAATTTCAGATTGTGAAATCTTTGTAAGGCATAAAAATAATGCTGCTCAAGACTCGAGAAGTCATCACATAACCACTATTCGATATTCTTATCCTCATGTTGGTGTTCATAAGAATAGAACAACACAGACAAAAATATCCTTCCAAGTGGAATTGGGATAAGATATGTACCACTGGGATTAAATATGCTGAAAGGACTGAGAAAGACTAGTGAAGTCATCTTTTAAAACAAGATTCACAGAGAATCAACAGTCAACAAGCAGTGTTTTAGTTCAAAAAATATTTAAAAACAGAGCATCTTTTTAAACAAGGTTCATAGAGAATCAGCAGTCAACAAGCTGTGATTTAGTTCAAAAATAATTTAGAAACAGAGCAAGTGGGAAGAAGATAAGAACCAAGCAGTTCTCCACTATATTATAAAGGCTTTATTCAAGGGAATTGTCCACCAATATGCACTAGAAAAGGAAATGTTTTTCCAATTTAAAAATCTATTCCTTTATTAAAACAGTAGTCAACATCTTATAGATGGACCTTTTTTGATATGTGCATAAACTGATATCTCTTACATTAAGTACAGAGTCAGCAGAGAGCAGAGACCTAATATCCCACTCAGTCACTTCCAAGAATCTATTTAAGCTTTTTCCTAACCAATCGAATAACAGATATTTGATAGGATAGACTACAAGATTTTGACATGTCAGAGGAAAATTGTCGTCTGATTGTACAATATTCACAGAACAAACAGTTCAGACTATTTGCAGAAGTAGTCGGTCAATGTGAAAGTTAATAGTGGAATAATACTGGTACTAATAAAGTATTACAATCAGCTAGCAAGAAATCGAAAGTGAAAAGAAAGTAAACCTCGCGCTGGAGCATGTGAAAAGCCTGTGACATCGACTCAAACTCAAGTTTCATCTCAAAGTCCAATTATTGTCTTGTTTATGATACCTTCTAAGTTACTTACAAGTTCCAAAATGCATGTTTGTAACTTATAAATTACCTATAAGACATCCCAGACGTGGCCAATAACACAACAAATTCTAAAGCTCAAAGCGTCGGTCAGGTGTGCAAAATAATTATTAGAAAACAAACAAACAAATAGTAAAACATGGACAAGATAGTGAGTCCATTTTAAATATGGTCTAACAATTAAAAGAAACATTAGTTGTCCTTTCTATTGATTGTGATATCTGTTGCGTAATTTTTTTTAGTTAGTAAAGAGTATATTCAAATATCATGTTGTGCAACAAGTTATACCAAACAAATTACTCTCATATAGGATATCAAAAATCAATAAATTTTACTGCTCAAAAGTTTTAACTCTACCCTTAAGTTTTGATGCTCTTTAACTCCACCCTTTGCAAGAGTGGGTAGAGCTAGATTTTATTTTGAGGGTGAAGTGTCTCTTGAGGAACTTACAGAGACAACAGTAGCTGAAATAGACAAACAGCTGCATATTTTTAACCAGATCTGTTCACAGAACCATAAAACATATGCAATTACTTTGGCCCATGAAGATTGATTACTGTTCTATCTCTATCACTAGCTCTACAAAACTCTACTGTCAGAAGTGATATATATAATAAAACAGTGGACCCTAGATAAGAAAGTTGAGATTGATGAGTGATGAATGACAAAATAAACAATTGAGATAAAAGGATATGTAAAGCGATGCTCTAACAGAAACGGTTTAAACTGTAGGGTCCTAATTTTCAGAAAGGCACAACTAGAAAAACAAACAATTAAATGAAGTAAACAACAGAATAGAGATTAGAGGACACAATGCAATTCACACATTCCAAGGTTCACACTCGCCCCATACTTATACAGTAGGAAAAATGAAGACATACCAAGGAACGCGGAAGCATTCACAGGCGTTGATGTTCGAGGGTGGACCTTGGCGAACCATTCAGGGACCACTCTAGATCGTCCGATCATGCACATGTAACGAGCTTGACCCAACATTGCAACTAGCAAGGATGTTAGTATTCCAAAACTGGCACCAGCCCCTATCACATTTGATACCCAGTGCCAGCCGTCTGATTTGCCCTTGAATGCTGCTGAAAATGGATCATTTGGATCAATCTGCATGACCCACCATCAAGACAAGAGGTTCAGTAGTGTACTTCGACAATGAAAATACACAATACACTTGTACTTGGAAGTTAAGAACAAAGCATAAAACAAGTAAACTACTGTTTCAATTACAAAATTACTTCACACGCTGACAAATATATGATGAACTCACCAGTGATGTGCATATTTGCACACATGGGTTGGTCCGGCACGGCGCCGGAAAAGCTCCGTGCCGGAATAAAATGTTGGGTTTTTTTATTAATTTTTCTAGGAAAACAGAAGTGCCCCACAAAAATAACAAAAGTCTACTTCCGTACTACTATTGAAAAGTTATTTTGTGCCTGTAAACAATAACCATGGACACGCTAATGTTGGCCACCAAAATTTAAGGTACGGGGAGGTAAACTAATGTTAGAATTATTTACCATATCATAAGGAAGTAGCATGGACATTGAAGCAGCCATCAAACAGTAAAGAACGGTAACAATGATAACTGAACCCGAAACTCCAATAGGAATATCCTTAACAGGGTTTTCGACTTCCTCTGCCATTGTCGACACTGCATCGTACCCAATATAGCTCAAATACACCAGAGCCGCCCCATTGAAAACTCCAGCAGCTCCATACGGAAAAAAGCCACTATTATGTTGAGGCTCAGCTGGAACCGTAAAATTCTTGACATCTCCCCTCATAAATCCAATAACTATAATAAACACGATAAACGCAATGTGGAGGGCTGTGAACAACATGTTCACTAATGAACTTTCTCTCGTACTGAAATAACACAAATCACATATTAATATCGATAATTTTCAAAAAGGAAGAGATAAAAATTTAAGTGAGGTTGTTTAGTGACCTGTAACAGATAATTAAGGTTAGAATTAAGACTATGACGACGGAAATGAAGTCGATTTGATTGAAGCCTTGTGGTAAAGCAGAAATTGTCAATCTCCATTTAGTTTCTGATGAATACATGCCAATAGCTGCCCCTAGATATGTGGTTAAACTTCTAGCCACGGCAGCGTTTGACAAAACATAATCTATTATCAGATTTGCACCTGTGAAGAAAGCCGCAAATTCACCTGAACCACCACATATCATAAATTTCACATTTCAGAATAAATATTCCGATAACCATCAAATCAAACTAATCACAAAACACTACTAAAATAGTTATTATACTTCTAACACTCCTCTTTCACTTGCACGTGCGAAGTGGTGGTCCATAGACACATGGTCCACAAATGGACCGCGTCTGCCTGCGGACCACCACTAAAACAGAATTCAAACTCGCGACCTCATCCAAACGTCAGTTTCACGTCTTAAAACATCCTAAATTTAACCATCCTAAAAATCACAAAAAAATCTAAAAATCGAAGATTTTTGATGTTCTCACCGAATGTGACACGAATATAGCTAAAAGCACCACCAGCAACAGGCATTTCAACAGCAAACTCGGTATAACAAAAGGCCGATAAAAGGGCACATAAACCAGCAATGGCATAAGACAAAACAAGAGCCGGGCCAGCTAACTGACAACTAGCTTTACCAGAAGTGATAAAAACTCCGGCACCAACCATACCACCAATACCAAAGCAAATAAGATCATACCAACGTAGAGTTCTACGCATACTCGTCCCGGAAACTTCACGTAAACGTGTAGTTTCCTCAGAACAAGTAGAAATGGATGTTGCACGGCGACGAAGACGACGAGGAGTGTCTGATAAGGCACGTAAATAAGTCTTCAAATTTATGAAGGAGTAAGAGGTGACATGGGTGTTTTCCATCATCACCATTTCACCTCTTGATCCTTGTTGTATGTATATGTTTTCTTTGTTTGGTGTATATATAAGAGAAGAAAGAAGATGTTTGTGTGTGTTTTTTTGTATGAAAGTATGGATGTGTTAGAGATAGGGATGGTAATAAATGGTGAAGGTAGAGAGATAAAGAGGCATGGCTTTATAGATAGATAGAGTAAACACCCTTTTTGTATTTTTCTATTATTATTTATTAAGGGAAGATATTCAAGATATTGTTTATCTATGCTTTTTATTTCTTTTTCGGGAGAATATATTGAGCGCGTGTGAATTCCCTTTTTGCTATTTGTATTTTTGTTAAAATCATAAATGTAAAATTTTTATTAATATAAACAGTTAGGATAAGTATTGAGCATATGTTACAAATATGTTACAATTTGTAACATACGTGCAGTACTATTAAAATTTTATACTCCTCAAAAATCGAATTAAAATCAAGGCCAAATTAGAGTTGGAAGAAATCAAAATAAACCGCGCCGATTACAAAAATTGAACCAAATTGAATAATTTAGGTTTGGTTTTATAATAGGATATCATTTCTTAGGATACTACTCCTTTGTTAAAAAAAAGAAAAGTATACTTCTTATTGTTCTTTTTTTTTTACAACAGATATACTCATAATTTAGCATTTTTCGATTTATAATTAGAAAAAGGAAATTGGGACCCACAACAAGAATATAGAAAGACAAAATAAACATTTGAGATAAAGGACAGTTTCGAAACTGAAACGGTTTGATAATGCAGTGTAATAGAAGGGACAGTAAAAAGGCTGTCATAATTAAACTCACACATTCCAAGATACTTACACATAATATATACATACATACCAAGAAAGACGGAGAAGGGTTCTGGAACCATCCAATTAGGCAGGTACATGTGGTTGTGCAGCTCAGAGCTCGCCGGCATCTGTGTTGCACGTGGCCGGAATTTAAGGATTTCTCCGATGTTCAACAAATGTGTCTCAGTACATTGTATCTGCATTGATAAATGTGACGCTACAAATTGTTTATGGCAGGATACTTGGTTTTTCTAACCTGGGATATGCGTGATCAAGTAGCTTTGGTTAAGGATAATTCTGGAAAGACTTGGGAGGATTACTAAATTAGGATTAAATAATCTTTAAGATGAAGGGAAATAGTTTTGGATAATTCTGAGTAAAAAAATGAACAAAAATTGAAATAGATCTGAAACCGGTAAAATTTATAAAAAAATCGATCCGTAAAAATTCGAAACGATCCGAAATTGAAAAGTTTAAAAAATGATCCGATGATAATTTTTCGTTTTCGGTTTTAGGTCCAAACCGTGTTGGATATATTTGAGATGTCATGTCTCATATGTTTCATGTTTAGTTTTCAGATCTTAACTAACAGAAAATATCAGTTCTTACTAGAGTCAAGACTTACTGAAAGTCAGGATTTAAAGATATCAGGACTTAGATTATCAGAAGATAATATCAGAAGATGGATATCAGAGCTTAAGTACTGGGGGACTAACATTTAAGAAAGGAAGCTGATTTACAGGAAAGAAGATCGAGACTAATACAAGAAGAAATATGCATGGAAAGAGTTAGAGGACTAGAAAAATTATATAAGATATCTGATTGATATATTTTAGGAGACATAATTATATTCCATATCAATTAGAAGTTATCTTGTAACTGTGTGTCTATTTAAACACAGACATAGGTTTACACTATATGTGTTACGATCATCGAGTAGATCATACATTGTAACCTAGAAGCTCTCGTGATATTTGTTCATCACTGAGAGAGGACAGTTCCATTGTAACAGAGTTTATTATATCGAATACATCTGTTTTCTGTTACTTGTGTTTTAAATCGATATGATTGTATTCTACACTGTATTCAACCCTCTTCTACAGTGTTGTGTGACCTAACAAGTGGTATCAGAGCCTATCTGTTAACACACATACAGTAAAGATCCAAAACAGTCATGTCTGAAGAAGCAGGAAATCCAACCAAACCCGCCAAAACTGAAGAAACTCCAAAGACTCAAACCCACAGTCGATATGAGACTATCAGGGTTCCCATACTGAGACCTTATGAGTATCCCATATGGAAAGTAAAGATGGCTATGTTTCTGGAAGCTACAAATCCAGAATACCTTGACAGAATTTATGAACGACCGCATAAGCCAACCAAGCTCTCTGTTGTGGTTGTAGATCAGCCAACAAAGACCATACCAAAGGAGAAAAGTGAATACACAGCTGAAGATATCTCATTTATTGCCAAGGATGCAAAGGTAAGGCATTTGCTGCATAGTGCCATTGATAGTGTCATGTCAAACAGGGTAATTCAATGCAAGACTGCAAAGGAGATATGGGATGCTTTGGAAACAAGGTGTCAGGGAACTGATACAATCTAAAAGAACAGGAGGACTATACTCACTCAATAGTATGAGCACTTTGACTCAAAAGCTGATGAGTCATTAACTAGTTTATATGACAGATTTGTCAAACTCTTGAATGATCTGTCACTGGTGGACAAGGAATATGATCTTGAAGATTCAAATCTTAAATTCCTTTTAGCTCTTCCTGAAAGTTGGGATTTGAAGTCAACTACTATAAGAGACAACTATGCTCTTGATGAAACTACTCTTGATGAAATTTATGGTATGCTCAAGACTCATGAACTTGAGATGGATCAAAGAAGTAAGAGGCATGGAAGAAAGTCAAGGACAGTTGCTCTTAAAGCTGAGGAGGAATCCCCTAAAGTGGTTGCCTCAAAGAAAGGAAAATGAAAGGCTCTCATCATAAAGTCTGATTCAGATTCATCAAGTTCTGATGATGATGATGACTCAGAAACTGAAAGTTTACCTGAAGTAGATGCTGATGAAGAGATGATGAAATTGTGTGCTCTTATGGTGAAGAGTATCATAAAGATAGCCTACAGGAAATTCAGAAAGGGAAAGAAGTACAAGTTCTGATAAGAAGGGCTTCAGAAAATCTGAAGGCAAAGGAGGAAAGTCCGACAGAGGAGATTACTCAAATGTCAAATGCTACAACTGTGGTGAGAAAGGCCACATATCTCCTGACTGCAAGAAATGAAAGAGTGACAAAGGCAAGGCTCTTGTCACAAAGAAGAAAAACTGGACAGACACTTCAGATTCTGAAGATGAGGAGAACTATGCCTTGATGGCAAATGCTGATAGCAGTTCTGATGCTGCTGAGTTAAAGGTACCTCAAACAACTTATGCCTTTCATACTGATCATATTACTGAGTTGAGATTATATCTTAAAACCATGTTTATTAGTTACAGAGATCAAACTTTAACATGTGAGAGATTAACTTCTGAAAATCTTGCTTTTAAAAAGAGGAATGATTATTTAGAAAAAGAGTTAGTCATGTTCCATCAAACTCAGAAAGAAAGAGATGATGCCTTTTATGTTAGAGATGGAGTGCTAAAAATGAATAAATCTCTAAAAACTGAGTTAGAAAAGGAGAGAGAGATTATCAGGACTTGGATAACTCCGGAAGAGCAACTCAGGATATACTAAGTAGTGGAAACTGGAAAGAGGGTTTAGGTTATGGAAATGAGAAAAGTGAAAAAGGAACTGAACAAGTTAAGCCAATTATTGTTAAACAGACTACTAAGCCCAAGGTAAATCTTGTTAAGTTTGTAGCAAAAATTGTAAAGTCTAATTCTAAAAAGATGAGAGATATTGAGACAGAAGTGATAGCAGAGTCAACTTCTGACAAATTAGAACATGATAAACCAACTGAAGTTAACATAGGCTTAATAACTAAGAAGCAGCTTAAACATAAGCTGAAAGAGATTATCAGTGTAAACAAGGTAAAGGTAGCTAGGAAAAATAGGAATGGAAAGGAAGGTGTGAATAAAAGCAACAATTATATGCCTGTTCCTAATGCTCCTAGAAAGAAATGCTATAACTGTGGAAACTCTAACCATCTGGCCTCTTTTTGCAGGAAGAATAAGAATATAAACTCCTTACCTTCTAAGTCAGGAGTTAAGAGTCAGTCTGTTAGGTTTAAGCCACAAAATCCTTGTTTTCATTGTGGTAGTATATGGCATTCCATTTATACTTGTAAAGAATATCATAGTTTGTACTATGATTATTATCAGATAAAACCTTCTTTGAAGAAAGTTGCTTTAATTCCTTCTAGTATAAAGTATGATGCAAAGTCTGATACTGTTAATACTGATAAAAAAATGTTAGCATAAACTCTGATGTTAAATCCGCTGCAAATGTTAACAAACTTAAAAAGGCCAAATGATCCAAACAAGTCTGGGTCCTTAAAACTAACCATTAGTGGTCTTTGTGATTGCAGGGCAACATGAAGAACATCCTAGTTATGGATAGTGGATGTTCAGGACATATGACTGGAAATAAAGCCCTGCTATCAGATTTTGTGGAGAAAGCTGGCCCAGGAGTTTTTTATGGAGATGGCAATATTGGAAAAACTCTGGGATATAGCAAGATCAATCTTGGGAATATCATCATTGAAACAGTAGCTCTAGTCTCAGGACTTAAACACAATCTGTTGAGTATAAGTCAAATATGTGACAGAGGTTATCATGTGGATTTCTTTGAAGAACACTGTGAAGTTATAAGTAATTCTACTGGCAAAGTGGTTCTGAAAGATACAGGCATGGTAACATTTATGAAGCCAGACTTTCAACAAGTAATAATGGTTCTGCAATCTGTCTGTTGAGTAGAACATCAATTGAAGAAAGCTGGAATTGACACAAGAAACTCTCTCATTTAAATTTCAACAATATAAATGAACTTGTAAAGAAAGATCTTGTGAGAGGACTGCCAAAAACAGTACTTGCTCCTGATGGCCTTTGTGATTCATGTCAGAAGGCAAAACAATGAAAATCTTCTTTCAAGAGCAAAACTGAGTCATCAATTCTTGAGCCTTATCACCTACTGTATGTTGATCTATTTGGTCCAGTCAATGTCATGTCTATTGCAAAGAAGAAATATGCTATGGTTATAGTGGATGAGTTCACAAGATACACTTGGGTGTATTTCTTGCACAAGAAGACTGAGACAACATCTACTCTAACTGATCATGTCAAACAGTTGGATAAATTGATCAAAGATTCTGTTAAAATCATAAGGAGTGATAATGGCACTGAGTTCAAGAATTCAATCATGGAAGAGTTCTGCAAAGATCATGGAATCAAACAGGAATTTTATGCACCTGGGACTCCACAGCAAAATGGAGTTGTAGAAAGAAAGAACAAGACTCTCATTGAAGCTGCACGAACAATGCTTGATGAAGCAAAGCTACCAACCTATTTTTGGGCTGAAACTGTGCAGACTGCTTGTTTTACACAAAATGCTACACTCATAAACAAGCATGGAAAAACACCATATGAAATGGTGAAGAAAAAGAAGCCAAATCTGAAATACTTTCATGTATTTGGTTGCAAGTGTTTTGTTCTTAAGACTCATCCTGAGCAGCTGTCAAAATTTGATCTAAAAGTTGATGAAGGAATTTTTGTTGGATATCCACTTTCCACAAAAGCCTTCAGAGTCTATAATTTAAGAACAAGGGTTGACATAGAATCTATCAATGTCTCTTTTGATGATAAGAAGATTACTGGACTTGAAGATTTCAATGATAATGATCAGCTGAGATTTGAGAATGAAGATTTAAATTCCGATTCTGGAAATTTTGATGACTTATATACTGATCTTGTAAGTTCTGATGGATTAAGTTCTGATGTCATTGAAACTTTGGTAACAACTCCAAAGGAAAATGCACTTGTCCGGGGGGAGCAAGCTAAAGATCCTACCACATCCCAAGACTCTCGAGAAGCATCAGAACCTGTCACTGGCTCTTCAAGTTCTGATTCATCTAGTTTTGATGAGCCAAATTCTGATAATTTTGGAAGCTCTGATTCTTTAACTCCTGAAAAATCAAACTCAAATTCTAAAGTCTCAGAGAGCATAACTATAGGGGGAGCATCAGAAAATGCTGATGGAGACATCATGGATCATGGGGGAGGATCCAGTTCTAGAGATCAACTTCCATCTGCAAGGAAGTGGACTAAAGCACATACACCTAATTTAATCATTGGAGATTCTGAAGCAGGTGTCAGAACCAGAACTGCAACTTCAAATGAATGTCTCTTTCATTCTTTTCTATCTCAGACTGAACCAAAGAAAGTGGAAGAAGCTCTTCAAGATGTTGATTGGGTGCAAGCAATGCAGGAAGAGTTAAATGAATTTGATAGAAATAAAGTCTGGACCCTAGTGCCAAGACCAAAGAACAAATCAATTGTTGGTATAAAATGGGTCTTCAGAAACAAAACTGACAGTGATGACATAATTACAAGGAATAAAGCAAGACTGGTTGCTAAAGGCTACTCTCAACAGGAGGGTATTGATTATGATGAAACATTTGCACAAGTTGCTAGATTAGAATCCATAAGGATCTTTTTGGCTTATACTGCTCACAAGAAGTTTAAAGTCTTTCAAATGGATGTGAAAAGTGCTTTTCTCAATGGAGAATTGGAAGAAGAGGTATATGTTGAACAACCTCCAGGCTTTGTAGATCCTAAATTTCCCAATCATGTCTACAGGCTTGACAAAGCACTTTATGGCCTTAAGTAAGCTCCAAGAGCATGGTATGAGACTTTAGCTCAATTCCTTCTAGAAAGTGGATTTTATAGAGGCACAATTGATAAGACTTTATTCTACCTCAACCATGGAAAAGACTTACTTTTGGTACAGATATATGTTGATGATATCATATTTGGTTCTACTAATTCCAAACTGTGTGAGAAGTTTGCAAAGCTAATGCAATCAAGATATCAAATGAGTATGATGGGAGAACTCGGCTATTTTCTGGGCCTTCAAGTCAAGCAAACTGAAGAAGGCACTTTTATTTGTCAATCCAAGTACACCAGAAATTTACTGAAGAAATTTGGAATGCAAGATTGTTCAACTGCATCCACTCCCATGGCCACTGCAACCAAGTTAGATAAGGATACTGGTAAATCAGTAGATATTACTAACTGCAGAGATATGATTGGCTCCTTACTCTATCTAACTGCAAGTAGACCTGATATCATGTATGCTACCTGTCTTTGTGCAAGATTTCAGGCTGATCCAAGAGAACCTCACTTATTAGCTGTCAAAAGAATTTTCAAGTACCTTAAGGGTACAGCTGATCTAGGATTGTGGTATCCCTGGGAATCAGATTTTAAGCTAATTGGTTACTCAGATGCAGATTTTGCAGGATGTAAAATAGACATGAAAAGCACTAGTGGAAGCTGCCAATTTCTTGGAGGCAAATTGGTTTCTTGGTTTAGCAAGAAACAAAAGTCAATTTCCACATCAACTGCAGAAGCAGAATATATTGCTGTAGGAAACTGTTGTGCACAAATTCTTTGGATGAAGAATCAGTTGCTGGATTATGGGTTAGAATTTTCTAAAATCCGTATTTACTGTGATAATCAAAGTGCTATTGCTATGACAGGTAATCCAGTTCAACACTTAATGACAAAGAACATCAACATTAGGTACCATTTCATAAGGGAACATGTGGATGAAGGTACAGTGGAATTGCATTTTTTTCCAACAGATCAACAGCTAGCAGATATCTTCACAAAACCACTATGTAAAGCTACTTTTATAAGATTGGTAAATGAACTTGGAATGGTTTCAGGTTCTTTCTCTAAATCTGCTTAGTTTTTGTTCTCATGTATCAGACTTTATGATCAGTGCTTACAGATTGTATTATCTCTATGTCATGTGTGCTTAATTTGAAAATTCATTAAATGCTGATTGTTATCTGATGTGGATTTATATACTCTGATAAGTGTTTTGAATGTTCTGTGACTATTCAATCCAATGAGGATAACTGTGCTGGAGCTGACCTAGTAGTCTTTAACATACTAGAAATCCCATGTTTGAATTAGTTGTTTATGTGGAAACTCATTAACACAAGCAGATTCTGATATTGAGCTTAGTCAAGTTTACTTTGTGTATCTTATTACTAAGTCACAAACTAGATTCTTGTTTCTTACTTGTCAAATTCTGATGTCAGTAAATCTTAAGAATGAACTAAGTGCTGATAAGCCTCACTTATCAAAAGAAAAGAATAAAAGTCAGGTACTCCTTTGAGATCTAGAGTAAAAATGTGGAAGGGAAGACCCAAGTGCATTGCTGGTATTAAGTAATATGCATTAGAAAAACAAAAAATTTTCTTGGTGACTTTTCACACTCTATGATTACTGGAGAAATACTCTGATTGATAACAACATAAATTCTGATAAGCAGTCGTGACTCACTTACACTGAGAAGCCACTGTAAAAAGGAATTTCAAAAGATGCATAAAATGAGCACAAACAGTTGAGGTGGACTCTTACATAAATTTGTTCTATAGTAGACATCACAACTGATGACAGATTTTAAGCATTTTTCTGAGTTTTGCCTTATTTCTAAGATGTACTGAAGTTTATCAGACTTTAATCTTTATCTGATATTTTGCTGAATGCACACATTTTCACTCCATATGAATGATGAAAATTACTGTGGTGATTAAGTTGCTTTTGACAAATAGTTAAGTGTTATTTGCATAAATTCTGAGGACAAGTTCTGATGGAAGTTCTGATAATTAAACTCTGAAGAAAACAAGTCAGTATTTGTATGAAGAATCACAGAAAAAGATATTCACTTTTTGAGTACAGAAGCCATGTTCTGATGACTGTTAAAAATCTGATATAAGTTAAGTTCTGATATTAAATCCTGATGGAATCTTTGATGCTTACGTGGCATTTTTCTTTACTTGACTTATTTGTGGTAAAATCTAAAACAATCATATTTAAATCAGAATAAATTTGGGTGAGATAAAACAGTCATAATCATTATGGGTTAGTGGTTAACGTGTATGTCTTGAAAAACTGCATGTGCACAATAATTGTTAATTATTTCCCGTGCCCATTAACTCTTGCTTTAAATCTTTTACTAACTGTTATTATTACACATCAGTCTAGGGAGTCGAGGGATCATTATTTTTACTTATAATTGTTAAACAGTCCTCGTGTCCCTTGGTATTCTATTGGCTATTTAAACCAACTATTCATCCCAGCCAAAACATCTTTCATTTTCTCACAAACTCACTCTCTTTTTATTCTCATCAACAAAAATGGTTCATTTCAACTTGTTCTTGAACTATGAAACTTTCAATATCGAGTTGAGTTGTGATGATTGGCAACAGGAGTGGCATGTCACCGCCATTCCTGAAGAGCTCTGGAACTCACTTCCACAAGAGGTTCACACTGACCTCTTGTTCTTTTCGATGGACTATCACCTCCATCTTGATCGTTTGGAAGAGGAAAGGAGAGAAGCTCTCCATCAGCAAGAATGAATCATCCGTCTTGCAGTGCTCTTCGTCAGCAGCAGAAGGAGCTAGTCGATAGGTTTTCTTAGACTAGGACTAAGGCTGTTGATGTTAAGAATCTTAGAATATGACTATCTTGTAATTTTTGCATGTAATTGATAAATTTCATGAAATGTACTTTGAAAAGGAAATCTGTAAATTTCGATGCTGCTGAAGCAACTCCTTCATTGGCAAGGAGATTGACGAAAATGAAGGCTAGGAGGTATTTGGCTAAGGCTATATCAGAAGATACTGAAGAAGCTGAGGAAGGGGATCAGGAATCTCTGATCTCACAAGAACCAATTATCATTGAAGCCCGTCCAGCTCAAGCCAAAGACACTGCTAATGACACAGTTGTTACCCCTCCTGTCTCTCCTATTAAAGCTACAGATGATGCTAAAGAACAAACTGATAATTCTGAAATAGATATTCATAATTTGAATATACCTGAAGTTCTTTATCTGGAAGCTCCATCAACATCAAAGACACCAGCTCTGGAGATAAATTCTGCTGATCAGAATTTAGATGATGTTATTCCTGAATCTCCAGTTGCTTCACACACTGTTGAGCTATCAGAACAAAATGAGTCTTCCTCAAGTTCTGATGACAGTATTTCTGCTGAGACTCCAGTACCTATTCTGGGAAAGGAAGAATTGGTGAAGAAATTTGTTGAAAAGGAAGCACCTATTCCTTGGGAGGATACTCACAGAGGTGTTGAGTGGACCAAGAAGTGGAATGAAACAGATTTTATTCCATGTTCTAAAGTTCTGACAGCATATTGCAAAAGCTGATGAGTTGCTCACAAATGCTAATTTCAAGACACAACTCAAGATCACAGCTCTGTCTACAAATCATCTTCAAGGTTTACATACTTCTACTCATGAAAAGGTTGATACACTGAGGGAACATGTTGATAAGTTAGATCTACAGATCAAACTTGACAAGAACAGGTATATCAGACCTATTTCTGAAAAAGTTGAAGCCATTGAGAAAACTCAAGAGGAGCAACATGCCCAAATGCCTGAGGTCCTGGCTAATCAATCTTCTCAGAAAGCTCAATTGGATGAAATCCAATCTTCAGTTGAACTTCTTCTTTCTCTCTTACTTTCTGATGATGCCAAAAAGGGGGAGAAGGTAGTTAAGTCCAAATGCTCACCTACTCAAGAACTGAAGAAAAAGGATGATAAAGGTGATGACCATGGAAAATCTGAAAAGAGCAGAGGTCAAAGAAAAGTTCAAGGAAAATCTTCTATTCAGAACAAGTCAAGTTCTGATGCTGTGAATGCTCAAAGACTGAAGTCAAGTGGTGATAAGCAAAGTCTGATGTTAAGTACTGATATTCTGATTCAGTCAGGATCTGAAGACTCTCAGAGGTTTTTGTAAACTCTGAAGTTAAAGGGGAAGCAGACTACTGTTTATTACAAAGATCCTAAAATCCAGACACTTGATGAGGAGATAGAAAGAAGATTATTTTTGAAACACAATCCAAGAATGGATTTAGAAACTCTGAAGGAGGAAGAAGCTAGATTTGCTGCTGAGAAGACAAATCCTAAGTCTAAAGCTTCTGATGCAAAGAAACCTCCAAGGCCTAAGGAAAAAGGCATTGTGATCAAATAAAGTCAAATTCTGAAACTTCAAAGTTCAAGACTAGATCACATACTGAGAGTGATCCCAAAGACAAAGAGAAAGGAAAAATTTATGAACCAACCATGTAATAACCCCAATTTTTGGAAAATTTTGAAACACGGAAGAATAGTAACTTTTGCTGATGATGATGATTAAGGAAAATTATCAGACCACGCTATATATGAGTACTGTTATGGAAATTCTAAGATCGTATTAGTACTCCATAAAGTAAATAAGTGTATGTAAAGATCGTCATAATCCAAATCCGAACACTTTGATTTTTTCCCGAAAATCCACCAGATACAGAAAGAATTGAGTATAAGGTGACAGGATAAAACTGATTTAAATTCAAGGATTTTAAGAGGGGATCATAAAAAGGAATATAAAATATTGAGAAAGGTTTAGGGGAACCCAAGTAATAAGATCCCGGATATGATCCCTCAAACGACGAACGAGAACGAAAGTTAAGCGAACCGTAAAACAAATAAGTGACCAAGAGACAAGCTTGTACAAGAAGCCAAGGATTGTGACATCATCAAACCACAAGGAAGAGATATGTGGCAATTGGATGACATAAGAATGATGACCTAAGCATGGCAAAAAGAAGTGTGTTGTTGGTTGATTGTGAGCCATTCATTTTTTACCATGGTAAATCCTCAAAATTAGCCAAGCCATAAACAAAGAAACAAAACAAAAAAAATCATAACACAAACTTGACTTTTCATTTTAAAGAAGCAAGCTCTCGGCCAAAACCAGAGCAGCAACTTCAAACTACTATATCTCCTTCAATACTCACTCAAATAGTATGTTTTATAGCTCTTTGGAAAGGTATTGAGATGACCTACAACTCTTGTTCACAAGTCTCATCCAAATAAGCATGGTAAGACCCTAGTTTTGACAGTTCTTTCAATCTGACTTTTAGAAACTTCAAAACCTTACTTTGTGTTCTTGAGTTCTTTGGAAAGATCAAGTTTGTAGGAGGTTAGATTAAGGCTCCCTAAGGTTTCCTAGCAACTTAACACCTTCCAAGGAAGGTATCAACTTCAAACCCTAGCTTTGATTTTATGATTCCATTAAGTTTTATTGAAGCATTGTTAGTATTAAGGCTTGATCTTTGATTATAAGTAGTTTTGATGGATTTGTATTGGTTTTGAATATTGGGTCTTTGATTGGTTGGATAAATTGGTAAAACTTGGAGTTGGGGACTGAGTTTGTAGTATGATGGTTGAATATTTTTGTATTGGTGGTTGTGAGTGAATTGATGATAATTTAGAGTGTTAATTAAATTAGAAATCGCGTAAACATAAATGTCATAATGCCCAATTTTCCTTAACTGTTCTGTTCTTAACTTTAGGACCCGTGAACTCACTGAAAGATTTTAACCTTTGCCACTTTTAGATAGTTCATGTTACGAGCTTCGTTTTGATATGTGGTTCGCTTGAATCCGATGTACGCTTTAGGAGAAACGACTATTTTAAGTAACGGCGTTTCGCGAACGAACCATTACCCCTCGCCTACTTTAAAACCTTGGTTAAGGCCCTTAAATGACTAATTAGAGTATGAAACAATTATGTAAAGTGGGTTAGGCAGTTGGTAGGGGATTCGCAAAAGAATCGCCTTAAAACCCTTAATGGTTAATTTATTAAAAATGGTGGAGCCGAGGGTACTCGAGCGACTTAAGTGAATCGTTAAGCGCAAAAGCGAACGTTAGAGTCTAATTGGTTAAAGTATAGATTCATAAGCGACTTTGGTTTAATTCCAACTTATATGTTGTTTATAGGTTACCAGACTCGTACCAAGCCTTTTATCACCCCCAGTCGCTCAGGCAAGTTTTCTACCCGTTATACTGTTATTGTGATGTAAATATATGTATATGCATTATCATGTGATAAGTGCATGATTGTTATTAGCAAATTTTGCGATATATTGGAGCATGCTGATATGGTATATATGCATGTCTGTTTCGTAATCTTGATATCTAATTGTTGATTCAATTGCTTATAAGTTGCATAATACCTATGCTAAAAAATAAGGAGTAGTTGCGTATACCCTTAGTATAGGGGACCCAAAGGTGAACATATTTTCTAAACCGGGAGACGATGTTCCCGAGTATATTATATATATATATATATATATAAATAGTTTTCAAATCTATTATTCGAATAAGGTTTATTCGATAACTTTATTTCACTTAATGAATATTATTTTGAATATTCATTCGAGGACTTATGACTCCGCTTATTTTATTAAATAATATTCTTTATTTTATTAAAGAATAATATTTCGATAATCAAACTTATTTTCGATTATTCAAATAAAGATCGTACTTTTGTATAAGTATATCTTTGGTTATTTATTATTCATTTCAAGTATGAGTTTTAAAACTTCTACTTCAATTATTTTTATAAAGATTATTCTTTATGAGAATATTATTTAAATAATAATATTCAGATATTTTCTAATATATTGGGACTGATTTATTTTATTAAATCAGCATTACTCCAAATATTCTTAAAAATGTTTTCGAGTCTTCAAAATGATTTTTAAAGGTTAGGGCGGATCCCAAAACTCATTTTTATATTTAAGATCCTCCTTTCGAAGGGGATTAAATACTCGCTCAAAACCTGAGGGATCCGGCTCTGTGATGTGTTTTATATTCGCAACAAGGTTGTTGTTTTGATAAAAGAGTTTTTGATTACTTACCCAACACTCGGGAAGTAAAATTCTTAGAACAAGTTAATCCATTAACAGGCACCGCCTGGAAAATATCGGTGAGTTTTCCTTTCCAACTAGATACGACTTCTTGGTGGAGCCGTATCAACAAGTTTCTACTTGGGGAAAGGGGGGACAAGCTTTACGTTTCAGAGTCATGAATTTCATCTGAACTAGGAGTGCCGTAAGTGGTCGAGTGGCGCCGGCCCAGCCTTATTATATTGGCCCAAATGGCCTGGAAGTTCCGCTAAGACGGTCCATTCCTTAGGAGTCCAGTGTTCGGTTGACAAGTAAATCCGACAGGTTCTCCTCTACATGTAGAAAATGGTGGGGTTGCACTACTGCGACTGATCATCGTAAGTGGTCTTCCCGGCGTGGCAAACTCCCGTAATGAGTTCATCATCCAATTGGATATTTTCGCAATAGTACCCAGAGCACTTTGATAGAAAGGCTACGGCTGGGAGATTATTAAGTGTTGGCATGGTCGAGTTTTTAAAATGATGTTTTCATCAAATGAAGTATCTCGTAACTTCATTTCATTTTGATGATATTTCAAAGATTAATTCTATACAAGTTTTGTCGTGTAGCTTCATCTATGGGATGAACTAATTATAACTTGAATGGTGGTAGTTCAAGTAGTATTCGGAAAAGATATAAGTATATTGGAGTTTCTTGTAACTTCATCTTTTCAACTTATATCTGGTTACTGATTATCTTATGCATGACAAAGATTTTCAAAAAAACGTTGAGACAAGGTTAGATATATGAGATCACCTTGCAACGATATTTTTATACAGTTATAAACTGGAACTCTGTGTATATTATACATGTTAGAGGATTTAAAAATTCTGAAAAGTATATATATATATATATATATATATACTAAATATTTTGCGACTTGATCACATTAAGAGATCAAACTTGGTTCATTTCTTCTTGACCAAGACTTTCATGAGTACTATGAGGATGCTCATATATTGTTAATTATTATACATATTATTTCGGTGGCTTGTTGCTCACCCTTGCTTTCTTCTTTCATCACACAATATCAGATAGATAAGATGAACATGATCAAGCTCCCAATTCGTGAGCGGATAGGAAACGTTCCGCAGTTTCCTATAGGCGTTGATGTCTACAGCTGAGGTAGGAACTACCAATAGGCCAGGCTTTCAACTTTTGATGTACCAGACTTATGTATCTTTATAAATTGTAATAATGGCAAAAAAATGTAAATTTATTCAGAAACCCTTTTAAGGTGTAATGGCATATAATTGTGGAATAAAATGACTCGTGTTATTTTCTGGATATTCATCTCTGAGACTATAACTTGTGGTGTGTGTGTTTATTGTGGGGTCACAGTACGGAGTAGTTGATTGTTATTAAGATTGGGTGTTATTAAGGGAAATGGAACTCGTGACAACCCGGATCCCCGACCCCGGATTTGGGGGTGTTACAGAAATGATATCAGAGCTAAGCGTTATAAACCTCAGAGATGATGTGACGTTAAAATAATAAGTTCACTAAGATAATAAGAACTCTTGCCAAGTTCATAGTCAGACTACCTAACGTAGTACTGACAGTTAAAACCCTTATAAGAACCCTTATAAATATCGTGATAGGAGCGTAGTTCGTTATCCTATATGGTAGCGGGACTCCGAACCCTGAGGTTGAGGAGCAACTACGCGATGATGTTTTATTACTTATTGGAGATCAGATTGTGGATCCGATAGAGCGTCCTAACGCAGGACCGGATGATGTTCATATTGAGGATGTAGCGGTTGAGGATGTTGTCCTAGAAGGGATTATCGCTGAGAAGGATCCCGTGAAGGATCCTGATAAGAATGAATAAAGGACCACTGAGGAATTGATGACCATGGTTAGGGAGACTACCAGAGGTAGGATTGGCCGGTCACTACAGGAGGTTCGTTCAAGTTTGTAAATATAATAGCCCCTTTAACGCGGCTTACTCATAAGATTGAGAAGGTTGAATGGACAGAGAAATGCGAGAACAACTTTTAAGAACTAAAGTAAAGGTTGGTGACGGCTCCTATGTTGGCGTTGCCGGATGGAAAAGGAGATTTTGTGATTTGTAGTGACGCTTCGCATAAGGAATTAGGGTGCTTCTGATACAGCACAGCAAGGTAATCGCGTACGCATCAAGACATCTAAGGGAATATAAAATTTGATATCCCCACCCATGATCTTGGGCTCACGGCAATAGTTTTGCCCTAAAGATTGAAGGCACTATTTGTATGGATAGGAGTGCGAGATTTATACAAACCATAAGAGCTCAAGTATATTTCCACGCAGAAAGAGCTCAACATGCGCCAGAGGAGGTGGTTAGAGGTAATCAAGGATTACGATTATGAGATTCTTTATCATCCAGGGAAAGCCAAAATGGTGGCTAATGCCCTTAGTATAAAGGAGAGACTCAAGATGAAAATGTCTTTGGGAGAGTTGATAAGAGATTTTGAGAAAATGGAAATAGAAGTGAAGGTAACCGGAGCTGGTACCGAAATGCTGTTTGAGATTGCAATACAGCCCGAATTATCGAAAAAGATCATATTGTGCCAAGAAAAAGTGATGAATGAAGGCAGAGAGTCAATGACTGGAGAAGAGATTAATACCAAGAAAGATGATAAGGGAATAACGAGGTATTCCTACAGAATTTGGGTTCCAAACGTTTAAGAGCGTAAGGACTGGATCTTAGATGAAATCCATAACTCGAGGAATAAGATTTAGGTCAAACCCCGAATGTGATAGTCAGGGAGGTTGCCATTAAGAAAGAAGGAGCCCATAACATAATGAAGTGGAAAACAAGGATTTTTAACGTATAAGATAACCCCAAGTATGGGAGAAGGATGAAACATTTCATACTAAGGAAACAGAAAGTCGAGTAAGGAAATGAGACCCGATACGGTACTCCTATACGGCAATTTATGGACCTGTCTAAAAAGAACTTAGACTATTATCCCCAACCACCACCCTGAGAAGACAGTGCCGTGGGAAATTCTTTCAGGACCTTTAAGTCGCTAAGCTCTCAGAGTTCCAAGGAACAAGCAAACCCAGTAGAGGTGAGAGCCTGGCTAAAGGAAATTTAGGAATCATTTGAGATTCTAAATGATGGACGAATCACAAAAGTCTGTTTTTGTCACTTACCCTCCTAAGAGAGAGGCCACCCGCTGGTGAAAGACTAAGAAAGGCACGGAGCCAGAGGTTATAATAAACTAATTAAAGTTCAGTCAATTGTTTCGGGAAAGTACTTCCCAAGGTTATGGAAATAGTGTAGAAGCTTTAGAGCCGAAACAAAGGCGAACGAGTATGATAAATTATGAATCTAAGATTGTAAAAGTTGTCAAGATTTGTTCTGAGGACTAGAATCCCAGAACGACGTGATGTTTGAAGTCAATGATTAGTGGGTTCGTGAAATGATTGCAAGAGAGAGGTAGATAAAAAAAAAGAAACTGAAGTGGAAATGAATATAAAGGCAATAGAGTTGAAGGAATGATAAGGGAGTTAGATACGAGGAAACCCTAAAGACTCGTAGCAATAGAAATAGAAAAGTATGTAATCGTCAAGATGAGAGTGATTCACCATGAGTTAAAGCTGATGGATGAAGGCATGAAAGATACATATATATTATCCCCTTTAAGTTGGGAGGATTCGAGGAAACCTTGAGATAGTCCGAAGGATAAACAAGGAGACACAGATAGACTGAGGAGACAAGAAAGTAAGAAATTAGGAAAATTTGATGAAGGAAGTGACCTTCAAAAATGTGAAGTGAAAGACCGGTGGCTTGATACCCATAATGGGAGACGCCAGGTATGAAAGATATCCCAACATTGAGATGACTGTTGAGATAAACAACAAAAGTAAATAAAGATTTATTAAGAAGAAGTTCACGTTGAACACGACCAATATCTTCTAGAACATCCCTATTATCATTACTAAATCAGGCAAGAAAAGCGGATAACCGTTGTTATCTTTTGGAGGCCATATTGATTGACCTCATTTTGAATACAGATGTTATTGTGAAATTAGACATATACTATCGAGATGGGAATGATTGAATAAGACACCCTTATCAGGGATACATGACTTGATTTATCTATGGAAGAATGCAAGTACCTTTTTAAAAAAAGGTGGAATTAAGGATGGAACCTCGATAACTTGAGATGAACCATAGAGGAATGCATAAAGGTTGGCATTTCACCCTTAATAAGGACATTATGAGTTGGGTAGTATGGAACGAATGACTAAGGTAACAACAACCTTTAAAGATCAGTAGAGAAATTTTTCAGAAGTACTTAAACAATGGTTCTAGTAGTAGTAAATGGTATCTTGATACGCCCTGTACCTAGGGAGCACCGGATGAAGAATTAAAGGATAACCTTATAGGTTTTACAAGGAAAAAGGTAATATTCAAAGTTCTCAAGAATATAAATTTTGATAAGGAAATATGACATAATTATAATAATGCCAGGTGGGCACGGGTTGAACCATAAGAAAGTATAGATCGACCCAATGAAGGTCGAGATTGGTGAAAACGAGAAGGACCCAAGATAAGAGACGTCCTAAGTATGATCGAGAGTCAGTCGTGATAATGTTCACATCTAAAGACTAAGTCAATGACTTATGGAAAAAAATGGTGATTTTTTTTTCTCACCAGGACTTAAAAGAATCATTTTCACATAAGCAGTGATTGAAATGAGGTAGAAAATTTAGTGGGAGGTGGTTAAAATGACATTGATTGTAAGGAAATTTTACTATCAGGAAAGGCCAAAGAGGTGACCAACACTTTAAGTGTAAGAGGACAATTATCGACGCTCGTGCCAGAGGAATACAGTGATGATGGTTGAAGCCATAAAGGTTGTATTATAGTTTGGAAGATTGACATTCCTTTTGATGACTGTGCAATACCCAACTGTAATAGTAGTTTGGTAAAGGATTAATTCGTGTAATCGCCATAAACGGGCTATCTATCTTAGAAGGTACTATCTTGAGATAACCTTTGAGATTCATGTCTCCTAATAAAGACATACGATTAAGAATGGTATTAACCTGCTATCGTTGCTTTCATTGAAACTCTTCTGAAATTTTATCTGCTTCATGTCATATGTGCATCAAGTTCAGGAGTGTTCTTCATGAATCATGAGCGGTGATCATGTTACCTCCTTAGAAGAATTCGATACGACAGGTATGGACTCCGTATGGTTAGCTATTAAGATTCCAAGGAAAACGAATGATGACAGTAGGTCAGTGGTGGACCATAGTAATGCAGCAACGATTCTTTGAATAATGAGCCGATTACAACCGTGAGAGTTGTAGTGTAATGGATGTTGAGATTGGGTACCACTAATCGGGTTGTGGTGATGTATAAGTAATCATCGGTAGACTAACTAAGACGACCATTTACCTATGATATATTTATTCCTTCTTATCGATAAAGAGTAGTATTACTATACGAAGAAGGTTACGGAATAACAATGGATTCTAGTAACTATGATGTCTAGAATGAAATCCGAGATTCGATTTTTGCTATCAAGGGAGTTTCAAAGGTGATTGAGTATAAGCTCGAGGAAGAGCATGGGTCCATAGAATGATGGACGGAATAGCAAAAATATTTAAGCATGTGAAATGCGATGCGATAATACTGGATATTGATATAGATATATATGTTTTGTTCTCTTGTGACAAACCTCTATAGTTCAGAGGTAGATTCCAAGCCAGATCTTTTGTGGCAGTATTTTTTTATATATACAATTCTATTCAATTCGTTCTTTTCTTTTCATTTTGTATTAAGATGAGAAGAACAACCCTTCCAGAAGGGGAGGCATTGCCGAATGACTATCTATCTGTGTGATAGAAGCCTAGTAGGATACCATCTATTGTTTAATTGCTTGTCAAGTACTAAAGGCTGGCCACCTTCTGTACTAACTATGCAATAGAACAAGTGTTCATGATTATAGTGATCTCTCAACAAATTCCTTTACTTCTATATGATTGATCAAAATTTGGAAAATAGAAACAGCTGAAAAAGGAGTAGTAAAGTTATGGTGGTATTCAGAATGGAAACACGTTCGTGATACTAAGGTTGACGTGGTTATTAAAAGGTTATAAAACTCTAGCGAGTAAAGGTATATCTAGAATAGTATTCTGTACGGAAGATAGTAATGCTTACGAACCAGAAAAGAAGGAGTATTGAGAAGCAAAAGCTATAATGCTAGAAGCTATGATGAGAGTCTGTGCAATAGACTTGAAAGAATTTGGAATGATCACTTAACACGGATTGAGTTTTCTTACGACAATAGATCATATGTCATTATCGAGATGTCGCCTTATGAGATCCTTGAGGGAAGACAATGTCGATATCCCTTATGTTAGGATGAAGTTGCAAAGCGCAAGATGCTCAGACCAGCAGTGGTCCAAAGGACCAGGGATATAATAGATCTAATCAAAAGACGGATGGTAGTAACCCAAGATGGACATGAGAAGTATGTTGAATTGACACGAAAGGAAAAAGAATAGGAAGTAGGGGACCTAGTGCTGTTATAGGTATTCCCTTGGAAAAGATGGATGTGGTTCGGAAAGAAAGGAAAGCTAAGCCCACGAAGTGTTGGACCCTTGGAGATATTAAGACGTATTGGGAAGTTAGCATATGAGCTAGACCTACCCCCGAACCTGTAGCAAGTTCATAACATGTTCCACGTATCAATGTTAAGGAAGTATAATTTGGATGCCAGACAAATAGGGGCACATGAGCGCATAGGCATGCAACCAGACGTAACCTATATGGAGCAACCAGAAAGGGTTATAGATCGAAAAGGAACAAGTGCTTAGGAGAAGGGTTATCAAACTAGGCAGAGTTTGGTGGTAGAACCACAATGTGGGAAAATTTACTTGAGACTTAGAAAGTGCAATGCTATGAGAGCATCCCTATTCATTTTCTATCTGATTCCGGGACGGAATCCTTTTAAGGAGGGGAGACTGTAATAACCCCAATTTTTGGAAAATTTTGAAACACGGATGAATAGTAACTTTTGTTGTGCATATGTTGTGTACTTGATGGTTTCATAAACAAAATATCCAAGTAGATTTTACTTAGTGAAATTATATAGCACTCGACGGATAAGAATTATAGTCTCGACGGATAACTCATTATAGTCCCGACGGATAATTAACTTATTATCCATCGAGTGAGTAGCTTATGTAATAATAAGTTTGTAGCAAAGTTATGTATACACCTTTGTATAGAATCTGTAGTAGCATATAAGTCATGTTGACTTTAACTAGATATGCAGAATAAGTTGATTAATTGTACATAAACGATGTCTTGTAATTCTGCATAAGTGAAATAGAGTCAAGTGCCAAAATAGCTACTGACGGATGATTAACAAAGCCATCGATGGATGATCAAATGACTATCAATGGATGTTTAATATAGCAGTCGACGAATGATCAATTAAATCATCAACGGATGTTCTGAAAGTCGACGGATGATCATATGAAGAATTCAAACAGCAGTTGAACAGTGAAAGCTGACACACAGCCGTCGAGATGTATACAAACACACCGTGGAAGCCCATTAACTGGGTAATAGAGGACGAAAAGCAGCAAAGCTTAAGACTGTTAGTTTTTATATTTGTTCAGTCTTTTTGACTTTGTAATCTTGGTATTATATAAACCAAGAGAGTAGCAAATAGAAATATAACTGAGATAGCTGAGAAACATAAAAACAGAGAAATCTTTGTAAGCAGAATCTTTAGCATTTCCTGTATTCTCAGTAGTTCCATTTGTAAGCAGCTGTGAGCATTTCTGCACACAGAGTCCTCTCGATATATTATATATATCTCTGGTGGAATTGTTTAAATCCACCAGAAAGTTTTTAAAGACTCTTGTTTTTAATTACTTATGTTTTGATTCAATTAAGTTTACATTCCGCATTGTGCTAATCAAAACAAATATATCTATAATCGAGTTGAACATTTTTATTTCGAGAAAAAGGTTCAAGAATTCCATTCAACCCCCCTTCTGTAATTCTTGCTATATTGTTAAGGGACTAACAATTGGTATCAGAGCAAGCTCTTAATCTACAAAGATTTAAAGATCAAAACAATTTAGCAAGATGAACAAGAAAGATATTGGAATCAAGATTCCTTTTCTTGATAAAGATAATTACCATCATTGGAAGGTAAAGATGCATCTTCATATACTTTCTCAAGATGAGGCCTATGTGGACTGCATAGAAAGAGGCCCTCATGTTCCAATGAGAGCTGCAACAGGAAACGAGCCATCTGTTCCAAAGCCAAGGCATGGATGGTCTGATCCTGACATTGAACAAGTCAGGAAATATAAAAAGGCCATGAACATTCTGTTCAATGGTGTTGATGCAGACATGTTTGATAACATCATCAACTGCAAAACTGCCAAGGAAGTTTGGGACACAATACAGATAATTTGTGATGGCACTGAGCAAGTAAGAGAAAATAAAATGCAGCTCCTGATTCAGCAATATGAGCATTTTCACAATGAAGAAAGTGAGTCACTCACTGACATTTTTAGTAGATTCCAAAAACTACTAAATGCTCTTAAGTTGCATGGAAGAGTCTATCAGACTAAAGACTCCAATCTGAAATTTCTCAGATCTCTTCCAAAGGAATGGAAACCAATGACAGTCTCATTGAGAAACTCACAAGATTATCAGGAGTTTACTTTCGAGAGACTGTATGGCATTCTGAAGACTTATGAGCTTGAGATAGAGCAGGATGAAAGAATGGAGAGAGGAAAGAAGAAAGGAGGATCCATTGCACTAGTTGCTGATCTGGAAAAGGAGAAGGAAGTGAAGATGGAAGTTGTAGAATCAACTTCAAAGGTCTGTGAGAATAAGGGTAAGGGGCTAGCTGCAGAAAGTGAAGATTCATTGAGCTAAGATGACATGGAGGAAATTGATGAGCACCTAACATTTCTTTCAAGAAAATTTGCCAAGCTCAAGTTCAAGAAGAACTTTGGAACAACCAAGCCAAATAGAAATATGGTGGATAAGTCAAGATTCAAATGTTTCAAATGTGGCTTGGCAGGGCATTTTGCAAATGAGTGTAGAAAGTCAGATTCCAGTAAGAAAAGGTTTGAGTCTGTGGATTATAAACAAAAATACTTTGATCTACTCAAATAGAAGGAAAGGGCTTTTATTACACAAGAGAATGACTGGGCAGCTGATGGTTTGGATGAAGATGAAGATGTCAGCTATGTCAATCTAGCCCTAATGGCCAAGTCTGATGAAACAGAGACAAGTTCCTCAAGCAATCAGGTAATCACTACAAACCTTGCACATTTATCTAAAGTTGAGTGTAATGATGCAATAAATGACATGTCTACAGAATTGTATCATTTGCGTGTTACACTTAAGTCTCTCACTAAAGAAAATGCTAAAATCAAAGAAAACAACTTGTTTTTAAGTAAGAGGAATAATTTGCTTGAGTCTCAGTTTGTTGAGTTTGAGAAACTAAAAATTGAGTGTAAGATTTCCAAGGAGGAATTAACTGAGTCCTTGAAAAAGGAAGAAATTTTGAAGAAGCAGCTCGAGCGTGAACAAGAGGTGATTAAAGCATGGAAAACATCCAGGGATGTTCATGCTCAAATCACTAAAGTTCAAGGAATTGAGTCTTTTTGTGATGAAGCCCGGAAAAAGAATAAAGAGAAACTAGAACCTATTTTGGTAGATGGGTTGCTGACAGATGTAGACTCGACGGATGATGAGGACTATCCGTCGGATAACAAAAAGTGTTATCCGTCGAATGATAAAAATCCTCATCCGTCGGCTGTAAGCAAACCCATTAGCAAAGCCAAATTAATCAAGCTAAATGATAAGTATGGGTATGTTTCCAAGAACTTTGTTTCAGGAGAGTCAAGTCAAGCTAAGAAAGGGAAAAAGGCAAATGTTGGTCACATGACTGTCAAACAGTTAAGTGACAGACTTGAGAAAATAGAAGTAAAAACATATACTAAAAAGAAAAACAATAGGAATGGTAAAGTAGGGATTAACAAACACAATAACTACACACCTGATAAATATGCCCCTAGAAAAATCTGTGTCAAGTGTGGTAGTGTAAATCATTTGTCTGTTAATTGCAAATCTGCCATGCCTACTCCCATGTCTGTTCAGCCTCAATTTCCTAACATGAATGCCATGCCTCCCATGGCTGTTAATGCTATGCCTACACAGAACATAAATGCACAGTTTGCTAATATGCCATTTGCACTTAATCCATATTATGCTGCATACAATATGCCTCAAATGCCATTTAGCATGCCTTACTGGAATAACATGTTTGCACCAAGCATGTCATTTCCTGTTAGCCATAATATGCATGATAATTCTGTTGCATTAAATGGTTTCAAAGGCCCAACCCAAATGAGTAAGGAAGAATCTGAAATTCCTAAGTCAAATGAGTTAAGACCTAAGAAACAGAAGAAGAAAGCTAACAAGGCAGGACCCAAGAAAACTTGGGTACCAAAATCAACTTGATTTGATTTTGATGTGTGCAGGGAAACAGAAAGAATCTTTGGTACTTAGATAGTGGCTGTTCAAGACACATGACTGGTGATTCTACCCTGCTCACAGAGTTTAAGGAGAGAGTTGGCCCAAGTATTACTTGTGGAGATGACAGCAAAGGTTATACTGTAGGATATGGCTTGATTTCAAAGGACAATATCATCATTGAAGAGGTTGCCTTAGTGGATGGTCTCAAACACAATCTGTTGAGTATCAGCCAGCTTTGTGACAAAGGCAACTCAGTAACCTTCAACAAAGAAGCCTGTGTTGTGACTAACAATCAAAACAACAAAGTGGTTCTCACTGGTGTGAGAAGAGGAAATGTGTACCTAGCTGACTTCAACTCAACTAAAGCAGAATCTGTAACTTGTCTTCTCAGTAAAGCAAGTCAAGATGAAAATTGGCTATGGCACAAGAAGCTATCCCATTTAAACTTCAAGACCATGAATGAGCTGGTAAAGAAAGAACTAGTAAGAGGCATTCCTCTAGTGGAGTTTACAAAGGATGGACTGTGTGATGCCTTCCAAAAGGGGAAGCAGATCAAAGCATCATTCAGGAAGAAACTTGATTCAGCAATTGAAGAGCCTCTGCAACTGCTTCACATGGATTTGTTTGGACCAGTCGATGTATTGTCAATTTCAAAGAAAAGATTTTGCCTAGTAATTGTAGATGATTTCTCAAAGTTCTCTTGGACATATTTCCTAAATTCTAAAGATGAGGCTAGTGAAATCATCATCAATCACATAAGGCAAGTTAACAATCATCCTGATTTCAAAGTTAGAAGAATCAGGAGTGACAATGGAACTGAGTTCAAGAACTATGTCATGAGAGCATTTTGTGAGGAAAATGGGATCTTGCATGAGTTTTCAGCAGCAACGACTCCACAACAGAATGGAATAGTGGAAAGGAAGAACAGATCACTTATTGAAGCTGCAAGGACAATGCTTGAAGAATTAAAATTACCAACATATTTCTGGGCTGAAGCTGTAAACACCGCATGCTACACTCAGAACATCTCTCTGATTAATCAAGCAAGATGCATGACTCCTTATCAATTGTTCAAGAACAAGAAGCCAACTCTAAATTTTCTTCATGTCTTTGGCTGTAAATGCTATATTCTGAGAAATCAAACTGATCAAAATGGGAAGTTTGATGCTAAAGCAGATGAAGGAATTTTTGTTGGATATGCTGTTGGTAAAGCATATAGAGTCTACAATCTAAGAACCAACATTGTTGTAGAATCTATACATGTTGTATTTGATGATAAAAAGATTGAAGGACTGAAAGATGGAGATTATCATGAGAGCCTCAAATTCGACAATGTTGAGATGGTCAGTGATGAAAGTGATGATGAGAGTGATCAAGAAACAGTGTCTAAGGATAATGCAGACAAATCTACCACTAATGAAGCATAAAACTCAACATCCGTCGAGTTACATAATGCTTCATCCGTCGGAAGGCAATCTGTGTTATCCGTCGGAAGACAACCTGCCTCATCCGTCGGTACTCAAAATTCACCATCCGTCGGGTTATCAAAAGGAGCAGGAAGTCAAGGTAGATCACCCATAGAAAGTACCCCTTTCTCAAATCAAAGATCCACAAACTCAGGGGGAGTTTCTAGCAATCAAAACTTAATCACACATCAAGACAACATTGAGGTCTCTTCATCTAGAGCTAATCTACCTCAACCAAGGAAATGGACAAAAGATCACCCCTTTGAACTGATTATTGGTGATGTTTCTTCTAGAGTTCAAACAAGGAGAGCAACTCGGGAAGAATGTCTATACATCAGCTTTCTGTCAAAGGAAGAACCAAAGAAGGTAGAAGAAGCGTTGTTAGATCCTGATTGGATTTTAGCTATGCAGGAGGAGCTAAACCAATTTGAAAGGAATAAAGTTTGGAAGCCGGTACCCAAGCCTAAAGGAAAGAATCCAATAGACACCAAATGGGTATTCAGAAACAAGATGGATGAAAATGGCATAGTAGTAAGGAACAAAGCCAGATTGGTTGCTAAAGGCTATTGCCAGCAAGAAGGAATAGATTTTGATGAAACTTTTGCTCCTGTTGCAAGACTTGAAGCCATCAGAATCTTCTTAGCCTATGCAGCCCATGCCAATTTCAAGGTCTATCAAATGGATGTCAAAAGTGCCTTTCTGAATGGAGATTTGGAGGAAGAAGTGTATGTTAGTCAACCTCCTGGCTTTGAAGATCCAAATTTTCCAAAGTATATCTATTATCTACTGAAAGCACTTTATGGACTGAAGCAAGCACTTAGAGCCTGGTATGACACTTTATCAAAGTTCCTTTTGGAAAATCACTTTACAAGAGGTACTGTAGATAAAACTTTATTTTTTAGAAATGTTAATGGCTCTAGCATACTTGTTCAAATTTATGTAGATGATATTATTTTTGGCTCTACAGATGAGAAACTTTGTAAAAAGTTTGCCAAACTGGTGCAGAGTAAGTATGAAATGAGTATGATGGGAGAACTAACTTACTTTCTTGGTTTACAAGTTAAACAAGTTAGTGATGGAATATTCATTAGTCAAACTAAATATATTTTTGATCTTTTAAAGAAGTTTGATCTAATGGATTGCACATCTGCAAAAACTCCCATGGCCACTCCAACTAAGCTTCAATTAAACACTACTGAAAAGTCTGTGGATATTTCAAGCTATAGAGGCATGGTTGGATCACTTCTGTACTTAACAGCTAGTAGGCCAGATATAATGTTTGCTACATGTTTATGTGCTAGATTTCAGGCTGATCCTAGAGAATCTCACTTGATAGCTATTAAGAGAATTTTCAGATATCTCAAGGGAACACCAAAACTTAGCATTTGGTACCCTAGAGATTCTGGTTTTGATCTAACTGGTCATTCAGATGCAGATTATGCAGGTTGCAGAATTGATAGAAAGAGCACAACAAGAACCTATCAATTTTTAGGAGACAAGCTTGTGTCCTGGTTCAGTAAAAAGCAAAATTCAGTTTCTACTTCTACAGCTGAAGCTGAATATATTGCTGCTGGCTGTTGCTGTGCACAAATTTTATGGATGAAAAATCAATTGCTAGACTATGGTTTGCAAGTTGAAAGGATTCCTATTTTCTGTGATAACACAAGTGCAATTGCCATCACTGAAAATCTAGTGCAACATTCAAGGACAAAGCACATAGACATCAAGTACCATTTCATATGGGAACATGTAATGAATGGTACCGTAGAGTTATATTTTGTTCCAAGTGAGAAGCAACTTGCAGATATCTTTACCAAGCCACTAGATGAATCCACCTTTTCAAGGTTGGTAAGTGAGTTAGGTATGCTTAATTACTCTTGAATTTATCTGAGTTATTTTGCAAGTTGAAATGTAGCCAGAAATTTAACTGATTTTTAGTCATGGATGAAATTTTGGCTAAATCAAAATTTGCATCTCGACGGATGACCATTATCCATCGAGTTGAGTCATCCGTCGATATACTATGTGCAAATAAAAATCAATTACTTTTCTTGAATCTTTTAAAACTCGACGGATAACAGTTTATCCTCATCCATCGAATTGTCTAAATCTTAACCGTTAATTCCCTGAACATTATCCATCGAGTATACTTACAGTTTGTAAGTATTACACGACGGATAATGGGTGGAATTTTACAGTTTATTTTTAAACGGCTATTTTAGGCAATTTCTATTGGGTAATTTACTTTTCTTTATTATTTTCATCCGTTGTTTTTGAGATAGTATAAAAGCTTATTTCATTCCAATTATTTTCTTTTATCATTCTCAAATTCAACTGCTTTTATTTTATTCTCTCTCAAGCAAATATCCTCTTTCTCTTCAAAGCTTTCATTCTCTAACAATGGCACCTGTAGTAAAGATCATGTCTCAGACTGGGTTCATTTATGAGAAGAACAACTTCACTGCTTTGGTCAATAAGGGTATTCAGCAATCAGAAGACTATCACAAGATGATGGACTTCGTGAAGAACTGCAAGTTAAACTATGCCATGCTTGAATCACCCATAATTTACTGTGAAGTTGTTGAAGAGATGTGGACCACTGCAATCTACAACTCTACTGACAAAACCATCACTCTAACTGTCAAAGGTAATGAGTTCTGTATCAATAGTGATGTGATAAAAGCATGTTTCAAAATTCCTGATGATAATGTAGCTTCACCACACTGACACTGATATTATCAATATGCTTAATTCCATGCATTATGCACTTCCTACTATTAAGCTAAGTGAGATTAGAAGATTAGGTCTTAGGAAGGAATGAAGTTTCATGTGTGATGTTGTGACTAAAGTTTTCTTTGGAAAAGTCAGTAATTTTGATTCTGTGAACATTTTCATGCTTAACATGCTATATATGCTAGTTACAGATAAATTTTACAATTTCAGTGACCTTGTCTTGTATGAGTTAGGTTTTAAACTAGGTGAGTTAGCCAAAAGGGGAAAGAATGTATATTATGCTAGATTTTTCATGATATTGGCTAACCATCTTTGTCAAGAGATTGTACTTGAGAACCCAAACAACAAATTAGCTTGTTGGGTTCAAGAGAGAAGAATCATTGCAGATTTGAACAGAGCCAACCATCATAGGGGTGCGCCAATGTTCTACTTTCCTGTAATGCAGACACCTCAGGTAAGTGAGGTAAGTTCATCCATACCCTCAACTATTCCAATCTCCTCAATTTGTTTGAGTTCAGGAGTAGCTATGGCAACTGTGACAATGACCAAACAGTTGCCTACCAAAGCTGCCAAATCAACTATAATTTCTAAATCCAAGTCAAAGAAAACCCCCTCTGGTATCTCTCAAAAGGTACCAGTTAAAAAATCTACCAAAGCCAAAGAGGGGAGTGTGAAGGAGGGTCAGTTAGGTGAGGGAAGGGGTGAACATCAAAGAAAACCCAAGGATAAGGTTGGAGAGTTGAGTGAATCCCAACCTAGCCACACTGCAGTTTCCCAACAAACTGTAGTGCTTAAAAATGACAAAAGCTCACTTCTAGCTGCATCCTCCCAAAAGGATGTGGCTATTGAACAAAGCTCTCAGCCAAGAGCACAGACCAAAAGGGTTAGGGACACAAGCTCACCCCAAACTTACACAAGAAAGAAGAAATCCAAAACAACTGGGGATGCACAGGGCACACACATAGTGCAAACTGGTGCTAAAGACATAGTCCCTGCACTTTCTCAAATTCAGATTGATGTGGCTCCAATAAATGTGGAGTCACAGCCAAAATCTCTTATAATAGAAGCCTCTGAAACACCATACTCACCAACAAACTCTCTGGAAGTGGATATGATAAACACTTCAATTCCTGATTCCCCTTCTTTAACTCTGTTGGGGAAGCCAAAATCTAGTGCAAGTGAGCATCATCTTTTAGATGATTTGTTGACTCACTTGCCAATTCTTTCAGATACTATTGTGACATCTGTGCCTCAAATAACTTCAATCAACACAGAGTCAACAATAGTTTCTCTTCCCACCTCATTCATTTCTACTCTCTCGATGGATATTGCTCATCCGTCGAGTAGTGATTGTATCCCGACGGATAAGCTTAACAGCAGTTATCCGTCGGATAGCTTTACCACTCACCCGATGGATATCACTTATCCGTCGAGTGTCTCTGCACAACTTCAAACTTCAATTATTTCTAGTGCAGAAGACTTAGTGGTAATACAGTCACTCTTAGGACTGAGAGAGGAGAGTGCATTGAGTGAGAGGCTGGGTTGCTCCCAGGCAAAAGGAGAGGAAAAGAGTGAATCTCAGCAATCCATTTATTCAGGATTGGCAAAAGTGAGTGAGATGAGTCCCACCTTAGTAGGTGAAGGTGAGGGTGTGAGGGTGGGGAGCCAGGGTGAGACCCTGATGCAACAAAAGAGAGATTATGATAGAAATGCAGGTACTAGAGAAATAAGGGTGGATCCAGCCATTGCTAGTGAGTCAATGATTGTGGATGATGTGAAAAGGGAAGATAATTTCAGCAACATTACAAATCTGAAATTAATAACATTTCCTTGGATGCTGACACTTTTACTCATCCTGTGTCAGCCTATCAATTGTTGGCTGCTCATGGCAATGTGGAGGCAGAACATACCTTGATTCTAGTACACACCTCAGAATCTCTTCAAAGAGATAAAGATGTTGTCAATAAGATGCCTTCTCAAGCTGGTGAGCCATCTGAAGAATTTGGAGTAAATTATAATGATGATGACTCTGTTTCTTTGGATGGAAGCATGAACTTAGGGGGAGATGAAGGCCCAAGTTCTGTTTTAAATTTACCTGGATGGGCATGGACAAAGGAATTTACACCAGGACAATTTGATGTGTCTATGGTCAAGCAAGTGATGGCTATTCAAAAGGCCCTTCAGGAAACTTCAGATGCTGGTACCAAGGCTATTCTTCAAGCTCACCTAGACTCTCTACATCTCATGAAGATCCAGCACTTAAGACAGAATATGAGTGTGGATGAACTAAAAATAGATATAGCTGACTTGAAGACATACAATTCTGAGAAGCTGGATTCAGTAATGCCATATGGTACCATGCAAGATCTACTACTAAGATTGAGGAGAGAATCAGACTCTGAAAAGAAGCCAGCCAAGCTGGAAAACAGAGTTCAAGTTATTGAGAATTCAGTGGCTATCCTTCTTCAAAATCAACAGAATCAGACAAATCTTCTCATGCAACTGGCTAAAGCACAAGGCCTAACTCCTCAACTTGATGATAACAAAAAGGGGGAGAAAGAATCAAGTAAGGGGGAGAAAGGACCAACTGAGGGGGAGAAACTTCAAGTACAAATCATCAAAGTAATTGTACCTTTAATTATAGTCTCCAAGCCAACAGTTACAGATGGTATAGATCTAATTAAAGCAGCAGCAGCAAATTTGAAAGTTGCTGAAAAAGGAAAGTTGAGTTTGATCAACTGGAATAAGATTGATGAGGAGATACAGAAAAAGTTTGAACTAGTCAAGGAGCCAGTTCAGTCAGCCATCCATCACTCTCATGTCAAGCCAATCAGTGTGAATGAGATGAGCATGAACTATCTGGAAAAAGGACAATCTTCCTGCATCAAGTCTATAAAGGCTGAAATAATTCTTAAACCAAGGGCAAATTATCCAAAGTCATCTTGGAAGAACCCTATGGACACTGTGTATGAGACACCCAAGCCTGATGAAAAGAAGCTTCTGTCAAGATCTATTGTCTTCTATAAAGATCCAGCTGATTCATCTTCAAAAAGGAGAATTGCTAAGATATTCAGAAATGGAAAGGAAATTTGTGTGGTAGCTGGACATCCACAATTTGCTCAAGCAAAGAAAGAAGAAAAAGCCAGATTAAAGCAGGAAAAGAGGCAAGCTGCTCTAGATGCAAAGAAGTCTAAACAAAAGAAAGAACAGATTGCTATCTTGGCCAAGCTACAGGCTGTGAATTCTTCTCAACGAATTCCCTCTCAACCATCTGAAGCTGCTGAATCAAATAAGAAAATTGAAGAACAGAAGAAATCCTCAAGGAAGAAAGAATTGGCTAGAAGAACAAAAAGGAAACTGGATATTGTTGACAAGGAATTGGAAGATCAATTTCCTAAGGAATCCACTCCAGCTACAACTCAAGCATCAAAGCCCTCTGTGGTATTTGAAGACATAAGGGTGGTGGATCCCTACAGGAACATACATGGTGAACCTATTGTGCCAAAGGATGAGCCAATAGAGTGGGATAAAATACCAATTCCTGACTTCAACTTACCAATCCTTAGAAAGCCAAAAAGGACAAAGTCAAGGGTAGTCAAGAAAGTGAAGCTGTCACCTCTCAAATCCAAGTCAGTAGTTAAAGCTCAACCCAAGGTCAACAGGGGAGACTACTTATACTTGTGTGACATCAAAGAATTTTCAGATCTAAATCTTTATCTGGATGAACTGGATGAAGTAAGGGAAATTGATGCATACAAAAACCTACCTGAAAGGTTGGTGTTCAAGTACAAAGGAGGAAGGGAGATTCAGTGGCCACTTCACAGGATTCTTCAAGAAAGCCAAGTTATGCTGATTAAAGTCTATCATCCTTCAAGAAAAACTTTTGGTTCAATGTAACTGCAAGAAGACTAGTATTGAAGAAGATTGAAGAGCTGAGGAGTGTTAGAGCTAAAGATGCACTCCCAAAGACTCTAATCATCCCATACACAGGGAGAAGAGTGCATCTAAGGCCCTACTGGCTGATGGAATTCATGGATGACAAGGGTGTAAGAAGATTCTTCAGATTAGAAGACCAATTGAGTATCTCTAGCAATGAGACTCTCTTGGAAATGCAAGAAAAGCTAGATCTCTCAGAATCTGATGAACTAGAATTCCACAGGCAGCTCCAGAATCAAATTGAAGAAAATAACAAAAAGCTTGGAAGAAGATCCAGACCTTCAAGGAACTAGAAAAATCTGCTCAGGCTAGAGGAGCATCTTGAATTGACTGTGAGCCAAACCTTGCACATTTTAATTAATTGAAGCACTTTCAGTTTTATCTACTTATCTTTAAAAATATATGTTCAGGATGTTTTGTTATCATCAAGTATCTCTTAATTTATGGCTACAATTCTAGTAGACATAAATTGGGGGAGATTGTTGTGCAAATGTTGTGTAGTTGATGGTTTCATAAACAAAACATCTAAGTAGATTTTACTTAGTGAAATTATGTAGCACTCGTCAGATAAGAATTCTAGTCCCGACGGATAACTCATTATAGTCCCGACGGATAATTAACTTATTATCCATCGAGTGAGTAGCTTATATAATAATAAGTTTGTAGCACAGTTATGTATGCACCTTTGTATAGAATCTGTAGTAGCATATAAGTCATGTTGACTTTAACTAGATATGCAGAATAGGTTGATTAATTGTACATAAACGATGTCTTATAATTCTGCATAAGTGAAATAGAGTCAAGTGCCAAAATAGCTACCGACGGATGATTAAGAAAGCCATCGACGGATGATCAAATGACTATCAATGGATGTTTAATATAGCAGTCGACGGATGATCAATTAAATCATCAACGGATGTTCTGAAAGTCAACGGATGATCATATGAAGAATTCAAACAGCAGTTGAACAGTGAAAGCTGACACACAGCCGTCGAGATGTATACAAACACACTGTGGAAGCCCATTAACTGGGTAATAGAGGACGAAAAGCTGCAAAGCTTAAGACTGTTAGTTTTTATATTTGTTCATGCTTTTTGACTTTGTAATCTTGGTATTATATAAACCAAGAGAGTAGCAAATAGAAATATAACTGAGATAGCTGAGAAACACAAAAACAGAGAAATCTTTGTAAGCATAATCTTTAGCATTTCCTGTATTCTCAGTAGTTCCATTTATAAGCAGTTGTGAGCATTTCTGCACATAGAGTCCTCTCGATATATTATATATATATATATATATATATATCTCTGGTGGAATTATTTAAATCCACTAGAAAGTTTTTAAAAACTCTTGTTATTAATTACTTATGTTTTGATTCAATTAAGTTTACATTCCGCATTGTGCTAATCAAAACAAATATATCTATAATCGAGTTGAACATTTTTATTTCGAGAAAAAGGTTCAAGAATTCTATTCAACCCCCCTTCTGTAATTCTTGCTATATTGTTAAGGGACTAACAACTTTTGCTGATGATGATGATTAAGGAAAATTATCAGACCACGCTATATAGGATTACTGTTATGGAAATTCTAAGATCGTATTAGTACTCCATAAAGTAAATAAGTGTATGTAAAGATCGTCAGAATCCAAATCCGAACACTTTGATTTTTTCCCGAAAATCCACCAGATACAGAAAGAATTGAGTATAAGGTGACAGGATAAAAAGGATTTAAATTCAAGGATTTTAAGAGGGGATCATAAAAAGGAATATAAAATATTGAGAAAGGTTTAGGGGAACCCAAGTAAGAAGATCCCGGATATGATCCCTCAAACGACGAACGGGAACGAAAGTTAAGCGAACCGTAAAACAAATAAGTGACCAAGAGACAAGCTTGTACAAGAAGCCAAGGATTGTGACATCATCAAACCACAAGGAAGAGATATGTGGCAATTGGATGACATAAGAATGATGACCTAAGCATGACAAAAAGAAGTGTGTTGTTGGTTGATTGTGAGCCATTCATTTTTTACCATGGTAAATCCTCAAAATTAGCCAAGCCATAAACAAAGAAACAAAACAAAAAAAATCATAACACAAACTTGACTTTTCATTTTAAAGAAGCAAGCTATCGGCCAACACCAGAGCAGCAACTTCAAACTACTATATCTCCTTCAATACTCACTCAAATAGTATGTTCTATAGCTCTTTGGAAAGGTATTGATATGTCCTACAACTCTTGTTCACAAGTCTCATCCAAATAAGCATGGTAAGACCCTCGTTTTGACAGTTCTTTCAATCTAACTTTTAGAAACTTCAAAACCTAACTTTGTGTTCTTGATTTCTTTGGAAAGATCAAGCTTGTAGGAGGTTAGATTAAGGCTCCCTAAGGCTTCCTAGAAACTTAACACCTACCAAGGAAGGTATCAACTTCAAACCCTAGCTTTGATTTTATGATTCCATTAAGTTTTATTGAAGCATTGTTAGTATTAAGGCTTGATCTTTGATTATAATTAGTTTTGGTGGATTTGTATTAGTTTTGAATATTGGGTCTTTGATTGGTTGGATAAATTGGTAAAACTTGGAGTTGGGGACTGAGTTTGTAGTATGATGGTTGAATATTGTTGTATTGGTGGTTGTGAGTGAATTGATGATAATTTAGAGTGTTAATTAAATTGGAAATCGTGTAAACATAAACGTCATAATGCCTGATTTTCCTTAACTGTTCTGTTCTTAACTTTAGGACCCGTGAACTCACTGAAAGATTCTAACCTTTGCCACGTTTAGATAGTTCATGTTACGAGCTTCGTTTTGATATGTGGTTCGCTTGAATCCGATGTACGGTTTAGGAGAAACGACTATTTTAAGAAACGGCGTTTCGTGAACGAACCATTACCCTTCGCCTTACTTTAAAACCTTGGTTAGGGCCCTTAAATGACTAATTGGAGTATGAAACAATTATGTAAAGTGGGTTAGGCAGTTGGTAGGGGACTCACGAAAGAATCGCCTTAAAACCCTTAATGGTTAATTTATTAAAAATGGTGGAGCCGAGGGTACTCGAGCGACTTAAGTGAATCGTTAAGCGCAAAAACGAACGTTAGAGTCTAATTGGTTAAAGTATAGATTCATAAGCGACTTTGGTTTAATTCCAACTTATATGTTGTTTATAGGTTACCAGACTCGTCCCAAGCCTTTTATCACCCCCAGTCGCTCAAGCAAGTTTTCTACCCGTTATACTGTTGTTGTGATGTAAATATATGTATATGCATTATCTTGTGATAAGTGCATGATTGTTATTAGCAAATTTTGCGATATATTGGAGCATGCTGATATGGTATATATGCATGTCTGTTTCATAATCTTGATATCTAATTGTTGATTCAATTGCTTATAAGTTGCATAATACCTATGCAAGAGATAAGTATTAGTTGTGTATACCCTTATTATAGGGGACCCAAAGGTGAACATATTTTCTAAACCGGGAGACGATGTTCCCGAGTATATTATATATATATATATATATTTATATATATATAAATAGTTTTCAAAACTATTATTCGAATAAGGTTTATTCGATAACTTTATTTCACTTAATGAATATTATTTTGAATATTCATTCGAAGACTTATGACTCCGTTTATTTTATTTAATGAATATTGTTTTGAATATTCATTCGAGGACTTATGACTCCGCTTATTTTATTACATAATATTCTTTATTTTATTAAAGAATAATGTTTCGATAATCAAACTTATTTTCGATTATTCAAATAAAGATCGTACTTTTGTATAAGTATATCCTTGGTTATTTATTATTCATTTCAAGTATGAGTTTTAAAACTTCTACTTCAATTATTTTTATAGAGATTATTCTTTATGGGAATATTATTTATATAATAATATTCAGATATTTTCTAATATATTGGGACTGATTTATTTTATTAAATCAGCATTACTCCAAACATTCTTAAAAAAAATTTCGAGTCTTCAAAATAATTTTTAAAGGTTAGGGCGGATCCCAAAACTCATTTTTATATTTAAGATCCTCCTTTCGAAGGAGATTAAATACTCGCTCAAAACCTGAGGGATCCGGTTCTGTGATGTGTTTTATATTCGCAACAAGGTTGCTGTTTTGATAAAAGAGTTTTTGATTACTTACCCAACACTCGGGAAGTAAAATTCTTAGAACACGTTAATCCATTAACAGGCACCGCCTGGAAAATATCGGTGAGTTTTCCTTTCCAACTAGATATGACTTTTTGGTGGAGCGGTATCAACAAGTTTCTACTTGGGGAAAGGGGGGACAAGCTTTACGTTTCAGAGTCATGGATTTCATCTGAACTAGGAGTGGCGTAAGTGGTCGAGTGGCGCCGGCCCAGCCTTATTATATTGGCCCAAATGGCCTGGAAGTTCCGCTAAGACGGTCAATTCCTTGGGAGTCCAGTGTTCGGTTGACAAGTAAATCCGACAGGTTCTCCTCTACATGTAGAAAATGGTGGGGTTGCACTACTGCGACTGATCATCGTAAGTGGTCTTCCCGGCGCGACAAACTCCCGTAATGAGTTCATCATCCAATTGGATATTTCTGCAACACTACCCAGAGCACTTCGATAGAAAGGCTACGGCTGAGCGATTGTTAAGTGTTGGCAGGGTCGAGTTTTCGAAATGATGTTTTCATCAAATGAAGTATCTCGTAACTTCATTTCATTTTGATGATATTTCAAAGATTAATTCTATACAAGTTTTGTCGTGTAGCTTCATCTATGGGATGAACTAATTATAACTTGAATGGTGGTAGTTCAAGTAGTATTCGGAAAAGATATAAGTATATTGGAGTTTCTTGTAACTTCATCTTTTCAACTTATATCTGGTTAATGATTATCTTATGCATGACAAAGATTTTCACAAAAACGTTGAGACAAGGTTAGATATATGAGATCACCTTGCAATGATATTTTTATACAGTTATAAACTAGAACTCTGTGTATATTATACATGGAAGAGGATTTAAAAATTCTGAAAAGTATATATATATATATACTAAATATTTTGCGACTTGGTCGCATTAAGAGATCAAACTTGGTTCATTTCTTCTTGACCAAGACTTTCATGAGTACTATGAGGATGCTCATATATTGTTAATTATTATACATATTATTTCGGTGGCTTGTTGCTCACCCTTGCTTTCTTCTTTCATCACACAACATCAGATAGACAAGATGAACATGATCAAGCTCCCAATTCGCGAGCGGATAGGAAACGTTCCGCAGTTTCCTATAGGCGTTGATGTCGCTATAGCTGAGGTAGGACCTACCAATAGGCCAGACTTTCAACTTTTGATGTACCAGACTTATGTATCTTTATGAATTGTAATAATGGCAAAGAAATGTAAATTTATTCAGAAACCCTTTTAAGGTGTAATGGCATATAATTATGGAATAAAATGACTCGTGTTATTTTTTGGATATTAATCTCTGAGACTATAACTTGTGGTGTGTGTGTTTGTTGTGGGGTCACAGTACGGAGTAGTTGATTGTTATTAAGATTGGGTGTTATTAAGGGAAATGGAACTCGTGACAACCCAGATCCCCGACCCCGGATTTGGGGGTGTTACAAACCAAGTCACTGGACTTGAAAACTTCTCAAGATCTGATGAAACCAGTATGTAAAATGGTTCAAGTAACTGATGATAATCTTGTTGAAGATGAAACTGTTCAAATTCTGAAAAGAAGAAAGATAAATGAAGATTCTTAAACAACCTCTGACACTGCTCAAGTTGTTGTTCAGAATAAAGGACAGGAAGGTACAGAAGAAACAACAAATTCTGATCAAGCTATCAAGACATCAACTACTGACAATTCTCGAGTTGATTTGGATAAAATGACAATTGCTGATAAGAAGAAGCTGTTATGGAAGAAAGCTACTCCAGTTGAACCGAAATCTAATCTCGTGATTAATCAACTCGCTACATTTGGGTTGAGAGCCAAGCAACCTAGAGATAGAGTTGGATTAGGTTATGATGAAGAGAAGATTCAAACAGGAGTAGAGGTTACTCAAAGAGATCCTTTCATGTTGACAGATAAACCATATGAAGAAATCAAACAAATGCACCTTGACAAGGTGTTGTCTGCTCAAGTTGTGATAGATGCTCATGATAAGGAAAATCTAAAAGAGAAATTGATCTTATTTCTCAATGATGGAAGGACTCATAAATTAGCTGATTCTGATGTACCAAAGAAGTCTATCAGAGAACTTCAACATATTCACTATCTTCTGGAAGTAAAATCTGACATTACAAGAAGATGGTCAGAATACATTTTGAAGGCTATAAGAGATCTATTCAGAATCTCTGGTACAAAGACTTCTCATTACAATCCAATGATTACTGAAGGTGATGGAAGATAAATTCCTATGCTGAAGAATTCTGCTAAGGTGGAAGTTATTCTGAAAGGAAGATGCTTATGTTATAATGAAAACTCTTCACATCCTAAGGTTATCAGATTTGGTGATGGACTTGAAAGAACATCCATTCAAGCTCTCAGAACAGCCATTTATCAAATTGGTGATAGTAAAGAAGAAGAACTGATGCAGGTCAAAACACAGTTAGCTGAAGTTTTGAAGAAAGCTGAAGATAATCTGATAAATGATTTTTTTAAGAATCATAATGGATTCAGATTAATTCAGTGATGTTGGTAAAGCTGGATGTTTTGTAAGTTGTAATTAATAGTCTTATTAAACTCTTATTACATTTGAACTTAAATGTTTTTGACATCATCAAATCTATTAACTTATACATTCTTACATAATTTACAAGTTGGGGAAGATTGTTGGATATATTTGAGATGTCATGTCTAATATGTTTCATGTTTAGTTTTCAGATCTTAACTAACAGAAAATATCAGTTCTTACTGGAATCAGGACTTACTGGAAGTCAGGACTTAAGGATATCAAGACTTAGATTTTCAGAAGATAATATCAGAAGATGGATATCAGAACTTAAGTACCGGAGGACTAACAGTTAAGGAAGGAAGCTGATTTACAGGAAAGAAGATCGAGACTAATACAAGAAGAAGATATGCATGGAAAGAGTTAGAGGACTAGAAGAATTATATAAGATATCTGATTGATATATTTTAGGAGACAGAATTATATTCCATATCAATTAGAAGTTATCTTGTAACTGTTCGTCTATTTAAGCACAGACATAGGTTTACACTATATGCGTTACGATCATCAAGAAGATCATACATTGTAACCTAGAAGCTCTCGTGATATTTGTTCATCACTGAGAGAGGACAGTTCCATTGTAACAGAGTTTATTATATTGAATACATCTGTTTTCTGTTACTTGTGTTTTAAATCGATTTAATTGTATTCTACACTGTATTCAACCCCCTTCTACAGTGTTGTGTGACCTAACAAACCGATTCGAAAACCCCTGAACCGAACCGATTATTTAAATAAATAAATATATATACATATATATATTTAGAATTAACAAATATATGTATATATATAAAACATCAATTTTTAATAATGTTCTATCTCATAGTTCTTTCCCGCATGCAGAACTCCTGATGCCGACTTCAAGTTTTAATAATGCTCAAACTAGCACCGGTAGTAGCTCAATATACCAAAATCATGTCTGGTTCTGACACTACCTTAAAACACCACTTCAATGTTCTTAAGACCCTTGTTTATTTATGTGCCTCTGCTGAACTTTTTGGTTGGCTCATAATTTATTGCTTGGAAAAATTGCAAAAGTTTGCAAGAAAAGTTGTGTTAGTTGCCTTTTATTTTGATAAAAGTCTTAACCTATACAATGCTTGATAAACTAAGGGATGGATATGGATGGTTCTATTTTTGCATAGGTAGACAGAAGATTGTAATATATATACCTTGACATACAGAGGAAGTGTGTATCTCTTGAGTTTTTGTATGTAGCTTTATAGTTGTCTTGCAAATTCTATGAGACACCCTTTTGTATTTGTAGTTCTGTTCTCTTAGAGATATAAGAAGAATCGTCTTTTTACATGATACCTGGACATCATGCAATACATATTTTAACTGGTTTTACAATTGAAACCGAACCCGATCCGATGGATCGGTTGCGGTTGTGGTTTTTAATTTTAAAAATCGAAGACTTCCGGTTCCGGTTTTATTTAAAAACCGAATCGATCCGAGGTTTGCTCCCCCTAGTTTTGGGTAAGGGTGATCTAAATTTTTTAAAACCCGCCCAAATCGAGCATTTCAAACCATACAAACCGAGATTCATGGTTTTATAATGATTTGGATCGGTTATTATTTTATTTTTGTAAAAATCGAAAATAATTATTGATTTTTGTTTATGTTTTTTACCGACCGATATAACTGTTTCGTTAAAACGATAACAAAGCGCCCGTTATAACCAAACCTCCCTAAAATATTATTATATATATATATATATAATATTATATATCTATATGAGGAAAATAAAATATTGTGGAAAAATATTTCTTGATTTTGGACACCAAGTTTACATCATTTCTTGATTTATCCACTAATTATGGAATGTAGGTTGAGTTTATCTTATTTGTTTCTCATTATCATTTTAGTTGGAGAATGTGTCTCAAGTATTTATTAAAAGTTATGTGAGAACACATATGTTTTAAGATAATTTTTTGAATGTACTATCATCATCTTGTATCTTACTGACGTTTTTTGTTTAATAATGTAGAGAATATATTATGTCCAATCCCCCAATTGTAATTGTTAAACCTGACATCAGTGAAGTTCATGTGCCGATACCTCGTATTATGTAATGTTATGACTTGCTTTTTAAATATTTTTTTTGATAATTACTTGAAAAATTTTAAGTATGTTTTTTTATTTTAATGGTTTAAAACCGAAACAGCCCACACAAAACCGTTACAATTTGGATGGTTTGATTATATCAATAACGGTTATGGTTACGGAAATGTTTAGGTAAAATGAAAAACCAGAAAATTTGGTTTGGATGGTTATGATCTCCAAACCCACCCATTCCACCGGATACTCAACCCTAGTTCTAGGGATGGGTATTCACCCCCGCGGACCCCTACCCCGATCGAATCCCTCCCCTATTCTGATCGAAAATATTTCGGGGAAGAGTTGGAGAACAAGAAAGTTTTATCAAAAATTCAGAAATCGGCGGGAGGTTAGGTATTAGGGTCTCCCCGTCCCGATCTCTCTAATCATCGATTCTTTAAGTATATATTAAATGGAGGGTTTCGAGGCATAAAATACAACGATAACTGTAATTAAAAACTTCATAATCATAATTTTTGAAACCCGCCACAAGATCCATGCGAAAAATAGATATTTGATTCGTAGATGAGATTTTTACATTAAGAATCTTTACGATTATGGTTGCCTAATAGAGATTCAAAGCTTGTTCACTTCCCACGCATTCCGCTCTTGCGAACTACGCTCTATCGGTATCTATAAGAATGCTTGAACTTAAGGATTGGATGCGTACTAGCATAAAGTCGTCTCTTTATTGCTCTCTCCATCTTCTCTCTTGGTGGTTAGGGTTTTTTTTAAGTCTTCTTATAAAGCAGCCACAAGAGATATTATATAACTTTTAACTAATTAAGAATTATTAATAATTCAAAATTTATATTTATATTATAATAAATAAGTCTCACTTAATCATTTAACAACTGAATTTCATAATTAATATTCATAAATTTGAATATCATTATTTATCTAATTTATTAAGTCAAACTTAATTAATATTATAAATAATTTGAATTACTTTAATTTAATTTAAATAATCCTTCAAGCATTCTTTGTGTGTGACCCTATATGTTATTATTACGTTGGCAACGAATTTTAAATCTAATTTAAAATCGTAAACAATGACCCTATTCTTGAATGATTCAGTCGATGAGTCTCCACTTGACATGTTTGGGTTCTCCCCGGCTTCTTTTTCTTCAAAGGTTCCATATGTAGAAGGTAAAAAAGCATTACATACGACCAATGTAACATCTCTTTGCAGTGCAGTCTTGTACTCCTTTCTATGTTCTTTGTCCAAAGTTTTTTATCGCTCAATTTTTTGTTTTGCTGGAATCTCCATAATAGGATCTTGCTCCAGCATTATCTGAATAATAACAATGATTTAGTAAAAAACATATTTTATACATAGTAATCTATGCACGCCCTCTTGACATCCTTTGAATTCTATCAACAACAACTCTTAAAAAAGGTTGGAATATGAATAAATATTTGAGGCTTTATTCCATAAAAATATTAATATCAAAGTTTCAAGAAAAAGAGAGTAGTAGCTAGTAGTTGTTTGTAGCCAAAAGATGAAATTAAATTAAAGTGATAGTGGAAGATTAAATTATTGTACTTTCATATTTTTGTAAACACTAAGATATTTTATAATGCCCGCGAGCTGGTGATAGTTGCTGATGGCCTCGACACAGACAATTATTGTACTTTTATATCAGTGTCACATCTATTCATATTAACTAACTCTATTTCATTATTTCGGTGAGAAGTAACAGAATAAAACTACAATGTAGAAGAGCAACCTGCCTTTCCTAACATAACATAGCAATCACTGATCATATTACGACTTTGAGCATTATCCGTAGAATTTAATATGACATCATATCTATGAAAGTGAAGGAAATGCTATTTCCAGTCTTTTAAATCAAAAAGAAAGAAGAACCATCACTGTAATACACACAAACACGTATGAGGATACTTGCTCATTATCTCTAATGCATTGGTTGCTCGCAAAGCTTCTTTATGCTCCACAACCTGAATTATCGAGTTGATCCTAAATTGCAGATTGAAGGGGGGGGGGAGATAAGTTAAATCAGTAATATTATATATCCAAATTCTACTGAAAACAGATAAAGCATGGTTTTGCAGTAAGGAGAATAAACGGACTTACGAGCGACAAGCAACAGCTGTTGATTCCACATTTGGTCTGCCAATATATGCTTCATTGTGGATAATCTATAATAGACCATAACAAAATGAAATGATCAAGACAAAAAACATTTAATTAATGTAGCCCCACATTACTTGATTCTTATAAAACATCAATTAGAAATAGTACACGAGTCACTAATATAACTCATAAGAAAAGAGATTAACAACAACATTAACTACTCCAATTATCCTAATACAAAGTATTGAAACATTAACCAAAAGCTCTACATGTTAGGCCCTTAATCAACTGTAGAGGGGGGGGGGGGGTGAATACAGTTAATACAATCAATTCGACAAAGCTTCAACAGAATCAATAATTTTTATATTAAATGATAAAAACTTATTACAATCGTACTCTCTCAAAAGGATGAACAAATATCCTTGAGAGATGTTAGGTTATGCGAAAGATATAATAATGTCACAATGACTGTGTACTTTATATAGAGCAAAACTATCAATGAATAAGGAATCCTATTTTATTAACAACAAGAAAATTTATACAATTACTTCTGAGATAAAGTCCTTCACCACCTTGAGTTCCTGTTTCCTTTTCCTCCTCAAAGATCAACTGATGTGACAAATACTGATTTCATCATCCGTTGACATCATCATCTGTTGATATCATTATCCGTCAATTTTCAACATCCTTCGATGTCATCATCATCCATCGATGCTTGTAGTCATCGTCCGTCGATGCTTGTAGTCATCATCTGTCGATGCTTGTAGTCATCATCCATCGATGCTTCTGATAGTTTCTGTTTGATATCATCAATTGCTCCTAACAATCTCCCCCAACTTGTTCATAATGTAAATATGGACAAGTTCCAATTTATGATGTCAAAACTATCTAAATGCATGAATCAAGTATGCATATTCAATCTTGCTTCAGTGAATATCAGATTTTACTCTTCATCCTGAACTGCTTCTTTAACTTGAGCAATGTCAGAGGTTAATTCCACTTTCTCAGCTCAGAATGCTTCAAAAATCTTCCTTCTTCTTCTTTTCAACAGCTTTGGCTTTTAGACTTTGAAAACTTTTGACTTCTCTCCTATCTTCTCTTTTCCTTTAAGCTTCAAGTCAGCAGTTAATGTAATTTGTGATCTGAGATCTTCTGCTTGACTGATTTCCCTTAAAACTACACCTCTGGTTGGTTTATTAAAAGTATTATCTTCATAAGGTACTTGAAAAATAACAACAATATCAGAATTTGCTGTCTTTATGGAATTCTTGAAGTCTTCCTCCATTTGCCTTAGCTGTTCAAGATCAACTCCATAATTTTCTTTTGCAAATATTCTTCTACAATCCTTAGAGTCAAATAATTGAATCTTTAGATCCTTGTAGAACAAAGTTGTCTTTCAGAGATTGAAGAAATTGACTTACTTCAGCACCAGCTTCTATCTCCAGAATACCTTGGTCTTCATCAACAATAGTTGTGATCTGTGAAGATTGTTGCATTCTAGTAGTTACAGTCAAATCTTCAACTCTTCTTTCATTCCTCTTACTTTCTCCTTTTGCTATCCTTCTGTTCCCCCTTATTACCTTCATCAAAATTTTCAGCATCAGTACTTGTCAATGACAGTTGTTTGCATTTAGATTTAATATTCTCCCCCTTTTTGGCATCATCACCAAGTAGTAGAGAAAGAATCAACTCAATTGAATTCTGTACTTCTGTAAGTTGAGCAGACATTCGATCTTTTTTAGCTTCCAATCTAGCTTGACTGGATTCAATTCAAATTTGTCTGGAAACTATTGGTGAAATTTGTTTCTGAATTTCCTAATGAGTAGTCAGCTTTGAAGCAATCAATGATTCTTTAATCTGGTTAATTTGAGTAGTAGTTGCTTCATGAGCCGTGTGTAAGGATCTAACAACTAAAGTTGATGCTTTCAAATGATTCAACATATCAGGATTTGTAATCTTCTGTTCTGCTGTTTCCAGATGTGCAACAACTTGTGTTCTGGAAATAGGATACATATGATCTTTCCAATGAGCATTCCAAAGATTATCAGAATAATCCTTTTCTTTTGTAGCATCTAACTCTTTCAGTTTCTGTTATCTCACATGCATAGGCATATCTTCAGGGAAGAAAAGATCATCCTTAGGATCTATAATAGCATTAGAAATATTAGCTTCTTCACCATAATTAGATTCTTCAACAGTAACCGGATTTTGTGCAGTTTTTAATCCAGTTGCTTCAAAAGCTTCCACACCTTCAACAGTTAACTTCACATCTTCAAGTATTGTAGATAAATGAATTAGAGCTTCAAGATTAACTTCCAGAACCTCAGTTCTCGTAACATGCTGTGGTGATTCTAAAATGAATTAAACTTTATGAATGGACTGTTGTGCTAATACATCTTCAGCAACAACAGGGATTTCCTTCGGTGATGGTAAAGTAGAATAAATGGACTATTTTTCAACAAACTATGTGGTGGAATAATAGAATGTATGGACTGCAAGAGAGTATCAGTACTTGGACTTGCAGGGAGATTAATAGCCTTTGGTGTATCAGAGTGTTCTTGATATTGAACAGACTGCTGTTCAGCATCTATTTCTTTAGGACTCTGAGCACCTGCAAACATATAGCAAATAAACCTTAATCTCTCTATTCTTTTAAAGTAGTCTCACTACTCCTCACACCACACATCTCATGACTTTTAATAGTCAGAGCTTCCTCACAAGGATTACTAAATCCTATCTCTCATCTACCTCTCCTTCTTCCAAGAAGGATCATGCCTCTCTTAAATTCTGTTTTTCTCTCAATCTTTTCACACATCTCATAGAAAAAGGCTCAGAAAGATTGTCCTAAAGAAATAAGAGGTGGCTAAAGAAGGTGATCTGTGGTCATACAACTAGAGGTAGTCCTTAAATAAGGTCTAGATGTAATCATACCAACAGGATTTATATAAAAAATATAATAAATGCTGAAAGAACTAGATCAATATTTAGAATAAATGTTGATAAAGTAATAACAATATTTATACCTTGTGATTCCACAATTTAGCTCATAGTTGATACTGTGGTTATGACAGTTGTTGTTCATCAATAATGAGAACCTCCATTTGAATTGGAGAGGATTTGATCAGGTTACTGTTATGTACCATGATCTCAAACCTTGTTCTTCTTGCAAAGAACTAACACCTGAATATGTATATTGAAAGCTATCACAGAGAAAACTGATGAAATCTCCGTGTCTCTGTTAGTATCATTAAGATCTACCTCATCAAGTAGTCTCTTACCAATTAATGTTGTTTTTGAGTGGTGAGCACAATTCAAGAATTATGTCACTTGATTTTTGGCAACATTTGAGAAAAGAATTCAAGTGTTTCATTTGTGAGAAGAAATTTAAGATTTAAGATATTTAGTGTTAGATAATGAGTGTGAACAACTTTCTTGATGAGAAAAAGAAAGTTTCAAATATTTTGAATAGAATGTAACACTCCAAGATAATAATCCTTAATGACTAGGAATTAAATCTTCCATAAATTTCTTCTTTAACAATTGTTACCTCCTACAGTGTGCTCAATCTGTACTGAAGTGATCATATGAACTTAAACAAAGATTAGTTTATTCACATGCATTGTTATAAACATTCGAAGTGTAGCATGCAGTACTAATTTGGAATATCATGTAAAAGCATTTAAGTACACACAAAAAAGTAAACAAGTAATCAAATAAGATAGCAAAGAAACTTAAAGATTTTCATTAAACATGAAGAAGATGAATACAAAGTAGAATCATAAAACAGTCCTAACACAAGCTAGAAACTATTCCTAGAAACTATCCCATCTTCAACTTATTCAGAGCTTCACTTCATGGCTCGGCGGTGATAAATTCCCGAGATAGTTTTTGCAAGAAAAATAATATTCTCTTGTAACTCAAGAGCTTCAAGTCTCAGTAGCTCAACATCTTTGGCTAAGTTCTCATCCTCAAGAATAATTTCCAACTATAACAATTGGAGATCCACTTTTTGATCACTAGAAAACTCCTCGTTGACTGATGATAGAATATTATGAGGACTAAAGATCTGATTGTTAATCTTAACTCTACGTCCAAATGGGTTATAATAGACACGACCCTCTTTGAACTTGAAAGCTGGATAATAAATTTCATCAATGTTGCGAGTACTAAATAAACATTGAGCCATGAACATTTGAGAAGTTGATGAGTTGTGTTCAAGAAGACTTGAAAAATAATTGTTTGAAGTGAAAGGTCAGTGAGAAGTTTTGAAAGTGGAGGGTTGTATTTATACAAGAAAGGTTTAGAAACTGAAGAGACTCTTTGATTTTCCAAGTAATAATTAACCATAATGCAAATACACAATTACGTGTATCTAGGTAAGAAAAAAGTAATCTCTCTCTTCAAATTCCTATTCCCAATATAAACACTCAAGTATTACAAGATACTTGCATCAGAACTAACCCATTTAAGCAACTAAAAGATATTCCACTTTCTCACTATATAATTAAAAATACTACTTAACAATTAATTTCGAACAAGTTCAAAATAATCAATAAAGTATAACAATCAATCAAGTCTTGATTATTATCAGCATTTTAATTATAACTATCAGGACTTATCAACTACTGACATAAACTATTAGTCAAAGAAAGTTTAACTAATAACAGAATATGTAAGTAAAATCAGTAGTTCAACATGCAGTTTTCACATAAAATCATTTAGCACAATTTCCATGTTATCATGGCATCAACATTTAGCATAAGAATTAGTATCTAATAAGTATTGACAAATAATAAAATACCATGCTTCAAAAACATCAGCAGACTTAATTATCAGAGTTTGAGAATTGTCCTGAAATCATTCCCAATTCATTCACCAATCTTGTGAATGTAGCTTCAGAGAGAGGCTTGGTGAATATATTTGCTACTTGCTGATCTGTTGGAACAAAGACCAATTCCACTGTACCATCTTCCATATGTTTCCTTATGAAATGGTATCTAATACTGATGTACTTAGTCATTGAATGCTGCACTGGATTTTTTGTCATTGCAATAGCACTTTGATTATCAAAATATATAGGAATAGAAGAATAGTCTAACCCATAATTCAGTAATTAATTCTTCATCCATAGAATCTGAGCACAACAGCTTCCTACAATAATGTATTCTGCTTCCACAGTTGATGTGGAAATTGACTTTTGTTTCTTGCTGTACCAAGAAACCAATCTGCCACCAAGGAATTGGCAGCTTCCAGAAGTGTTTTTCCTGTCTATTTTGCATCCTGCAAAATCAGCATCTGAATATCCAATTAGCTTAAAGTCTGAATCTCTAGGATACCATAATCCCAGATTCATGGTGCCTTTGAGATACTTAAAAATTCTTTTCACAACTAATAGATGAGGTTCTCTAGGATCATCTTGGAACCTTGCACAGAGACAGGTAGCATACATGATATCAGGTCTACTAGCAGTCAAATATAGGAGTGAGCCAATCATACCTCTGTAGTTAGTTATATCTACTGAAGAACCAATATTTAAATCTAACTTGGTTGCAGTGGCCATAGGAGTTGATGCATTTGAGCAGCCTTGCATTTCAAATCTTTTGAGTAGATTCCTGGTGTATTTGGATTGATTTATGAAGATTCCTTCATCAGTCTGTTTAATTTGTAACCCCAGAAAATAACTCAATTCTCCCATCATACTCATTTGATACCTGGACTGCATTATCTTTGCAAATCTCTCACAAAGTTTATCATTAGTAGATCCAAAAATGATATCATCAACATATATCTGTACTAATAACAAGTCCTTACCATGGAATTTATAAAAGAGAGTTTTATCAATTGTACCTCCTGTGAAACCACTCTCTAGCAGAAATAGAACAAGTGTTTCATACCAGGCCCTTGGAGCTTGCTTCAGTCCATAGAGTGCTTTATCCAGTAAGTAGACATGGTCTGGATACCTTGGATCAATGAACCCTAGAGGCTATTTAACATAAACTTCCTCTTCGAGTTCTCCATTTAAGAATGCACTCTTCACATCCATTTGGAACATCTTAAACTTCTTGTGAGCAATATAGGCAAGAAAGATTCTTATTTCCTCTAGCCTTGCAATTGGAGAAAATGTCTCATCATAATCAATGCATTCTTATTGTGAGTAACCCTTTGCAACTAGTATTGCTTTGTTCCTTGTAACAATGCCCTCACTATCAGTTTTATTTCTGAACACCCACTTTGTGCCAACTACAGATCTGTTCTTTGGTCTTGGCACAAAATTCCAGACTTTGTTCCTTTCAAATTCATTGAGCTCTTCTTATTTGGATGTGACCCAGTCAGCATCTTGTAGAGCTTCTTCAACCTTTTTAGGTTCAATTTGAGATAGAAAAGAATGGTAGAGACATTCATTGCGAGTGGCTTTTCTTGTTCCTACACCAATGTCAGGGTTTCCAATGATTAAGTCAGGTGTGTGTGACTTAGACCATTTTCTTGCAGATGGAAGTTAACTTCTTGAAGTTGAACCTCCCCCTTGATCCATGAATTCTCCGTTATTCCTTTGATTAGTACCACTGTTCTTTCTTGATGCTCCCCTGAATCAGTGTTCCTATTTTTATCAGTATTTGACTAATCAGAATTTAAGTAAGTTGAGTCTGATGATCTTTATACTGATGTCTCTTGAGATTAATCACTTTTTGTAGTCTCTGGATTTGAGTTATGTTGTTCCCCCTCAACATATGCTTCAGTGTCAGAAGAATTTCCACTGTCCTGTGGAATCTCAGAGCTTTGAGTGATATCAGAACTTATTGTATCAAAGTCAGGATTTAAAAGTTCAGCATAAGGTACTTCATTTTCAAATCTCAATTTGTCATGGTCATCTGCATCTTCTAGACCTGTTATCTTTTTGTTATCAAAAGATACATGTATAGATTCCATGAATGTTCTTGTTCTCAGATTGTAAACTCTGAAGGCTTTTATAGTCAACGGATAACCCACAAATATTCCTTCATCAGCTTTCAGGTCAAACTTGGTCAGCTGCTCCGGATGAGTTTTGAGAACAAAACACTTACAACCAAAAATATGAAAGAACTTCAAATTTGGCTTATTTCCCTTCACCATCTCAAATGGTGTTTTTCCATGCTTGTTGATCAATGTTGCATTTTATATAAAGCAAACAGTTTGCACAGACTCAGCCCAGAAGTAGGTAGGCAATCTTGATTTTTCTAGTATGGTTCTTGCCGCTTCTATCAGAGTTCTATTCTTTCTTTCAATAACTCCATTTTGTTGTGGAGTTCTAGGAGCAGAAAACTCTTGTTTTATCCCCTTGAGTTTGAAGAACTCTTTCATAGAGTTATTCTTGAATTCAGTTCCATTATCACTTCTAATGATCTTCACTTTATATGATGATCCTTTTTCCAGCTCCCTCACATGATCAAGTAGAATGGATGGAGATTCATCATTGGTGTGCAGAAAATACACCCATGTGTATCTTGTATATTGATCAACAATTATGAGTGCATAACTCTTCATGGCAATTGACATAACATTTACTGGATCAAAGAGATCAACATGAAGTAGATGATATGGTTCAAGAATTGAGGATTCGGTTTTACTCTTGAAAGAAGTTTTCCTTTTCTTGGCTTTCTGGCATGAGTCACATAAGCCATCAGGAGTAAAAACAACATTGGGAAATCCTATTACAAGATCTTTTCTCATAAGTTCATTGATATTGTTGAAGTTGAGGTAAGAAAGTCTTTTATGCCAGTTCCAGCGGTCTTCCACAGATGCTCTACTCAGTAGACAAACTTTTGAATTATCAAAACTTGTGGAGACCCTGGCTTCATATAAACTACCATGTCTCACACCAGTCAATGTGATCTTGCCATCAGACTTACTGAAAATTTCACAATGCTCCTTATAAAAGTTGACATGGTAACCTCTGCCACAGATTTGACTCATACTAATTAGATTATGCTTGAGTCCTGCAACTAGAGCATTCCTCCTGTCACCCTGCAATCAGTAACTTGAATCAGTTAGTGTTTTTAAGGACCCAGACTTGCTTGGATCCTTTGGCCTTTTTAAGTTTGTTAATATATGCAGCAAAAGACTTTTTATCAAAATTTATGTTAAAATCTGTTATTCGCTAAACATGCGCTAATTTACACGCAAGTATACGAGTTCGCAAGTAGTATAAGATATAAATCAGATTCGTTCCCATAGAGACTGGCTTTGGTTAACTAATTAATTTATGCACTTAAGCAACAATGTATGGTTATTATTCAATGCTAAGACGATAACAAATTGAGGTTGTTTATAAATAAGAATTAAACTAACAATTATAACTAAAAGAATAATAATGATTGAATTAATATATATGACAAATATGGGATTATAACTTCATTAAATACTTCATTCAATAGCCTTTTCGTTCTTAACCTTAGCATGTAATGGTGATGACACTAATCAGATAACACGAAACTGATAAACGCCAACTTTCGTTGCACGAATAACATACTATCAGACATCCACAAAAGAGATAGAAGCTGAATAGACACCAATTATATTGATACCTTTTATATCTATAGAATTTGACAACATAACGATTTAAGCACAAGTTATCTATCATGATTACACAGGGCAAGTAAGATAGTTCAAATTACCTACGAATCATGCATAACAATAACACATGAACCTATGCTAGCATGGCAAGTTCTAAATCCTTAAATTCACTGTCGCTTCATTAAAGATTAACACACTATCTTATAAGTTCGCGACGCTCATAAGGCGAATATGCAGAACCAATACTAGGTTATCATACAATCACCATACACTAAGGCATCAAAACAAATTAACTAAAGAAATCCATAAATAAATCCGTTAGAACCCCACGATAACGATTAGCCCATAATCGGACTCATCATCAATGTGGGTTCTGATGAAAGCATGGTATAACAAACGTAGTCTTTATAAAGAATAAACAAAACCAAGTACGGAACAAGAGTAAGGTTCAAAAATAAGAAAACTAGCATCCAAGTTACAACTTAGAACAAAGATCACAAGTAAAAACAAGATCTTCTTCGTCTTCGTTGAATCCGTGCTAAAAAGGTCTTCTTACGGCTCTCCGTGCGCTCTGGTACGTCTCTATGACTTGATTACTTATGAAAAATGACCTAAAGTTGTTTATATAGCAGCCCCATGCAATCCAGAAGTCCTCCAATTGTAATTATAATAGAATCAGGATTCTTTGAATTCGCATCGGCGCAGGCGCGCGCTATCACTGCGCGGGCGCGCTGCCTTTCTGACATACCGGCATGGTCGCTCGCTTGACCAGCGGGGGCGTGCTGTACCTCTGGAAAAACTTCAGATTTCTGATTTTCTTTGCTGCTTTAAGTCGGCTTTCCACGAGCTTTTATTCCAACAACACCTTGACACCAAATTAGCACCAAAATAATGCTAATTCACCTGATTACCTAGATAATGCCTGAAATGCAAAAATTATAGAAAACACGTTAAAATACTTAACAACTTGAGTACAAACGCATCAATTCAAAGCTTAATAGAGTATTATAAAGTGTCATAAATGCCACTCAACATACACCCAAACTTGAATCGATGCTTGTCCTCAAGCATAAACAGACTCAAAGAACTAGAAAAAAATGCATGAATGCTACTAATATGAATGCAACAATCCCAATAGAATAACTAAACTAATCAACGAGCAACATCTCAACAAATGCAGTTACCCGCATAAAAATCAATCAAATCATACAAATCAACTTACAAACTAGCGATATGCATGTGTGCGAATGCTTACAGATATACTATCGCAACTAGATCAATAATCATGACTCACTACTCAACAAGGCAATCGCAAGGTTACAAATAAAATAAAAAGCTAGACTCAAAATAACTTATAACACTTCAATTCTTATACTGGAGTTTTATATGGATTCATGATTTTATTTAAATAAAACAACACACATATGTTCATTTGATCGTGCAATGAGTGAGCTCCACAAAAGACTTATACTATGAAACCCATGTAGCGAGCGTTACGCTAGCGGATCCCAGACTATAAAAGCCTTAGGTCACTAGGCACAAAGTCTCCTAAGAACTTAATAACTCGAGTACTAAAGAGCCCACTCGTGATCAATTATACATAACAGTTATTCTTTTTTTTTCTTTCTCTTTTTTTTCTTTTCTCTTTTTTTTTTCAATATCTGAACGAGTGCGTTTCGCTCCATCTCGTTTAACCCTAGACTACTCATATAAATATGATCCAACTACTATCCATTTGACACCTAGCCACAACAACTAGCAATGAAATCCAATTTTTCTCCAATTTCTAAAAATCCATGTTATTTAATTATTAAGAGAATATCCTAAATTTCAAATATAAATAAGTGATTAAACCTCGACAAACAAATAAACCATGATCATGATCTAGCACTTAAGCAACCTATAAGACTTAGTGAAATACAAGTGTCTCTAGCATGCAAATTAATTCGATAAGACTTAACATCACTACATTAGCATCAATATCACAATTTAATCGGAAAATTCATCTAAGGGATCATGTTATAATGCAAATGCATGAATTATATGAACAAACTAACATAAAAACTACCAAAAAAAACAAAAAAAAACTACATGGAAAAATATGCACTATATGAACTAAACTATCATGAACATGCAAACTATATGCGACTCACACAAAACATATTCCTTCAACTACTACCCCCAAACTTAAAATATTCACTGTCCTCAGTGAAGGTAATAGTAAGGAATTCAGGCATACCTAATCAGAATCATCACCCTCAACGGGTGGAGTATCAGGTGTGTCCGGAGGTGGATACACGAAATCCTCACAAAAAACTGGCCACTGAATGTCAACACCGGTGGCTCGAAAAGCTGTCCCCAATGCCTGCGTGAGATCATGTGCAAACCTGCTGTGGATGTCATGCATCGCATCCATCCTCCTAGCCAGACGCTTGTACTGCGTCATGCTCATGCCAGCTCCCATATCAGCTCCTTCCTCCTCCTTATGTGCCTGCTGCGATGGCCCTGCCTCATCTCCTAGCTGAGATCTCCATGCAGTCCTGCTCGCCTGAGTAGCCCCAGCAGCTGACCTCCCACCAGGTAGGTGGTCTAAAGAATAACCAAGCCCCTTCAGATCGGGCTTGCCTCCATCCCATTCTTGCATCATAGCCAAAGTAGTGCTGTCAATAGGAGCACTCGGGATCTGAACTGCTCATGTGTGGGCCAATGAACACTAACTGCCACGCACAGCTTCGTCACAACGGACGTATACGGAATAGACCCCGTGGTACTCCCCCTTAAGAACTTCAGGATATACTGATAAATCACCATCCCTAAATCCACATAATCGCCCTGAAGAATGCCCCATAACAGTCGTGCAAGCTCCAGAGTAATCTCATACACATGCGAAGATGGCATGATGTTAGCACAAATAAATGCGTTATATGCAATGGTAAACCTGTTCATGCTGGAAGCCGGGAACGTAGAATACTCGGTCATACCCCTATTAATCTTCCAGTGAGTGTCGGGCTGGCACGGTGTAGCAATAATAAGATCCAGATCAAAGTCCTCTAGAGTCTTATTATTCCACGTATCTTTCCCGACCTTCCTCGCGGAGTGCTCAATCACCGTCCTGATAGCCTCTCCACTATACTCCACAGTCCTCCCTCGAACCACCGTGAAGCCATTCTTCTCAGCCTTCGCATTCGCATAGAACTCATGAACAAGACTCTTGGGCACAGCAACGGGTGTCTCGCAAAAAGGCACCCAGCCCATCTCCAGAATCATCTCCAATAGTTTACCATCCTTCCCTGATGGCAGAAAACCTCGTTCTTTGATGATCGGCTTTGAGAGAAGCCTCGTATACTCCACTTCAGCCTCGGGAGTAGAGAACCTCGTCCTTACACCACCCATATAACGACTCGTGTAATTTTTTGAATTATTTAATTGTGCAATTATGAAAATTATTATATAAATAAAATATGTGTGTTGGTTTTGACCGCTATGTGTTGTTTGATTATTATCCATATATGATTTATAGTGTACCGGGTTGTCCGCGCGATTAATTATGGGATCGTATTGAATTTTTTTCACTTTTAAAAGAAGATTTAGTGCAAATTTATTTGCATAAATATTGGGAATATTCCTAAAATTGTTTTTATGATTTTATAATTACAATAATTATTTTTAGGATTTTATAAAATTGAGAAATCAATATTTCATTACTTATTTACCTTTAAATGATTTTCTGAGTATGTTTAATGGTAAAATCCATATTTAATTCTAAAATTCTTCAAAAAATATGAAACTCATATTTATTGAAGTTTGGAATATTCTGAGAATTTTAAAATTATTTTGAAAATTTTCAGGATTAATTTCACCCGCACGTTGTTTCGGTTATTTGTTAAAAGCGGGTATAATGTGCATTTTAGAAATTATTATAAAATTACAAAAATTGCGTTTTAATTTACTTCGGGATATTTCTAATATTTTTAGACTATTTTCGTGAATTTTAGAATTTATTTTAAGAGCAGCTTGGTTCGTTAATTGCGAAATGCGGGTGCGAGTTGCATTTCAAAAATACTTTAAAAATTATGAAAAATTTATTTTTAATAACTTTGGAATATTTTTGATATTTTTAAAATTATCTTGATAATTTTCGGGTTAGTTTCACCCGCAACTTAGGTCGTTAAATTTTAAAATACGGATCAAAGACCAGACCTGTAGGCAGTAAAAAGGATACGTGGCAGTTAATTCGGAGATGTGACAATTGCAGTTGCTACGTGTTAGTTGCTGGGGATTTTTTTCAGTTTAAATAAAAAAAAATATAAACACACACGAACCCACCCGTCCCTATCCTCACTGTCTCTCTCGTCTCAATCTCTCTACACTCACTCTGTCTTTCTCTTCCTGTGTATTTCTTTTTCTCTCACCCTTCCCTATCCCCATATCTGTTTCCCGATTATGTGGTTCCACCGCCGCCCCTCGGTTCGGTAAGGTTGGTGTCCGGTGGGTTCTGTTTGCTAGTTCCGTTTTCTATGCTTGATTGTATATGTATGTGTATTTACATGCTGTTACAGTTGGGTGTGGTCTGTATTGGGTCGCATGTATTCCTCAGTCGCCGTATTTGCCTTGTTGTTTTGCCGCCTTTCGCCGGTTTCCGGCGAGATGGCGGTGATGTGCGTGTACCCACGCGTGGTTGTCATTTTCTTCTGTTGCTGCTGTGTTCGTGTTAATTGAATGATTCAATTCTATTCGAATTATTCTCTGCATATACTCAAACGAAATTTTTATTGATTTTCAAATATTCATTTTAATAATTTAAGATTTAATTGGTGAAATTGGTGTTGGAAACCCGACTATTATTGGGTACCCGCGGATTTTACCGCCGTCCACGATAAATTTCAACGAGCGGACGGTGGACTGTGATGATTACATTCTGAGTCCTAATTTAACAAATAAATGTAAAATGCGAATAATAATAGTATTGAATTGACGTTTGGGAGATTGGGAATATTGGTTGTTGTGAATTATTGTGGTGAAGTGACGTCGAATTGTTCGACGGGTTAGTCCGATAAATAAAGGAAATGCTGCCCAATTTCCGGGAAACTGAACTACGTAAATACGGGAACGTATTCGATGATTATCTGGATATTGAGTGAATATATATATATATGTGTGTGTGTATTTTATACGAAACTTGATTGTATGATGTGATAAAATATTTTACCAAATCGATAATCCTGATTTCGTAAAAATAAAGAGTTTATGTATTTTCCGAACACGAACACCGAACCGATTTTCGAGATTATGAACCCTACTTGTTACGTGTGTTATCATAATATACATAATTACGAGTCAGATTTGAATATCGTTGGGTAAGAATTAGTATTGAGGATATGTCAAGCATACCTAGACGTCTAATGTAGGGTATTTCGACCCTGTAGGTTATAGTCGGAAACCTGAAAGTGGACGATGGACTAAAGATAACATAGTGGTCAGTTGACGAGCTCAATAGAGTTTCAATAGAAAGACCTAAGTGTCAAAGTCGAAATCCAATGGAAGCTAGGGGTTGGACGTTAGAACCTGAGCAGCAGAGTCAGCTCAGAATTGATCAGTAATAGTTGTAAATCCTTGTAAGGCAAGTATTTCAAAACTTTTCTTCAAGACATATTACCAATGCTTTCGAACTGTTTCATAACATGTCGCTATTATTAAACATAACTCCTGTTTTATAATGCAAGTGTTTTAAACCACTTACCCTTGAATCCTGATTCTTTCTTGATCTTGAGTTGTATGCCTTATTCTTTGTAAACCATCCTTTGTTGATCCTCAGATATCAAATCACACCAATATGATACTACTCTCCAAAAGTATAACTACCGAACACCAAATACTGGAACAAAATTGTTTGAAAACACAAAAACTTTTAATACTCCAATCATTCCTAATAGCATCAAAGAACCATATCCTGAAAAATCATTACTATTCTGATACCTGACCCTTGTACAAACTGAAAACTATTTCTTATACATACCCTGATATACCTTGAGATATCCATGAGTTTCCTTACATTTTTATGCAAATGTTTAACCATCATTGATTATGATCTTGTTTTATTGAATCATATTATTATTATATTGAACTGCTTTAGGATTGGATAGTTTTTATATATGTGGACCAGATTCGTGGTCAGACCATACCAATGGTCAAGTTAGGCCAATGTGTGCCTTGGATCCAGTAATTAGAGCAGTGTTGTGTGCTTGCTCGGGGTTAGTGCGTGACTGATCAACAGCCTAACCTTGCTTTTTAAAACTTAAAATGAATATCCAATTCTAATGATGAGTTAAAAAGAAACTTGATTCCTTTGAATCATCTCATTTGATCATTGTTTAACCTCAGTTATCACTATTATGACTTGGTGAGCTAGTTAGCTCACCCTTGCGATTCTTTTATGCATTTTACAGTTGAAAAGAATATGGACGATAGTGAAGTTCCTCAGTCCAAAGTATGGGCTAAGGTTCCAGTTGAGTTGAATCGAGCTAGCAGAAGCTTCATGCGGTAGAAAGATAGTCAGATTGTCAGAATGATTTTAATATCAATTGTAAGTTAAATTAGTTGGGATTTGGTACGTTGTAATAAAGGTTAAGATTGTGGCTTGTTTTCATACTTCAACCTGTTGCGATCCGTGGTTATGTGAAACAGGGTCATTGCAATTAATATTTTATGTACAGGTTTATATATTGTGAATGTGTTGTGGACCCCAAACTTCTGACCCGGGTTTGGAGGGCGTCACAGGTTGGTATCAGAGCTACATGTTATAAGTCACTGAAACAAGCCTAGATTGTCGGGATTGGGTAGAGGGTTAGGATTAGGAATAGGAAATAGAAAGATAAGACGTCGCGAGGATGAGTGCGATTACATAGTAAGTCTCCGGCACAGTTTGTATTGCGATTCGGGATTCTCAGCTTGCGACGTGATTTCCTGGAAAACGGCAATGGCAGATCCTGATTTCCCGATGTCATTTGATCGTTTGGAGCTTTCCGTTTGAGGATCGTCATCTTCTCTCAAATTGGATTTGTACCTTGTTACTCCATCAGTATTAATGGCACTACCTTCTGTTATAACGGATGCACTTCTTCAAGCTATTCTACGCTATTTCTCCACCTCTTGATGCGAGATTACCTATTCAAGAATTTCCATCTGTTTATTCTTCTTTCACTAGACATTCGGCTGTGAGCGTATCTCTTTAGTTTACCCTACATCCTGTTCTATACCCCCAGTTTAGAACTTGTCCTAAGAAGCGATTGTACCTACGAGGATGGATTCGAGAGCTACAGTAAATGGTGAGCGCTTGAGTTATAAATAAAGGTAAGACGAAGTTTAGAGAGGAGATTTAAGTGTTTTAGAGGATAGCTGTTATCGGGTTAAAAGAAGACCTTAGTGACTAAGCCACCTGTGAATAATTATGGGATGAACTAGATGAATTTTCAAAGAGTAAGAAAGAAAAGTATAAACCTGGAATTTTTGTGAAATTAAATGATGATAAGATGATAAATGCGATATGTAAAGTAGTGTTATGATACGGGCAAACTTTGTTCTATGAAATAGACTTGTTGACTATTGGATAACCTATTCTACTTAACTACTGCAACGATAACGTTGGGAGTATTACCAGTATGGGAGCCTTGATGTGAAGCTACGAATAAGGTAATGTGCGACCACAATTGAAGTTTTGTCGATTAAGGAAGGTAAGTGGACACGATGAAGAAGAAAAAGGTAGATTGAAGTGAATGGACCTTTATATGATCGTTCCATTAATTTGGTACCTTGTTATAGGTCGGAAGGACAACAACCAACTCATATAGTAAGGACAACCAGATTTATGATTTTCAAAATTTTTAACAAGTTTTCGAAAAAGATTTTTCCTTACAAAATTTCTAAAAGTCTTTTTGAATAAAATAAATTTTAAACCTTGGTTGTCAAGTTACTACTTGAGTTTCTTGTTTGTTAAAAGACCCGGATTACCTGGAAGAATGCTATTTCAGACTCAGTATTGTTAATTCGGAGAACGAGATAACCTGCGATTATGAAGAAGTTAATTATTCCTAACAACAAGGTGCAAGTATTATCTGATAAGAATAACAACAGAACCAACGTACGGAGTAACTATTCATCCAATTACTGGGATTATCAGAGTTCGAAGAATTCATTGATTTAACGAAAGCCTGAGCATGACCGAAGAAGATTGGGAAGATTTCCAGACTTTTCTAAAAGAAGAATATTACTAATAAAAAGATCGCTATGTTGAATGATTCATAGTTATTCCAAATTAAAAAGAGGAAACTCAAGGTTATCTGATAAGAACGCCATTATGATCGAATTGTTAAAGTATTATACGTGTAGGTGCGACGTTACAAACACAAGACTTAACAAGTAAGAATCTACCATAATGCTTAGTTGCGAAGGCATTTTAATATACTTCTAAAGTTGTTATATGACACAGTTGGGATATGATCGATCAAACTCGAAAGATGAATACAAGTGAAATGTGGATGGTGACCAATGGTATCATCCTTGTCCTCAACATTACAGCGTATATTCCTAAAGATGTATGAACTCCTTTTCTTAATAAATTATTTCTGGTGATATCAAAATGGAGGATTTTGCATTCCTTTCAAATTTAATTGTTCCCCACAAGTTTTGCTTTCTGATTGGGATAAACAGTGTTATGATGAGACACTTTGTCGGGATGACGAAGAGTCGGGTGGGACGCCACCTAATCATGTGCTGTATGTCATACGGTATGAAAGACTGGCCATCTTAAGTACCAATGTGGTTGTCTCATTCATATTCAAATCATTACTTCTTCTTTCTTTTCAACTCTAAGTTTATTAAAATTGTGAATCCTTCTAGTTGTTTCGTTGTACCGTTGTTCTTTGCGAGAGTTTTTCAAACAAGAGTCAACGTATTATATACCCAGCGGGCAAAGTCTCATCTACCTCTCATGCATGGAAAGGAAACAAGGGCATATGGTGTTGGATTTTAAACGCAGCGGGGTCATGGCAAAACACTTTTATACACATAAAATCCAAATAAAAGCATATAGATCATGAATAAAAATTCAAGGGATCGAATCTAATCTTTAAAATAATTCGGAGACAACGATCAGAGATCCTTAGCAGTTGCTCCTCAAGTGTGAAGCACTCCACTGGTGTCCACCAAGAAAACGATGTTAAGGAGGAGGAAGTAGGTGGAGAGAATTGGGTTTTCCAAACTTTTTGGGTTTTTGGGGTTCAAATAAAAATAGGGTCTATAATAGTATATTTATAGGCAAAATTTTCAGCTGAAATTTTCCCATAAATATTATTATTATTATCCCATTTACTATTCTCATTAATAATTAAAACACCTTTTAATTATTAATCCTTTTTCTAAACACTTTAGAAATAATTCTCTCTCTTGATTTAATTTCCAAAAATTAAATCCTTAATTAATAATATTAAGAACTTTTCTTAATTAATTTATAATCAATTAAATCTCATTTAATCAATTATTAAATTTTCCAATTAATTATTTATTTCACAAATAAATAATTATTAGCCATTATTAATTAATTCCTCCACCATTAAATCATTCTCTTTTTATGGTGTGACCCTGTAGGTTCAATATTAAGCCAGTAGTAGAAATAAATAATAATAAAACTATTTTATCATTATTTATATAAATTCTCTAATTTATTAAATATGATTAATTAATTAATCACATTTATTCTACATCGTGAGGGTTACTTCTCAGCATATCGCGACTATCCGGATAATATGAATTCACTGCTTAGAATACCAAGAACCTATTCAGTGAATAGTTACCGTACAATAAACTCCTTCTATCCTACAATGTCCCGATTAAATACAAGGCATGGATCTCGTGTCAAGCCTATCTAATTCAATCACTTGCTTACCATTTACTATGCGTAGTTCTATGCAAATTAGAAACTCCTTTCTAATTTCATTCACTCTGGCCAGAGATTCCTGAACTAGCATAAGTGGATCAGCCTTGAATATTCGCTTCCTTCACTGGAAGGGGTAGATCCTATATTGATCATACACTATCTTCGTGTACAAATTCCTATACCCAGTAGAGCCCTAATAATTGTCCCTGGAGACTAAGAACTAAACCAAAGCATAGTTCAGTGTACACAAGATGACTATGATGACCTCAAGTCTAAGGATACTTGTACAACTATCACTATGTGAACAACTGCTGATACATGAGTGAACTCCATCAGTTGTTCAGCTGTGCGAGTCATGTTCAGTGAACTTATTCTATAATAAGCACCTACATACTAGCTATAGTGTCACCACACAAATGTCTATGAGAACATACATCCTTCATAATGAAGCAAGCATAGTATGTATCGATCTTTGCGAATTATTAATTACCAGTCAGTAATCCTATGACCAGGAACTATTTAAGTTTAGAGTTATCATATTTTTAGGTCTCACTATTATGATCTCATCATAATCCATAAAAAGATTTACTCTAAACTATGGTATATCTTATTTAAACACTTAAATAGATAAAGCCCGTAATAAAAACAAAACAAGTCTTTATTAATATCAATGAAATCAAAACAGATTACATAAAAGTTATTCCTAAATCCTAATACATGATTGGACTTAGGACATATTCCTTTCAATCTCCCACTTGTACTAAAGCCAATCACTCTGGTATCTAATACCCATCTTGTCTTTATGACGATCAAAGTGACTTTCATAAAGTAGCTTTGTGAGTGGGTCTGCTATGTTGTTATGTGTGTCAACTCTAATTCAATACAATACAAGAAATGTTACCGCGCTCCCACTAACCCTTTTGTAGACCCATGGTTCATCTTCGTTTTTGATAAAATCAAACTCTTTGATTGTCTCATCAAAACGAATGTTCCATTTTTCGAGAAGCCTGCTTTAAACCACATTTGGTTCGCAGCAGCTTACATATTAGGTTTTCATTTCTCTTGGAAAGAAAACCATCTGGCTAATTGCCAGATCTCATAGTCGTAGTAAGCAGCAATCGCAAGCAAAATCCGAAATGATTTTAACAGGGCTACAGGTAAAAGGTTTCATCAAAGTCAATCCATTGCCTTTGTTTGAATCCTTTTGCCACAAGCCTGGCCTTATAGGTCTCCACCTGGCCATCTGCTATAATCTATCTTTTGTATACCGTATACATAGATTCCATTCTGGATTTCATGGCACTATGCCATTTCTCTGAGTCAACACTACTCATAGCCTCATTATAGGTCACAGGGTCGTCATCATCAATGATCGACAACTCATTGTCATTCTCAATGACAAGGCCATAATACCTCTCAAGTTGGCGAGACACTCTCCCTGATCTATGAATGGGCTGTTCCACAAAAGGTTGTTCAGTCTAAACAGGTGTTTCCACTTGATCCGTAGTAGTTTGTGCTTCTTGAACTTCATCAAGTTCAATTTTTCTCCCACTGTTTCCTTCAAGGATAAACTCCTTTTCCAAGAAGGTAGCATGTCTGGAGACAAACACCCGACGATCGGTGCAAAAGTAATACCCTAAAGTCTCTTTAGGATATCCCACAAAACTACATTTTACGGATCGATATTCCAGCTTATCTGGGTCAACTTACTTGACATAAGCTGGACATCCCCAAATCTTAACGTGTTTAAGACTCGGTTTCCTTTCTTTCCATATCTCATACGAAGTTTGAGGAACAGATTTTGGAAGAGGAACAGATTTTGGAAGGCACCTTATTCAGTAAATATGCTGAGGTTTCCAATGCATAACCCCATAGGAATACTGAAAGATTTGCATAGCTCATCATGGACCGAACTATGTCTAACAAAGTTCGATTTCTCCTTTCAGATACCAATCTGGAGGAGTCCACTGGGAGACTATACCATTTACTTAGAGATAATCGAGAAACACTCCATTAAAGTATTCACCACCTCGATCTGGATCGAAGAGTTATAATACTATATTTGGTTGTTTCTCCACTTCATACTTATATTCTTTGAACTTTTCAAAGGCCTCAGACTTGTGTTTCATCAAACACATATCCGAATCCAGATCTATCATCTATGAAAGTAATGAAGTATGAAAATCCACCCATGGCTTGCGTAGACATTGGTCCACATACAACTGTGTGTACCATTCCTAGCAAATTTGTAGTCCTCTCTCCATGTCTACTAAATGGAGACTGTAGTGCCACAATGAAGTGAGATTTTCATCATCCCTTTTCTTTTATTAGTTTGTTCAATCTGAAGTAAATCATGTCACATATATACAGACCATTATTTAAAGTACCACGTCCATAAAGAATATTATCTCTAAGAATAGAACATTCATTATTCTCAATAATAAATGAAAATCCAGCCAAGTCTAACATGGGAATAATATTCGTCACAATCGAGGGAACAAAATAACAATTATTTAAAACAATAGTCTTGCCCGTAGGCATATGTAAATGAAATGATTCTACATCTTCAGCAGCAACTCTTGCTCCATTTCCCATCAGTAGAATCACCTCCTCTTCCTCAAGAGTCCTACTTCTCCTTGGTCCCTGCAACAAATTGCAGATATGAGAACCACAGGCGGTATCTAATACCCAAGTAGAAATTTGATTTAATGACATATTCACTTCTATCATGAACATACCTGAATCAGAAGCGGTAGTCTCACTACCCTTCTTCTTCTTCAATTTTGCAAGGTAAACCTTGCAGTTCCTCTTCCAGTGCCCCACCCTGTTATAGTGAAAGCAAACAACTTTGCTCTTGGGGTCTTCAGCTTTTGGTGGAACCGGCATTTTTTCACCTACTTTCTTCTTCTTGGAAGGGTTCCTCTTCCTTTTCTTAGGATTGGAACCTTCACCAATTAAAAGAACAGAACTCTTCTTAGGGGGAAAATCGATTCCGCAGTCTTCAACATGTTGTGGAGTTCAGCCAGGCTGACATCCAACATATTCATGTGAAAGTTCACAACAAACTGCGAGAACGAACTCGGAAGCGATTGCAAGACCAGGTCTTGGCTCAGCTCCCCATCCATGACAAAACCAAGTTATCCAAGACGTTCAATCAAATTGATCATCTTAAGTACATGGTCATTCACAGATGATCCCTCAGACATCCTACAACCGAACAGCTCCTTCGATATCTCATATCGAGCTGTCCTCCCCACCACATCATACAACTCTTGTAGATGCATGAGGATAGTGTGAGCATCCATATGCTCATGTTGCTTCTGTAGCTCAATGTTCATGGAAGCTAGCATGATGTATTGAGCAACATTTGCATCATCTACCCATTTACGATACACAACATGTTCATCATTATGTGCATCAATAGCAGGTTCAGTAGGCTTAGGTGAGTCAATCACGTATTCCATCTTCTCAATCCTGAGAACAATTCTCAAGTTTCGAAGCCAGTCAGCATAATTAGGACCAGTCAATTTGTGAGCATCTAGTATGCTCCTGAGTGATAGTGCAGAAGACATAACGTACAAAGTAAATCTGTAAATGATAAACACATAACAACACTTAGCAAATATTCGATTTCATTTCAAAATACTATATGAATCGGGTCTTTATTCATAAGTGGCTCCCACTAGTTTTTCTAATTTATTCAACCCCCTACATGAAAAATTAAGCATTCATAATGCTAGTGGGAATAGGGATCCTAAATTCCATTACACAACCCCGGCTGTGGCACGAAACGCCATGTAATGTTCAATAGGCAGACAACTCTTGTCAATTACATCTAATGTTATTCCCTAATCAAACTTTAGCCTCTTGAATAATTGAGTCACGGCTGTGACACGACAAACTCAATATTCTAAGTCAAGTCTAACCCAACATTCCGTATAATTGAATCAGTCCCCAAAGGCCCACGGCTGTGGCACGTAACGACCTCTAGATTCTTATTCAATGTACACATCTCTATGTAATAGACAAGTATTTCTTATTTCGAAATCAAAGCCCTCGGCTGTGGCACGAAACGACAATGATTCAAAAATAAGAACTACTTTCTACCATGTTGGAAGGCTATGACCGACACAAGCCCGTTATATCATTGGCCAATTACTACTTGATATTATTTAATTTTAGAGGGATTATATTATGTTACAATCATAATCATATTATAAAGAAATTCTTCCTTTTAAATTAAATATTTCAAATCAATAATCAATAATCAGATGATTCCCAGATCGGGTGGAGCATTGTCAAGAGGCGTCACTTAATAACCCTTTCTTACAGATAGAAATCTGTTATTGACAGAATCATCCTTTCTCTCATATCGAAAATTCATATTTAATTACGTGTTTCACAAACACAAGAATCTCATGATTGTATTCATAATATTGTTATTAAGGTTATGAAACAATTTCACTATACTAGGTTGTCTAACAAACGCCTTATGTTCATTTAAGTTCACCTATATCTATCATCGCATGATAAACTAAGCATATATCACATATATAAACATGAATAAACATCAAGGTAGGCATGTTACATCATCTAGCATATTAGTCTAAGCATTATACATCTCTATGTATCACATGAAGCATTTAAAATCAATTCAAACGATCAAAAACAACTTTAAAACACTTCATGGAATATAAACAGTTAAAAACTTTTATATAAACTAAAATTGATCACTACATTAGATCCGTCTCGGAAAAACGAATCCAACGGTATATTGTACGCCCAAAACGGAGTTACGAAACTCCCAGAAAATCAATTTTAAAATCAACAGACGGGCTGTAACGCATTACCGGAACGCGTTACAAGCCCTGTAACGCATTCCGGTGATGCGTTACATACCTTTTAAGCCATTTAAGGGTGTAACGCATTCCTTGAATGCGTCACAGGTGTGTAACGCATTCCCAGAATGCGTGACACCCCTATTATTATTTTTTTTTGTTTCAGCAGCCGCCGCTTTCTCGGAAACCGCGCCTGACAGCGCCTGACAGCCGTCTAGCAGCAATCAACAGACAACAGTACAGATAGACAAGCAACAACAACATATATACTTTACATACATACTATCAAATTATATATATATATATATGATTTATTTAATTATGAATTTAATAGATACAACTTCAAAAATTCATAATAAAAAATCTATACATCACAAAATTATGAAAAAAATACCCAGACGATCTACAACACTTGTAGAACCCAGATCAACATTCAAAATTATTCTGAGAAACGATTTCTCATCGGACAAAATTAATCCATGATATAACTTGTAAAAATCATAATTAATTCATACAAGCATATAAAATTCTGAAATTTTTACCACAGATTTATATGCATACAACCTATGCTCTGATACCATTGTTGGATTTTAAACGCAGCGGGGTCATGGCAAAACACTTTTACACACATAAAATCCAAATAAAAGTATACAGATCATGAATAAAAATTCGAGGGATCGAATCTAACCTTTAAAATAATTCGGAGATAACGATCAGAGATCCTTAGCAGTTGCTCCTCAAGTGTGAAGCACTCCACCGGTATCCACCAAGAAAACGATGTTAAGGAGGATGAAGGAGGTGGAGAGAATTGGGTTTTCCAAACTTTTTGGGTTTTTGGGGTTCAAATAAAAATAGGGTCTATAATAGTATATTTATAGGCAAAATTTTCAGCTGAAATTTTCTCATAAATATTATTATTATTATCCCATTTATTATTCTCATTTATAATTAAAACACCTTTTAATTATTAATCCTTTTTATAAACACTTTAGAAATAATTCTCTCTCTTGATTTAATTTCCAAAAATTAAATCCTTAATTAATAATATTAAGAAGTTTTCTTAATTAATTTATAATCAATTAAATCTCATTTAATCAATTATTAAATTTGCTAATTAATTATTTATTTCACAAATAAATAATTATTAGCCATTATTAATTAATTCCTCCACCATTAAATCATTCTCTTTTTATGGTGTGACCTGTAGGTTCAATATTAAGCCGGTAGTAGAAATAAATAATAATAAAACTATTTTATCATTATTTATATAAATTCTCTAATTTATTAAATATGATTAATTAATTAATCACATTTATTCTACATCGTGAGGGATACTTCTCAGCATATCGCGACTATCCGGATAATATGAATTCACTGCTTAGAATACCAAGAACCTATTCAGTGAATAGTTACCGTACAATAAACTCCTTCTACCCTACAATGTCCCGATTAAATACAGGGCATGGATCTCGTGTCAAGCCTATCTAATTCAATCACTTGCTTACCATTTACTATGCGTAGTTCTATGCAAATTAGAAACTCCTTTCTAATTTCATTCACTCTGGCCAGAGATTCCTGAACTAGCATAAGTGGATCAGCCTTGAACATTCGCTTCCTTCACTGGAAGGGGTAGATCCTATATTGATCATACACTATCTTCGTGTACAAATTCCTATACCCAGTAGAGCCCTAATAATTGTCCCTGGAGACTAAGAACTAAACCAAAGCATAGTTCAGTGTACACAAGATGACTATGATGACCTCAAGTCTAAGGATACTTGTACAACTATCACTATGTGAACAACTGCTGACACGTGAGTAAACTCCATCAGTTGTTCAACTGTGCGAGTCATGTTCGGTGAACTTATTCTATAATAAGCACCTACATACTAGCCATAGTGTCACCACACAAATGTCTATGAGAACAGACATCCTTCATAATGAAGCAAGCATAGTATGTACCGATCTTTGCGGATTATTAATTACCAGTCAGTAATCCTATGACCAAGAACTATTTAAGTTTAGAGTTATCATCTTTTTAGGTCTCACTATTATGATCTCATCATAATCCATAAAAAGCTTTACTCTAAACTTTGATATATCTTATTTAAACACTTAAATAGATAAAGCCCGTAATAAAAACAAAATAAGTCTTTATTAATATCAATGAAATCAAAACAGATTACATAAAAGTTATTCCTAAATCCTAATACATGATTGGACTTACGACATATTCCTTTCATATGGTGAGAATTGCAAACCACTGGCCCTAGCCAGGGATGCATTACGAGTCAAGGGAATCTACTTCAATAAGGAATACGTCTCCGAGAATGAGAATTTGTGATTTTCCTGAGAAATATGTTATTTAGAATATGGAGATGATAACGTGGAAGATTATTGCGGATACCTTATGCGTTAAAGTATTGAAAGACGTGGGAGCAATTTGATCATATATCTTTTAAGGTTTATTTGATAAGATGAATTATCCTATCGAATCAATAAGTTTATGACTAAAGGACTAGCAAGCTAAGAACATGCAGTTATTGAATAAGTAAGTACCCATGGCGGAATCGAAATTTCTGGAAATAAGTTGCGAAGAATTGATATCATTTGAGATAAGAGGATTTGACATTATTCTAAGGAGTGGATTAACTATTCAAGTGTGATTCCCAGGTAGACTGTCGTGATGGAAGATAGTTTCCGAAGACGCCAAATGAGAACATGAAGAAGTTTAAAGGACAAAGGAAAGTAAGGAACTTGTTAAGAACAATTTAAGATTACAGTGACCAAAATATAAGTGCTATGGCGATTATAACTAAGAGTCCGGAGCAAACCGAACTTGAAGATTTTACAGTCTCAAGATATATTTCCAGATGAGTTACCAATATTTCCTTTAGATAAAGAAAATGTGTTTATGATTGATTTAGCACCTTAAATGAAGCCAATGTCCAAAACCCCGCACAAAATGGCACTAGATAAAATAAAGGAGTTACCAGAGCAAACGCAGGAGATAATTAGAAGAAAAAGCAACTGGACCTAGTGTACCCCCCTAGAGTGCACCGGCACGATGTGTTAATAAGAAAGATGGAAGTGTGAGATTATATGTTGACTAGCGAAAGCTCAACAAGTTTATTCTCATGAGCAGATATCTGTTACCTCAAACCAATGATTTGTTTAACCAAATGAAGGAAGCAAAGTATTTTCATAAGATTAATTTAAGACTGGGTATATTACCAAGTGAAGATTGAACTTATGGACATACTAAAGATAATTTTCAGAACTCAGTACCGTTGTTATAAAATTCTAGAAATGTTAGTTCGTTGAACTGATATACCGGTAGTATTTAAATTTGATGAGTAAAATCTTGAAGAAAGAATTTGGACAAGATGTACTTGTGTTACTTAAGAAGGACCATGCAACCTATATAATGATAGCTGAGGAATCAAAGAAGAAAGAAGCGGTATAAAAAGTTTACCAGGTGAAAACTTTAATGGCAGGAAGTATAATTCTTAGTATAGACGGTCAGTAAGGAGGAGACAAAAAGGGATTCAGCAGAAAAATTCAAAGATATTATGAATGAAAAGAAACTCGAATCACCAACAAAAGTAAGAAATGTTATCATAAGCCGGTTACTATCGAAAATTTGTGCAAAATTTCTTGGAAGTTGCCATATCTTGGACGAAGCTAACCAGGAGAAGCAAGAAGTTTATATGAAGTAGAGAAGGGTAAAGAAAGTTTTACGGAGTTAAGTGAAAGAATGGTTACAGCACCTGCTTTATCATTTTGAAAGTATCAAAGAGATTTGGTAGTTATAGTGATGCTTCTTATAAGGGAGTAGGATGTGTATTGATCCAGCACAATAAAGTTATTGTATAAGTACCTAGACAACCGAAACCTTATGAGTAGAAGTATCCTATTCGTAATTGGGACTAACCATAACAATATTTGTTTTGAAAAAAAAATATTAATAACCAGGTATAAGAAAGAAATTTCGAGATGGATTAGGAAGTGTTTGATATGTCAAAGAATTAAGGCGAAGTATTGGAGGCCTAGTAGATAAGGCAGATCCAGGGAGTGGTTTTACAAGAAGTGAATCGTGAAGGTTATCAGTGATGTTCATGAAGAAAAGGAATGAAATTATGAGACTATGTACTGATTATCGGGAATATAACAAAACAATGAATAAGAAGAAGTGAGACCCTATAAAGAATTGATTACTTAGGAGACCTGATTCAGGAAGTGTGTTATGTATTGAGAATTAACTTAAGATCCGACCTGAGAACATAACAAAGATTACGATTAAAGTAAATTATGAGCATTACAAGCTCCGGTGATATTATGTGAAATAACAAGTGTATCAGTTGTCTGCAAGGAATTAAGAAACATGTTGTATAAGAAGTACTCAGATAAGTGAATTGTATTTATTGATAACATCTTCAGTTATTCAGGGAACTATATGTTGAGTTTTCAAGTATGAAATTTTGACCAAGGTTAACAAAAGATTCTGATTAATCCATTAACAACTACCTAAGCAAAGCCATATGGTAACAAATGCCTTATGCTGACAGAACGGATTGGATGTAAGTAAGACCACTGAGGAGTTAATAAACGAATTGGAAGGAATGGAATCTGAAATTCAAATACTTAAAGGAGATAACACATGAATTTTTGGGATTACTTTTTAGTCTTAACTGATGGAAAAGAGTAAGAGATGTTCAAATGTTTGGAAACCAAGTTGAAAATGAGCACCGCCTATCATCCTTAAACGGAGAGTCAAAGTACGAAAGTGATTCAGGAACTGTAAAATATATTGAGAGATTGAGTTTTTAAGAAAACACTGGAATAATTATTTATCATCGATGTTAGCTTTGGAATGCTACTTTACCAAGCTTCATGCGAACGCGAGTGTAGATCCCCATTTTTATTTAGGTAAAGTGAGAGAAAGGAAGTTGTTAAATTTTAAGTTAATTCTACGCACCAAGAGCGTAGTGTTATTGGTTGAAGCAGCTCGGAGTAGACAAGGAAAGAAGACGAAATTGTATTGAGAAAAAGTATGAGTATAGAAATAGGACCAGTAGTGTTAGTAAAAGTGTCGTCTTGAAAGATATTGGATAAGTTTGAGTAGAAGGGACAAGCTAAGTCCTAAAATTAGTGAACCATTCGAGGTATTGATAAATATAGATAAAGTTGTTCATAAATGATATGACCGTCACACCTGTGTGTACACCTAATGTATTTTACTTGTCCATGTTAAAGTGATAAATATTGGGTTTGAATTAAGTGATTGATCAGAAGCCAATAGGGCTCTTGTCCAAGTTGTTCTGCATATAGTGATCAATCCAAATTCTTGATCGTCAAAGGCAAGTCCTTATAAATGAGTGCATACCTATTGTGAGTACGTTTGAACTCTCGAGTAGAAGGGTCTACTTAGAAGTTAGAGTCAGATATGCTTGACAAATATCCTCACTTGTGTAACTAGACCAGATTCTGAGGACAGAATTTTTTTAAGGGGGGGAGGATATAACGACTCGTGTAATCTTTTTGAATTATTTAATTGTGCAATTATGAAAATTATTAAATAAATAAAATATGTGTGTTGGTTTTGACCGCTATGTGTTGTTTGATTATTATCCATATGTGATTTATAGTGTACTGGGTTGTCCGCGCGATTAATTATGGGATCGTATTGAATTGTTTTCACTTTCAAAAGAAGATTTAGTGCAAATTTATTTGCATAAATATTGGGAATGTTCCTAAAATTATTTTTATGATTTTATAATTACAATAATTATTTTTAGGATTTTATAAAATTGAGAAATCAATATTTCATTACTTATTTATCTTTAAATGATTTTCTGAGTATGTTTAATGGTAAAATCCATATTTAATTCTAAAAATTTTCAAAAATTATGAAACTCATATTTTTCGAAGTTTGGAATATTCTGAGAATTTTAAAATTATTTTAGAAATTTTCGGGATTAATTTCACCCGCACGTTGTTTCGGTTATTTGTTAAAAGCGGGTATAAAGTGCATTTTAGAAATCATTGTAAAATTATGAAAATTGCGTTTTAATTTACTTCGGGACATTTCTAATATTTTAAGACTATTTTCGCGAATTTTAGAATTTATTTTAAGAGCAGCTCGGTTCGTTAATTACGAAATGCGGGTGCGAGTTGCGTTTCAAAAATACTTTAAAAATTATGAAAAATTTATTTTTAATAACTTTGGAATATTTTTGATATTTTTAAAATTATCTTGATAATTTTCGGGTTAGTTTCACCCGCAACTTAGGTCGTTAAATTTTAAAATACGGATCAAAGACCACGCCTGCAGGCAGTAAAAAGGATACGTGGCAGTTAATTCGGAGATGTGGCAATTGCAGTTGCTACGTGTTAGTTGCTGGGGATTTTTTTTCCAGTTTAAATAAAAAAAACATAAACACACACGAACCCACCCCTCCCTGTCCTCACTGTCTCTCTCGTCTCAATCTCTCTACACTCACTCTGTCTTTCTCTTCCTGTGTATTTCTTTTTCTCTCACCCTTCCCTATCCCCATATCTGTTTCCCGATTATGTGGTTCCACCGCCGCCCCTCGGTTCGGTAAGGTTGGTGTCCGGTGGGTTCTGTTTGCTAGTTCCGTTTTCTGTGCTTGCTTGTATATGTATTTGTATTTACATGCTGTTACAGTTGGGTGTGGTCTGTATTGGGTCGCATGTATTCCTCAGTCGCCGTATTTGCCTTGTTGTTTTGCCGCCTTTCGCCGGTTTCCGGCGAGATGGCGGTGATGTGCGTGTACCCACGCGTGGTTGTCATTTTCTTCTGTTGCTGCTGTGTTCGTGTTAATTGAATGATTCAATTCTATTCAAATTATTCTCTGCATATACTCGAATGAAATTTTTATTGATTTTCAAATATTCATTTTAATAATTTAAGATTTAATTGGTGAAATTGGTGTTGGAAACCCGACTATTATTGGGTACCCGCAGATTTTACCGCCGTCCGCGATGAATTTCGACGAGCGCACGGTGGACTGTGATGATTATATTCTGAGTCCTAATTTAACAAATAAATGTAAAATATGAATAATAATAGTATTGAATTGACGTTTGGGAAATTGAGAATATTGGTTGTTGTGAATTATTGTGGTGAAGTGACGTCGAATTGTTCGACGAGTTAGTCCGATATATGAAGGAAATGCTGCCCAATTTCCGGGAAACTGAACTACGTAAATACGGGAACGTATTCGATGATTATCTGGATATTGAGTGAATATATATATCTGCGTGTGTGTATTTTATATGAAACTTGATTGTATGATGTGATAAAATATTTTACGAAATCGATAATCCTGATTTCGTAAAAATAAAGAGTTTATGTATTTTCCGAACACGAATACCGAATCGATTTTCGAGATTATAACCCTACTTGTTGCATGTGTTATCATAATATACATAATTACGAGTCAGATTTGAATATCGTTGGGTAAGAATTAGTATTGAGGATATGTCAAGCATACCTAGACGTCTAATGTAGGGTATTTCGACCCTGTAGGTTATAGTCGGAAACCTGAAAGTGGACGATGGACTAAAGATAACATAGTGGTCAGTTGACGAGCTCAATAGAGTTTCAACAGAAAGACCTAAGTGTCGAAGTCGAAATCCAATGGAAGCTAGGGGTTGGACGTTAGAACCTGAGCAGCAGAGTCGGCTCAGAGTTGATCAGTAATAGTTGTAAAGCCTTGTAAGGCAAGTATTTCTGAACTTTTCTTCAAGACATATTACCAATGCTTTCGAACTGTTTCTTAACATGTCACTATTATTAAACATAACTCCTGTTTTATAATGCAAGTGTTTTAAACCACTTATCCTTGAATCCTGATTCTTTCTTGATCTTGAGTTGTATGCCTTATTCTTTATAAACCATCCTTTGTTGATCCTTAGATATCAAATCACACCAATATGATACTACTCCCCAAAAGTATAACTACCGAACACCAAATACTGGAACAAAATTGTTTGAAAACACAGAAACTTTTAATACTCCAATCATTCCTAATAGCATCAAAGAACCATATCCTGAAAAATCATTACTAGTCTGATACCCGACCCTTGTACAAACTGAAAACTATTTCTTATACATACCCTGATATACCTTGAGATATCCATGAGTTTCCTTACGTTTTTATGCAAATGTTTAACCATCATTGATTATGATCTTGTTTTATTGAATCATATTATTATTATTATATTGAACTGCTTTAGGACTGGATAGTTTTTATATATGTGGACCAAATTCGTGGTCAGACCATACCAATGGTCAAGTTAGGCCAATGTGTGCCTTGGATCCAGTAATTAGAGCAGTGATGTGTGCTTGCTCGGGGTTAGTGCGTGACTGATCAGCAGCCTAACCTTGGTTTTTAAAACTTAAAATGAATATCCAATTATAATGATGAGTTAAAAAGAAACTTGATTCCTTTGAATCATCTCATTTGATCATTATTTAACCTCAGTTATCACTATTATGACTTGCTGAGCTAGTTAGCTCAACCTTGCGATTCTTTTATGCATTTTACAGTTGAAAAGAATATGGACGATAGTGAAGTTCCTCAGTCCAAAGTACGGGCTAAGGTTCCAGTTGAGTTGAATCGAGCTAGCAGAAGCTTCATGCGGTAGAAAGATAGTCAGATTGTAAGAATTATTTTAATATCAATTGTAAGTTAAATTAGTTGGGATTTAGTACGTTGTAATAAAGGTTAAGATTGTGGCTTGTTTTTATACTTTAACCTGTTGCGATCCGTGGTTATGTGAAACAGGGTCATTGCAATTAATATTTTATGTACAGGTTTATATATTGTGAATGTGTTGTGGACCCCAAACTTCTGACCCGGGTTTGGAGGGCGCCACAGGTTGGTATCAGAGCTACAGGTTATAAGTCACTGAAACAAGCCTAGATTGTTGGGATTGGGTAGAGGGTTAGGATTAGGAATAGGAAATAGAAAGATAAGACGTCGCGAGGATGAGTGCGATTACATAGTAAGTCTCTGGCACAGTTCGTATTGCGATTCAGGATTCTCAGCTTGCGACGTGATTTCCAGACAACGGCAATGGCAGATCCTGATTTCCCGATGTCATTTGATCGTTTGGAGCTTTCCGTTTGAGGATCGTCATCTTCTCTCAAATTGGATTTGTACCTTGTTCCTCCATCAGTATTAATGGCACTACCTACTGTTATAACGGATGCACTTCTTCAAGCTATTCTACGCTATTTCTCCACCTCTTGATGCGAGATTACCTATTCAAGAATTTCCATCTGTTTATTCTTCTTTCACTGGACATTCGGCTGTGAGCGTATCTCTTTAGTTTACCCTACATCCTGTTCTATACCCCCAGTTTAGAACTTGTCCTATGAAGCGATTGTACCTACGAGTTTGCAAGTAGTATAAGATATAAATCAGATTTGTTCCCATAGAGACTGGTTTTGGTTAACTAATTAATATATGTACGTAAGCAATAATGTATGGTTATTATTCAATGCTAAGATGATAACAAATTGAGGTTGTTTATAACTAAGAATTAAACTAACAATTATAACTAAGAGAATAATAATGATTGAATTAATATATATGACAAATATGGGATTCTAACTTCATTAAATACTTCATTCAATAGCCTTTTTTTTCTTAACCTTAGCATATAATGATGATGACACTAATCAGATAACACGAAACTGATAAACGCTAACTTTCGTTGCACGAATAACATACTATCATACATCTATAAAAAAGATAAAAGCTGAATAGACACCAATTATATTGAGACCCTATATGTCTATAGAATTTGACAACATAACAGTTTAAGCACAAGTTATCTATCATGATTACACAATGAAAGTAAGATGGTTAAAATTACCTACGAATCATGCATAACAATAACACATGAACCTTTGCTTGCATCACAAGTTCTAAACCTTAAATTCACTATCACTTCATTAAAGATTAACATGCTATCTTATAAGTTCGCGATGCTCATAAGACGAATACGCACAACCAATACTAGGTTATCATACAATCACCACTCACTAAGGCATCGAAACAAATTAACCGAAGACATCCATAAATAAATCCGTTAGAACCCCACGATAACGATTAGCCTATAATCGGACTCATCAGCAATATGGGTTTCGATGAAAGCATGGTATAACAAACATAGTCTTTATAACGAATAAACAAAACCAAGTACGGAACAAGAGTAAGGTTCACAAATAAGAAAACTAGCATCCAAGTTACAACTTAGAACAAAGATCACAAGTAAAAATAAGATCTTCTTCGTTTTCGTTGAATCTGTGCTAAAAAGGTCTTCTTACGACTCTCCTTGCACTCTGGTACGTCTCTCTGACTTGATTACTTATAAAAAACGACCTCAAGTTGTTTATATAGCCGCCCCATGCAATCCAGAAGTCCTCCAATTGTAATTATAATAGAATCAGGATTCTTTGAATTCGCATCGGCGCAGACGCGCGCTATCACAGCGCGGGCGCGCTGCCTTTCTGACATCCTGGTGCGGCCGCACACTTGACCAGCGCGGGCGTGCCGTACCTCTGGAAAACTTCATATTTCTGTTTTTCTTTGCTGCTTCGAGTCGGCTTTCCACGAGCTTTTATTCCAACACCACCTTGATACCAAATTAGCACCAATATAATGCTAATTCACCTGATTACCTAGATATTGCCTGAAATGCGAATACACTAGAAAATATATTGAAACACTTAACAACTTGAGTACAAACGCATCAATTCAAAGCTTAATAGAGCATTATAAAGCGTCATAAATGCCACTCAACAACATCCTTACTATTAGTATTTATATATACAAAAATAGATTTTGCTTTAATTAAAGAGGGTTTCAGTTTATAATATTCATAATACAAACTGTGATACTCTTTACATGTATAAATAGAATGCCAAATACTTCCACAATGAAAACAAGGATTCTGTGGTTTATATCTAATTGTTTTATTCCTAAACTCTGATTTGGAAGAAACATCATTTATCTTTATATTCTTCTTACAGGAATTAGAAAAATGATTAGTGCTACCACAATTTGAACATGTCTTTCTAGGTGCATTAAGTGGGGTTTGTTAGGTAATAAATCACACACAGAGGGGGGGTGAATGTGTTTTTGTGTTTATCTGCTTTTCTTGAAGTGTTTATGGTGATGAACAAAGGAAATTAAAACTTTATAGTAAAATGTGTTAGTACTGAATTTAAACAGATAGAAGTAGTGAACACAAATCTTTCAAAACTAACTTACTTTTATATTAAAATTAAGAATGTCTTGCTACAAAATTTCTAGGCTCTTTGTTGATAAAGAGCTTAACTTCTTCCTTGAGAGAATTACAAGATTTCTGATCTAAATTATTACACTTTAAACAAAGCATCCAGTGTTTACTTTATAGAACAGTAAACACTGGTTATTATACAGTATGTGGTAGCATGTACTAAACCCTATTTTTGGATAACCAAATCTTTCTATTTCTGGCTTATTGTATCTTTGCTAATCTTGCAAGCCTGTGGCTTTATTTTGTCAGTTAATCTTGGCATTTGATCTTGTACTCTTCAAGCTGCTTTTGTAGACTTGTCACTCCAACTGATTGGATTGTTTGTTGATTGATAATCTTGGATATTTAACTGGTCTGCACTTTGTACTTTAAGTTGTACCTCGAGATCTCCAGTTTGGTATATAGAGAACTTGACATCTCGATAAGTATATTGGTTTATCAAGATCTCTCATCACTTGATAGTTGTTTTAACTTATCGAAGTCTCTGTGTTCTCTATAAGAGAATTTGGCTTGTCGCGATCTCTCATCTTCATGTTTTCACTTTGGCTTATCGGTATCTCTGAGTTCTCAAGTGAAAATTGACTTATCGATAACTCTGAGTTCTCTAGTGACAAATTGGCTTATCGATAACTCAGAGTTCTCTAGTAAAGAAATGACTTCATGTCTTCAATTTGGCTTGTCGATATCTCTGAGTTCTCTAGTAGCTTTATTGACTTCTCGATAAGTCATTTCGGAGTTCTCGAATGACTTCTCTATAACACAAAATCTGTGACTTGTAGACTTCTTCACTTAGAATGTTTATCATAAAACAGATTTATTCAATTACAAGCATTTTCATACTTTCTCTGAGGCATGATCTTCATGATCTTCTTCCAGAGCTTATTCTTAGTCTTGAAATTGTTTACAGAAAAATACTCCAGTCTAGTCTATTTACATTTTTACAGACTTAAGTGTTACAATACACTATGCAAACATATATTACCATACAACTTACTTAGGGTTGTCAATTTGACTTAGTCTTGTTATAGTATAGGCATGTCTTGCACAACAATCTCCCCCAATTTGTGAGAAGATTGCTTATCACAAATTCATGCCTATTAACAAGACTAACCCCAAGCTACAATGGAAAATCAGAATAATACATAAAAATTGACACAAATACAACATTTATACATTAGGTGATTTCATGAGTTAAACATATACATATATCAGACAAATACTGTATCTTTTGTTTCTTTTCTAATGAGGTCCTTTAAATATACAAAATTTCAAGTTCCTCTATTATTGGTGTCCCTCTTAGAGCTTCCACAAGTTTGAGTCTGTCAGGCTTTGGATAACCACTCAGCAAATCAATCTTGAATTTTGAGAATGTTCCAGCTTTGACATTTAGAAATCTTCCATCCTTGGAAATTCTACTCATCCCTTTTGCCTTGAGTTCTTCTGATCTTTAATGTATATTTCAATCTCCTCATCATACTTTCTTTTCCTCTCCTCATATTCAGCCTTATTCCTTGCTCTTCTTTCCTCCCTCACTATCAATCATTCAGCTAAAACATATCTCCATGCCCTGATTAAAGTGTTCTTGTCCTTTAGTAAGCTTATCACTCTTTTGAATTCTGTTGGTGAAAAGGTGTTCATTAAGGTGCTACCAAGAAATATGAAGGACCCATCCTCATAGTAGATTCTTACTTCCCTTAGTGTTATAACCCAAACTCTGACTATTTCCTCAGCTAGTTGTTGAAAGTAGTTTTCATCTGAGATGCAACCGTTTAGAGGTAGAAAATCACTTTGCTTGTAACAATTCCAGACAACCCTCTCAGTAACTTGCACTTTCTTAGGTTTCCTCTCAACAGACTTGTAGTGAACTTTGAGTGATGGCTTGACAGAAGGTAGGTTTGTGATTTTCTTGAGAGATGTTTGGCTTGAGGTGATCGGTACTTTTAGAAAGGTGTTAGCAGTTTGTTTGTATAAGAATTTAGGCTTTGAGGTAGGAGGTGGTTCAATGTATGAGTTTGTTGGCTTTGAAGGTTGAGATTTATTTGGATTTTTAGGGTTTGTTGGTGTTGGTGTTGTGGTTGTGATCCATCTTCCGTTTTCTTTCTTCTTCTTTCTTCTCCTCTCGTCCTGTCATCTCCCTTCTTCTCATCTTGCTTTTTTCCCTTGTCACCAGTTGCTCTTGAGGATTGACTTGGATTTGAGCCAGAAAGAGGTTGATCACTTGGCTTCTGCTCATCATCATTCTTGTCATCCTTTAAATTATAATCTGTTGTAGGCAATATGGTCACCACATTTTGAAGATATCTCCCCAAGATCCTGATCATTTCCTCATCTTCAGGATTCTTGTTAATTTTGGTCTTTAGATCAGTTTCAAGGGTCATAAACAATCTCAAGTTGTTCCTTACACAATTCTTAGAAACTGTGAAGTATCTGCATTTTCTGGTTTGTGGACATATATAGGTAATCCCCCTGCTTGGATGGAGATAGGCTTCAAGAAAAGCAGCTATCTGAGCATTTTTGAGTTCCTTTAGCAGTTGAGTGTCCTTTGGAATTACTGTGTGCACTTTGTCAATTACCACATCCAGCTTAGATGCTCTCAGTTTTTAAAGATTGTAGAGACACCTGAGGCATCTGTCTAGTCCACAGTCATTTACATTTGCAACTATTCTCTTTTCCAGAAAGTTGTCAACTGGGATAAACACCACTCTAACAAAGTTTATGTTGTTGTTCAAAGCTTTCTTGTATGTAACATAATTGGTGTTTAGAGACACCCTCAAGATTGTTAGAATTTCATTAAATTCAATATCTTGACAAGGTCCTTCTGCAGCTTTTCGGAGTCTTTCTTTTCCAACATCATGAGAAATTTGAGCTTTTGATGAGCTTTGACCATGCTGAGTTGTTGAGATCGATTCTTTTGACCTATCAGCATCCCTGTATTTTTGAATCCTAGCCTCTATCTCCCCTTAGTCTTGGTGACAGGCATGATTAGAGGAGTTGGCAATTCTGGCCTAACAGACTCAGGAAGTGCAGGTAATGGGATATTGAGCTTTCCCATGATGGCAACCAAAGCAACAAAGTTCTGCATTTGTAAGTGCTTGTGGGAGTCCACCAAGGCTTGAATATCTGCATGTTGACTCTGTACCAGTGTAGTGAGAGCTTGCACTTGAGCTGTGAGGTTGTCATTTGAGGTTTGCAGAGTGGAGACTTGATTTTGAAGAGCCTGAATTTTGAGATTGGTAGATGTGGAAGTAGGTGGTTGAGAGCTTGTAGATACTGAAGAGCCAAAAGTTGCTTCCACAGTTTGTTTGATACCATCCAGGAGCAGTGCAGAAGGCTCATATCTGCTTTGGTGAAGCTGGTCCAACTTGAGCTTTTTGTCATTTGATTTGGTGATTTGTTATTGAACCACTTCATGCAGAGAAGATTGTCTGAGATTTTTGACATCTTTTTCTAAAAAAGTCAGATCTAGCCTTGCTATTTGGTCAGCAAAATGTTGAAACTTTGAGGTGATCTTGACTTGGGAAGGTATGATCTCATCCATCTTCTCCTTCACCAGCTTCCTTATTTTTTCTTTATGACCAGTCAACTTGAGTTGTAGAGATTTACTAAATAGGTCAAAAGCCTTGAGTTGAGCTTTTTAAACTTTAGTGACTGCATCATAGACATCCTGTGGAGTCAAGGTCTTGGCATTACTTCCCAGTATTATGACATATTCTTCTCTAAACCTGTCCAAGACTTGATCCATTTCCAAGGAAAAGTTCTTAGACAGCCAGGCATCAACATTACCATCTTGCTCTCCTTCATTTACAAATTTCTCCTGTTGCTTTTCAACTTCTTCATTGTATGTTAGCAGAATTGCTTGATAATACTGGTTGCTCATGTCTGAAGTTAGCAGATGTTGTGAAATATTGGCTAATCCAGAAATCTGTACAACAAGAAGATCATACACAGATATAGGTTGAGGGTTAGTTTTTTGCAGCCATTGTGAGATGAGGTGTGGTGGTTGAAGTTGAGAGGTTGAGGGTTGGTGTGAAGGATCAAAACCACCTGTGATAGGAGTCACAGTTTGACTCACATATTGCTCTGTGGTTATGACAGTAAGTTGTTCCTTACCAGTTGTGGGAACCTTCATTTGAATTGGAGGGGATTTGATTGTGCTACTGTCATTTACAACAGCCTCAAAAACTCGCGTGTCTTGCACCACACTGTCACTTAAATGTGCTATACTTTCCTCCTCTAGAACATGATCATTGGCAATTATACTCCCAGCTTCAATTGTCAGACCAATTTCAGCTAGGGTTTTGAGGGGAGTTGTTCCTGAAATAGGAACTTCCAATTGAATTGGAGAGGATTTAGATATCTCCCCCTCAGGAGTACTACCCTCAAACCTAACAGTCTGTGAAGCCTGATTTACATATGACGGTGCATTAGTGACCTCCATGGGGTCTTTTTCTATCATCTTTTCTAGTTCTCCTGCAAGCGAAACAACTATCTTCATTGGTATGTGAGGACCATCATAGATCCTGTTCATATATTCAGAATCTGTGGCTTCTAAGCACATGGCCATCCTGACTTTCCAGATTGGATATTCATGTATCTTCATGATAGGCACCTTGATTGCTTCATACCTACTCATGTTGCTGCTTATTTATGATGTAGCTGGGGGTGGTGGCTTCCAATTCAGATTCCGTGTTTCTTCTTCTTCATTTTCTGACATGGTTGATTAATTTTCAGATCTTAAACTATTTGTACGTTAATAGAAAGCTCTGATACCAATTGTTAGACCCTTAATCAACTGTAGAGGGGGGGAGGTGAATACAGTTAATACAATCAATTCGACAAAGCTTCAATAGAATCAATAATTTTTATATTAACTGATAAAAACTTATGACAATCGTACTCTCTCAAAAGGATGAACAAATATCCTTGAAAGTTGCTAGGTTATGCGAAATATATAACAAAATCGCAATGCTTATAGCATAAACGTAATATGTGCTTTATATAGAGCACATCTACCAATGTATAAGGAACCCTATTCTATTAACAACAAGGAAATATGTACAATTGCTTTTGAGATAAAGTCCTTCACCATCTTGAGTTCTTATTTCCTTTCCCTCCTCAAAGATCAACTGATGTGACAAATGCTGATTTCATCATCCGTTGACATCATCATCCGTTGATATCATTATCCGTCAATTATCAACATCCTTCGATGTTATCATCATTCATCGATGCTTGTAGTCATCATATGTCGATGCTTGTAGTCATCATCCGTCGATACTTGTAGTCATCATCCTTCGATGCTTCTGATAGTTTTTATTTGATATCATCAATTGCTCCTGACACTACATGTATGTGCAGATTATTAAGCTCCACAACACCTAATCGACTTAGAAATAAACGTAACAACCACACGGTTACTTTAGGAAAAAGATTAAAGGTGTGTGTACATAGAAAGGAATATGTGTACAAATCTCCCATCTACAGGTACTCTGTCCTCACAACTGGTGGGAACCTTCCAAATCTGCAAAAAAAATGTACATAGAACATTCAAATTTCAGACTGATCATTTATGAAAACATAATGACAGACTCTTACAAACTTGCAGTGCCAATTTTTGTGACTCAGTTGGAAGAACATCCTAAATCATCAACCACTTATTAATTACATATCCATGTGGGATGTGTTTGTTTGTAAAGAATGATAACCGTTGATAATTTGATAAACAAACAATTTATACCTTAGTAATTGAAGATTTAGTAAGCTGTAGTATTGAAATAAGGACAAACAAACAATACAATCAAACTCGAGTTACTTACAAAATCAAGCAAAAAACAAATAAAACCCAATCGAAAAAGAAAACCACCAAGCTTTGTCAAGAAATTGAAGTTTCTCAAAGATGAAGTTGAATTAATTGAAGATACTCTTTAATTAGGGTTTCAATTCGAACTTCTTTCATAGACACATTGAGATGATGATGGAGAAATTATGTTTTAGTTATAGGGAGATGGTGAGAGAGAGAGATGTGAGAGGGGATAGAGAGAGAGAGAGAGAGCACACACCAAGAGAGAGTGAGAACTCTGCAAGAGACATAAGGGAATGAGAGGAAAAAGGAAAGGGGGAGAATAAATTTATGGTTAAGGGGGAAATAATTTTAGTTTAAAAGGGTGAAATAATTGTGAAATAAGTGGGGAAGTGAGCCCGTTTTTTTTCAATTTTCAAATTAATCATAGACATCGGCTATTATTTAGACCGATGTCTTAAAACAATTGACAACGGTTATATTTTGAACCGATGTCTAATACACAATGCTTCTTTTCTAAAAATAACTATTGACAACAGTTATTTTCTTGACCGATGTCTAAATTACACACTAACAATGTTTAAAAAAACCGATGTCTAAAAGAACTTTAACATCGATCGTCAGAGCAACCGATGTCTATTGACATAATTCTAGTAGTGTGCCGAGTTCCTTCAACTAGAGAATTAAATTTTGCTCCAATTCTAACTTGATACATGAAGATTGACCATTGATGGTCTTCTTCTTTATATATTCCAAATAAGCTCGGCAGTTTAACTTCCAATTATCCGGTTATTTCCACAAAAGTGACAATCCTTTTCTTTAGCAACACCACTATTAGGATTCAAAAGCCCTATGTGGTTAGACTTTGGTTTGGTAAAGAATAAGATCAAATATTCACCTTGCATGGCCACTTTCCTTTCCCATTTGCATTTCATGTGTACACCATCAATATGGACGTAGTTCGTGCCTTTATTATGTTATTTTCAGTAATTCTAAATATGCGTAACAACTCAGTAGGTGTTTTTGTCTATCTCATTCATTTTATTCATAACAAACTGAGAATAAAAGTTGTTCAAAGATTGCTTGATCAAATCAAGCCGAGTCTCTAGACCAATCTTGAAACCCAAAATATCAAGGTACGTATACCTATCATCTTTAGAACACTTGGTCCAACCAGATTTCATTCTCCCATTTATGCAAATTTATAATACCTTATTATTGTCAAATCTTTCATGATGAGGCTATCCTTCAAACATCCTTTAAAGGTGCTCAATCATATCATAAGCATCAATATGCTCTTGTTTCTTCTAAAGATCAACACTCATAATTGCAAGTATGAGACATGAAATATCAGTTGCATAATCAATTTGCTTCTGGTAAGCATTTTGTTCAACACATGTTTCATTCTCAGCTAGAAAAAATAAGTGAGGGGTTTGAGTGACATCCTTGAACCTGAGGACGATCCTCAAGTTCCTATGTCAGTCGAGGAAATTATTTCATATCAGCTTGTCCTTCTCAAAGACTATTACACAGAAAAGTTATTTGTGTTATTCGTCAATTGATATCTACAATATTTAATGTGCATAAAGTGAACTACCCTACAGTTGATCAATAAATTATGTTCAAGTGATTATTCATATATATTCACAATATATATCTCCAACTATTTTTATCAAATGAATAGCCCTAACTATTAATTTGGAGAGAATATCTTCTATATCCTTTCTAGTGAGTCAAGATCCATATTTCACCATACCTTGGGTTAGCTTTGGCTTTTCTCCTAATACATGATTATTTAAGTAGACAACATTTGTCAATTATATTAACTATATAACTCTTGGATAGTTTGGTAGAACAACATTTGCTCATATTCATCTAATAAATCTCACCTAACTCCATGCCTCTAAGTTCACAATCCTATTGTGATAACTTAGAAAAGTCAAACCCAATAGTAAAAAAGTATCAGTATACTTCAACACACCTCCCTTGATAGATGTGAGTACTTCTCTTTGATGAACCCACTCTTTATCAATCTAGGGGTTAACGCATTCGACTCATTGGAAGGTATCAAATAAAATTAATAATAACTTTAGGGTTTTGTGAATTTTTAAAATGATCGTGATCCCACCATAAATAGATTCCAAAATTTTCCTTGAATAAAATACTGGAAATCAATATTCGTCATTGGTTTTGTTTCCAAGTAGTGAGGGGGTCACAATGGTCTCACTTAAAACTCACAATCTTACAAGCTCAATGAAATTGCTTTTGACAAAATCGCCCGATATCAAAAATAAAGAAAATTCTTATTTTATTCTTTGTTTCATAAATAAGAGAATCTCATAATCGTTTGTTCATTTTAAAAATCTTGAGTCTTTACAGATTTTATCTTGTTTAGCAAGCATGTAATGGGTGTCATATCTAATACATACATCCTTAATTTAATTAAGCATGCAACATTAAACTACTCAACACATACATTCATCATATAAGAATATATATGTAAAATGCAATAAAGAAAACGTGGTTGGTTATGACTTCATCCTATGTGACATCAAGCTAATGACGAAGATCTAGGTCAATTTAAGGTGGTAAATAAATACAAGCTAACTATTACATGTCTTCTTTTCTGAGTTGCCTTATTGTATTGTTTCGTTAGATTACCTCTATTAGAATGCCCTTCCTTGATCTTTAAGTCTTCGTGTACATTTAGAGGTGGCCAAACGAGTGGGATGGGCGAGCCTTGCCGGTTTTCCAGAGGACCAGTTTGGCTACCTCTGGACTCGTGAATGGAACGTATAAGTTGGTGTGCCATGCCGAATTCGGGCCGATTCAAGGTAGTTGAGCTCGTATACGGCTCGCGAGTTATACAAGTTACACAAGTTAGCCGGTTAATTATATAAATTTACAGGTGGGAAGCGCGTAGATGAAAAGCCTAGACGGTCCGAGGTGAGGCGAGTTGCATGTGTATATATTTTTTCGGTCTCCAGTCTTAACTAAAGTGGGCATGCAATACAAACTCTAATATTTTAATATTTTATATTTTATACTCCTGATTTAGAGCGAGTAGAGTGCAACACAGGCGAGCCCAATTTGTGTCGGGCGAGCCGTGCCGAGCTAGGTATATACAGATATACATATAATTAAAAGAAAATGATACGTTAAAGGACAAAATGCATTATCTTTTATTAATGTACATACATGAGTTGCTTCAGTTAGTGACACAATTGAATATTTAATTGGTTAACTATTATTAATTAATGTGTGTACGTATAGATTTGTCAAAAGAAATGCTTAATACATTCAACTATTATTCAAGTGCATGCTTAATACATTCAAAAGAAATCTTGAGTCTTTACAGATTTTATCTTGTTTAGCAAGCATGTAATGGGTGTCATATCTAATACATACATCCTTAATCTAATTAAGCATGCAACATTAAACTACTCAACACATACATTCATCATATAAAAATATATATGTAAAGTGCAATAAAGAAAACGTGGTTGGTTATGACTTCATCCTATGTGACATCAAGCTAATGGCGAAGATCTAGGTCAATTTAAGGTGGTAAATAAATACAAGCTAACTATTGCATGTCTTCTTTTCTGAGTTGCCTTATTGTATTGCTTCATTAGATTGCCTCTATTAGAATGCCCTTCCTTGATCTTTAAGTCTTCATGTACATTTAGAGGTGGCCAAACGAGTGGGCTGGGAGAGCCTTGCCGGTTTTCCAGAGGGCCAGTTTGGCTACCTCTGGACTCGTGAATGGCACATATAAGTTGGTGTGCCATGCCGAATTCGGGCCGATTCAAGGTAGTTGAGCTCGTGTACGGCTCGCGAGTTATACAAGTTACACAAGTTTGCCGGTTAAGTATATAAATTTACAGGTGGGAAGCGCGTAGATGAAAAGCCTAGACGGTCCGAGGTGAGGTGAGTTGCATGTGTATATATTTTTTCGGTCTCCGGTCTTAACTAAAGCGGGCATGCAATACAAACTCTAATATATTAATATTTTATATTTTATACTCCTGATTTAGAGCGAGTAGAGTGCAACAACACAGGCGAGCCCAGGTTGTGCCGGGCGAGCCAGGCCGAGCTAGGTACATACAGATATACATATAATTAAAAGAAAATGATACGTTAAAGGATAAAATGCATTATCTTTTATTAATGTACATACATGAGTTGCTTCTGTTAGTGACACAATTGAATATTTAATTGGTTAACTATTATTAATTAATGTGTGTACATATAGATTTGTCAAAAGAAATGCTTAATACATTCAACTATTATTCAAGTGCATGTTATATTATTATTATTTAAGGTAGATTGGACGAGTTAGACGAGTCCACGAGCCGTGCTAGTTCCACGGGCCGTGCCGATTCGACAGCCGTGTCAAATCGCATGTCGATCCGTACCGAATTATGAATTAATATTCTCGGACTCGTGGACGCCTCGTCTATAAAAAACTGGTTGTGCCGAGTTGGATTCGGCCCGAAACGAGCCGATTACAGAGGATTAAAAATGCGAGCCGGGGCGAGTCAGGGGGAGCCGACCCGCCCGTTTGGCCACCTCTATGTACATTACATTAATAAAATATAAAGCTGATCTAATGAACTTACAAGAAGAACTCGAGTTACATTCGAGATTTAATAATTACAAGATAAAATGACATACAAGCCGTATTTTAAAAAAACCAAAAGCATTAACCTAAGGTCATAAGCCATAACCATCCACCATACTCAATGAACACCTAAGAAAATATTAAAACACATAATCTGATCTTAACATATCATAGCCATCATAATCTAATCATAAAAACAAAATATGAAAAAAATTATAAAATTCAAAATTAAATCTGATCTCATTAAATTACAGATTATAAGGTACTCATTCGCGAAAATCGGACACCAGACCCAGATTTCAGCAAATCTACCGTATTTTATTCAAAATCATATCAAATACGATTCTTATAATAAGAATAAACACAAATCTTGTATATATCAGGATATATACAGATTTTATAATCATTATGTGATTATACAACTCACATGAATATAATATATTTAAAACATATATATACATGTACATGTATATGTATATATATATATATATAAACATAACATCATGCAAAATATACAAAATCGCATGCATAACAGTCATGATAGCTTGTATACATGCGATCATCGTAAAACCAGTAAACACATAAATGAATTAAACACTTTTCCCAAGTAGCTCTGATGACATTGAAGGGTTTCAAGACATAAAATGCAACGAAATTTGTAATTAAAAATGTGAAAAATGAGAATTTTTTAAACCTACTACAGGATCCATGCGAAAAACATATATTTAATTCATAGCTAGAGGCGGTTAATGAGGAAGGGTTAATGACATCAGTTTGGCTACTCGGGATGAAATGTTTACCTTAAAAAATTTTACGATTATGGTTGTCATGGATATCCAAAGATTGTTCAATCACCACGCATCCCGCTCTCGCGATCTACGCTCTATAGGTATCTATACGAATGCTTGAACTCAAAGATTGGATGTGTACAAGGCTCACAAAGTCATTTCTTGTTGCTCCTCCATCTTCTCTTTTGGTGGCTAGGTTTTTTAAAAAGTCTTCTTATGAAATCAACCACAAGAGATATTATATAAAGAGTAGAAAAATGAATTATAACTCTTAATTAATTAGGAGTTATTATTAATCCGAAAATCTTGTTTATATTATAATAAATAAGTCTCACTTAATTATTTAACAACTGAATTTCATAATTAATATTAGTAAATTCAAATATCATTATTTATCTAATTAATTAAGTTAAACTTAATTAGTATTATAAATAATTTTAATTACTTTAATTTAATTTAAATCCAATTTAAATTAAATTAAATAATCTTACAAGCATTCTTTGTGTGTGTGACCCGAGAGGTTATTATTACGCTGACAACAAATTTTAAATCTAATTTAAAATCATAAATAATGAGCGACATCTAGTAATATATCATTGCTACACAAGTAATAATAATTAAACTGGTGATCGATTAAATCTTTCGTGAATAATGAACAATGTAATATAATCCATTTAACCACATATTATATACTAAGCTAGAGGCACATATTGTGTCATTCTCATTAATGTTTAATTTAGGTTTACTTGATCAATGAGCAGACTAACATATCAAATCAACATTTGAGCGCAACTGCACATTTTATAGTCTAGCTCACACAAGAAGCCAATAATATCATTCCCAAAAAAGGAGGGTTAAATCCTTTCTATATCATTCTTATTTCTTATACGATTCATAATATACCCGAAATACACTTTTATCATTATCCGGTCAAATGTAACTTTTAATGTAATCAAAGTACATTATTTATCGTATAGAAATATAATGATTTTAAGTCTAAGGACCATTACATCATTATCAAAGTGCGTATGAGAAATGAGGAAATGAGGACCCACACACCTTTAATCTAATAATTAAATAAGCATAAACCCCGATTAACTACTAACAGGATCAAACAGGATAAAGTATGAGACAAGATTACAACTACCAATCATAAAATATAACTTACAACCCCAAAATAATATTAAATAAACATAATCGATTCTGGCTTGGAACCGACTGATAACCCATTGTATCTCTACAATTTCCTGACATTCATCACAAATTATTAAAGGAACAAAACAGATCTTTCAGAAAAAGGAAAGCGACAAACTTTTCATTATATGGAGTCAATTATATGATCAACATATTAAATCAGGGTTCACGAGCTTTAAGCTTCACAGTATCACAATCAGCTCTTTTCACAACACTATCAACCATTTTTCATTTTCAAAGAATCAATCACTGAGTAGGAAGTTTCAATTCCTTTTTAAAATCAATATAGAACCCTTGATTGGACCACTTTATCTTTTATTTCATTATAATATGGGTGATCAGCCCGTACCGACCTCCATCCAGTCATTAAAGTACCATACGGCATAATTTTAGCCTTAAACCGGACTAGCCCCGCTAGCCTCTTACAATGACTGGACTAGTCCCACTAGCCTCTTACGTCCCATCCAATCCATCAGGAATTCATTTGGAAAACCTTGAGTTGAAAAAAGTAGGTTTTCTAAAATTCATTTTATCATTACTAAGAATATGAAATCATTCGGACTCTTTCGAGTCGAAACTCATTCTTAAATCATATTTCAAGAGATAAAAGTTAAGGAAATATATCAAGGATAATCAAGGCACTTAAATTAGAAGGATCAATGTGGCGCCCTCCAAACCCGAGTCAGAAGTTTGGGGTCCACATACACACCTTAATTATAACCTGCTTATAACAATAATAAAGATAATAATAATATATGCAGTGACCCTACTTACCAACCACCACGGACCGCAACAGGTTAAAGTATGCACACAAGCCAAACACACTAATATATTACAAACCGTTCAAATCCCAACTATTTCAAACTCAAACTAAGTATTAAACATTATTACAAACTTTTACAAACTTAAATTATCCCAAAAGAAGCCTACTAGCTCAGTTTTCTCAACCTGAACCCCTAGCTCTCGCGCTGGACTGGGGATCCTCGCTACCAACTAGTTCCTTTTTAACTGGAAAGAATATAAACAACATCGCACAAATGAGCTAACTAGCTCAGCAAGTCACAATGACAAAACTGAGAATAATGATCATCAGGTGAATATGATTATGATATCAAGTGAACAATGGATTATGATTTATAATTGGATATTGTACTTTTAATTTAAAAACCAAGGTTAGGCTGCTGATCAGTCACGCACTAACCCCGAGCAAGGCACACAACATTGCTCTAACTACTGGATCCAAGGCACACATTGGCCTAACTTGACCATTATATGGTCTGACCACGAATCTGGTCCATAATTTTATAAAAACAATCCAATTCTAACATAATAACAGAATATGCAATAATAAACAATAACCGAAATCATTAACAACAATAAATGTTTAACAATGAAAGGGTTTCAATCCTTATAAGGATCAATAAGGCAATTTAAAAGCTTGGATGCTGGGTAATGAAAGAATTGGATAACAAAGGAATCAACATTTCAGGGTTTCAAAGATTTGGGCTTTCAATGCATAGGATACAATGATTGAATGTACAAGTAATTCAGTTTAGTGTTTGGGATTTTGTTTGCATGTATTTGTGGAGTAGTATCGTATACTTGAGGTTCGTGTTTGGGTATACAACAATCAATGGTCTAGAAAGAATAAGGTTTATGGCTCAAGAACAATAACTGGAATCAGAGTTTAGGTTTCAGTGCTTCAAAGCACTTGCAATATCAATCTGACTATCAAATACTACAATATCTCGAGAAAGTTCAGAACACTTGCCTGATATTAGCTTACTACACTGCACTCGCTTCCAATCACAACCATCTTACTCCTTAATTCTATGTTTCCCTTTCCTACGCCTTGCCTCTTCCACTTACATATCATAAGCATTTGTCAATGATCAACTCATAGAGTTCTATTCAACACATACTTCTATCTACCCTTCGTTTTACCCAAATCCGATTAACGGATTGAAAGTTATGCAATAATCAAGTAAACACAGAATATATAGACCGATAATCAATTAACAAGTCACATATAGCATATAATACATCACGTAATCAATGATATATCATTTATAAAGAAGTCTCGGGTCATAAATAGGCTTTCTGGTATTTAAAATGATTTTTAAAACATTTTTCGGAATTAAAACGGGTCGTTGGATCAATTTCGGGTTAATAAACAGGGTTCGGTTGGCCAATTTTGGCTCCGAAAAAATTTTAGAATAATTATCGAGTCTTGGAAATAATATAGAATAATATTTTAAAGCTCGAAACTATTTTTCAGAATTTTTAAATCATTTTTAAATAATTAAATCTAATTAAATAATTAATTAAAATCAATTAATAATTAATTAAATTAATCAATCAATTAATTTTCGAATTAATTGACCAATTAATCAATTAGAAATTAACTGAAATTAATTAACTAATTAATTTAGATTTATTTGTGAATTAAAAATAATTTTCAGAATTAAAATAATAATTTTTAGAATTTTCAGAAATTAAAAACGAATTTTTATAATAAAAATAAATAGGAAATATGATTTTTAAACATTTTATAAACAGGAATCCTAAATTTGCAAAGTCTGGAAACTTCAGGGACCTAACTGTATCGTCCCCAAAAGTCCAGGGACCAAACTGCAATTTTACACCCCGTCGCCGGAAAATACAGAGGTGGCCGGAGAACACGTTCCCGGCATCCTCACCCCACTAACACCTCCAGATCACATCTACAGGTTACCAGGAACACAACCATGCAATCAAAACAACCTAACAATCCCTGAGTTGGCCGGAATTTGGCCGTGAAATTTTCCAGTTTCCGGCGAACATCGGAAAACTTCAAAACACAACTCCCTTCTCTACAGACCTCGTTGCTTCATGAAACTTATACGACTAGATTGCAAATTTCACAGAGAACACAACCCACTATAACATAACATCAAACTATCACAGAATAAGAAACCCCCAAATTTCAATTAAGAACATTCATACGGGTTATAAACCCTAATTTTAAAATTCGAAAATCAAACTCAAATTTGAACATGTTATTGAACTCCAAATCAGACGTATGACATATGAAAATCATCAGGAAAACAAGCTCTACAACATGCATTCATCAAATCATACAAACAATCATCCGAACAAAAATTCATATTTTTAATAAAATAAATTCTAAAATAAATAAATTTTTAGAAAAATAACCTTGATTTCTGCAGGTGTATGGATTACAGAATCTGGTAGAGCTCTTCAAGACCTTCAGATTGGTTACTCGAGCTTTCCAAACTGAATTCAATAACACCTCCAAATGCTTGTTTGATTCTTAGAACAATTTTAGGAAATTAGGGTTTTTCTCTGAAAATTATATAATTATCTGCCTGCAAATGATTTTGATACGAAATAAATTACGGTAAAAGCTATTTATAATTACGGAAAATTAGTATCCCGTTGGATCATTCTGCATATAAAACGATACGTTTATTTGTAAAAACTAATCCAAACGGTATCAGTTTTCGGGATAATTATCCAAATCAGTACAATTTGTACTGCGGTGTTGGTCTCAGCGCCTGGTTACACGTATTACGAAGTGATCATTGTGATAGTTTAATAAAAAGCTCCCGTTTATCGAAAATACGGGTTTTATTGATTTACCGAAACGAATATTGTATCGAAAATGTTGCGCCGGGACCCGCGCAGGACAAACCGTACGCCGGATCGAAAAAGTCGAAACATGGAAAATGCTCGGAATATTACAATTAGGTTAGGAAGGAGTTTTCGAAAGAGTTTCGGGTTCCAAAAACGTAACAACGGGTGACGTCGGTTGGTTCCCGTTTTTATAAAATAGATTTTAATTACCCGAAAAAAGATTTTAGAAATTTCATATGATTCTTATAAATCCATAAACCAACATAAAAATAATTAGGAAGATATGACAATTATCTATATTTTATTTTGGACATATAAAAATTAAAATACTCAATTAATATTATTTTTGAATATTCAAGTACAGATAACACTTAACAATTAGCTCACAGAATAGATACTGACCACACATAATAATTATATAATAGCAAAAATAATTACACGATATATCCCGGATATTACATCCTTCCCCCCTTAAAAGGATTCTGTCTTCAGAATCTCTAAGAAAACAAATGAGGGTACTTTTCTCTCATATCACTTTCTAACTCCCAGGTTGACTCTTCAACCTTTGGGTTTCTCCACAATACTCTTACTAACTTTACCACTTTATTTCTCAATACTTTCTCTCTCTTTTCTAGAACTTCTACCGGGCTCTCTATATATGACAAATCTGCTTGAAGCTCTATTGCCTCATATTCTATTACATGCCTGGAGTCTGGATTATATTTCTTAAGCATTGATATGTGAAAAACATTGTGAATATGCTCCATGTGCGGAGGTAACGCCAACTCGTAAGCTACCTTGCCAATACGCTTTAGGATTTCAAAAGGTCCGACATATCTTGGGTTTAACTTCCCTTTCTTCCCAAACCTCATTAGTCCTTTCCACGATGATACTTTCAATAATACCAAGCTTCCTTCTTTAAATTCCATGTCTTTTCTTGACTGGTCTGCATATTTCCTCTGACGATCTTGTGCGGCTATTAATCTTTCCTGGATAATTTCAACAACTTCCTTTGTCTACTGCACCAATTCAGGTCCGAGTATTTTGCGTTCTCCTACTTCGTCCCAATATACTGGAGATCTACATTTGCGTCCATAAAGGGCTTCATAAGGTGGCATCCCAATACTGGCGTGATAACTGTTGTTATAGGCAAACTCTACTAGGGGTAAATGCTCGTCCCAACTTCCTTTGAAATCAATAGCACAAACACGTAGCATGTCCTCGATTGTCTGGATCGTTCTTTCACTTTGGCCATCCGTTTGGGGGTGATAGGCCGTACTCATATTCAATCTTGTTCCTAAACATTCTTGAAAACTCTTCCAGAATCTTGAATTAAACCTTGGATCTCTATCAGATACGATAGACACTAGAGCTCCATGACGAACTACGATCTCTTTCAAGTACATATGAACTAACTTGTCGAGCGAAAATCTTTCATTTATAGGCAGAAAATGAGCTGACTTGGTAAGTCTATCTACTATAACCCAAATGGCATCATGATTAGTCCTTGTCCTTGGTAATCCAACTATGAAATCCATGGTAATATGTTCCCACTTCCATTCTGGAATATCCAATGGCTGTAGCAATCCGCTTGGTCTCTGATGCTCTGCTTTAACTCTCTGACAGGTATAGCATTTGCTAACCCATTCCGCAATTTCCCTCTTCATATCTGGCCACCAATAATTCTTCTTTAAATCTCTGTACATTTTGGTACTCCCTGGATGGATGGAATATCTTGAACTATGTGCCTCTTGTAAAATTTCATTTTTCAGCTCCGTTACTGGTGGAATCCAAATTCGTGAAGAAAACCTAAGAATACCTTGATCATCTTGTTGCGTGCATAATTCCTCACCTACCAAACTATTTATATCTTGATCCATTACCTCTTTCTGGCATTTCTTTATTTTCTCCAATAACTCTGGTTGGAAAATCATACCGTACACTTTTGCTTCCTCAAGCTTGCAAATTCTAATCTCCAATTCCAATTTTTGAAATTATTTACATATCTCTTCAGGTACGGATAACACATTTAACTTTTCCTTCCGACTTAACGCATCTGCTACAACGTTCGCCTTACCGGGATGATAATTAATCGAGCAATCATAATCCTTGATCAATTCTAACCATCTCCTTTGTCTCATATTAAGTTCCTTCTGGGTAAATATATATTTCAAACTTTTGTGATCCGTGAAAATCTCACATTTTTCTCCATACAAATAATATCTCCAATTCTTCAAAGCGAAAACTATAGCTGCTAACTCCAAATCATGAGTAGGGTACTTCTATTCGTGTGGTTTCAATTGCCTTGACGCATACGCAATCACCTTGTCGTGCTGCATAAGAACACATCCTAATCCTTTGTAAGAAGCATCGCTATAAATTACGAAATTCCCTTGATCGTCTGGAAGTGACAAAACAGGTGCTGTGATTAATCTCCGCTTTAATTCCTGAAAACTTTCTTCGCACTTGTCATTCCATATAAACTTTTCATTCTTTCGTGTAAGCTTTGTCAATGGTGTTGCAATTCTTGAGAAATTCTGAACGAATTGTCGATAATATCCTGCCAATCCCCAGAAACTTCTTACCTCAGTGGGTGTTCTCGGTCTTTCCCAATTCGTAATTGCCTCGATCTTTGCCGGGTCCACTTTGATCCCTTCATTACTGACTATGTGTCCTAAGAACTGAACTTCCTGTAGCCAAAACTCACACTTCGACAATTTAGCATATAACTTCTTTTCCTTAAAATCTCCAAAGATGTCCTTAAATGTTCCGCATGATCCTCTTCCATCTTTGAATAGATCAAAATATCGTCTATAAATACTATAACGAACTTGTCTAAATATTCCTTGAAAATTCTGTTCATCAGGTCCATAAACGCTGTTGGGGCATTGGTCAATCCAAAAGACATTACTAGAAATTCATAATGCCCATACCTTGTTCTGAAAGCTGTCTTTGGTATATCTTCTGGTTTAATCTTCAGTTGATGATATCCCGATCTTAAATCGATTTTGGAGAAATACTTGGCTCCCTTCAATTGGTCAAATAAATCATCAATTCTGGGTAACGGATACTTATTCTTGATTGTCAACTTGTTGAGCTCCCTATAGTCGATGCACAGTCTCATGCTTCCATCCTTCTTCTTGACAAATAATACCGGTGCACCCCACGGGGATATGCTGGGTCTGATTACTCCTTTCTCTAACAGCTCTTGTAATTGCTTTGCTAACTCTTTCATCTCAACGGGCGCCATTCTATACGGGGCCTTGGATACTGGTTCGGTTCCAGGTGCTAAGTCGATTACAAATTCAATTTCTCTATCTGGAGGAAGTCCTGGTAATTTATCGGGAAACACGTCTGGAAATTCCTTCACAACTGAAATATCTTCAAGTTTTGCTGGCTCCTGACTTCTGTCGATCACATATGCTACGAAATGCTCACATCCTTGTCATAGTAACTTCTTGGCTTGAATCATCGTTAAGAACTTCTTTACCTGCTTCTGTCCCTTGAACGTTACTATCTTTTCGTCTGGCGTTTTTACCATTACTTTCTTATTTCGACAATCTATCTGAGCATCATGCTTAGATAACCAATCCATCCCTAATATAACGTTAAATTCTCCTAACTTAAACGGTATCAAATCTACACAAAACTTACTACCAGAAATCTCAATCTCATAATTCCCACAAACTTGGTTAACAGTTACACGTTCTTGATTTGCTAATTCCACAGTCATTATTTCATTTAAATACCCAACTGGACAATTTAACTTACTAACAAAATCTTGTGAAACAAACGATCGAGTTGCTCCCGAATCTATTAACACTTTGGCACATAAAGAATTCACATTAAGCGTACCTGCCACGACATCCGTATCCTGGATCGCATCCTTCACCGACATGTCAAAAACTCTAGCCCTCGGAGTCTCATTCACTGTTGGGGTAGATCCCATAATCCTTAATGCATTACTGACTGGGGCTGGTGTCTTGCAATCCCTGGCTATATGTCCTGGCTTCCCATATTTAAAGCATGTAAATCCAATGGCTGGAACCTTCACTGTTGGATTCCGGATAGGCTGATCCTTATTCGCTGGCTCTCTTGCTGGCTGATTTCGACACTCCCTCGAGTAGTGCCCTTTCTGGTTGCATTTAAAACATACCACATTCAACTTGTTACAAACTCCTCCATGCTTCTTTCCACATACTTGACAATCTGGAAAAGTTAATCTCAACTGATTCGGCTGATTCATATTAGCTGGACGATTGCCCTGGCCTCCGTCTCCTGCATTTTGTCTCCTGAAATTAAAATTTCTCCCTAGCTGAAACTTGCCCTTCTTAAAATTTGGAAACTTCCCTGTTTGTGACTGACCCTCACTTCCCTCAACTTTCCTTTTCTTACTTTCCTTATCTTTCTGGAACATCTCACTCTCTGTCTCTGCGATCATAGCCTTCTGTACAACCCCGACATAGGTATCCAATTCAAAAATAGCTACCTTCCCTCTGATCCATGGCTTCAAGCCTTGCTGGAATCTCTTAGCTTTCTTTCTATCAGTATCAACATACGACGTCACATACCTTGACAATTCCTCAAACTTCCCCTCATAATCTGTTACGGACATGTTCCCTTGCTTTAATTCTAAAAACTTCAGCTCCATTTGATCCTGAACAAACTGAGGAAAATACTTTTCTAAAAACAATTCCTTAAACCCTTCCCAAGTAATAACATCTGTGCTTTCCAATGTCTTTACCATTTCCCACCAATAGGTGGCCTCATTCTTCAGATAGTAACTTGCAAATTCAACCTTCTGCTCCTCTTTCACTTTTACCAAGGCAAATGCCTTCTCTATTTCCTTTAACCACATATTTGCTTCAATTGGTTCTAAGGAACCCTTGAATTCTGGTGGGTTTACTGCCTGAAAAGTTTTGAAAGTTACCTGGGGATTGGTCTGTCTCTGCTGTTGTTGTGCCAGGTGAACTGTTTGTTGGGCCAAGATTTGAAGAATCTGGGCTATTGCTGGGTCCATGGGTCCTAGGTTCACATTCTGGTTTGTATCATCTTGGTTGTTATTATTGTTGTTGTTGGTTTCTTCATTTTGGGTGTTGGTGCGGGTATTTCTTCTGGGAGGCATTTTCTGTAAAGAATCAATCAATTTATTTAGCTTTTGAATCAAATCTTTGTATAAAAGAAAAGTTTTGTAAAATAGGAATATCTCTTTTTGAAAACAGTTATAACTAAGTAAATTGCATGCTTCTTTACAGAATATAAACAGTTATGGAAAATAGGGTACATGGTATCACAGGGTATACTGGTGCAATAAATAAGGTAAAGTAAAACAGGCGCAATAAAGTAAATGACAGTGTTGGAAAGGAAAAAGGTACTGATATATATAGATCAAAAGTTTTAGGTAGTACAAGCGTAAAGACGCTTCGAAAGTAAAAGCAAAAAGGGTACAACAACTTACTCACTAGTCAGCATCGCTAGTCTATAAATACAACTCAAAAGTCTACTGATACACACTATACACTACTATACATACTACATAACCATAACAACATTGCTCAGCATCTCCATTTCAGAATCTCTAACTCAGCTCCAAGGAAACTCTGGTCCTGGCAGCCTCTCAAAGTCGTCCATCACCTCAGTAGCCCAGCCCAGCAGTGCATCAGGGCCTCTGCCAGGTAGTGTAGCTCCATGTAGCCTAGCCTCAAGAACCACCCTCCGTGTCACATGAATCTCCTCTCGAAGCTCCCTCACACCACGATCAACATCTGTAGTCCTGATGATATGCTGTAACTCTCTAATCTGAGCCAACAAGGAATCACGCTCCAATAGAAGAGCCTCATACCGGTAATAAGGAACTGGGGGCAATGTAGACTGGAATTGGGCACTCGCTACTGAATGCCTAGTGGAATCTGAATCAGCTGGTGTGGGTCCTCTAACATGTGGCCTCATGCCTGGAGGTGGAATGGCCTGCAATGGTACGGGCTGCAACACCGGTGGAGGTAGAATAGCCAATGCTGGTGGAATAATAGGACGTGGATCCGATGCTGGTGCTCCAACTGAAGGCTCTGAGTGATCAGCTGATACGGGAATAAAAGAGTCGGCCATCTCTGCTATCTGAAATCATATCGTAATATAAGAATCTCGTACCACGACGCAACCTATACTAATACCGGTTATACCATAACACTCAACCTCTCAACGTTCTATCATCCTATACCTTACTTCTAATGCTATCCCTCTACCCATTCCCGTCAACCTAGACTTGTGTCGGTGACTTATAACCTGTAGCTCTGATACCAAACCTGTGGCGCCCTCCAAACCCGGGTCAGAAGTTTGGAGTCCACACATACACCTTAATTATAACCTGCTTATAACAATAATAAAGATAATAATAATATATGCAGTGACCCTACTTACCAACCACCATGGACCGCAACAGGTTAAAGTATGCACACAAGCCAAACACACTAATATATTACAATCCGTTCAAATCCCAACTATTTCAAACTCAAACTAAGTATTAAACATTATTACAAACTTTTACAAACTTAAATTATCCCAAAAGAAGCCTACTAGCTCAGCTTTCTCAACCTGAACCCCTAGCTCTCGCGCTGGACTGGGGATCCTCGCTACCAACTGGTTCCTTTTTAACTGGAAAGAATATAAACAACATCGCACAAATGAGCTAACTAGCTCAGCAAGTCATAATGACAAAACTGAGAATAATGATCATCAGGTGAATATGATTATGATATCAAGTGAACAATGGATTATGATTTAGAATTGGATATTATACTTTTAATTTAAAAACCAAGGTTAGGCTGCTGATCAGTCACGCACTAACCCCGAGCAAGGCACACAGCATTGCCCTAACTACTGGATCCAAGGCACACATTGGCCTAACTTGACCATTATATGGTCTGACCACGAATCTGGTCCACAATTTTATAAAAACAATCCAATTCTAACATAATAACAGAATATGCAATAATAAACAATAACCGAAATCATTAACAACAATAAATGTTTAACAATAAAAGGGTTTCAATCCTTATAAGGATCAATAAGGCAATTTAAAAGCTTGGATGCTGGGTAATGAAAGAATTGGATAACAAAGGAATCAACATTTCAGGGTTTTAAAGATTTGGGCTTTCAATACATAGGATACAATGATTGAATGTACAAGTAATTCAGTTCAGTGTTTAGGATTTTGTTTGCATGTATTTGTGGAGTAGTATCGTATACTTGAGGTTCGTGTTTGGGTATACAACAATCAATGGTCTAGAAAGAATAAGGTTTATGGCTCAAGAACAATAACTGGAATCAGAGTTTAGGTTTCAGTGCTTCAAAGCACTTGCAATATCAATCTGACTATCAAATACTACAATATCTCGAGAAAGTTCAGAACACTTGCCTGATATTAGCTTACTACACTACACTCGCTTCCAATCACAACCGTCTTACTTCTTAATTCTCTGTTTCCCTTTACTACGCCTTGCCTCTTCTGCTTACATATCATAAGCATTTGTCAATGATCAACTCATAGAGTTCTATTCAACACATACTTCTATCTACCCTTCGTTTTACCCAAATCCGATTAACGGATTGAAAGTTATGCAATAATCAAGTAAACACAGAATATATAGACCGATAGTCAATTAACAAGTCACATATAGCATATAATACATCACGTAATCAATGATATATCATTTATAAAGAAGTCTCGGGTCATAAATAGGCTTTCTGGTATTTAAAATGATTTTTTAAATATTTTTCGAAATTAAAACGGGTCGTTGGATCAATTTCGGGTTAATAAACAGGGTTCGGTTGGCCAATTCTGGCTCCGAAATAATTTTAGAATAATTATCGAGCCTTGGAAATAATTTAGAATAATATTTTAAAGCTCGAAACTATTTTTCAGAATTTTTAAATCATTTTTAAATAATTAAATCTAATTAAATAATTAATTAAAATCAATTAATAATTAATTAAATTAATCAATCAATTAATTTTCGAATTAATTGACCAATTAATCAATTAGAAATTAACTGAAATTAATTAACTAATTAATTTAGATTTATTTGTGAATTAAAAACAATTTTCAGAATTAAAATAATAATTTTTAGAATTTTCAGAAATTAAAAACGAATTTTTATAATAAAAATAAATAGGAAATATGATTTTTAAACATTTTATAAACAGGAATCCTAAATTTGCAAAGTCTGGAAACTTCAGGGACCTAACTGTATCGTCCCCAAAAGTCCAGGGACCAAACTGCAATTTTACACCCCGTCGCCGGAAAACACAGAAGTGGCCGGAGAACACGTTCCCGGCGTCCTCACCCCACCAACACCTCCAGATCACTTCTACAGGTTACCAGGAACACAACCATGCAATCAAAACAACCTAACAATCCCTGAGTTGGCCGGAATTTGGCCGTGAAATTTTCCAGTTTCCGGCGAACATCGGAAAACTTCAAAACACAACTCCCTTCTCTACAGACCTCGTTGGTTCATGAAACTTATACGACTAGATTGCAAATTTCACAGAGAACACAACCCACTATAACACAACATCAACCTATCACAAAATAAGAAACCCCTAAATTTCAATTAAGAACATTCATACGGGTTATAAACCCTAATTTTAAAATTCGAAAATCAAACTCAAATTTGAACATGTTATTGAACTCCAAATCAGACGTATGACATATGAAAATCATCAGGAAAACAAGCTCTACAACATGCAATCATCAAATCATACAAACAATCATCCGAACAAAAATTCATATTTTTATTAAAATAAATTCGAAAATAAATAAATTTTTAGAAAAATAACCTTGATTTCTGTAGGTGTATGGATTACAGAATCTGGTAGAGCTCTTCAAGACCTTCAGATTGGTTACTCGAGCTTTCCAAACTGAATTCAATAACACCTCCAAATGTTTGTTTGATTCTTAGAACAGTTTTAGGAAATTAGGGTTTTTCTCTGAAAATTATATAATTATCTGCCTGCAAATGATTTTGATACGAAATAAATTACAGTAAAAGCTATTTATAATTACGGAAAATTAGTATCCCGTTGGATCATTCCGGATATAAAACGGTACATTTATTTGTAAAAACTGATCCAAACGGTATCAGTTTTCGGGATAATTATCCAAATCAGTACAATTTGTACTGCGGTCTTGGTCTCAGCGCCTGGTTACACGTATTACGAAGTGATAATTGTGATAGTTTAATAAAAAGCTCCCGTTTATCGAAAATACGGGTTTTATTGATTTACCGGAACAAATATTGTATCGAAAATGTTGCGTCGGGACCCGCGCAGGACAAACCGTACGCCGGATCGAAAAAGTCGAAATATGGAAAATGCTCGGAATATTACAATTAGGTTAGGAAGGAGTTTTCGAAAGAGTTTCGGGTTCCAAAAACGTAACAACGGGGGACGTCGGTTGGTTCCCGTTTTTATAAAATAGATTTTAATTACCCGGAAAAAGATTTTAGAAATTTCATATGATTCTTATAAATCCATAAACCAACATAAAAATAATTAGGAAGATATGACAATTATCTATATTTTATTTTGGACATATAAAAATTAAAATACTCAATTAATATTATTTTTGAATATTCAAGTACAGATAACACTTAACAATTAGCTCACAGAATAGATACTGAACACACATAATAATTATAAAATAGCAAAAATAATTACACGATATATCCCGGATATTACAATCAATATCTGTTTCAAGGATCAATAGGAAATATGGTGATCAAGGAATATGGTATCGTTACAAGGGGTTCGTAAAGGTAATTATGGTTTTTATAACAGTTCATGGTATAACAAATAACTTGAACAGGAAAGATAGGTTACCAAAGGGTTGAATCAATAAGCTTGTCAATAATAGTTTAACAAGATCAAAGACATGGTTTCTCAAATCATTAACAGGGGTTCATTATTTAAATAGTTCAATACTCTACATGGTATGAACAATAACTTCTCTATAACCATTTTCACAAGTAATGAGAGTTACTTGCCTGAATTCGCTTTCCTGAAGGTTGAACTATTGCCACCTAGTATACCCTTCCCTTTCCTAGCCTGAATGCCCTCACGATCCGAATCTACAATAAAACCAAAACCTTAATCAGTTTCCCAACTCTCGTTCCCGGAACGATCACTCAATACGAAAGCTCGATTATACTCTTGACTCAAATATACGAGTATAGCTTATACACATAAGCACATAGCACATAACACATTCCTTTCTCGTAACCTTTATATATTTATATACTCATCAATCGACTCGTACTTGCTTAAACTTATCTATTCTTCAAATCACACTAATATAACTCGTACGAGTACACAATTAAATCTCTTGCGACCATAACTGTCACTTATAGTTCTTTAATAACAAACAACTTAATTCCCTTTTTCTTTTATTCCTTAATTCGAACCACAACAACAATCAATCACATATCTCCTAGGATTTCACATGCAATCACTTAGCAAGGTATTGGAACCAAATTATCGCTTTTCTACTTATATACCATTCGGCTATAAACATAAAACACAACCACGTATACTCAACTTCAATCACATATAATCAAATACAATAAACCTCTTTGGTATGCAAATTACAAGGGTCTTTTACGCAATTACGCTTCATTCATTTAGTCCAAAAACCGAATCATATTCATTTTAAGAATTGAAATTCAACACCCTTTTTTAATTATCAAATTCAAACACAAGCATCATCCAATCAATGACATGCAACCAAGTTCTTATTATTAACTAAGATAATTGACATATAATCTCATAAAAATCCACTTAATTCTCTTTTCAACCATAAGACCCATTCGGGTTTTTCAAGAAAACACACATGCAACGATCAATCTTGACATGCAAAGTTCTATATCATATTTTCAACTTATTTTAAACCTTAACTTAGTCATTTAACTCATTTCCATCATAATTTTCGAATCACAAAACAAAACATTACCTAATGACTCAAGCTTTAATCAAATTATCCAATCAACAAGCATGCATTCACTTAATCTTCAAGTAAATCTCTTCTAGACCCATTTCCATTCGGCTAAAACCATGATTCACAACTTCAAGGACCAAACAATGACATGCATTACTAGTTCTTCCTTTAAACTAACATGCAATCACATTTTTCACTAATTAAGCTTAGTTTACACTAAGATCAAGCCACCAAATCTAATTCCCCTTTTAATATTAGTACAATGCCGAACCAAAAACCCAACATGCAACCTTCAAATTTGATTTCCTAAGCATCAAATGACTTACACACACATCAAAAAATCAAATAAAATCCATTTTCAATCACATACTTAAATTTCAAAGGAAGTACAAAACCCGTTTGAACTTTTCAAGAAATCAAAACATGCAAGGCTCAAAATCACATCAACACATCATTAAATTTCCACCGGCTCTCCTTGGATCATGGCCGGTGGTGGTCGAACTTAAGAGTGCCCCTAACGGGTCTCCTCTTGAGTTTTAAACCATAAAATCTTCTTGAATCTACTCTTATGGTCATATATCAAGAAATTGTATTTCCTTGAACACAACCATAGAGATGGAACATAAACACTTATACAAACACTTACATGCAAGTGATGTATGAGTAGTATACCGAAAATAGAAGCTATCAATGGTAATATCTTTGAATTTGGGTGAATATTTGGTGTTGCATGTAAGAGAGAGAGAAGAGAGATGGAGAGAGCCGAGAGAGAGAGAGAGAGTGTTCGAGAGAGAGGAAGAAAGAAAGTGAGGGAGAGGGGGAGAGGGGGAGGATGTTCACGGGAAAAAGGAAGAAAAGAAGGGGGGAAAGAGTTTATATTTGTATTAGGGCCAAGGGTATTTTAGTAATCTACTAAATCCCTTTTTGTTTGATTAATCCTTTCTTTTTACTCAAATAAGATAAAAATCAAATATAAAATATATCTCTCTCGGAAAGTTGGAAATTATTGCAAATGATAATTTTAAGACGTAGATCTCGAAATTAGCTTTCCAACCATTACTCATAATAAACTTTTGAGCGAACGGTTGATTTTATATGATTTTCACAAGTTCGTGCTAATAATAGCATTTTATCACATAAAAATCAATTTATAATGCAACGATCACCAAATAAATCCGTCCATCATTTTTAAAAAGTCTCTAGGACTATCACGAAGATAACAGAACAAATATCATGCCTTTATCTTACTCAGATAATTTTATAAAAATGAGCGAAGGTTAAATATACCTTATTTAAATCAAATAATTCTCTTAAATCCATAAAAATGTCAACAAATCACGTAATCATGCATACAGACAAGCAAGCACACATACGAGCACATCACAACTCATGTCTGATCATAAAATTTGTCCTTCTTAAATTTTTATTCCTTTTTACGCGTACCGGGTCACGTTTAGCCTGACGGGCTAACGCTCAGCGTTTCAATTACGCTTCACAATATCGTTATCGACCGACACACCATTAGAACGTATTACTTTACTCAATTATTTCATTTTACATAATAACACATAGTTCACATTTTAAATACCTTAATCCCTTTTTAGGACGGGTTCCGTTCTACTTGACGGCCCGACAACACAGCTTAACTTCTAAGCTAACTCTTTAAATTGGAACGCTTTTATTTACGCTTAGATTCTAATATACAGTAAAGACAATTAACCAGCACTTAATCACATAATAATAATCACTTCACATAAATCACACTTTATTCACTTAATTACGTCAAAAAATTCTCAGTCGTCACAAGGAATATTGATATTATTCACATAATCTCATTTCTGAGTCACATACTTAGAGATATAGAATTCATGTCATATTCCAATGACATTTATTAATCAAACATTTATATCGTAGTAAATTAAGGCGTAATAAATTATAAAAGGGAATAATCGATAGAACTTAAAGTTTAATAATCCAAATGTCTTAAACTAAAACATTATAGTGCTGTCTCTAAGACACAAACACTAACAATACAATATATTTATATATTATATGAATTATTAAAAAATGTATAAGATTAATTATAATCTTGAAATAATTAATACTTTTACTGATTAAAAGTTTATACTAAATAGAAATGGATAAGATTTATTATAATTTTATTTAGTATTTTATTTATATCATAAATCAATTTGAATTTCAACTGATACTGAGAATACGAGATAAAACTGATCATTATTATTAGTAGATTATTTTTTATTAATTATATATATTCAATAATACAAAATTATTATTTTGTTTTTAATAAAAATTAAAATTCCCCGAATTTTCGAGGGGATGTCCATTACCCCATTCAGTACAACGATCAAGAAGAAAAGAATCCCGTTTGGTGGTCATAGTGAGTTTGGAGACCGGTGTCGAATTCAGGAATCGTGGGCGGTAATTGCACTCCCTAACTCCGAAATTACTCGACGCACATCCCTAAACAGTTTTAAAGTTATGTGCAAACAATTTACGTGATTAATTCTGCAAAAAGAATTACTCCCTTCGTCTCACCCAATTCTTTACATTGAGAGAAGGGGGTCGGCACACACTTTAAGATTCTTATAAAATGTAGTGGCCTATTTTTTTTTAAAATTCTTCTATATACATGGATATTGAAAAAACAAAAAAGTGGGACGTTTGTGGACGACTTTCAGAGATATGCATGGATACTGAAGTTAACCTTATGTAGTCATAGATATCCTAATTAGAATGTAATTAGAATATAAAGTCAATTTTAATGTGTGTTTTTTTTGTTCCACTTCTATATAGAATAATTATCCTCATTGGAAAATTTTGACGGGATCACTTGTCTCGTTATTTTCTGAATGCCTTTCATTCGAGGAAAAGTATGCGTTTAACATTTGTGGAAGTCATAACTATACTTGCGGCTATGAACTTGGCCGCTTTAAACGGAGGGCTAGCCCTTAAGTTATGTAGATTTCTTATTCGTGAAGTCCCGAAATTATAGTATAATCTTGGGATTTCTTGGCCATACCTCATCGTTGTACATTCCTAATCGTATTGAAGACAATCTAAAGGTTTTTGTTGGGGTTCAGAATGAAAATCCTAGCCCATATATATATTTTGTTCCCCAATAATTATGCTAGTTCGATTTCATATAAATATGGATATGTAAGTAGATTATCAGGGATTAGATGTTGAAAACTCTAGAATAGTTACTATTAATCTTATTTCATCCATTCTCTGAATAATTATTATCCAGGAAATTAGAACATAGATGTAGGGCGGTTCCAGAAATATATTTTAAGGGGATATTGAGTAAATTTTAGGAAGACACCCTTATGATTTTAAATTTTATGAAGATACCTTCATAATTTTATTCAAAAAAATTAATGATTAGAAAACATAAAATTTAATTTTAAGAGGGGCACGTATTCCCAGTGCCCCTTACTTGCACCTGCATAAGATGCATGAACTTAGAACACGAGAATACTTGGAAAAAAGTTATCAATATGGGCCGACGTGTACTCGTGAATATTAAAATTTCGATTATTAGTCGTTAGAGCAAGTCCAACAGTGTTCTAGTGGGTTCATGATTTTGAATTTCAACTCCAACATTGATCATTATCTTCATTCCTTATTATTACTATATTAATAAATTTAAAAAGATATAGACAAGAAGTGGAAGAAAAGTAAAAAGAAGAGAGAGAAGTGAATTTTTTTATTGCTAAAATTGTTATAAGGGAGCACCAAAAGTTTCTTAAAGATAAAGAATGAAGGTCATGTATTAGTGATTAAAGAAAAAACTAAGACACTGTTGGAGTGCAATTTTTTTATCAAAATTCTTATAACTGAATTTAAGAGTTCATGTAAGGAAGATGTTAGACTTGCTTTTACACAGTTACTCTTAAATCTTAATCCTTGATCAAAGAAGATTAGTTGACTGCGTAACACTTAACCCAAAAAAAATACACATCACAACCAGAAACGTGAGTTTAATATGACAAATAACAAATTGTCAATAAATAAAAAAATAGTATCCAATTAATTATCCTAGTATTTATCGCGAGCACTTATAATTCTGAAACAAAATTAAGTCGAACTAATTTTTAATTTTTACGACCTTGATTTTTACAATAAAAAATTTTAAACCAATAAATTTGTATGAAAAAAGATATATTGTATCAGGACAGTAATCGCACGAGAAATGGGAGGTTGATGAGTAATGCCGTGTCACCGGAGAGATGAAGCATAACAATTACTGAAGAAACTAGAACCAACAATTTCGTACACGACACGATAACACGACAGGAAAATGACATGAAAATAACTGGTTTGGTTTGATATTTTTGGTACACGAATACGAAAATACACGAATACGAAAGTACACGAATGAATTTAGTGTCGGTTTTGGGTTTATACATGGGTACACGGCACGAAATGAAAGTACACGAAATAAATAAATATTTAAATAATTTATCAAAATTATATGAATACATATATCTTATAAAAATATTTTACATATAATATTTACAGAAAATGGATACAAAATAGATTCAAATTTAAATTTATTAAGTCTTGAGTTTTTATGACTTATTTACTTAAAACTCGACAAGTAAAAAATTATATTTAAATATATATTTTGTTTATCTTTATTTTTATAATTATTTTTAAATTACACGAAACACGACACGAAACATACAGGAAATGAAGGTACATGTTAGTCACTACACGCGCTAAAATACACGCAAGTATACGCGTTCGCAAGTAGTATAAGATTTAGATCAAATTCGTTCCCACAGAGACTCTTTGGTTAATTTAAGAATATGCACCTATGCAACAATGATATGGTTATTATCCAATGCTAAGACAATTAACAAATTGAGATTGTTTTAAGTAAACTTAAGCTAACAACTAAACTAAGAGAATAAGAATGGTTGAATTAATATATATGACAGACATGAGATTCTAACTTCATTCAACAGCCTTTTCGCTTTCAACCTTAGCATGTAATGGTGATGACTATAATCGGATAACACGAAACTGATAAACGCCAACTTTCGTTGTATGAATACCATACTACCAGGCATCCACAAAAGAGATAAAAGCTGAATAGACACCAATTATATTGAGACCCTATATGTCTATAGAATTTGACAACATAACGATTTAATGCGCAAGTTATCTATCGTGATTACATAGGGCAAGTAAGATGGCTAAAATTACCTATGAATCATGCATAACAAATACATGAACCTATGCTAGCATGGCAAGTTCTAAATCCTTAAATTCACTTTCGCTTCATTAAGAATTAACACACTATCTTATAAGTTCGCGACGCTCATAAGACGAATAAGCTCAACCGATACTAGGTTATCATATAATCACCACACACTAAGGCATTGAAACAAAATAACTAAAGAAATCCATAAATAAATCCGCTAGAACCCCACAATAACGATTAGTCCATGATCATACTCATCATTAACGTGGGTTCCGATGAAAGCATGGTATAATAAACGTAGTCTTTATAAACGAATAATAAACAAAGTATGAAACAAGAGTATAGGATCAAGAATAAAAAAACTAGCATCCAATGTTACAACTTAAAAAAAGAATCACAAGCTAAAACTAGATCTTCTTCACCTTGATTGAATTGTGCTAAAATGGTCTTCTTGCGCCTTCTCCTTATGCTCTGGTATGTCTCCTTCTAAAAAATGAGCTTATTTATGTATGTATAGCAGTCCCATGCAGAGTAGAAGTCTTCTGAATTAAAATCAGAATAGAAACATAAATATTTTTTCTCGACCTGGCGCGGGCGCACGCTTCAATAGCGCGGACGCGCTGAGCTGCTGGACTATGGGCGCGGGCGCGCGATATCACAGCGCGGGCGCTCTGACCTCCTGATTAAAATTCTGACTTCTTCATTTTTCCTTGATGATTTGAGCTAGTCTTCCATGAGCTTTTATTCCAACTCCTCCCTAACACCAAATTAGCACCAAAATAATGCTAATTCACCTGATTACCTGAAGAATGCCTGAAAAATGCAAAAACACTAGAAAATACATTAGAACACCAATAACTTGAGTACAAATACATCAATTCAAAACTTTACGGAGCGTAATAAAGTGTCATAAATGCCACTCAACATACACCCAAACTTGAATCGATGCTTGTCCTCAAGCATAAACAGATTCAAAGAACGAGAAATAAAAATGCATGAATGCAACTAAATGAATGCAACGATCCCCATAGAATAACTAAACCAATCAACAAGCAACATCTCAATAAATGCATTTACTCGCATAAAGATCAATCAAACCATATAAATCAATCTACACACCAGCGACATGCGTGTGTGCAAATGCTTACAGATATACTATCACCACTAGATCAATAATCATGACTCACTACTCATCAAAGCAATTGAAAGTTTATAAATAAAATAAAAGCTAGACTCAAAATAACTTAATAACACTTCAATTCTTATATCGAAGTTTTACATGGATTCATGCTTTTATTCACAACAAAACAACACAAATATGCTTATTTGATTGTGTAATGAGTGAGGTCCATAAAAAACTTATACAATAGTACCCATGTAGCGAGAGTTAGGTTAGCAGATTCCAGACTATAAAAGACTTAGGTCACTAGGCACAAACTCCCCTAAGAACTTAATAACTCGAGTACTAAAGAGCCCACTCGTGATCAATTATACATAACACTAATATATTTTTTTACTTTCTTTTATCTTTTTTTTTCTTCTTCTTTTTTTTAACAATTTCTGAATGAGTGCGTTTCGCTCCATCTCATTCAACACTAGACTACTCATATAAGTATGAGCCGGCTACTAGCCATTTGACACTTAGCCACAACTAGCAATGAAATCCAATTTTCTCCATTTTTAAATTTCCATGTTAATTTATTATTAAGAGAATATACTAAATTCTAAATATAAACAAGCAATTACACCTCGACAAACAAACAAACTGTGACCATGATCTAGCACTTAAGCAACCTATAAGACTTTATAAAATATAATTATCTCTAGCATGCAAATCAATTCGATAAGACTTAACATCACTAAATACGAGATCACTACACTAACATCAACATCACAAGTCAACCGGAAAAATCATCTAAGGGATCATGTTATTGTGCAAATGCATGAAACTATATGAACAAACTATCATAAAAACTACCAAAAAAACTACTACATGGTAAAATATGCAAAAAAAACAAAAAAAAACTACTACATGGCAAAATATGCAACTATATGCACTAAACTATCTGAATATACAACTATATGCGACTCACACAAAACATATATTCCTTCAACTACTACCCCTAAACTTAATATATTCACTATCCTTAGTAAAGGTAATAGTAAGGAATCAGGCATACCTGCTCCGAATCAGGATCATCACCCTCAACGGGTGGAGTGTCAGGCGTGTCTGGAGGTGGATACACGGAGTCCTCACCAAATACTGGCCACTGGATGTCAACACCGGTGGCTCTGAATACAGTCCCAAGTGCCTGAGTGAGATCACGTGCAAACTTGCTATGGATGTCATGCATAACATCCATCATCCTCGCTAGATGCCTATACTGTGTCGAACTCAAACCAGCTCCAACCTCTGCTCCTGCTTCCTCCTGCTCCTGCTGCGATGGACCAGCCTCCTCTACCAACTGAGCACTCCAGGCTACTTTCCTTGCCTGCTGCGTCCCACCAGCAAAAGTCTAATCCGTTGGCCTAACACCCGACAGATGATCATATGAATAACCAAGCACCTTAGGATCGGGCTTGCCACCATACCACTCAGTCATGTTCAACAGCGTAGAACTATCGATAAGAGCACTGGGAAGCTGCAGCTACTCATGTGCTGGCCAATGAACACCAACTGCAACGCACAACTTCATCATAACGGACGCATAGGGTATCGAACCCGTAGTACCTCCTCGTAAAAATCTCAAAATCCCTTGATATATAACCATCCCCAAATCAATATAATCTCCCTGAAGAATACCCCACAACAGACGAGCACACTCCACAGTAATCTCATGCACATGTGATGATAGCATAATGTTAGCACATATAAAAGAATTCCAAGCCCGTGTGAACCTGTTCATGCACGACAGAGGGAACATGGAGTAATTAGTTGTGCCCCTCTTGAACTTCCAGTGAGGCTCAGGTACACACAGAGTAGCAACGATCAGATCCAAGTTGAAGTCCACCGGAGTCTTATCGTTCCAAGTGTCCTGACCGGGCTTCTTCACGGGCTGCTCAATCACCCTCCTGATCGCATCAACACTATACTCCACGGTCATCCCCCTAACCACAGTGAAACCATTCTTCTCCGCCGTCACATTATCATAAAACTCTCGAACAACACTCATGGGCATAACAGCGGGAGCCTCGCAAAAAGGAACCCAACCCATCTCTAGAATCATCTCCAACAGCTTACCATCCTTCCCTGATCGCAGAAAACCTCGCTCCTTTTCTATAGGCTTCGAGAGAAGCCTCGTGTACTCAGCTTCACCCTCGGGAGTTGAAAACCTCGGCCTCAGACCACCTACAGATGAAGAATCGGTGGTGCTTCTGCTTACTTGAGTTCTTTGTCTCTTCGGTGCCATTGCGATTGAATAAGAGATAATAAAAGATAAGTGTTTGAGAGAGAATTGTGTTTGAGAATTTGTGAAGTGATGGAGAAGTTTGTGTATAAATGTATGTATATATAGGTGGTGAGCAGAGAATTAGATATGGAATAGAAGTGGGAATTGATTATGGGAATCGTGGGAATAATGTGTTCGATTCGGAGAGGGAAATTTGGGATGTGGAAGAGTAATATTCGGGTAGAAATTGATTTTGTAGTAAAAATCCCGATTTTCTCTTCACAACTGCTGTTTTTTATTTTTTTCTGATTCGGGACCCGGTGCGGCCGCGCGCTAGACTAGCGTGGGCGCGCTCACCTTCTGCCAAATCGGCGCGGGCGCGCGCTAGATCAGCGCGGGCGCGCGCTAGATCAGCGCAGGCGCGCTTGGTTTCTAGAAAAACAGCGCGGCCGCGTGCTAGATCAGCGCGGGCGCGCTCAGCTTCCGAAGTTGGCCCTGAATTATTTTTCTTTTTCTGATTTTTTTATGTTTTTCTCCTTTTTCTTGCTTCCTCTACCTACTAATGTACAAAAAACTTGGGTTGCCTCCCAAGAAGCGCTTGTTTTATGTCGTTAGCTCGACGTAGAATCTTGAGATCAAACGGACAATAAAACGGCACTAACCACCTCACAGTTTGCCATGTCATCATAGTAATGCTTCAACCTCTGACCATTGACCTTGAATGCTTGGCTCAGATCATTCTCAAAAATTTCCACCGCTCCATGTGGAAACACAGTTTTGATTATGAAGGGCCCTGACCACCTTGACTTTAACTTTCCAGGAAAAAGACAGAGACGAGAGTTAAACAAAAGAACTTGTTGTTCAGGCACAAATGATTTGAGCACTAGACCCCTATCGTGCCACCTATTGACTTTCTCCTTATACATTTTGTTATTTTTATAAGCTTGAAGTCGAAACTCATCGAGTTTATTCAATTGAAGCATCCTCTTCTTTCCAGCTGCATCCAAGTTAAGATTTAACTTCTTTAAAGCCCAATACGCCTTATGCTCGAGCTCCACAGGCAAATAACACCCATTACCATACACCAACTGAAACGGCGACATTCCCAATGGAGTCTTGTATGCTGTTCTATATGCCCAAACAACTTCATCAAGCTTCAAAGACCAATCTTTCCTCGATGGACACACAACTTTCTCTAAAATGCGCTTGATCTCTCTGTTACATACCTCAGCTTGACCATTTGTCTGAGGATGATAAGTAGTAGCAATGCGATAATTCACATTATACCTTTGCATCATAGTAGTGAACTTGTGATTGCAAAAATGCTACCACTCATCACTGATTATGAATCTTAGAGTTCCAAACCTTGTGAATATCTGCTTGTGAAGAAAATTAAGCACCACATTCGCATCGTTCGTTGGCAACGCCTTAACTTCAACCCATTTCGACACATTATCAACCTCCAACAAGATATACTGATTGTTACAAGATGAGACAAATGGCCCCATGAAGTCAATTCCTCAAACATCGAAGACTTCAACCTCGAGAAGCATATTAAGGGGCATCTCATCCCTCTTAGACATATTACCCACACGTTGACATTGATCACATTTCAAAACGAACTGATTAGCATCTTTAAACAAGGTTGGCCAAAAGAAACCTGCTTGAAGAATACGAGCTGCTGTCTTTTCTCCACCATAGTGTCCTCCATAAACCGTTGAGAGGAAATCTCGCAAGATCCCCCCGTTTTGTTATAAGGAATACATCTCCTGATGATTTGGTCAGCTCCTTGTCGAAAAAGAAATGGCTCATCCCACATATACCACTTCACTTCATGTAGAAACTTCTTCCTTTGAGCATATGATAAGTCGGGAGGCATGATATTACTCACTAGGTAGTTCATAATGTCTGCAAACCAAGGTTCTTCTTCTTGCACTCCCAACAGCTGCTCATCAGGAAAAGACTCATTTATCAATGTCTTGTCCAGTGAAGTAGCATTAGGGTTTTCTAAATGAGATAGATGATCAGCGAGTTGATTTTCAGTCCATTTTCTTTCCTTGATCTCTATTTCAAATTCTTGAAGCAAAAGAACCCATCTAATCAATCTAGGCTTCGAGTCCTTCTTTGAGACGAGATATCGAATTGCAGCGTGATCTGTGAAAACTGTCACTTTAGTCCCAAGTAGATAAGATCGAATTTCTCAAAACTAAAGGCAATAGCCAAAAGTTCTTTCTCTATAGTAGTATAATTCAGTTGAGCACCATTCAAGGTCTTACTAGCATAGTAGACCATATGAAATATGTTGTTCTATCTCTGCCCAAGAACTACTCCAACTGTATAGTCGCTTGCATCGCACATCATCTCAAAAGGTTCATTCCAGTCAGGTGCAGTAATGACAGGTGCCGTGATTAAACACTTCTTCAATATCTCAAAAGCGGCAAGGCACTCGTCATCAAACTTGAAAGAGACATCTTTCTCCAGCAAACTACACAATGGCTTCGAAATCTTAGAGAAGTCCTTGATGAAACGCTTATAGAACCCCGCATGACCAAGGAAATTGTGAATTCCCTTAACAGAATTAGGTGGAGGAAGATTTTCAATAACCCCACCTTGGCTTTGTCCACCTCAAGACCTTTAATAGAAACCTTGTGCCCAAGAATAATGCCCTGTCACACCATAAAGTGACATTTTTCCTAATTGAGAACCAGATTGGTCTCAACACACCTCTTGAGAACATGTCCAAGATTCTGCAAGCATTCATCAAAAGAATCTCCAAATACAGAGAAGGCGTCCATGAATACCTCTATATTCTGGCCAATCATATCAGAAAAGATGGCCATTATGCATATCTGAAATGTGGCTGGTGCACCACACAGATCAAAAGAAACTCGTTTGAAGGCGAAAGTACCAAATGGACAAGTGAAGGTAGTATTCTCCTGATCCTCTGGAGCGATACAAATCTAATTATAACCCGAATAGCCATCCAGAAGACAGTAGTACTCGTGACCAGCCAACCTGTCGAGCATCTGGTCAATAAAATATAGAGGGAAGTGATCCTTCCTAGTGGCCTTTTTTAGCTTTTTGTAGTCCATACAAACTCTCCATCCCGTGATTGTTCGAGTAGGAATGAGCTCATTCTTCTCATTAGCAAAAACTGTGATACCTCCTTTCTTCAGTATACACTGAACTTGACTCACCCAAGAACTGTCAGAAATGGGATAAATAATCCCTGCATCCAACCATTTAAGAATTTCCTTCTTCACTACTTCCTTCATGATCAGATTAAGTCTTCTTTGCTGCTCAACCGTAGGCTTGCTACCTTCCTCTAGCAGAATTTTATGCATGCAATAAGAAGGGCTGATTCCCTTAATATCTGCTATTGTCCACTCGATTGCCGATTTGAACTCTCTTAGAATCCTCAAGAGCTTCACCTCATCGCTACCTGAAAGGTCAGATGCAATAATCACAGGCAGAGTAGATGCATCACCTAAAAAAGCATACCTCAAATATTCAGGTAAAAGCTTAAGCTCAAGAGCAGGAGTTTCCTCAATAGATGGCTTGAGGCATTTAGGAGCTTTGTTCAATTCCTCCATTCCAAGAGATTCAAAAGGCATGTCAATCTTCCTCTTCCAAGGAGAAGCATTCAGATATTGCAATTGCTCTTCACCTTCATCATCTTCACTATCTGAATTCCCCAACAAGGCCTTCTCTAAGGCATCAGACCTTAGCAATTGATCAAGTTCTGAAGTAACCACAGAATCAACCAACTCCACCTTTAAGCACTCCTCATTTTCTGTAGGAAATTTTATAGCATTGAACACATTAAAAGTTATATCCTGATCCAACACGCGTATTGTAAGCTCACCCTTCTGCACATCTATCAAGGTTCGGCTAGTAGCCAAGAAAGGTCTTTCCAAGATTATGGGAATCTTCTTAATCTCCTCGAAATCAAGAATTACGAAATCAACAGGGAAGATGAGTTTATCAACCTTGACCAGGACATCCTCCACAATACCTCAAGGATATGTAATAGAACGATCGGCCAACTGCAACGTCATATAAGTCAGTTTTGGATCAGGCAAGTCCAACTGCTTGAAGATTGACAAAGGCATCAGATTGATGCTAGCTCCCAAGTCACATAAGCATCTGTCGAAAGACACTTTTCCAATAGTACACGGAATAATGAATCCTTTAGGATCTTTTAGCTTTGGAGGCAACTTCTGTTGCAGCACAACACTGCATTCCTCCGTGAGAGCAACAGTCTCTAAATCATCTAGCTTCACTTTTCGAGAGAGAATACCCTTCATAAACTTTGCATAACTAGGCATATGTTCAAGAGTCTCAGCGAAAGGTATGTTGATATGAAGTTTCTTGAACACCTCCAGAAACTTCTCAAATTGCTTATCCAGCTTTTTCTTCTGTAGCCGCTTAGGAAAAGGCGGTGGAGGATAGATCTGTTTCTCCCCTGTATTACCCTCAGGAGGAGTGTGCTCAACAGTAGTCTTCCTTAGTTCCACTTCTGCTTCCTGCTGCTCTACTTCTTCTTCAGTCCCAGCTTCTTCATTTAAAACTTGAGTTTGTTCTGGATTCACAATCTTTCCAGACCTCAATGTGATTGCATTCACCTGCTCCTTAGCTTCCCTCTTTCCTGGTACTTCAATGTCACTAGGTAGTGTACCAGGTTGACAATTTAGCAAGACATTGGCAATTTGTCCAATTTGATTTTCCAAGGTCTTGATAGAAATAACTTGGATTTTGTACATAAGCTTCAACTCCTCTAATTTAGATTTTTCATTAGCTTGTTGCAGCTGGAGTTGCTGTCTTGGTGCATATTGCGGTTGCTGAAAACTAGGGGGGTTGTAGTGCTTAGCTGGGTACTACTGATAAGGCTGTTGAACCGTATTCTGAGTGTTGGTCCAGCTAAAATTAGGATGATTGCGGTTGTTAGGATGATAGGTAGCTGGCACAGGTTGTTGCGATCGCTGAAAATTGCTCACGAACTGACTTGATTCACTAGAAATAGCACACTGATTATCCTCATGGGCACCAGCATAAAGCTCACAGACACTAGAGATTTGATTAACTCCAATTAGCCAAAGTGTCCACCTTCATCGTCAAAGCCTTAAGTTGGGCAGCTATAGCAGTTGCTACATCCAACTCCAAAATTCCTGCTACTTTTCCCTGAGTCAGTCTCTGGGAAGGATTCTGGTATTCATTAGCAGCCATCAGTTCAAATAATTCATAAGCTTCATTGTAGCTCTTGTCCCACAAGGCTCCTCTTGATGCTGCATCGAGCATGGATCTAGAAGTAGCACCCAATCCATTGTAGAAACAGTTTATAATCATCCAATCAGGCATACCATGATGTGGGCACTTTCTTAGCATCTCCTTATATCGATCACAAGCCTCACACAGAGATTCTCCAGTTTGCTGAGTAAACTGAGAAAGAGCATTCCTGATTGCAGCAGTCTTCGCCATAGGGAAGAATTTAGTGAGAAACTTTTGAGCAAGATCTTCCCAAGTGGTGATAGACCCTGGTGATAAAGAATATAACCAGTACTTTGCTTTATCCCTCAGAGAGAATGGGAAGAGTTACAGCTTAATAGCATCTTTAGTCACACCATTGAATTTGAAATTGTCGCATATCTCGATAAAATCTCTGATGTGCATGTTGGGGTCTTCTGTAGGAGAACCCCCAAACTGAACTGAGTTATGTATCATCTAAATCGTGCTTGACTTGATCTCAAAAGTGTTAGCCGAGATGGCTGGTCTGATGATGCTCGACTGAATATCATTGATCTTAGGCTGAGAATAGTCCATCAAAGCCTTAGGAATTTCTTCTTGATCTCCCATCACTACTAAAACTGGTTCCTAGACTTTATTTTCTTCTTCTACGCCTTCGTCCTCAACAACTTCCCTTCGAACCACTACCGCTTCTTCCTCAGCTTGATCTAGAGTTCTCTTACGAGCCCGTGAACGCGTATGCATACACGCTCGCTAGAGTACCTAAAATAAGACAAGGAAACAGATAAGTAACAATGTCGGAGTCAGTAAACTTTAACGACCACTGATGACAAACACATAAATTAAAAATTAACACTGAAGTCCCTGGCAACGGCGCCAAAAACTTGTTAGTCGCTAAACACACGTTAAAATACACGCAAGTATACGCGTTCGCATGTAGTATATAATTTAGATCAAAATTGTTCCGATAGAGACTCTTTGGATAATTTAAGAATATGCACCTATGCAACAATGATATGGTTATTATCCAGTGCTAAGACGATTAACAAATTGAGATTGTTTTAACTAAACTTAAGCTAACAACTAAACTAAGATAATAAGAATGGTTGAATTAATATATATGTCAGACATGGGATTCTAACTTCATTAAATACTTCATTCAATAGCCTTTTCGCTCTCAACCTTATCCTGTAATGGTGATGACACTAATCGGATAATACGAAACTGATAAACGCCAACTTTTATTGTACGAATACCATACTACCAGGCATCCACAAAAGAGATAGAAGCTGAATAGACACCAATTATATTGAGACCCTATATGTCTATAGAATTTCACAATATAACGGTTCAATACGCAAGTTTTCTATCGTGATTACATAGGGCAAGTAAGATGGTTAAAATTACCTACAAAGCATGCATAACAAATACATAAACCTATGCTAGCATGGCAAGTTCTAAATCCTTAAATTCACTTTCACTTCATTAAGAATTAACACACTATCTTATAAGTTCGCGATGCTCATAAGACGAATAAGCTCAACCAATACTAGGTTATCATACAATCACCACTGTTAGTCCCTTAATAATATGACAAGAATTACAGAAGGGGGTTGAATGGAATTCTTGAAACTTTTTCTTGAAATTAAATGTTCAAACTCGAATATAAATATAAGTGTATTGATTAGCACAATGCGAAATAAAAACTTAAATGAATCAAAACACAAGTAATTAAAAACAAGAGTCTTTAAAAACTTTCTGGTGGATTTGAATGATTCCACCAGAGATATATAATATATATCGAGAGAACTCTGTGTGCAAGAATGCTCACAGCTGCTTACAAATATGAACTACTGAGAATACAGAGAAATGCTAATAATTCTGCTTACAAATGTTTCTCACTTTTTGTATCTCAGATCTATGTTTCTATTTGCTACTTCTTGGTTTATATACTACCAAGATTACAAAGTCAAAAGACAGAATCATTATAAAAACTAACGGGTCTAATCCTTTGCTACTTTGTTCTCTATTGCCCAGTTAATAGGCTTCCTCATTCCATTTGCATACACTTTGACGCATGTGACTATGCTGTCACTGTCAACTGATATTTGAATTCTTTATCCGTTGAGTTCATGATCATCCGTCGAGTTTATGATCATCCATTGATGGCTTTATTGATCATCCATCGACTGCTATATTGAACATCCGTTGATAGCCATTTGAGCATCCGTCGATGGCTTTGTCAATCATTCATCGGTAGCTATTTTGGCACTTGACTTCATTTCATTTATGCAGAAGTACAAGACATCATTTATGTACAATTAATCAACCTATTCTGTATATCTAGTTAAAGTCAATCATGACTTATATGCTACTACAGAATCTATACAAAGGTGTATGCAGAAATGTGCTACAGACTCATTATTACATAAGCTACTCACTCGATGGATAATAAGTCATCATCCGTCGGGACTGTAATGAGTTATCTGTCGGGACTATAATTCTTATCCGTGGAGTGCTACATTATTTCACTAAGTAAAATCTACTTAGGTGTTTTGTTCATGTAATATCAAGTACACAACATATGCACAACAATCTCCCCCAATTTATGACTACTGGAATTGTAGCCATAAATTAAGAGATACTTGATGATAACAAAACACCCTAAACATACAGCTTTAAAGAAAGTAGATAATACTGAAAAGTGCTCCAATTAATCAAAATGTACAAAGTTTAGCTCACAGTCATTTTCAAGATGCTCGTCTAGCCTGAGCAGATTTTTCTAGTTTCTTGAAGGTCTGGATCTTCTTCCAAGCTTTCTGTTGTTTTCATTAATCTGATTTTGGAGCTGCCTGTGGAATTCCAGTTCATCAGATTCTGAGATATTTAGCTTTCCTTGCATTTCCAAGAGAGTCTCATTGTTGGAGATGCTCAATTGGTCTTCTAATCTGAAGAATCTTCTCACACCTTTGTCATCTATGAACTCCATCAGCCAGTAGGGCCTTAGATGCACTCTTCTCCCTGTGTATGGGATGATTAGAGTCTTTGGGAGTACATCTTTAGCTCTAACACTCCTTAGTTCTTCAATCTTCTTCAATACTAGTCTTCTTGCAGTGATATTGAACCCAAATTTTTTCTTGAAGGATGAATAAACTTTAATCAGTACAGCTTGGCTCTCTTGAAGAATCCCGTAAAGTGGCCACTGAATCTCCTTTCCTCCTTTGTACTTGAACACTAACCTTTCAGGTAGGTTTCTGTATGCATCAATTCCTCTCACCTCATCTAGTTCATCCAGATAGAGGTTTAGATCAGAAAATTGTTTGATGTCACACAAGTACAAGTAGTCTCCCTTATTGACTTTGGGCTGAGCTTTAACTACAGATTTGGATTTGAGAGGTGACAGCTTCACTTTCTTGGCTGCTCTTGACTTTGTCCTTTTTGGCTTGCTAAGGATTGGTAGATTAAAGTCTGGAATTGGTATGTTCTCCCATTCTCTTGGCTCATCCTTCGGCACAATAGGTTCACCATGAATATTCCTATAGGGATCCACCACCCTTATATCTTCAAATACCATACAGGGTTTTGATGCTTTAGTTGTAGCTGGTGTGAATTCCTTAGGAAATTGATCTTCCAATTCCTTGTCAACAATATCCAGTTTCCTTTTAGTTCTTTTAGCCAATTGCTTCTTTCTTGGAGATTTCTTCTGTTCTTCAACTTGCTTCCTTGATTCAGTAGCTTCAGATGGTTGAGAGGGAATTTGTTGTGATGAGTTTACAGCATGTAGCTTGGCCAAGATAGCAATCTGCTCTCTCTTTTGTTTAGCCTTTTTAGCATCTAGAGTAGCCTGCTTCTTTTCCTGCTTGAATCTAGCTTTTTCTTCTCTCTTTGCTTGAGCAAATTGAGGGTGTCCAGCCACCACACAAATTTCTTTCTCATTTCTGAAAATCTTAGCAATCCTTCTTTTAGAAACTGAATCAGCTGGATCTTTATAGAAGACAATTGATCCTGACAGAAGCTTCTTCTCATCAGGCTTGGGTGTCTCGTATACAGTGTCCAAGGGGTTCTTCAAGGATGATTTTGAGTAGTTTGCCCTTGGTTTAAGAATCATTTCAGTCTTTGGAGACTTGATGCTGGAAGATTGTCCTCTTTCCAGATAGTTCATGCTCATCTCATTCACACTAATTTGCTTGACTTGAGAGTGATGGATGGATGACTTAACTGACTCCTTGACAAGTTCAAACTTTTTCTGTATCTCCTCATCAATCTTCTCTCAGTTGACCAAACTCAACTTTTCTTTCTCAGCAACTTTCAAGTTGGCTGCTGCTGCTTGAATCAGATCTATACCATCTGTGACTGGTGGCTTTGAGATAGTAATTGAAGGCACAATTACTTTACTGATTTGTATCTGAAGCTTCTCCCCCTCACTTGGTCCTTTCTCCTCCTTTTTGTTATCATCAATTTGAGCTGTAGAGGGGGGTTGAGCTGCCACCAGTTTTTGAAGTAGATCAATTTGTTGGGCTTGATGGAGATGAATGGCAGTAAAAGATGCTTCCATGGCTGACATTCTTGTGTCCAAGGCATCTATCTTGGTTGACAGATAAGAATTTTTCCTTAATTGCCTCTTGATGTCAAGCATTGTAGCCTCTGGAAGTTTAGAATCTATCCTGTCTGAAATAGCCTTCTTCATCTCCTCAATATCACCCTTCATAGAATTCATATCTCTAGCATGCTGGAAGCCTTGTATTTGCTGAAGTTGCAAGGAGGCTAGATGTGCCTGAAGGAGCTTCTTGGTGCTGGCATTTGAAGTGGTTTGTAGAGCAGTATGTGTCTGGTTGATTAATTGGATCAGGGTTGTCTTGAAGTAATGCTCATCACAGTTCTTTGAGAAAGCCCATGATGGCAAACCTGACCTTGAGCTTGAGCCCACTTCTCCCCCTATGTCCATTGCTTCATCTTCACTATCCCCACTCCCATCTCCAAAGAAATCAGCGGACCCCCCAGTCTCATAGTCCACATCACCAGTTGTAGAATGCAAAGCTGTGATGGCATCCTTAGCCCTTTGCATAGACTGGGTGGTGTGCACCAGATTTAGCATCCTTTCTGCATTGTCATTGCCTTGTTCAGCTAGAATTTGATAAGTTGGAATAGGGTGAGTAAATGCCTCAGCATCAAGGGAAGTAGAATCTATAATAGCTTTAGGATGCTGAGATAGTCCTTCCCTGTCTGCATCCTGGACATTCATTAACTCACTAGCAACAACATCCATCCTTATTGCTCCAGTACCTGCATTTCTCTCATGTTCTCTCTTTTGTTGTATCAGGGTTTCACCCTGGCTCCCCACCCTCACACCCTCACCTTCACCTACTAAGGTGGAACTCCTCTCACTCTCTTTTGCCAATCCTGAAGAAAAGGATTGCAGATTTTCACTCATTTCCTCTCCTTTTTCCTGGGAGCAACCCAGACTCCCACTCAAAACACTCTGCTCTCCAATCCTAAGAGTGACTGTACAACCACTAGATCTTCTGCACTTGAAATAATTGAAGTTTGAAGCTGTGCAGAGATACCCGACGGATGAGTGATATCCATCGAGTGAGTGGTTTTGCTATCCGACGGATAACTGCTGTTAGGCTTATCCGTCGGGATACAATCACTATTCAACGGATGAGCAATATCCGTCGAGAGAGTAGAAATGAATGAGCTGGAAAGAGAAACTATTGTTGACTTTGTGCTGATTGAAGACATTTTAAGCACAGATGTCATAACAGTTCCTGAAAGAATTGGCACGTGAGCCAACAAATCATCTAAAAGATGATGCTCACTTGCACTGAATTTTGGCTTCCCCAACAGAGTTAAAGAAGGGGAATCAGGAATTAATATGTTTATCATATCCACATCCAGAGAATTTGTTGGTGAGTTTGGTGTTTGAGGTGCTTCTATAACTAGAGATTTTGGCTGTGACTCCATATTTATTGGAGCCACATCGAGCTGAATTTGTGAAGGTGCAGTGATAGTGTCTGTTGCACCAGTTTACACTGTGTGTACCCTGTGCATCCCCAGAGGTTTTTGATTTCTTCTTTCTGGCATAAGTTTGGGGTGAGCTTGTGTCGCTAACCCTCTTGGCCTGTGCTCTTGGTTAAGAGCTTTGTTCAATAGCTACATCCTTTTGGGATGATGCAACTAGAAATGAGCTTTTGTCCTTTTTAAGCACTGTAGTGTGACTAGGCTGGGATTCACTCAACTCTCCAACCTTATTCTTGGGGTTTCTTTTATGTTCACCCCTTCCCTCACCTAACTTACCCTCCTTCACACTCCCCTCTTTGGCTTTAGTAGATTTTTCAACTGGCATCTTTTAGGAGATACCAGAGGGGGTTTTCTTTAAATTGGATTTGGAAATAATAGTAGGTTTGGCAGCTTTGGTAGGCAACTGTTTGGTCATTTGCACAGTTTCCATAACTACTCCTGAACTCAAAGAAATTGTGGAGGTTGGAATAGTTATAGGGATGGATGAACTTACCTCACTTACCTGAGGTGCTTGCATTACAGGAAAGTAGAACACTGGCACATCCTTGTGATGATTAGCCCTGTTCAAATCTGCAATGAGCCTTCTCTCTTGAACCCAACAATCTAGTTTGTTGTTAGGGTTCTCAAGCACAATCTATTCACAGAGGTGGTAGCTAATAACATAAGAAATCTAGCATAATAAACATTTTTACCTCTTTTATTTAACTCTCTTAATTTAAAACATAATTCAAACAAGACAAGGTCACTGAAATTATAAAATTTATCTGTAACTAGCATGTATAGCATGTTAAGCATGGAAATATTCACTGAATCAAAATTACTGATCTTTCCTGAGAAAACCTTTGTAACTACATCACACAAGAAACTCCACTCCATCCTAAGACCCATTCTCCTAATATCACTCAGTTTAGAAGTAGGAAGTGCATAGTGCATGAAATTAAGCATATTGATAATATCAGTGTCATTGTGTGGTGAAGTCACATTGTTATCAGGAATTTTGAAACATGCCTTTATCACATCACTATTTATACAGAATTCTTTACCTTTAATGGTTAGAGTGATGGTCTTATCTGTAGAGTTGTAGGTAGCAGTGGTCCACATCTCTTCAACAACTTCACAGAAGATTGTGGGTGATTCCAGCATGGCATAATTTAGCTTGCAATTCTTCACACAGTCCATCATCTTGTGATAGTCATCCGATTACTGAATACCCTTGTTAACTAATACAGTGAAATTGTTCTTCTCATAAATGGACCCAATTTGAGACATAATCTTTACTACAGGTGCCATTGTTAGAGAATAAGAATTTGAAGAGAAGGAGAGTATGTGCTTGAGAGAGAATGAAATTAGAGCAGTTGAATTGAGAATGATAAAAGAAAAGATTATTGAAATGAAATAAGCTTGTATACTATCTCAAAAAAAAATAACTGATAAAAATAATAAAGTAAAATAAAGTGACCAATAGAGATTGCCTAAAATAGCCGTTTAAAAATAAACTGTAAAAATTCCACTTATTATCCGTCGTGTAATGCTTACAAACTGTAAGTATACTCGATGGATAATGTACAGGGAATTAACGGCTGAGATTAAGACAATTCGACGGATAAGGATAAACTATTATCAGTCGAGACATAAAATATTCCAGAAAAGTGATTGATTTTTATTAGCAAATTGTATTTCGACGGATGACCAAACTCGATGGATAAGGGTCATCCGTCGAGATGTAAACTTTGACTTAGCCAAAATTTCATCCAAGACTGAAAAATTAATTAAATTTCTGGCTGTATTTCAACTTGCAAATTAACTCAAATAGATTCAAGAGTAATTAAGCATACCTAACTCACTTACCAACCTTGAAAAGGTGGATTCATCCAGTGGCTTGGTAAAGATATCTGCAAGCTGCTTCTCATTGGGAACAAAATGTAGTTCCACAGTACCATTCATTACATGTTCCCTTATGAAATGGTACTTGATATCTATGTGCTTTGTCCTTGAATGTTGTACTGGATTTTCAGTGATGGCAATTGCACTTGTGTTATCACAGAAAATAGGAATCCTCTCAACTTGCAAACCATAGTCTAGCAATTGATTTCTCATCCATAAAATCTGTGCACAGCAACTGCCAGCAGCAATATATTCAGCTTCAGCTTTAGAAGTAGAAACTGAATTTTGCTTTTTACTGAACCAGGACACAAGCATGTTTCCTATAAATTGACAGGTTCCTGTTGTACTCTTTCTATCAATTCTACAACCTACATAATCTGCATATGAATAACCAGTTGGATCAAAACCAGAATCTCTAGGGTACCAAATGCCAAGGTTTGGTGTTCCCTTGAGATATCTGAAAATTCTCTTAATAGCTATTAAGTGAGATTCTCTAGGATCAGCCTGAAATCTAGCACATAAACATTATATCTGGCCTACTAGTTGTTAAGTACAGAAGTGAGCCAACCATGCCTCTATAACTTAAAATATCCACAGACTTTTCAGTAGTGTTTAATTCAAGCTTAGTTGCAGTGGCCATGGGAGTTTTTGCGGATGTGCAATCCATTAGATTAAACTTCTTTAAAAGATCAAAAATATATTTAGTTTGACTAATGAATATTCCATCACTAACTTGCTTAACTTGTAAGCCAAGAAAGTAAGTTAGTTCTCCCATCATACTCATTTCATACTTACTCTGCATCAATTTGGCAAACTTTTTGCAAAGTTTCTCATCTGTAGAGCCAAAAATAATATCATCTACATAAATTTGAACAAGTATACTAGAGCCATTAACATTTCTGAAAAATAAAGTTTTATCTACAGTACCTCTTGTGAAGTGATTTTCTAAAAGGAACTTTGATAAAGTGTCATACCAGGCTCTAGGTGCTTGCTTCAGTCCATAAAGTGCTTTCAAAAGATAATAGACATGTTCTGGAAAATTTGGATCTTCAAAACCAGGAGGTTGACTGACATAAACTTCTTCCTCCAAATCTCCATTCAGAAAGGCACTTTTGACATCCATTTGATAGACTTTGAAATTGGCATAGGCTGCATAAGCTAAGAAGATTCTGATGGCTTCAAGTCTTGCAACAGGAGAAAATGTTTCATTAAAATCTATTCCCTCTGGCTGACAATATCCCTTAGTAACCAATCTAGTTTTGTTCCTGACAACTATGCCATTTTCATCCATCTTGTTTCTGAATACCCACTTGGTGTCTATTGGATTTTTTCCTTTAGGCTTGGGTACCAGCTTCCACACATTATTCCTTTCAAATTGGTTTAGCTCCTCCTGCATAGCTAAAATCCAATTAGGATCCAACAAAGCTTCTTCTACCTTCTTTGGTTCTTCCTTGGAAAGAAAGCTGTTGTATAGACAGTCTTCCTGAGTTGCTCTTCTTGTTTGAACTCTAGAAGAAACATCACCAATAATAAGCTCAAAGGGGGTAATCTTTTGTCCATTTCCTTTGTTGAGGTAGATTAGCTCTAGATGAAGAAACCTCATTGTTGTCTTGATGTGTGATTGAGTTTTGATTGTTAGAAACTCCCCCTGAGTTTGTGGATCTTTGATTTGAGAAAGGGGAACTTTCTATAGGTGATCTATCTTGACTTCCTGCTCCTTTTGATAACCCGACGGATGGTGAATTTTGAGTACCGACGGATGAAGCTGGTTGTCTCCCGACGGATAACGCAGATTGCCTTCCGACGGATGAAGCATTATGCAACTCGACTGATGTTGAGTTTTGAGCTTCATTGGTGGTAGATTTATCTGCATTATCCTTAGATACATTCTCTTGATCACTTTTATCATCACTGTCATTACTAACCATCTCCACATTGTCGAATTTGAGGCTCTCATGGTAATCTCCATCTTTCAGTCCTTCAATCTTTTTATCATCAAACACAACATATATTGATTCCACAACAATGTTGGTTCTTAGATTGTAGACTCTATATGCTTTACCAACAGCATATCCAACGAAAATTCCATCATCTGCTTTAGCATCAAACTTCCCATTTTGATCAGTTTGATTTCTCAGAATATAGCATTTGCAGCCAAAGACATGAAGAAAGTTTAGAGTTGGCTTCTTGTTCTTGAACAATTGATAGGGAGTCATGCATCTTGCTTGATTAACCATAGAAATATTCTGAGTGTAACATGCAGTATTTACAGCTTTAGCTCGGAAATATGTTGGTAACTTAGATTCTTCAAGCATTGTCCTTGCAGCTTCAATAAGTGATTTGTTCTTCCTTTCCACTACTCCATTCTGTTGTGGAGTCCTTGCTGCTGAAAACTCATGCAGAATCCCATTTTCTCACAAAATTCTCTCATGACAGAATTCTTGAACTCAGTTCCATTGTCACTCCTGATTCTTCTGACCTTGAAATCAGGATGATTATTGATTTGCCTTATGTGATTGATGATGATTTCACTAGCCTCCTCTTTAGACTTTAGGAAATATGTCCAAGAGAACTTTGAGAAATCATCTACAATTACTAGGCAAAATCTTTTCCTTGAGATTGACAATACATTGACTGGTCCAAACAAATCCATGTGAAGCAGTTGCAAAGGCTCTTCAATTGTTGAATCAAGTTTCTTCCTGAATGATGCTTTAATCTGCTTCCCTTTTTGGCAGGCATCACACAGTCCATCCTTAGAAAACTCCACTAGAGGAATGCCTCTGACCAATTCTTTCTTTACTAGCTCATTCATGGTCTTGAAATTTAAATGGGATAGCATTTCCCATTTATGAGTGGAAATCAGCTAGGTACACATTTCCTTTTCTCACACCAGTAAGAACCACTTTGTTGCTTCATTTATTAGTCACAACACAGGCTTTTGAATTAAAGGTTACTGAATTGCCTTTATCATAAAGCTGGCTGATACTCAACAGATTGTGTTTGAGACCATCCACTAAGGCAACCTCCTCAATGATGACATTGTCCTTTAAAATCAAGCCATATCCCACAGTATAACCCTTGCTGTCATCTCCAAAAGTAATACTTGGGCCAACTCTCTCCTTAAACTCTGTGAGCAGGGTAGAATCACCAGTCATGTGTCTTGAACAACCACTATCCAAGTACCAAAGATTATTTCTGTTTCCCTGCACACATCAAAATCAAATCAAGTTGATTTTGGTACCCAAGTTTCCTTGGGTCCTGCCTTGTTAGCTTTCTTTTTCTGTTTCTTAAGCTTTATCTCATTTGGCTTAGAAATTTCAGATTCATCCTTAGTCATTTGAGTTGAGCCTTTGAAACCATTCATTGCAACAGAATTATCATGCATATTATGACTAATAGGAAATGGCATGCTATGTGTAAACATGTTATTCCAGTAAGGCATGCTAAATGGTATTTGTGGCATACTATATGCAGCATAATAAGGATTAGGTGCAAATGGCATATTAGCAAACTGTGCTTTCATGTTCTGTGTAGACATAGCATTAACAGGCATGGGAGGCATGACATTCATATTAAAAAATTGAGGTTGCACATACATGGAAGTAAACATGTAAGATTTGCAATTAACAGACAGAAGATTTATACTACCACACTTGACACAGATTTTTCTAGGAGCATATTTAACAGGTGTGTAGTTATTGTGTTTGTTAATCCCTACTTTACCATTCCTATTGTTTTTCCTTTTAGTCTCTGTTTTTACCTCAATGTTTTCAAGTCTGTCACTTAACTGTTTGACAGTCATGTGACCAACATTAGCCTTTTTCCCTTTCTTAACTTGACTCGACTCTCCTGAAACAAAGTTCTTGGAAACATACCCATACTTCTCATTCAACTTAACTAGTTTGGCTTTACTGATGGGCTTGCTCACAGCCGACGGATGATGATTTTCATCATTCGACGGATAACACTTTTTGTTATCCGACGGATGATCCTCATCATCCGTCGAGTCTACATCTGTTAGCAGTCCATCTACCAAATTAGGTTCTAGTTTCTCTTTCTCCTTTTCCAGGCTTCATCACAGAAGGACTCGATTCCTTGAACTTTGGTGATTTGAGCATGAACATCCCTGGATGTTTTCCATGCTTTAATCACCTCTTGTTCACGCTCGAGCCGCTTCTTCAATATTTCTTCCTTCTTTAAGGACTCAGTTAATTCCTCCTTACCAATCTTACACTCAATTCTTAATTTCTCAAAATCAATAAACTGAGACTCAAGCACATTATTCCTCTCACTCAAAAATAAATTGTTTTCTTTGATTTTAGCATTTTCTTTAGTAAGAGACTTAAGTGTAACACGTAAATGATATAACTCAGTAGACATGTCATTAATGGCATCATTACACTCAGCTTTAGATAAATGTGCAAGGTTTGTAGTAATTACCTGTTTGCTTGAGAAACTTGTTTCTGTCTCATCAGACTTGGCCATTAGGGCTAGATTGACATAGCTGACATCTTCATCTTCATCCAGACCATCTGCTGCCTAGTCATTTTCTTGTGTAATAAAAGCCCTTTTCCTTTTGCTTGAGTAGATCAAAGTATTTTTTCTTATAATCCACAGACTCAAATTTTTCTTACTGGAATCTGACTTCCTACACTCACTGGAAAAATGCCCTGCCAAGCCACATTTGAAATATTTAAATTTTGATTTATCCACCATGTTTCTATTTGGCTTGGCTGCTCCAAAGTTCTTCTTGAACTTGAGCTTGGCAAATCTCCTGGAAAGAAATGTTAGGTGCTCATCAATGTCCTCCATGTCATCTTGGCTCAATGAATCTTCACTCTCTACTACAAGCCCCTTGCCCTTGTTCTCACAGACCCTTGAAGTTGATTCAACAGCTTCCATCTTCACTTCCTTCTCCTTTTCCAACTCAGCAACTAGTGCAATGGATCCTCCTTTCTTCTTTCCTCTCTCCATCCTTTCATCCTGCTCTATTTCAAGCTCATAGGTTTTCACGATGCCATACAGTCTCTCCAAAGTAAACTCCTTATAATCCTGTGAGTTTCTTAATGAGACTGTCATTGGTTTCCATTCCTTTGGAAGAGATGTAAGGAATTTCAGATTGGAGTCTTTTGTCTGATAGACCCTTCCATGCAACTTTAGAGCATTTAGTAGTTTCTGAAACCTACTAAAGATGTCAGTGAGAGACTCACTTTCTTCATTATGAAAATGCTCATATTGCTGAATTAGGAGCTACATCTTGTTTTCTCTAACTTGCTCAGTGTCATCACAGATGATCTGTATTGTATCACAAACTTCCTTGGCAGTTTTGCAGTTGATAATGTTGTCAAACATATCTCCATCAACTCCATTAAACAGGATATTCATGGCCTTTTTATCCTTCCTGACTTGTTCAATGTCAGGATCAAACCATTCATGCCTTGGCTTGGGGACTGATGGCTCGTTTACCGTTGCAGCTCTCATTGGAACATGAGGGCCTCTTTCTATGCAGTCCACATATGACTCATCTTAAGAAAGCATGTGAAGATGCATCTTTACTTTCCAATGATGGTAATTATCTTTATCCAGAAAAGGGATCTTGACTCCAACATCATTCTTGTTCATCTTGTTGTATTGTTTTGATCTTTAAACTCTTTGTAAGTTAAGAGCTTGCTCTGATACCAATTGTTAGTCCCTTAACAATATGACAAGAATTACAAAAGGGGGGTTGAATGGAATTCTCGAAACTTTTTCTTGAAATAAAATGTTCAAACTCGAATATAAATATAAGTGTATTGATTAGCACAATGCAAAATAAAAACTTAAATGAATCAAAACACAAGTAATTAAAAACAAGAGTCTTTAAAAACTTTCGGGTGGATTTGAATGATTCCACCAGAGATATATAATATATATCGAGAGAACTCTGTATGCAAGAATGCTCACAGCTGCTTACAAATATGAACTACTGAGAATACAGAGAAATGCTAATAATTCTGCTTACAAATATTTCTCACTTTTTGTATCTCAGATCTATGTTTCTATTCGCTACTTCTTGGTTTATATATTACCAAGATTACAAAGTCAAAAGACAGAATCATTATAAAAACTATCCGGTCTAATGCTTTGCTACTTTGTTCTCTATTACCCAGTTAATAGGCTTCCTCATTCCATTTGCATACACTTCGACGCATGTGACTATGCTGTCACTGTCAACTGATATTTGAATTCTTTATTCGTTGAGTTCATGATCATCCGTTGATGGCTTTATTGATCATCCGTCGACTGCTATATTGAACATCCGTTGATAGCCATTTGATCATCCGTCGATGGCTTTGTCAATCATCCGTCGGTAGCTATTTGGCACTTGACTTCATTTCATTTATGCAGAATTACAAGACATCATTTATGTACAATTAATCAACCTATTCTACATATCTAGTTAAAGTCAATCATGACTTATATGCTACTACAGAATCTATACAAAGGTGTATGCAGAAATGTGCTACAGACTCATTATTATATAAGCTACTCACTCGATGGATAATAAGTCATCATCCGTCGGGACTGTAATGAGTTATCCGTCGGGACTATAATTCTTATCCGTCGAGTGCTATATTATTTCACTAAGTAAAATCTACTTAGGTGTTTTGTTCATGTAATCATCAAGTACACAACATATGCACAACAGCCACACACTAAGTCATCGAAACAAATCAACTAAAGAAATCCATAAATAAATCCGCTAGAACCCCACAGTAACGATTAGCCCATGATCGGACTCATCATTAACGTGGGTTCCGATGAAAGTACGGTATAATAAACGTAGTCTTTATAAACGAATAATAAACAAAGTATGAAACAAGAGTATAGGATCAAGAATAAGAAATCTAGCATCCAATGTTACAACTTAAACAAAGAATCACAAGCTAAAACTAGATCTTCTTCGCCTTGGTTGAATTGTGCTAAAACGGTCTTCTTATGCCTTCTCCTTGTGATCTGGTATGTCTCCTTGCGCGCTGACCTCCTGATTAAAATTCCGACTTCTTCATTTTTCCTTGCTGATTTGAGCTGGTCTTCCACGAGTTTTTATTCCAACACCTCCCTAACACCAAATTAGCACCAAAACAATGCTAATTCACCTAATTACCTGAAGAATGCCTGAAAATGCAAAAATACTAGAAAATACATTAGAATACCAACAACTTGAGTATAAATACACCAATTCAAAATTTTACGTAGCGTAATAAAGTGTCATAAATGCCACTCAACAGTATACGTACACGAAATGAAATGGATCCTTAACGATTCAGGTTTGGATTAGGCATTCATGTCGCGAAACAAAAGTACACGACACAAAAGTACACGAAACGAACGAATTGCCGGCTTTATAAGAAACACAAGTAAGTTTCCAATTGTTTAAGGGTACAATAAGCATTTTAAGGTGCTTATAAAATATAATTTTATAATTTATTTTAATAAAAATTTAAACATTTTACTTTTCTATAAAAAAAATTATAAAAATAATTTACATAACTACACTTTATATGCAATTTAAAATACGTATTATACACCCTGTCATGTAGATAAATAATTAGAATTGATGAGGAGTACTGTTTCTTGTCATGACAATGCATGTATAAACAAAACGTACCATTCGTCTCTTCTCTTTGAAGTTGAAGGTAGACCATTAACAGAAAGTAAGTTCATTAGTTTCCTTTCGTCAATGGAAGATCTGTGCCTTTTAACATATATTAATTTCAGCATTAAATCGACATATTTTTTCTTGAAAAAAAGTATATGACATTGACGAGGATTGTCAATTACATGATCAATTGCCGAATTTGACAGTATTATAATTTTTGAAATGATTGAAACAACATAAATAGTAATATAATGTAAAATTAGTGCGTCTCTTTATCAACTTACAAATAAGATAAATCTAGTCAACGCCACAATACTTCTTGGTGAGTGGTGTCGGCCTGAATTCTTTATAAGATACTAGCTTACGGCCATGCCAAGCACTAGTCTTAATTAATATTTATATATTTTATTTATTTTTATTTTTTATAATTTTATCAAAAAAAAATTATTTCATTGTGTATAATTTCAAGTTAGGTTCAAATAGTACAAATATAATATGATTGATGAGATCTTATTCATAAAAAATAATGTAAATATTTGTTGTTGATAAGACCTGATAACTTATATGTATTTTTATAAATAATAATATAAATATTTGTTGTTGACGGGATTCGAATCTGAAAACTTGTAGAGTGTATTTTTTTAGTATTTGAATCTAACGGCTTTGATTATTTAATGAAAAATATCCGACGGTCGTGATGGAAATGGATAACCAAATTACAAATTATACCACCTCCCTGTTATTATTATAGTATAGTATAGACTGATGATTCCATGTGTGAGTATGTTTAATTAATAAAAAAGAGGCAGAAATGAGCTTATAATTTATATAACCAAAATTTAAATTTGGATTTTTTTAATGCGAACTCAAGTTCAAGAAAACTTGCCAACGGTTTAACTCGTTGACATTAAAAAAACTGCATTTGAAAGTAAAACTGTGAATATTTTTGACAAGTTAAAAAACTGTGATTAAACATATACAATTTTATTAAATTAAGATATCATCCGTTGGAAAAATTTAATTTATGATTTGTACACCAACGTCATTGCAGTTGGTTATGTTTGTCAATATGGGGCGCTTATTGGAACATAACGTCTCGAAAAATATGGAGTAAATATAAATAAATAAAGATAGAGTAATTAATTGGCCTTGATGTCAATTTGGATATATAGATACTAACAAATTGACACCCATATTCAATAAATACGTATATAACGGTGATGTCAGTTCATAAATTTTCCACGACAATATGCCCATCTGCTTTTAGCATTTAGGTCGCAATTTGGTACTACTGGCATGAGTTTTAAATAACGCGATTCTTACGAATAATTGGAATTTGTTATTCCGTTCTCATCTTTCTATATATTAGTATTATATTGGTTTTTTTTCCTGCACCGTTTTAAATAATTTTAACTGATACCATAATTTTTGTGTATGTAAGAGATCTATCATTATTAAATAATAATAAAAGCGAAAAATGAGCCTAAATTTTTTAATTCTTAACATGTGTCTTAAACTTCTTGGAATAGAAAAATTTATTACATATCCAACTATACAAACCGTACCCGATATATATCTCGTGAAATAAAATTCGGGGATAATAAAATTTACGCAAATCATGTCCCTATCTTATATGGATGACAATTTTACTCCAGCTGACAAATAGCCGAACCGTTCCAATCTGTTTGAATTTTCTCGAACCCGATTTTTTGAATTTAGATCCGGATTTAGATTCAAAAGAATTTTGATCCGGTAAGTTGGAAAATCGCTGATAATTAAATTTAATATATCTGACGCCAATAATGAACTACATAAATATATAAAATACTATTTTTCCCAGTTAAATCTTTTACTTACATTTAGGAAAACCTCGCCACTATATCAAAACTTTGTTTGCTATTACAAATTTCGTATTCTTAACATTAAAAAAAATGTGTTAGCTATTATATTGTTACAATTATATAATTATATTTATTTTTTAAATTATTATTTTTAAAGTATCCGAATAAAATCCAAATCCATCAGAAATCCGAGAAAACCCGACGAATCAAATTTGGGTCTTTAGTTTTAATACCCAGACCGAACCGGATCAGATTTTGGGACATATGAGCTTGTTATATATAATTTTGGTTATTATTTATTTTTGAAGTAATATAAATTTCGACTATTAACAAATATAGTTTAATAAAATGTACAAAATGTGAAATTATTTGAGAGTAAACATAACTTTCAAGGAATCATATTTCTAGCCTGTTTATGAAAGGCCCAACTTCATTCGAAACCTCATGGTTGAGGCCCAATAATCAATTCGAATTAAAAGAACCAAAAAGCCCAATTCATCCTACCCCTCTCTCATCTTTCATCGTATTTGTTAAATAATCGAACCCATCAATTGAATTGATTTTTTAATCGGAGACGCTGATTATAAATTCACCTGAGATTACATACAATATATACAAATCATGTATCATCCATCTCGCGGTGGCGTTCGCGGTGGCCGTGATCGTAAGTCTTCTTAGCACTTTTTTTATACATATTTTAGGGTTTGTTTGTTTTAGATCTAATTTTATATGAAATGTTGTTTTAATTGATTTTTAATTTGTTGAATTTCTTTTGCCAAGTTGTATGTGTATGTAATTGTTCTGTTATGAAATATTGATAAGTTTGGACGGGGAAGGTTTTGCCACTAATTCTCGAGTTTTCGCAAAAAGATTATTGTTTAGGTTTTGTTAGGTAAAAATGTTGTAAACTTTTGCTATAAGCTGAGGTTGGGGTAGTTCTCCGTACTTTGGGAGAAAGGATATTGTTTAGGTCTTCTGACCGTAAATTTGTTGTTCTAGATACCGAGATGGTTTTAGAAAAGAAATAAAGCGGAATTTTCCAGTCACTTATCTTTGACCTTAAGCATTTTAGCTATAGAATATATTTAGGGAGTAATGAAGGGACTATAAACTTCTGTGCTTGGTTTGCCTTCTAGTGGTTTTCGATTATCCTAAACTTTTGATAGTGAAATTGCAAGAAGTTTTTTTGCTCATCTTTCCTTATAAGACACCGTGGTCCGTGGACATGAGATTACTGCATGAACATTCTATCTCTTGGAAATTGAAAATGCACATTATTTTATGACTTTTGTGTGTGTATATATATTTATACATTTGTTTATCTCTTGGAATACGTGTAATCAGTGTAATGCCTTAAACCTTAGTTGTATTATTGTGTGAAAAAGAGAAAAAAGACATTGCATTTTCCATTTCTTAATATGTGTAATATTTACAAAGTGGACTATTAAAATGGGATTGAGGTAGGAGCAAATATGTTTGGTTGGCATATAGGAAGTAACTTCCTATAGGAAGTGGTTACCAAATACCAAGGGCAGGGTAAGTGGCTTCCCATATTTTACGGGTATTAAAATTCCTTGGAAGCTGCACTTCCCTAGCTGTTTCTAACCAAAAAATCTGATAAAATGTACTTCCTAGGTATTTTAGTTTCTTGGGTATTAAAAGTGCAACAACACAAGCACTTAATGGAGCAAGGCCACAAATGCTTGAGCTTATACTAAATGTTGTAGCCAGATATCTTTATTGTTCATAGATAAGAGAGAGCCTTTATAATAATTAGTAGGAAACTTGGTGTAAATGTTTTTGTCTTAATGTTATATACGTGGGGCTAGGACTTTTCGGTACACACTTTAAGGTACTTTGACCGCATAGTTAAAATCATTTTTTTGAAAATATTTTTATTTATAAATTATAACTTCAATATCATATTTTTATTTACAAAATTTTGAAAAAAATATTATGTTAACTATGCGGTCAAAGCTCCTTAAAGCTTGTTCCAATAATTCAAGCGACCATTGAAATGAAATAGTGGGAGTAATTAAATATGTAAGTTAATTATAATATGCCCAATTGTTTTGCCTAGGTCCTTTAGGTTGTGTTACTTAAGGTTTTGTTCTCCATATAAGTGATGTTGATCCTTACATATTATGCGGGACTTATATTATTGAATTTTAAATTAAGCCTCTTTGTTTATGTGTTGAGATCCATTATTTTTCCTCCCTACAGCAGTCGGGAAATTCTAGTCATAGTTTTTTTTCCAGCAGTTGAGTCACCCTAGTCTATTTATGTACCGTTTTTACTCTATAGTCTCTTTGGTCATTTCTCCGTGTATCAACAAGTTCAATGTTTATGATATGCAGAATTCAGCTGGGATGATGTAAAGGCCGATAAACATCGAGAGAACTACTTGGGTCACAGTCTGAAGGCACCTGTTGGAAGATGGCAGAAAGGTATATTCCTGTTAATCCTTGCTATGTAAAACAGCTAGATATGATAGATAATAATATCTTACTGTATTCGGAGGCATGGCTATGTTGAGTATCAATAAGAGTATCATCAGCTGTATTATAGGATACCCAACGATGGTAAACACATTGGTGTCTCTAGTCTTTAAATGCATGAAAGAATTAGATGTACTACTGAAGTCTTTATCAGCCATCTAATGATAGTAAATGTCATATGTAATTTCTCATGTGAGCATAAATAAAAGTACTTAAAATTTTTCCTTCGAACAAGTCAAAGTTGCAGATATATTTTGTTCGACAGAAAGATTGATCAGATAAAATGTAAAAACTAAGGAAAAAGGATTCAGTCTTCAGGGGATTATATATTAACGTTCAACCCAGTTGCAAATTTAGGGGGGGGGGGTGTCCTGTGGGACTACTGACCCAACTTGAATTTATCTTGTTTATTAGTTATATGAATCGGCAAGCCCATTTATATATGTGTATATGTTTGTATGTATATATTTATATTATGTACATATAAGATAAGGGCCGGTCCTGATGATTCGGAGGCCCAGTGCGAAATATTTCTGAAGGCTCCTTACAAAACGATGTTAAAATCAGTAGTAAAAAGAAGAAAAGGAGTTTTAGCTGGAAATGCTTACAGCTAAAATTGACACCATACCAAAACTACGTATTTGAAGAAATTCTACAAAGTGCTAATAGACGGCAGGTGTGTGTACTATCTTCATTCAATCTATATTGGATTGAATTTGAAAGATACATGACCGTTACATATTCTACAAACTTTTACAATTGGTCGAACACTTTTTACACATGTAGCCAAACATGAAGTAGTGAATTGTTTTTATGATTGTTTACTACTCCATAATATTATAAATTGCTTATAAACTCTCTACACATAATGTCCTATATATGTTCTCTCATATGTTTATCTCTTAATAATTATTTTTTTACTCTACTTTTGTATATATTAATACCAAAATATTAAATTTTGGACCCCACTTGATTTGGTACAGGTCTCCTCTACTGTTTTAATCTAGTAAGTTGCCTATTGCGCGTGAGGAAGAGCTTGTTTTAGCCTTCGAAGAATTTTTTCTTTAAACTTATAGGGCTCTGAAATTTAGGGGTGGAGCTCAAAAATCAGAGCTTGCATTGTTTGCACTCAATAATTATGCACGTTGCTGCTACTTGTTTGAATGCAGTATAGCAATAGTTATTGATTCTTTTAACATTAATTTTTATTTTACTTTTTAGTTGGCTATTTTTTTATTACATTCCTTATTTCACACCCTTTACTAGATGCAATGTTATTATTACTAAAATGTCAAATAAAACAGGGAAAGATCTACACTGGTATGCTAGAGATAAAAAATCTGAGAGCTTGAATATGGAGGCTGCAAAAGAGGAAATTCGAAGGATTAAGGAAGAGGAGGAGCAGGCTATGAGGGAGACGCTGGGCTTAGCTCCCAAGCGTTCTTCACGACCTCAAGGAAATCGGCTTGATAAGCATGAATTTTCAGAACTTGTTAAAAGAGGATCTACAGCAGAAGACTTGGGAGAAGGTCATGCCGAGGCAGTGCAGGTCCAAGGTTTTGGCTTTTCCAGGTTTGACTAATGCAATAGTGTTTCTCGTTCTATTTAAATTTTATAACTCATTGATGAATTTTTCTCTGTTCCAACAAGTTCTGTTTGCCAATCTTTAGTTGATGTGTGACATTGACAAAGAAACTATACTGGTGTTGGTTTATACCTGCACAATCATCATTAGTATTGATAGGCTCTAATTAGAAATAAATAATTATTTCATTAGTTTTTTACTCTTTCATATTTGTATTAGTTTTAGATTGGGAATCTATTTTCGTTTTTTATGTCACATACTGTGATAAATTTCAAATATCTTAAACCCTTTTGTGTTACAGAATACCTAAAAGTTTTGAAGAAGCAGGATCGCTGAAAGCTAATCTGAATGCCGAGACACTCCCTCCTTCAAGAAAACACGAAGAAGAGTTGGAAGATGAAAGTGTGCGAAAGAAAAGGAAGCATGAAGAGAAGAAACACCAGAAACATGAAGAGAAGAAACACGAGAAACATGAAAAGCGTGAGAAGAGACATACCCATGATTCAGTTAACAAAATGAAGCATTTTCGTGATTCTGATGACGGGAGGAAACAGAAAAAAGACAAGGAAAAAAGACGACATGGTTCTGACTAAACCATTGTAATTTTAAACACACTTTGTCTAAATACTATTCAATGTACTATTCCTTTTCAACGTTTAAACACAGTGTTTATCCGTATTATTCATTTGTTGTGGTGCCTTACAAATGTTTTTTTTGATACCTACTACTACTATCATAGTATGTGGAGTGAACCATGGCTAATACCACAAGGATTTTACGTTACTATTACAACCTGTACATAGAGTTATGATAATAACCGATACTTTCTTGATAAATATACTTGAACTTATATACAACTAGTAAATGTGCCCGCTGGCATATTAAGTTTTCAAAATTTTTGTAGTTATTTTTTTTGAGGCAATTAATTGTATAATAATTAAAGTATTAATCTAAAAGAGAACTAATTTTTTTTATTGCAGATTAATAGGTTATAAAAATATGTTAACATAACTTTAAATCATATAATAACATAGAGTAGTACATCAATTAATCACTTTATTTTTCTCATTACAATTTTAATATATTTTTTTAATATAATCTTGTCAATTAGCACATATTCAAAGTAATAATAATAAGAATTTGAACTTAAATTCCAACTAATAAAATGGAAAATCGAGAAAATATTATTGAATTTCTTATTAAAATGTAGAAAATAAAAAATGGAGTAATTTAATTGATATATTAATGTCTTCAATAGTAAAAAATAAATAACAGGTAAATGTGACAACATTAATTTCAATAGTTGGGGGTTACTATATTTGTTAATGAGCTATAGAACTTTTGAAGCTCCCCAAGTCAAACAGAGGAGGTAGAGTCGTAATCTACCACAATCAGCCAAACATCCACTTTTCAGAGGTATTCCATTTTCTGCTTTCTTTTGTTTTCAAGTTATTTGTTTTAATTGAATCTATTGTGTATATTGATGGATTTAAAAGATAATCAAATCAGTTTTATTTGTCCAAATGCAGCCTTTTATGAGAATGGTGAATTGGTATGTGTATGTAAAACTTTTTAAATTCACATGAATTAGATTAAGTATTTTTTGCTTATTATAGAATTGTTATTATTCCAGTTCCCCCGTTGCCTTTTTTTGTCGATTGTTGTCGATCTTTGCCTTCACATGTGAAACTTCATGGTCCTCCGTTAATGGTGTGGACCGGCAAGTATGTGAAGGAGAGAAAGAGTATCTCCGAGTTGACAAATATGATGTCCTTTTACGGTATTAAGCCGTACCACATGGTGCTTATGACTTATGAAGGTGAAGGTGATTTTAAGTTCCAGGTATATAATCCATATGCAGCGGAGATGATTTATCCAACGCATGCATTGGGTTTGGACTCGCTTTTGAAACCTGTTGAAGTTGATAAACTTGCTTCCAATTTCTCTTATAATGCTCGTAGTAATTTTGATGGTGTAATCATTTAAAGATTAAAGCAGAACATGTTCTTGGTCAAATGTTCACAGAGGTAAAAAAACCATATGAATCATAAATACCGTTAAAAAATTATCAGGCATTAATATTGAGTTTTATACAGGTATTTTCAGAAGAGGGCTGTGAAATGATTGGGTTGGATGATAACTCTAGCTCTTTAACTTTATGTTTTGAAGAAAAGAAGTGGGAAATTGTTGTAAATTCTGATGGAATAGGTTTGTCGAAGAAACCAATATATCAGTTGGGGATTTAGTTGTCCTAAAAACTACGAATGAGTATTTGAAGTACAAAGTCTGTATATTTCAATCAAATTATCTTTGCGAGGGTCCTGCCTGTGGAGGTATGTTTTCTGTATACATGCAAATGTGAATAATTACTATTTCAATTTTAACTTTGACACTTAAATGTATAGGTGGCGTCAACAGTCTCAAAGGTTGCTGTAAGTTTTTTAAGTTGATAACAGATCATACTTTAGAATTTGAATAATTGGTATGGCTTCTATGCAACTGTCATTTTTTTAATATTTCATATGTTTGAAACATATTCTAATGTAATGGGTATTAAATTCAGGAAGTTCCGCATATCTTTGTTTCCAAGTATGGAAGTGGGATTGTAAAAAATCTGCACATTTCACTTGGTGGTTCAATGACTTCCAAATTCAAGTTTTGTCCAGTTGAGAAGAAGATATAGGAAATGCATCATTTTTAAAAAAATATGCGATTAAAGAAGACTATTGGATTGTGTTCAATTATACTTGTAATTCATCATTTGAATTGTCAGTTTTTGACACAGAAGGGATGAATCACTTCCGTGATTCCACAGGGAACTATAGATTTGAAGATTTTATGTTTCCCCCATCTGATGCAGAGGTTGTTGATATAACAGATAGCATAGATGTTGTTTCTGAAGGTAATACAGTCTTTTTACGGATATTTACATATGCATGATTCTTTAAATTGATAATAATTTATTTATGCTTCATGTAGAAATTCATTTTGATATGGATTCCAACACTAACTCTGATAGCAACAACGCTAGTGATAGTAGTGAAAGAAGTGAAGGTATTTTATAAAAGTAATCCTTTTCACTTTAAATGAATATTAAACTAAAGTTACTAAACTACTATGATTGTAGAAGATGTTAACGCTATTGATGATGAATTGGAGATGTTGACCTTTTATGTGACAATTATGAAGTCACACTTGTATTACATTTTAATCATTTTTATATTGAGTTACCATAACAGAATTTCTCTATAACAGTACATTGCACCCAGACTTGCACCAGTTTACAGTCTCTGGAATAAAAAGGACTACTATAACTCTGACGATGGGTGGTAATCAGTGGCTGGTTGATGCTTTGAGGAGTGAAAGGCAATGTCGCTTCTCGGTTGGATGGGATGATTTTGTCCGTGACAACAATATTCGGAAAAATCATATGTTGGTTTTCCGGTATCTGGGAGAGTTTCTCTTTGAAGTAAGAAAGCTCTGAAATATTTATTATGGCCGTACTTTCAATCAAAACTATTATCTCCATTTCATTTTAATTTGAACTAGTACTTAAATTGAACTCAGTATTATTGAAATTGATGTCAGTAACTGTTCTAAACAAATATTGGTGTTAGTGTTCGATTAACTTAGATATGTTATGAATGTAATTGTAGTATTTTCTACAAATCTGTTTTTACTGTTTTCTGTTTTTATAAATAATACAGATTTACGTCTAATGTTTAATTGAGAATAACCGACAAATAGAATATAAAAACCTTAGTTGAAGTAACACAATAAAAAGTAGAGAAAACCATTAATGTTTTGTACATAGAATTTTATTGTAAAAAGTTAATAGAAACTTTACGGTGGTCATAAGTACATAAATTTAGACTGGGAAAATATATCAATGGCAAATAGTAGCTTCCATCATAGAACTTGAGAAACAAATTATTGATTCATTGAAGATGTTGATTGCTATAATTGACAGTTGTCATACCTTAGTCAAGGTTGTAACTTAGGTTATTAATTAAAATTAGGAAGTTTGAGATTGTAGATTACCTCAATACATGATTCTGGTAAAGACCTCGGCGGGATTTCATTATCACTCTGGGGAACATACATTGACTACATCTTTTGCATCATACACAGTAGATTTGAAGTGAATGTTCTCATTTTTTATGAGTAACTTAATCATGTAGACATTGCCGTCAAGACTTTTCAGTATGGTTGGAATCATTTTTCCATTCTTCTACTAAACATAATTACAAATTCAGTGGCATCATCTTAGTTTAAAAAATTTAGTGAATATCTAGAATTTAGTTATTACTTTCTTACAGTTTACCTTGTCAAATATTTCATCAACATCTTGGAAATAACATTTCTGGCCAGCATGATTTTCTAGTATACCACCAATTTCCCCGGTATCGTTAAAAGCGTCAACAACCACTTCAAACCTGGTGGTTGTAATTTGGAGGGAAAAACGTAATAATATATAAAGTATGAAACTGCTAATTATTGATTAGTTTTCTATCCATAGAGTGTTTGATATTACCATTTAAAAGGAAAGGGAACATTTCTTTGACATGTTGTGCAAAATTGCATTTCGTCCCCCAATATAGTCGTATTGTAGCAAGACGAACACATGTGCCTAAACCACTTTTCAGAAACCTTGATATCTTTCACGGTCAACTCACAGTAAACTTTTTTCTTAAAACAAAATATAATAGGTTAGGTATGTACACTTAGTCCGATAAATTAATTGAATAATGCCGGAGGGAAAAATACCTCTATGTAATCTTCACCAAGTTCTTTGATCTATTTTACTGTGAGTATTTGTGGTGGTTCGTTCCTTCTTATAACCTTGTGCACATCAGCGAACATTGGTTGTTTTAACCTGTTCATCACAACAGGTTAAACTGTTCCTATAAGTGAAATATCTTAATAATAAAAACATGTTCGTTTGGGAAACTATACATTTCCCTCATCTGAAGGACACTATGGTGTTGGGAGTTCAAATAAAATTGAGTAGCTCCAATGTTAGAAATATTAATTTCCCCTAAGAAAATAACAAAAATGTTAGTGTAGGTATGGTATATTGTCAATTACAACTACTTGAACGTAATTAACCTTGCCATTCAGTGATTCGTGCTGATGATATTATAATTATAAGAGGATATTCAAAATCAGCTTGAAGGGTGTCTTCAAATTCCTCAGCAAAAACATCTCAACATGTAACACGAACAGAGGTGTTTCCATCAGTCAAATGGAAATTTATCTGCGTCTGAGGCTGGTTCAGTTTGTTGGTGAACCTTGCTAGTCTGAGTTGTGGATCTTGAATGACACCAAGAACATCTGTGTATTTTAATGAACAAAAACTTAAGCAACCAAAATTTAGTGTACAAAATTTATGTGAAATAAATATGATGATAAATCACCTGTTAGATAAGTTGTTTGCTTGGACAAATCCTTCAAATCACCTAGATCATAAAAGTCAAAAACCGCGCTCTCTATGCAAACATCATTTTCGTGATATTCGCGAATCTTCATCTCCTTTGAAAAACAATATGGATTTCTTTCATGACGCACCGAAATTTGTCCTCAGGTTTATAGTCTTTCACGGTAAAATTATTGAATAAGTAAATATTTCCTACTTCTATTGCGGCTTCCAGAGGATCAAAAATATTTACAGGAATATGATGATAAGTCACCTGTTAGATAAGTTGTTTGCCTGGACAAATCCTTCAAATCACCAAGATCATAAAAGTCAAAAACCGCACTCTCTATGCAAACATCATTTTCGTGGTATTCACGAATCTTCGTCTCCTTTGAAAAAACAATATGGATTTCTTTCATGACGCACATGAATTTGTCCTCAGGTTTATAGTCTTTCACGGTAAAATTATTGAATAAGTAAATGTTTCCTACTTCTATTGCGGCTTCCAGAGGATCAAAAATGTTTCCAGGAATAGATGCATGTAATCTACAACGCCGAAGTGAAGTAAAAAGAAGTCTTATGAGTTCTGCATATTACTCTAACTATGAACTATTATAGTTTATGGGTTACATACCTTGCTATCCAACAGTAATAGGTTAAAGCCTTTGAAAAGTTCTTCTTTCTTGGTGTATCCTCTCCAAATATTCATGACTCTACCTAGAACTTTCCAATCATATTTTCCTTTCCTAAGATCTTTAAACAAATCATACTTGCGTGTTCCCATTAGACTTTGTTATTTTGAAAGTGGGATTTGAATCTTTTATATTTTGTTTTGTAAATGTGATTTGCTTCATTTGTTAATTTGTTGTACATTTATATTAATTCCATCTCGGATTTAATGTGCAAGCCTAATATAAGCGGAAAGTAGATATTTGTCATGTCAAAATAATTAAATGGAAATTGCTGGTTTTCAAATCAATCCTTATAGTCTGACATCTAAAAAACATCGTACTTGAAAAAGAGGAGGAAATGTTAAAATATAGACTGAAAATCTGGGGTACGATATTATGAAATATCCCAATATAGTACATAATAACCGAGAATCAAAAGAGGGTAAATATCATCCCAGGGTTTCACTTCCATAAATTTCTTCAACATTTGAAAAACCTGATATATTTCCGCTTGTTGGCAAAGAATCCAGCTGTCATGATTAACAGAAATTTAGAACTTTTACCATTAATTATGAAACTTGGAAATTATTTTACTTTATAAAATATGAATATTACCTTTCTAGGACTTCATTATCTTAATAACATGAACATTCTCCTCTATCTCACATTTAACTGCTGTCTTATTCTTCCACCCACGAGTCCGGTTTGAGGATTTTCTAGTAGGAGGGTTGACATAGTCAGGAATCTTGGAAAACTCATTCTACTAATATGGATAAGCAAATATAGAAATGAAGAGCTTCATAGACAATATTATGACACAGTTTATTATACAAATGAATTTATGTTTCATGATTATATAATTACGGTTACCGTAATGTTCGTTAGCTCTTGCATTTCAGGACTGGAAGGCTCAATTGGATGTATACTTATTGTCACCTCCTGGGGAAATATAACTCAATAGTTTGTAATTACATTGCAGTTATAAATAGATATGGAGGATAAAAAAAGTTGTTGGTCTATGTAATAACTTACTATGGTGGTATTAATCTCTTCAATATCTGGGCTTAAAGGCTCATTTGGATTGTGACTGTGTGTGATTTCCTGGGGAAGGCGGATTGACTTAGCAACAAAAACATTCGACCGGTTCTTTATATTATCTTCATTAGGGAGAAAAATTATAATATACTTCTTATTAACCATCTCCTTAAGAACTTGTGGGAAGCGGTTTTCATCACCAGTCTGCAAAAAAAAAGAAGATACTACTAACTGATATGAGTTTACAGTTATGTTAACCATTCTGCATTGTTCTACCTGGCGGTTTTCATTCTCAATTTCATAAACATCCTTTGCCAGTTATTCTTTGAAGTTCATCATCCGGGAACATAATAGCAACAAAACCAGTGTCATCGGCACATACAGTTGATACTTTAAACCAGCATACCATAAAATAATGTTTAATTTTTTTGGCTATTAAATTAATATTCAATTCAATACTAAGAAGATATGAATAATATTTCTATTTTAAGTTATTTGCCTCTTATCTGGACATGGCAAATTCCTTTTGCACTCCGGGCATCGATAACAGCCTTGTTCAAGAAACACCTCGTTATCACATTTAACGTGAAAATTCTCATACCAATTACATTTTTCATTAATTGTCTTCACAGTTACGTGGCATATAACCTTTCCCTGCACATAAATTAGCCCTTTCAAAAGGAGGAATTGCTAAATTGTTCTAACTGAAATATGTAACTTATACAAATGTAAATTATGTTATAAAAAACCTCAATAAATTCTTCAGTAAATTGTTTTACTTGCTTCAATGTGTAGATGGTAGTCAATATCATCTCTGACATGCAGCTTCTCTATCCTATATTTTGTACAACAACCTTTAGATAACTATTTCTATTACATAATTATATGAACTAAAATGAATTAGAGGGCGAAAACAATATAACCTTTTAAGAAGCATTTGTACACTACCGTGTGGTGGATTGATATAGAACCTTGTTGCCGGATAGTTAGTTAAGTAGATTTTCTTTGTGGCTAGAGTTTCATTGACAAAAATTATGTATAAGTAAAAAAATAAATGAACTGGATTTAATTTTACGTAACATGAGATTATAGCTTCATACTTATTTACTTTGACACTTTCCAGGACTAAAACTACTTATTATTCGACAAAACCGTCCAAAGCTTTCTCAAAAGATTTTCCAAATTCATTGAAAAGGGTAACATTAACCTCATCCCTACAAAATTAATACAGGGTATCATTAATATCCAGAAACCTAATACTTTCAAGAATTTATATTAAACAGTGTACCTTCCATCAACATGACAAATTTGACATGTAGTTTAGTATTTTCATCCTTAGCACAAACAACCCTTACAATAGACGTTTGCACTGTTCCAGCAATATCTGATCAATTAAGATGTACACATTAATTCCTTTCTACCCAAACCAAGAGGATTTATATGAAACATCGTATGAAGTATAAATAGTAGTTGTACCGATTAAGAAATAATTATTTTCACTACAGACTTTAGGAATATCCTTCAGGGAAAATAGATCGAAAGCATAATCCTTGAGTAGACCAACACCAGTATTCAAAATCTTCATCTCAGTGTGGTTTTTAAAGTATAAATGTTTTTCATTTCGAACACATCTGTTTATCTCATCCCCGTTATATTTCATAACTTTAAAATTAGAAACTCTATATACTTGACCTTCAGTAAAAATAGTTGCAAAAGAACCTGCTATCTTCTCACTAATAAATGCGTGGATCCTACAACCCTATAAGCCAAAGAGAATCAGAAAATTGCAGATGTGGTTGGATATAATAGATATCTTTGAAAGAGAATATATGTATACAAACCTGGTCATCAATGAATAATATATTGAATCCACGGAACTCATTGGTTTTCCTATTGATTCCTTTCCACACGACTTGTGCTCTTACACGAATGGACCAAACTAATTTCTCAGTAGTAAGTTCTAACAAAGTGTGGTAGCTGTTTTCTATTTCTCCGTTTTGGTCCCTCGCATAGCTGTTGTCTTCAAATAAGATAATTTCTAAAAGTGAACGTGGTAAAGTGTGAGACATATGATACACCATCCATGTAAAGGGTTTGGACATATATTTTAGAAAAGTACAAAATCTTATATTTTAATTTAGTACAGACTTTTTTAAGTTGTAATACGAATAACCTCTTAATTTATATTATAGTATTCATGTTTGTAAAACATTGCGCAATATACTACACATAACAATAATAATGTGCATTGTGCTAAATATTTAAATGATATAAAACCTACACCATGTTTTAATACGCATGTGGAATATAATATTATGTTAATATAGAAAAATTGGTATTAAACTGAAAAATTACGATGTTTCACACTTAGTTGCCGCTTCTAAAAACCCTTGATACATCTATAGAACAAACTTAAAAGCAGACTACACAATTTTTTGCAGTATTTTGGTGTTTTTTTGGACAATTATTTCTCACGACAGATTAGAACCTTCAAATTAAAAGACAAATACATTGGAAATGTTGGATGCAACAATAAGATATTGTTTTATTAAATTTTAAACTTCTTTCAACAATTTTGTTACCAAGTAAAATTTTTAACAATTTTTAAAAAAACATTTGCATATAATTAATATAATAATGGTACTTATTAATACACTCTTGCTGATAATGTTAATGGTTATTATATACATTAAACTGGTCAATTGTTACATTGTATATTAACAAACTTTTCTATTTTATATATTCAAATGATAAAAAATTACACCGTTTATTGTTTATATTATATAGCTGTTAGTTCTAATAATTCCTCAGACATATATAATATAGAAATATAAGCCGAAAACCCTCTAGTTGGCAGTCAATGCTTAATTGGGGTGATTTTTTTGAAAACCAAAAAATTGAAATGTTAATTCTAAAGTCAGATACATGGGAAATGTTGATTTAATTTTAATATTGACTAATTTTTAAAATTCCAGGAATTTGGGTTAATCGGTAAATAGTAATTTGAAGTGCTAAAACGAAAAAATTGTAAAATTATATTGTGCTGTTCATGTTCGTATTTCAGTACAACTTATCACTACAACTTACAACCGTTACGTTATGTCTCACCAAGCAACTACAATAAATTTTTTCGTTAATATAACACTTTTATTATTGACTTTAATATTTTACGGTATTTAACATTTAGACATTGCTTCTATCAATTCCTCAGACATTTATAATATAGAAATATAAGCCGAAAACCATCTAGTTGGCAGTCAATGCTTAATTAGGGTAATTCTGTTGTTAACCACAAAATTGAAATGTTAATTCTAAAGTCAGATACATGGGAAATGTTGATTTAATTTTAATATTGACAATTTTTTAAAAGTCCGGGAATTTGGGTTAACTGGTAAATAGTAATTTGAAGTGCTAATACGAAAAAATTGTAAAATTATATTATGCTGTTCATATTCGTATTTCTGTACAACTGTGCATCACTGCAACTTACAACCGTTATATTATGTCTCACCAAGTAACTCCAATAAAATATTTCATTGATATAACACTTTACTTATTGAATTTAATATTTTACGGTATTTAACATTTTGACGTTGCTTCTATTAATTCCTCAGACATTTATAATATAAAAATATAAGCCGAAAACCATCTAGTTGGCAGTCACTGCTTAATTGGGGTGATTTCGTTGGTAACCACAAAATTGAAATGTTAATTCTAAAGTTAGATACATGGGAAATATTGATTTAATTTTAATATTGACTATTTTATAAAAATCTAGGAATTTGGGTTAACTGGTAGATAGTTATTTGAAGTGCTAATACGAAAAAAAATGTTAAATTATATTGTGCTATTCATGTTCGTATTTCAGTATAACTGTGCATCACTATAACTAACAACCATTACATTATGTCTCACCAAGCAACTCCAATAATTTTTTTTGTTAATATAACACTTTCAATATTTAATTTAATATTTTATAGCATTTAACATTTAGACATTATTTCTAATAATTCCTCAGACATTTATAATATAGAAATATAAGTCGAAAACCCTCTAGTTGGCAGTCACTGCTTAATTGGGGTGATTTTATTGGTAACCACAAAATTGAAATGTTAATTCTAAAGTCAGATATATGGAAAATGTTAATTTAATATTAAAATTAGATACGTCACATTAAAATTCAAATACATTGAAAAGTTTGGATGCAAAATAATAAAATATTATAATATTAACTTTCAAACTACAATTGTCTCACCACAACTTACAACTATTACATCTTAAGTCAGATGCATGGGAAATGTTTATTTAAATTATTTAAGTTGTTCAATTTATTTAATAACTTAAAAATATATAAATCAAATTATAATTCGTACTCGCACTTAAGTTTAATTATTTTTTATCATGGAAAAAGTAAATTAACAAAAAATTAAATAAATCCAGAAACATGTAGGAATACTATGCATAGTAACCTCTTCGTCATCACTTCTCTAAGTGGAACAGTCTGGTCTATGGTACATTTGTATATATGGATCCTTCCATCTAATATCGCTCTATTAAAAAAATATTAATTAACGTTAAGAAATTATGAATTTTAGAATTTTATAAAAACTCTTCTCATTTAGTACCATAAAATGTAAACTTTTAATTTGTACAAATTTTTTTTTTTAGAAAATAATATACTGCTAATGTTAATGTTAGTGGTTAGTATAACATTTTAATTCATCAAATCTTCAATTGTACATGAACAAAGTTTAACGTTATATAGAAATGGGCATTTGGTTTTTGTAAATCATGATACTTTGCAATTAAAAATTAGAGTGGATCATGTAGACATTATCATTGACAAAATTTAAGTTTTCTTTTTAAATGTTAATGTTAATAATATTGATAATTAGGACATTAGTTAATATTAATATAATTTATTTCATTGAAAGTTAGAAACCTACTAAGATTTGAATAAAGATAAATTACAATTCATCAAAAATGTGACCTAGTGGTCAAACTTGATAAGTGCCATTATTTAATTATATTACAACACTCCCATTATCAAATTTATTGATTTACAGTATTTAACATTAATTAGTGGTTTCTACTAATTCCTCAAACATACATAATAGAGAAATATAAACATAGAACCCTGTAGTTCGCCGTAACCGGTGATTTGGGTTGAATTTGTTGGGAAAAACAAATTTGGAACGTTATTTTACAGTTAGATATACGGAAAATATTGATTTAATTTTAATATTGAATATTTAAAAAACATCTTAGAATTTGGATGTAGCGGTAAAGATTTTTTTGAAGTGTTAATTCCGAATACATGTTAAGTTCTATTTTACTATTCATGTTTGTATTTCATAATGATGATCTACCTCGAAAATAAAACATTGCGCAACAGAATATACATAATACTAACGGAGCGCACTTTACTTAATATATAAATGATGTAAATATTAAAATATGTATCAACACTTTTATTACTGGATTTAATAATTTTCGGTATTTCACATTTAACATTTGCTTATATTATTTTTCATACATATATGATATAGAGTTTTAATCAGAAAACCCTCTAGTTAGCAGTAAATGGTGAATTGGGGTAATTTTGTTTGTCACAGAAACTTACAAACGTATGTAAATTTAGACAGCATAATATAACTTTCGAGTAATATTTTTCTTAGATTAATTGTACTGCAAATGTTAGAGAATAACTGTAATACTATAGGAAATTTAGATCAATTGGAAATTTTGTTTTTATATGATCCAACATGCATCAAATCGCAAAGCAGATAATTTGTTAATTTGCTTCTATTATCCTTCATACATATATGATATAGAGTTTTAATCAGAAAACCCTTTAGTTAGCAGTAAATGGTGAATTGGGGTAATTTTGTTTGTCACAGCAACTTACAAACGTATGTAAATCTAGACAGCATAATATAACTTTTGAGTAATATTTTTCTTAGATTAATTGTACTACAAATGTTAGAGAATAACTGTAATACTGTAGGAAATTTAGATCAATCGGAAATTTTGTTTTTATATGTTCCAACGTGCATCAAATTACAAAACAGATAATTTGTTAAAAAATTAATTCCGAGAACTTTTGTGGTTAATATAAATACTCCATTAATTATGATAAGATACTTTCATCCATTACATATAATTATATAATCTTAAAAAGGATTAAGGATTACACGACTTCATATAATAAGATTCATAGAAAGGTATTAAAATTACATAATCTTGGACATTTCTTCACGGATCATTCTACCCTCAATCATTAGCTTCCCGACTTCTTCAAGTAGAAGTTCAACCTGCTTAGTGAAATTAGATGAACTCTCTATCACGACTAAGCTGAAGGATCTGGTCCATCATCAAAGCAGTGTGTACATTAAAATTTGTCATTGACTTTTCAAGATTCTCCCTTGCATCATATTTGTAATCATCTATCTACTGTATGATATCATCATCGGACGGGGTCGAAACTGAGTTACTGTAAAATGACAAACACGTTTAAATCCACAAAATATGGAGAAAATGCAGCAGAAATAGATTTAAAATTCACACATTAAAAATCCTTCAATATATTCGAAGAAAAGTGTAACTACTCACATACTAAAGGTTCAGATTTGTCATACTAACTTTGTTAAACAGAAAAATAGTACGAGATTACTGTATGTGGCATGCAGAGTGGAGGTAGTTTTCATACCTTGGGACGGAAGAAGATGCCATAGTCTTTTTTACCGAAATTTTAAAAATATGTAAACTTCCTTGAACAGAGAGCTGTGAGCCGTAGTTGTCAATTGATACATTTAGGGGTTTATATACATAGAGGCAGTGTGTAGAACAATAACATGCATGTTCTTCTGCCTTTCAATTAATTTTTTTATTTATTAAAGTACATTGCTCCTTTTAAGAAAATATGGTTAGTCTCCATCAATGTACTTTAACTTCTACTGCACAATAGATACAATGTACAAATGCTTGCTTGTAGAATTAGTACTGCAAAAGCCAATTATACTTCTTGAAAGACTATAAAGCTATATACATGAATAAATTTTTAGTGCAGAAAGTAGGTTTTAATACTTTGTAAAGACCTATGAAACAACAAAATGCATAGTACAAACAATATGCGTCCCATCCTCTTTGGCATTAAACAGTCTTAGATTTGTAAGAAACGTACAATATATGTTATTATTTCGCAAATTGTAGAACATGAAAAATTTAATATCGTCTACATTTGTAAGAAAAAATTTGTTTGAACACATGTCTGTAAGACTGACATTTATGCTTAATTTCTTCGAGAGTATAAAGTTGTACTTAAAACAATTAAATAACTACAAATTTTGCATTTATACTTTACAAATATAACAATATTATGTTTTATCATCAAAAGTTTACGTTGTCGAATTTTTCCGAAAAAATTCTTGATAGGTCCTTCTTAAAAAAAATCAAAATTATATGAACAAAATATCAGAAGTTATAGACGCCGGTTTTACCTTAAAACTTGAATCCTACTAACATAACATTGCAATAATATTACACTCTTAATATATGATTATTGAATTAATGATGAAAATGACAAATTTACAATGTTTAAAAATTAGTTGCCGCTTCCAAATATTCCTCATACATTGTAGTACAAACTAAAAGTAGAACACACTATATTTTGCAGTTTTTGACCGTTTCTTCGGGTCAATTATTTCTTACGACAAATTACATCCGTCACACTAAATTTCAAATACATTGGAAAGTTTGGACATTTATGCTTAATTTCTTCGACAGTATAAAGTTGTACTTAAAACAATTAAATAACTACAAATTTTGCATTTATACTTTTACAAATATAACAATATTATATTTTGTCATCAAAAGTTTACGTTGTAAAATTTTTTCGAAGAAATTGTTGATAGGTCCTTCGTCGAAAAAACATCAAATTTATATGAACAAAATATCAGAAGTTATAGACGCCGGTTTTACCTTAAAACTTTAACCCTACTAACATAACATTGCAATAATATTACACTCTTAATATATGAATATAAATCTGACACTTTGAACGTATATCCGTTAGAACTAATTATTCCTATTGAGAATATAAAGATGTACATGGATAAACGTAATTGGCATTTATAAAGATGTAATTATTATACAAGATATATACTACGTATCCATTTTAGAATTTGTCTAATTAGTTGACAATCGTTGATAGCTAAATTTCCTTCATATTTTTTTCTTCGAAAATGAATAACAAATATAGATGTATGACGTATTAGAAGTTATACATACATAATGAAAGTGGTGGAAAAATAAAAGATTGAATCCTTAACTAAAGTAATACTCCATGAAAATAATCTGACATACTTCAAATCAAAATAACATTGTACTACATCCCCTTGAATTTGAAAAATAAAATCAACCGTCAGCGTAAAATTTTTCATCTTCAAGTAACTCCATCATCTCCACGTATCTGCATTCAAAAAAAGAAATTAAATAAATGAAAAAAATGGGAGCAGTTCGTCCTGATTGACAACCTGTTTCGAAGTTCAGAGACCTTAGGAAGGTTAAGATTAATAAACACTTTAGTTGACGGTGAATCAGAAAGTGTACTGATCCAACACCATCTTACAGCTATAAATAATAACTACTGCGGGTTGGAAACCATGAAAAGCGGCATCATTCAGAGCAACATTGGTGGAAATAGCAATTTCATCCCAAAGGGGAACATTAATGTCATAGATGAAATTATAACAAAACAATGATTTTGAATATAAGTTCTGTGAAGAGGCAAATATTGACAAATATTAAAAATTAGAGTAAAATACTTACACACAGTTAGTAATCACAAGGTCAAGAAGAGTATGGTATTCATTGTTACGATCCGTGAGTGATTTAATATTGTTCCTGCGCTTAACTACACCAAGGACAACTAAGATACCATTACAAAATTAATTAGTTTAAAATTCAAAGGTATCAAACATTTTAACAACAACATTATTACATAGGCAGATACAGTTAATATTACCAATGCAATGGCTCTTCTGAAAGTGATGTTCTTTAATAAAGTCAAGGTAAGTGAAACATAACATTTCTTCGGTTATGACCATCTCGGAAATGGGTGGTAAAACTGCTTTAACAAATATTTCATCTATGAAGTACAAATGATTTACACTCTTAAAATATTTATAGTTGGAGGTGTATGGAGTGACCATAAAATTCATAAATTCATAGATTTGGCCCTCCATTATGTTCGTAGCAAAGCGAGAGGCCAAGGATGGTGGAATCCAAACATGCATTCGGTTGTGCTAAAGTTAATATAAAACAAAATAGGTTATAAATGAACTTTTAATTTATTTGTCATTACAACACAATAATTGAAATTTTTTGAATATGAATACAAATTAGTAAAAATTTACTTACATTTCCGTCAATGACAATAAGATTCAAGGTTGTACCAGTTTGGTTGCTGGTAACATAGTCTACCCATTTCTTCCAGATCTGTACTTTGATCTTACAATCAGGTCTCGTAACTGCATTCAGGTCTTTCAGAGAATTCATGGTAACTACAGCCATGAAGGATACAATGATTGAAGAGGAGAGAATCAACCTGAGCTAGAAAACTTTACTATAAGTTTAGTATAGAGTCCCTTTTATGTCTAACCAGTAATAACGGTACTAACATATGGTGACTTATTCTTTTGTTAAACAATATTCACTTCTGTTACATATGTTAAAAACATAAATATATTCAACTAACCAATAATTTCAATATTCTAAATTATAAAGGGCCGAAAAAGTCTTTTCGACAGAATTTTCAGTTTCTTAATTGCATGGAATTAGTAGTACAGTACATGGAAAATTAGTTCAACTAATTAAATGAAGGATCAAAAATTAAAAAAAAGGAATAACTCATTTTCCAAACATCATGTTGGTTTTACTAACACAGATTCAATGAGATGGCCTATCTACTGTACATGAAGGTTATAGAATATTTCCTTATACACAACATTCCAGATGACGTTGGTAGACTCGCCTAACTTATTATCAATGAAAACTATTAGACCGTAAGGGAGGTCACACGACTAATAGCTGCATAAAATTGACCGTGAGTAAAAACAGGATTTGGTAAATATAAACCGACACGGTCGAGAGATTGGCCTTGGGATTTATTGATGGTCATTGAATAACAAATTTGTAGCGGCATTTATTTTCTAATAAGCTTGAAAGGGATCTTGGTGTCTATTGGATAAAGCTCCATCCTTGGAATAAAATGCTTTGTTCCCACAAAGGCACCGCATATTACCTCACACTCAACGCATTATGTCAAACACCGAGTTACCATCAACCAGGTACCATTGAACAACCCAAGTGTCTGATTTAAGTTACGCATCAGCATTACTGTTACTCCTTCCTTCAACTTAAGTTCATGTGGTGGAAGTCCTGGAATGTTGATAGAATTGAGATACTCGGGAGGAAATGCAAAACTCAATTCAAATAGAGTTCCACCAAAATCCTAAGCCCTATCAACACTGTAGTAAGTAAAATCATTGCCAGGAATAATATCCACAATAAGAGAATTGAGGTGACCAACTACTTGATTTATTGGAGTTAGGATTGCTCTCTCACTTAATTACTTGGGAAGCTTGTAATTGGAAAGACAATCTGGATATGTCCAATCAATCATATTTTTAACGGAGTTTTGGATTTTAGGATCACAAAAATGTGCTGAAAGGATAATGTCATCTTCTTCATAAACATTTCCATCCCCCTTCAGAAATTTTATGTGACCATTACCAATATTCAGTATCCATTCCGCAAAAACGTTTAACATTTTCACCTCGGTTTCATTTTGTGCTTGGTTCAGCCTCATGTTACGATATAGTAACATAATCTTCGCTTGCACCCAAAGACGTGATCTTGTTATATATGCAGAAACTATATCTCCCCGTGTTGAAATGGGAATGATAGGAAGTATTTTCCGGAATTCACTGCCAAGAACAACTGTTATACCTCCGAATGGCATACTGTATCTTGTAGGATCCACGGCTTTCATAATATCCTTATGAGATCGATCCAAGCTATCAAACGCATACCTATGCTGCATCGGGGCTTCATCCCATATTAATAAACTCGTGTGCTTTATGAACTCAGTAATATCAGATTCATGACTGATGGCACAAGAAGAACAGTCATATATAATAATAGGAATTCTGAATCTGGAATGGGCTGCTATGCCACCAGGCATCAGTGTCACAACAATTCCGGAAGATGCAACTGGTAAAGCAATTAGGCCAATAGACCTTAGCTTATAAATTATTGTTTTTCAAACAAATGTTTTCCCGCATCCTCCACTCCCATAAACAAAGTACAAACCACCTATTTTATTCTGGACAGATTGGAAAACTTCATTGAAAATTGCTACCTGTTCAGGATTACATTATGCAATATGGTTTTTAAATAGTTCATCCATGTCATGTAGGTTGTAACTTGTTTCGTCGACAAACAAGTTATTTAAACCACTACGTAGATATATTGGTGGAAGTTGAGGCAGATGGTTGAACTGCTTCAAAGATTTACCAATTGTCTTCAACAGCTTATCAATTTCTGAAATGTATGAAAAAAATCATTTGAAAAGGTAGACTCTAATTCTTATTTACAAAACATCCAGTTAAAGACTATGAAAAATACTGTATTGTTAAGGGAATACCTGCTAGAGCAAAATACTGAAGTTGAATGTCGGAATACACAGTGTCTTGATCTGTGTTTGAAGTACCCCTTATATGTTAGAGGTCCTCATACATGAATTTCCAATGTTGCTGCCACAAAATCTTTAAATCAAATACTTCACAGTTGATAATTATGTGTAAAAAAAGTTGTCGTATCTGTTCCAGAAAACCACCTACTGAACATTCTTTTAGTAACGAATGCCATTCATTATCATCGCCTAGCAGTCCTAAAGACTTGCACGCGTCTTTAAATGTAGTATAACGCACACCGTTAACAGTCTTCAGCGAATCAAAAGAAGTAGCGCCACATGCATTTGAAAGCAGCAGACGGAGATACCAGATCTCACCGTCACTATGATGTGTATACAACATACGACCAATTTGTTTGCCTCTCTTCCGCATGGTCCAAATTTTATCTGTATCATTCCACACATAATGCTCAGGAATCTCATCAAAGGTGTATTTACGTGCACTGGGATCTTTTTGGTTAAGAAAGAAAAAGGCCTCCAGCTGACTGTGTTTATTTTTTCACAACGAACAACTCTTTCTAGCAACTCATTCTCAATAAAGGTTCAACTTTTCTCCCCAGGCAGATGAAAAGATAAACGAAGCACTAAAATAGACCGGGAATGTATAGGAAAACCAAATATACGATAGGCAGCTTCAGAGGCGTAAATGTATCTACCATCAAAATATGCATTAATCTCATCAATCGGGGCTTGTTTATCAACTGCAGTCGATTTACTCTAACTGGTTATTTCTACAGTACAACGATCATGACCTTTGAGGTAGTATTTGAAAAGATACTTTAAACTACGCACATGACAACAAATCTCTACATTTATGTGACATTGATATTTGACCAATAAATCTCTTTTATAAGGAACCACCCACTGATTGTCATGAACAATTTTTCCCTTACTTACAGTGATGCCGGTATTATAACGACGATATATTAGGAATCCAGACTGATCAAAATAAGTTTCCCGACAATACCTGGAATTGATGATAAAAATATTAAAAAACAGGAAGCGACAACACTGATCATGTTAAAATCCAAAAAAAAACTTACTTTTTAGGAAAATGCTTGGTACACCGACAATTGTTCATGCATGGAGATTTGGTGTTTTGGAGTCCACAAGGCCCATGAATCATCAAAGATTTAACAGCTTCATAACTAACAGGATCAGTGATAGGATCGGGAATATCAACACTTACAAAAGTATCGACATTAGAAGACAACTTCTTTTTTGATTCGAAATCAAGCCAAATCAACATATGGACGTGAGGGAATCCGTGCTTCTGAAATTCTACAACATACATTATTGCATGAAAAAATTAACAAACTTTTTTAGTATTTAATATTCTAGTTTGGGCCACGTCAGTTATATTAATCAAAGAAAAATTCTAAAAAATTACTGACCACCAATGCAAGTGCCAAAATACTTCTTCTTCCTTATGTCATATAATAATTACTCTAGTTTGAGATGAAACACACGTGCAATTATACCAGGAGAGTCTCGAGCTGAACATCCAGGCATGATTTTCATCATTTGAAAGATTTCATCCCATAAAGGGTTAGTGGTCATGGTTAGAAAAATGTCAGGGTGACCTACTGCACAACAAATAGCAAGGGCATCTTGAAAATTTTGTTGCATGTATCGTCTAGAACCAAGAAAGTTCGCTGGAAATACATATCCTTTTCCAACATTGGAGGCATCAGTGGTTCCACTAACTACCTTCTTTGCAATAGATTTATAAAGATCACTTCTAAGATTAGTTTGGTGAGTTCTCAATCACACCACAATCTCGCTTGCTCAATGCATAAAAAAGCATCTACAACATACTGCTGGTAGAGACGACCTGCTAAGCGAACATGAAGACCTAAACAATTGAATGGTATTCATTCATTAGCAAACAGATGAATGAGGACTACAAAATCGTAAATAAATCTATACCTTTCAAGATTTAGCAAAATTACCTTCATTTATTATTTTATTACTTGATAGAACTACAAGGGTCTGATTTTTCTGAATAAGATGATATGTAGGTAGTTCGTCTGCCTTTTTCCGCTCAAGAATGGCTTTTCTGCGATCAGGCTCTTTTTCGTAATAGACGTCTTCAGCCGGTCCAGCAGCTCTCCCTCATTTGCGGTACATTTTTGGAGCAGAGACTTATTAAGATGCACCGCCCGTCACACCCTGGGAATTGGTTTCTCCCCAGTGAAGGCTCACGAAGTAGACATCAAGTAGCAAGCAACAGCTTCTCAGCCCCCTAACCTTTCTATTAGTCAAGCGTTCCGATATTGTAGTCGATATGCGTAATATTCTGTCATGGTTTTTCTCTTTTTTTTTTTAGTTTGTGTTTCAGAATCTACATACGGAATTTCATTATGGTAACCATCTTCCCCAAGAGGAAAGAGTAGAGGATACTGTAGAGCCATCAGTGATGGGTGAATGCTTGAAATACGTTCAAGCGGTTTGCCACACTTCTGCATTATAATATATTTCAAATTATCATTTATCTTCTTCTCAACAATAAGATCTTTATCATCTACTGTGGTATCAATATCACCAACCATTACGCAAGCAACTTCGTCCGACGGACCTATGAGATTCTCACGACCATTCTGAGCACGACATATTTTCAATTTTATTTTAAAATCTCTAACAGGCTGCTCCTTGAACCTATCCCGGGCGTAACAAAATATCTTAACCAACTGATTGCTTTCATCTAACATCTGTACCAACCCTTCTACATTAATTTCAGTGTCAATAGGTTCACCATCATCAACTTTGACCCATTTCATCCGGTTATCAACCTCATGCTTCGTATCATAAATATAGAGTTGACAGAATTTAGGATCATCACCTTCGTCTGGTATAAGTGAGCCAAAAACATGGTGGTTCTGGCCATTGAGCCGATAAACATATGCAGCTCTGCCATAATTTACAGAGTGATCCACCTTACCACCCATTGACGTGAATGTAAAAATGGCATTATATAAACGAATATTTCTTTTAAAATTAATGTTCTTTCGAGGGTGACTATACAAATGATTTAAGTATGTAGGAGTTGCTGGGATGGGTGGAAGTTTAATCTGACCTTGACTACAACACAAGCTAAACTTGAGAGTACCTTTAGTCACATCCTTATTTGATCTTTCCTCTTTCCACATAACAACATTACATTTGCAACACGTTTCGGTTGGAGGACCCAAAGTTGAATAACATTTTGGAACTGCACCAAAATAGTATTTAGTAATGGACTTTTGTACAAAATGAGCAATGTGACAAATGATTGCTTTATCTATAAAGATACCTGGTTGATCAAGTTTCTCAGAGTTATCCAAACTTTTATCCAAAATTATTTCATCTACTTCATCATCATGACAGTCTGAAATAAATGAATAGACGATGTAATTAAAGAAAATATTTATCCATTTTATAAAAGAAAATTTGTATAGACAAGTACCATCATACCAGTACAATTCCCCCTCTTCCGCTTGAAAATCAGCAATTGTGAAATTCTCTACAAATCATTTTTTGAGGTAAGTACAAATTTTTTTCAATGAATATTAAATTAATGTTTCCCAATACCTGCAGAATCAAAGTCAGTTCCATCATCCATGCCTTTAAACAACCGCAATGACATAGAAGACTTAACCGTAGACTCAAATCTTTTACTGTGATTCACGATAATTTCTTGATTGACAGTGGTGCAACCACTAACAGTACGGGGATCTTTTTTCCCAGGATTTTTTGAATCTTACAAACAAACATTAAAAAACATTATTAAAAAAGGCAACCTATTGAATTATTCTTTTTAAAGCTACAACATCCTACTAATATGAATATGAATGAGATTTTTCAGATCTCTACCTTGGATGAATTTGTTAGAAATATCACTTAGAGGTGCCCTGTAATTAGTTGAAGTAGCGGTTTCCTTAATCGACATTCTATTGCCTGAAAGATTAGTACCTCGGAAAACACCTGCAATGTAACCAATTGCTAAGTTAATTACTATGATTCTACTCCTAACAGTATACACTCATTGCTTGCCAGGATTATTTACCTCGAACTAACAAAACAATAATACAATTTATTAAATTATTTATTCGAAAGCTATAAAGAAAAGCTATTAAATTTTCATTCTTTAGATAAAACATCCTACTAATATGAATTTAATTAGAGTTTTAAGATAAATTACAGTTCTCAAATTTGTACCGTGGTTGGATTTGTTTGTTATATCACCGAGAGGCGCCCTGTAATTAGTTGCAATTATGGGTGACCCAGAAGGAATGGATCCTTCATTATTGCTTGGCGGCGTAGGCATGACATCCTTCACTGATATTCTATTTCCTGAAAGCGGAGTACTTCGGAACACACCTGCAATGTAAGCAATTGCTGACTTTAAAGTGAGAAGTCTAACAAATTAAAAACACTTCAAACATGATACAAAATTAATTACCACTGAGCTTATGATTACTAAAATGTGAAACAGGCGAGGGACCAAAATCTGTAGTTAATAAAGAAGATTTTTAGGTTTATCAAGAAATGATAACTTTAAAGTAAAGTATCAACATAATATATAAGCAATAGATAATTAACGGGTTTCAGTTTGTCTGGCATCTCAACTTTCCTAAACTTTCTTGGGGGAAGCTAAATTACGACGAATAAAATAAATGATTGCATTATGACAAACACAAAAAATTAGAAATACTCATTTACTTTGTGACTCTATTACTTAATTAACAGAGTTTTATTACCAAAATCTGAACGAAATAATGTGAAGTTGTCGAGCTTCAAATGCGAGTAGCTTCCCTACAAAAGATGAGGAAGTAGATGATAAAATACAATTAGCAAGTATAACAATCTACAAAATAGGATATAAGATGTTGAGACTAAAAAAAACACCTCCTTCATCCTTCTGCTTCAAAACATGAAATTGATATAAAAAACAGAAAGAACAGATGAAAACCTTTGATTTGAGTACTCGAACTGCTTGATTTGGTATAGAAATCAGATCAAAATCACTAGTTTAATTCTCGACCCGACCCTGTTCTTCTCGACCCGATTTGCAGAGAATTTTAATTATTTTCTGATTTTTAATGATTAATTATAATTAATTAAATAAAAATTAGGTTATTTATAGTAGTAAAATTAATACTCCTAATTAAAATTAAGGCCCTAATTCTACATTTTTTAAAATTAATAGGCCCCTAATTTTATATTTTTTTAGTATTAAAATTTAATTTATAAATATTTTATATATACAATATATATGCCAAAATTTTCCAAAAATTGTGAATAATGCAAAAATACAAAGAAATGATATAAATGAAAGTCCTATAATTTTATAAAAATAAAAATGTGATTTTTGTGGGGTTTTTAACACACAATGGGGCCCTGAAAAGTCATTTTTCGTAAAACGAGAAAATTTATAAAATACCTAGATGTTCAGAATATTGCGATAGTAAAAGCCGTTTGATCAAAAATAAGGTCCATTAATTTATTTGAAATACCTGCTTTAAAATCATGATTCGTGTCGTAAAACTTTTGAAATGAAAGCTATAAAAGAAAAAAATACAATATCTGAAATATATCTTAAAAATACATGGACGACACAGAATGCACGTAACACAGAGCGACTAGGGTTTGACAGTTAATTCCACATAAATGACACATTAACACACATAATTTATTACTCGCTCTGTCCCAACCATTTCTTTAGACTTTCCCTTTTGGGATGTCCCATTCAATTCTTTATATTTCAAAACTTACCACAAATAGTCAATGGGTCCCACCACTTTCCCACTTTTCCTTTCTTTTCACACTACTTTTACTCCACTATCTCCCTTTTATACATTAAAAATCAATGGGTCCCTCCTCTTCACCAAATTTTCTTTCTCCTTTTCACTACTTTATACATATTTCTTGACCTCCGTGCCCAAACCAAACGTAAAGAATTGGTTGGGATGGAGGGAGTATAAATATGATAAAATACAGACGTAATTTTCCCAGACGTTACACCCCCCTCTCTAATTCTTGTTGTATTGTTAGAGAATAACAATCTTCATGTATTTAGATGTAATTGATTTATTTTGAGAACTCATACTGATCATCTAGCAAAGCTTAAATTAAAAGATGATGAAGGAATCTTTATTGGATACTCACCATCAAGAGCATACAGAGTTTTCAATCTGAGAATAAATAATATAGTTGTCTCCATAAATATATCTTTTGATGATAAGAAGATTCTTGGTTTTGAAGAAGAAACTCATGAAAGTCTAATCTTTACAAATGAAAATGTATTATTGAATTTGGATCAAACTCTAATGAACTGTAAAACCCTGATGATCCAAATCCTGATACTCCTTCAGATTCTGAAGATAATTAGTGTACGAATAAACCTGCACATGTTGAAGGGGGGTACATCAAGGTTCAGCTGATGGTACCAGCACTGAAGAATCCACTCAAGGCTCTTCTCAATCTGATCATTAAGAATTAAATGCTAATTTAACATCAGATGGACATTAATCAAGTTCCAATACTCCATCAGAAGATAACACAATAGATTCGGGGGGAGCCTCAAATGCATTTGATGAGGCATACAATTCAGGGGGAGCATCTAGCTCCAGAAGGACACTTCCCTTTGCCAGAAAATGGACTAAAGATCATACTCCGGATGATGGTGTAAAGAAAAGGAGTGCAACTCAGAATGAATGTTTATATCACAGTCTACTTTCAAAAGAAGAGCCAAAGAAAGTAGAAGATGCACTCAAGGATGCAGATTAGGTCATGGCTATGCAAGAAGAGTTGAATGAGTTCGAAAGAAATGAAGTATAGAAGCTGGTGTCTAGACCAAAGAACAGGTCAATTGTAGGCACAAAGTAGGTCTTCGGAAATAAGACTGATTGTGATGGAACAATCATCAGAAACAAGGCAAGATTGGTAGCTAAAGGATATTCCCAACAGGAAGGTATTGACTATGATGAAATATTTGCTCCTGTTGCTAGGCCAGAAGCAATCAGAATCTTCACGGCATATGCTGCTCACAAGAAATTTAAAGTCTTCCAGATGGATGTCAAGAGTGCATTTCTCAATGGAGAACTTGAAGAGGAAGTCTATGTTGAACAGCCACCTGGTTTTGTGGATCCTAAATATCCTGATCATGTTTATAGACTTGAAAAAGCACTCTATGGACTAAATCAAGCACCTGGGGCATGGTATGAGACTCTTGCTGTAATATCCGGGATATATCGTGTAATTATTTTTGCTAATAAATAATTATTATGTATGTTCGGTATTTATTCTGTGAATTATTTGTTAAGTGTTAAATGTGTTTGGATGTTGAAAATAATATTAATTGAGTATTCTAATTTTCATATGTCCAAAATAAAATATAGATAATTGTCATATCTTCCTATTTATTTTTATGTTGATTTATGATTTTATAGAAAATATATGGATTTTATAAAATCTTTTTCCGAGTATTTAAAAAACTATTTTCTACAATCGGGAACCAACTGACGTCATCCGTTTTTACGTTTTTATAACCCGAAACTCTTCCGAGAACTCCTTCCTAACCAAATTGTAATATTCCGAGCATTTTCCATGTTTCGACTTTTTCGATCCGGTGTACGGTTTGTCCTGCGCGGATCCCGTCGCAACATTTTCGATACATTATTATTTTCGGTAAATCAATAAAACTCGTATTTTCGATAAACAAGATCATTTTATTAAACTATCACAATTATCACCTCGTAATACGTGTAACCAGGCGCTGAGACCAAGACCGCAGTACAAATTGTACTGGTTTGGATAATTATCCTGAAAACTGATATTGTTTGGATCAGTTTTTATAAATAAAAGTACCATTTTATATCCGGAATGATCCAACGGGATACTAATTTTCCGTAATTATAAATAGCCTTTACCGTATTTTATTTCGTACCGAAAATCTTTTGCAGACAGTAATTATATAAATTTCCAGAGAAAATCTATATATTCATATAATCTTTCAGGGAATCAAACTAACAAATCAAGGTGTTAGTGATTTCTGTTTGGAAAGCTCGAGTAACCAAATCGAAGGTCTCAGAGTGTTTTATCAGTTTCTTCAAGTTTCAGAACTGTAGAAATCAAGGTTTATTTTCTATATTTTTATTTATTTTCGGATTAATTTGATAAAAAATATGAATTTTTGTTCGGATGATTGTTTGAATGATTTGATGATTGCATGTTGTAGAGCTTGTTTCCCTGATAATTTTGATATATTATATGATTGATTTGGAGTTCAATAACATGTTCAAAATTGAGTTTGATTTTCGAATTTTGAAATTAGGGTTTATAACCCGTATGAATGTTCTTAATTGAAATTTAGGGCTTTTTGATCTAGGGGTTATTAGTTGTTGTATTATAGTGGGTTGTGTTCCTTATAAAATTTGCAATCGATTGGTATATAGCTCGTTAACAGAGGATGTCTGAATCGAAGGGAGTTGTGTTTTGAAGTTTACGTCAAGTTCGCCGGTCTCGGCCAAATTTCGGCCAACTCAGGGATGGGTTGAGTGATTTGATGGCATGGTTGTGTTCCTGGTATTGTGTAGATGTGATCTAGAGGTAGTGGTGGCCTGAGCATCCCTGGATCGATTTCTCCGGCGAAACAGGATGTTTTCCGGCGACCCCCCTTTAAAATTATAGTTTAGTACCTGGACTTTTGGGGACGATGCAGTTTGGTCCCTGAAGTTTCCAGAGTGTGCAAAAATTGGATTCCTGTTTTAAAAATCATATTTTCTATTTATTTTAATTATAAAAATCCGTTTTTAATTTCTGAAAATTCCAAAAATTATTATTTTAATTCCAAAAATTATTTATAATTCAAAAATAAATATAAATTAATTAGTTAATTAATTTCAGTTAATATTTAATAGATTAATTGGTCAATTAATTCGAAAATTAATTGATTAATTAATTTAATTAATTATTAATTGGTTTTAATTAATTATTTAATTAGATTTAATTATTCAAAAATGATTTAAAAATTCTGAAAAATAGTTTCGAGCTTTAAAATATTATTTTAAATTGTTTTCAAGGCTCGATAATTATTATCAAATTGTTTTGAAGCCAGATTGGGCCAACCGAACCCTGTTTATTACTCTGAAATTGATCCAACGACCCGTTTTAATTCCGAATTTTTTTTAAAGTCATTTTAAATACCCGAAAGCCTGTTTATGACCCGAAACTTCTTTATAAATGATATATCATTGATTGTTTGACGTGTTATGTGCTATATGTGACTTGTTGGTTGACTGTCGGTCTATATGTTCGGTGTTTACTTGTTTATAGCGTAACATTCAATCCGTTAATCGGATTTGGGTGAAACGAAGGGTAGATAGAAGTATGTTTCGAATAGAATCGTATAAGTTGAGTATTGATAGATGCTTATGATATGTGAGCAGAAGAGGCAAGGCGTAGGAAAGGGAAACAGATAATCGAGGAGTAGACGGTTGTGATTGGAAGTTAGTGCAGTATAGCAAGCTAGTACCATGCAAGTGTTCTGAACTTTCTCGAGATATATTGTAGATAATTGATAGTCCTGTTTTATATTGCAAGTGCTTTGAAGCACTTAACCGAAAACCCTGATTCCAGTTATTGATCTTGAGTCGTAAACCTTATTCTTTCTAAACCATTGACTGTTGTATACCCAAATACGAACCACAAATATACGATACTACTCCACAAATACATACAAACTAAATATCAAACACTGAATCGAATTACTTACATACTCAAACCATGATACCTTATGATTTGAAAGACCAATTCCTGGTAATCCTGAAACATTGATTCCTTTGTTATCCAATTCTTTCAATACCTAACAGCCAAGCTTTGAAATTGCCATATTGATCCTTTGTGAAGGTTGAAACCATTTCAGTATCGAACATCCAATGTTGTTTATGATTCTGTTTATTGCTTTACATTGTTTATTCTGTTATTATGTTAGAATTGGATTGTTTTATAAAATTGTGGACCAGATTCGTGGTCAGACCATATAAATGGTCAAGTTAGGCCAATGTGTGCCTTGGATCCAGTAGTTTATGCAGTGCCGTGTGCTTTGCTCGGGGTTAGTGCGTGACTGATCAGCAGCCTAACCTTGATTTTTAAAATAAAAATATAATATCCAATTCTAAATCATAATCCATTGTTCACTTGATATCATAACCCTTTTCACTTGATGATCATTATTCTCAGTCTTGTCATTGAGACTTGCTGAGCTAGTTAGCTCATTTGTGCGATGTTGTTTATGTTCTTTTCCAGTTAAGAAGGAATCAGTTGGTAGCGAGGATCCCCAGTCCAGCGGGAGAGCTAGGGGTTCAAGTTGATCGAGTTAAGCTAATAGCCATCTTTTGAGATAATTTAAGTTGTAAAAGTTTGTAATAATGCTCAATACTCAGTTCTGAGTTTGAATAGTTGGGATTTGGACGGTTTGTAATATAAGTGTGTGTTTGACCTGTGTGCATACTTTAACCTGTTGCGATCCGTGGTAGTTGGTAAGTAGGGTCACTGCATATTATTATTATCTTTATTATTTGATATAAGCAGGTTATAAATAAGGTTCGTGTGTGTGTGGACCCCAAACTTCTGACCCAGGTTTGGAGGGCGCCACATGTTTGATATCAGAGCTACATGTTATTATTCACTGATACAAGCCTAGGTTGACGGGAGTGGGTAGAGGGTTAGGATTAGAAGTAAGGAATATAAAGATAGAACGTCGAGAGGTATAATAGGTATTAGTATGATTCGCGTCGTGGTTCGAGATTCTTATATTACGATATGATTTCAAATATCAGCGATGGCCGACTCTTTCATCCCCGTATCAGCAGGTCACTCAGAGCCCTCAGTTGGAGTGCCATCTTCAGATCCATGTCTTGTTATTTCACCATTGTTGGCTATTCTACCTCCACCTGTGTTGCAGCCCGTACCACTGCAGGCTATTCCACCCCCAGGCATGAAGCCACCTATCAGAGGACCCCCACCAGCTGATTCAGATTCCACTGGGCATTCAGTTGTGAGTGCCCCATTCCAGTCTACATTGCATCCAGTTCCTTATTACCGGTATGAGGCTCTTTTATTGGAATGTGATTCCTTGTTGGCCCCGATCCGAGAGCTGCAACATATCTTCAGGACTACAGATGTTGATCGTGGTGTGAGGGAACTTCGAGAGGAGATCCATGTGACACGCAGGATTCTTGAGGCTAGGCTACATGGAGCTACACTACCTGGCCGAGGCCCTGATGCACTTATGAGATGGGCTACTGAAGTGATGCAGGACTTTGAGAGGCTGGGAGGACCAGAGTTTCCTTGGAGTTGAGCTAGAGATCCAGAGATGGAGATGCTGATCAATGTTGTTATGGTTGTATAGTATGTACAGTAGTGTGTAGTATGTATCAGTAGGCTTTTGGGTTGTATTATAGATTAGATCTGCTGACTAGTGAGTAGGTTATTGTATCCTTTTGCTTTTACTTCCGAAGCGTCTTTACGCTTGTACTACATAAAACTTTTTGATCTATATATATTAGTACCTTTTCCTTTCCAGTATTGTTATTTACTTTACTGCACCTGTTTTACTTTACCTTATCTATTGCACTAGTTATACCCCTGTGATACCATGTACCCTGTTTCCCATAACTGTTTATATTCTGTAAAGAAGCATGCAATTTACTTAGTTCAACTGTTACAACTGTTTTACAAAAAAAGAGATATTTCTGTTTTACCAAAACTTTTCTTTTTATGCAAAGGATTTGATTTAAAAGCTAAATAAGTTGTTTGATTCTTTACAGAAAATGCCTCCCAGAAGAAATACCCGCACCAACACCCAGAATGAAGAAACCAACAACAACAACAACCAAGATGATATAAACCAGAATGCAAACCCAGGACCCATAATCCCAGCAATAGCCCAGATTCTCCAAATCTTGGCCCAACAAGCAGTTCACCTGGCACAACAATAACAAAGACAGACCAATCCCCAGGTAACTTTCAAAACTTTTCAGGCAGTAAACCCACTAGAATTCAAGGGTTCCTTAGAACCCATTGAAGCAAATATTTGGTTAAAGCAAATAGAGAAGTCATTTACCTTGGTGAAAGTGAAGGAATAACAGAAGGTTGAGTTTGCAAGTTATTATTTGAAGAATGAAGCCACCTATTGGTAGGAAACTGTGACGACATTGGAAGGAACAGATGTTATTACTTGGGAGAGGTTTAAGGAATTATTTTTAGAAAAGTATTTTCCTTAGTTTGTTCAGGATCAGATGGAACTGAAGTTTCTAGAGTTAAAGCAAGAAAATATGTCGGTGGTGGATTATGAAAGTAAGTTTGAAGAGTTGTCAAGGTATTCGCCGTCATATGTGGATACTGACAGGAAGAAGGCTAAGAGTTTCCATCAAGGTCTGAAGCCGTGGATCAGAGGAAAGGTAGCCATTTTTGAGTTGGATACCTATGCAGGAGTTGTATATAAGGCCATGATTGCAGAGACAGAGAGCGAGATGTCCTAGAAGGAGAATGAGAGTAAGAAAAGGAAATTTGAAGGGAATGAAGGTCAGTCACAACCAGGGAAGTTTCCAAATTTTAAGAAAGGCAAGTTTCAGCCACGGAGAAATTTTAATTTCAAGAGACAAAATGCAGGCGACGGAGGCCAGGGCAACCGTCCAGTAAATGTGAATCAGTCGAATCAGTTGAGATTAACTTTTCCAGATTGCCAGATATGTGGGAAGAAATATGGAGGAGTTTGTAATAAGTTGAATGTGGTTTGTTTCAAGTGCAATCAGAAAGGGCACTATTTGATGGAGTGCCGAAATCAGCCAGCAGGAGAGCCAGCAAACAAGGATCAGCCTATCCGGAATCCAGCAGTGAAGGTTCCCGCCATTGGATTTACGTGCTTTAAATGTGGGAAGCCAGGACATATAGCCAGGGATTCCAAGACACCAGCCCCAGTTAGTAATGCATTGAGGATTATGGGATCTACCCCAGCAGTGAATGAGACTCCAAGGGCTAGAGTTTTTGATATGTCTGTGAAGGACGTTATCCAGGATACTGATGTCGTGGCAGGTACGCTTAATGTGAATTCTTTATGTGCCAAAGTGTTAATAGATTCGAGAGCAACTCGCTCATTTGTTTTACAAGATTTTGTTAGTAAGTTAAATTATTCAGTTGAGTATCTAAATGAAATAATGACTGTGGAATTGGCAAATCAAGAACGTGTATCTATTAATCAAGTTTGTGGGAATTGTGAGATTGAGATTTCTGGTAGTAAGTTTTGTGTAGATTTGATACCATTTAAGTTAGGAGGATTTGACGTTATCTTAGGAATGGATTGGTTATCTAAGAACGATGCCCAGATAGATTGTCGAAATAAGAAGGTAATGGTGAAGACACCAGACAAAAAGATAGTAACGTTCAAGGGCCAGAAGCAAGCAAAGAAGTTCTTAACAATGATTCAAGCCAAGAAGTTACTACGACAAGGATGCGAGCATTTCGTTGCATATGTGATTGATAAAAGCCAGGAGCCAGCAAAACTTGAAAATATCCCAGTAGTTAATGAATTTCCAGACGTGTTTCCCGATGAGTTACCAGGACTTCCTCTAGATAGAGAAATTAAATTTGCGATTGACTTAGCACCTGGAACAAAACCAGTATCCAAGGCCCCGTATAGAATGGCGCCCGTTGAGATGAAGGAACTAGCAAAATAATTGCAAGAGTTGCTAGAGAAAGGAGTAATCAGAGCTAGTATATCCCCGTGGGGTGCACCGATATTATTTGTCAAGAAGAAGGATGGAAGCATGAGACTGTGCATCGACTATCGGGAGCTCAACAAGCTTACAATCAAGAAAAAGTATCCGTTACCCAGAATTGATGATTTGTTTGACCAATTGAAAGGAGCCAAGTACTTCTCCAAGATTGATTTAAGAACGGGATATCATCAACTAAAGATTAAGCCAGAAGATATACCAAAGACAGCTTTCAGGACGAGGTATGGACATTATGAGTTTTTAGTAATGTCTTTTGGATTGACAAATGCCCCGACATCGTTTGTGGACCTGATGAATGGAATTTTCAAGGAATACTTGGATAAGTTCGTTATTGTGTTTATAGACGATATTTTGATATATTCGTAGACGGAAGAGGATAATGCAGAACATTTAAGAATAGCTTTGGAGATTTTAAGGAAAAAGAAGTTATATGCTAAATTCTCGAAGTGTGAATTTTGGCTACAGGAAGTTCAGTTCTTAGGACACATAGTCAGTAATGAAGGGATCAAAGTGGACCCAACCAAGATTGAAGCAATTACAAATTGGGAAAGACCGAGAACACCAACAGATGTAAGAAGTTTCTTGGGATTAGCGGGATATTATCGTCGATTCGTTCAAAATTTCTCAAGGATTTCAACACCATTGACAAAGCTTACACGGAAGAATGAAAAGTTTATATGAAACGATAAATGCGAAGAAAGTTTTCAGGAATTGAAGCAAAGATTAATCACGACACCTGTTTTGTCACTTCCTGACGATCAAGGAAATTTCGTAATCTATAGCGATGCTTCTCATAAAGGACTCGGATGCGTTCTGATGCAGCACGATAAGGTGATTGCGTATGCGTCAAGGCAACTGAAACCACACGAACAGAAATATCCTACTCATGATTTGGAGCTAGCAGCCATAGTTTTCACTTTGAAAATTTGGAGACATTATCTATATGGAGATAAGTACGAGATTTACACGGATCATAAAAGCTTGAAGTACATATTCATACAAAAGGAGCTTAATATGAGATAGAGGAGATGGTTAGAATTGATCAAGGATTACGACTACACAATTAATTATCATCCCGGTAAAGCCAACGTCATAACAGACGCGTTAAGTCGGAAGAAAAAGTTAAATGTGTTATCAGTACCCGAAGAAATATATAAGGAATTTCAGAAACTGGAATTGGAGATTAGAGTTTGCAAGCCTGATGAAGTAAAAATGTATAGTATGACTTTCCAACCGGAGTTTTTAGAGAAGATAAAGAAGTGTCAAGAAGAAGTAATAGATCAGGACATAAATCGTTTGGTAGGTGAAGAATTGTGCACGCAAAAGGACTATCAAGGTATTCTTAGGTTTTCTTCTAGAATTTGAATTCCACCAGTAACGGAGTTGAAGAATGAAATTTTACAAGAAGCTCATAATTCAAGGTATTCAATCCATCCAGGGAGTACCAAGATGTACAGAGATTTAAAAGAAAATTATTGGTGGCCAGATATGAAGAGGGAAATTGCGGAATGGGTTAGCAGATGTTATACATGTCAGAAAGTTAAAGAAGAGCATCAGAGACCAAGTGGATTGCTACTGCCATTGGAGATTCTAGAGTGGAAGTGGGAGCATGTTGCCATGGATTTCATAGTTGTATTACCAAGGACAAAAGCTAATAATGATGCCATCTGGGTTATAGTGGATAGACTTACCAAGTCAGCTCATTTTCTGCCTATAAATGAAAGATTTTCACTTGACAAGTTGGTCCATATGTACCTGAAGGAAATTGTAGTTCGTCATGGAGTTCCTGTGTCCATCGTATATGATCGAGATCCAAGATTTAATTCAAGATTTTGGAAAACTTTTCAAGAATGTTTGGGAACGAGGCTGAATATGAGTACAGCTTACCATCCACAAACGGACGGCCAAAGTGAAAGAACGATCCAGACAATCGAAGACATGTTACGTGTTTGTGCTATTGATTTCAAAGGAAGTTGGGACGAGCATTTACCCCTCATAGAATTTACTTACAACAACAGTTATCACGCCAGTATTAGGATGCCACCCTATGAAGCTCTTTATAGGATCAATACCGAAGTACAACAATCTTCATAATTACTTGACAAACCAAAAAAATATTTCCACCCTAATTATACACACATCACACGTCCGTAAATGAAAATTTGTAAAACAAAAAAAATTCCCATACGAAATAACATGTAGAAATATAGTTGATATAAATTCCCTATATGAAAAATCAATTAAACAAATTTATGTTTTAAGTTTAGGTCACTGACTTCAAACTTAAGGGAATCAGAACAAATATTAAATCTTCTACAAAGCCAAGATGGAGGGAAGGGTGAGCATACATATCACTACTCCATCCATTTTTTCTTAATTCCTTCCTAACCAAACTAGAATAATGGTTCAGAAGAGGTGTTTAAAACAACCATAATGTTAGTTGCTGGGCTTGGCACCAGCAAATGACGCCGTAGCTCCTCTGGTTGTCTTCACATAATTGGTATATTCACTATAATGCATGGTGAATAATGTGCTCTGATAACGAGTAAGTCGGATTTGCGTCCTAATTGATTCTGTAATTGGGCCATTGTAACCTGATTTCCTGATTAGCGAGTCAATTGCTTCTAGTGTTGTCCAACCTGAAGTTAAATATAATAAACAATGGGAAGTTAATTTCTTCAAAGATATTTCAACAACTTAACCACGCTCGCACTACAAAATAAACAAAATAGCATGTCGAAAATTGTAATTCCATGGTCAACTATATTTCCCTATTTACAGAAAGGTTACTACTACAATTAATTATATATTCCAAATAATTTATATTTTGACATACGCACTGTTCCACCAATTAAGGAATTCGGTGATGCATGGCATGGAGTTTCTCCTGTAGGCATATAATAAACTAAATGAAACGGCATTAAGAAAAACAACATTGTTTCAGAACATGTGTCGATGTACAACAATATATGAAAAAATAAATGACAGTAACAGTAGGATTCACATAATTAGCCAAAGCACTGAGCAAAAACAGTAAGCTGCTATATTGTGACATATATGATTGTGTACTCAGGTTTGATCAGCTGAATCCTTGTGCTTTCTCTAGGCTCAATAATAGCCGCAGTTTTATCATGTAGATCTATTTATTCTTTAGCCATTAGACCTTAACCACAAACCATACCAATCCGGATCACTTGTTTAGGAAAGGCCGAAAGTTGGTAACCAGTAATTAAATTTGTCAATAGCGGGGAATGGTTTTCAAATCTCTGCTATTTGATAATAAAAGAACTGTCCATAAAAATCAACAGCATTTATTAGAGAAACAAATGGTTGATAAATGTCGGAAACTACAAGACTAGATGTAGTAATCATACAAATGGAGGGCTTCATGACAATAGCTGAAGGAAGAGCTTCATCACTGTATCAAAATGTGGTAATCCAGGTTGGAATGAATTAATCGAGAGATATCACAACCGAGAGAACCTCAAAGTAGGTTTTATCAGGAATCCAAAAACACACAATCATGAGTGGAGATAGTATTGCGGGGATAATGAGGTTTTTGGCAAGAGGAAGGGGTCTGATTTGAACACAGAATGCAGATGGGAGTTTAAAGCTCCTCACATTGAGTTTTTTAGTAAATTTTAGAATGAAGGGATCTCATGGAATTCTCGAGAGGTTTCAAAGTTCACTATGCATTTTTACGATGTACCTGATGAAAGAAAAGCAGACATAGCTTCCTTGTATCTGAATAGACTGTTAAAAGTCCTGGTATTAATCCTTCACGATTAGTAAAAAGTTATTCCTGGAAATAATTCGATAGATCTTTGTATCTAGATTCAGTAATTTGGAGAAAGAATAAGTCACACAAATTTTATGCAGCTCCAACAGATTTTGAGTGGTGAAGTTCATATCTGATATTTAATTATTCAAAAATCCGAAAAGAAGGAACTTGTCATCGTAGGCAGAAATTTTGTGTTAAAGAGAGAGTGACCTTGAATGTAGCTCATTATGATTCATTATACAATATTTGTACTCTATAGACTGTAGCACAAAACAGATGGGCACTTCTAAACATTTTACATGGTTGAGGAAAATAGGCTTGAACACTCATTAGCATAACTCTCAAAACAGTAGGATTCATAAACAAACAGCAAGTACTTGTGCAATGTGATTTGCATGTGATGAGCCTGCTGACTCAATATTGTATGTGAATTACACCTTGCATATTTGTATGATTGATCTAGTCTAGCTCTTAACAGACATTAGAGGAAGGACAAGGAAACTTAAATGCTTATGAAGCTAATAATGCTAAGTGGTTAAGGATAACTACGAAGAGGGAAAGTTTGAGACACAAGAACAAACTGAGATGCACAATTAAAGCTGATAATTAAATACTAATTGAGTAGAAATTGGCAGGGTGTTGCAACCTATCTGTGAAAATGATCTGGAAAGAGGAAAACAATAAGATTTTACAACTGAGATGCATCGATTATAAATATTTAAATTCACTAATCTAGCAATTACAAGAGTTCATATGATCTGTCTTTAGGAAAGTGATATAAGAGTATCATATCCTATACACCACAACATGAGTAAATGAGATGTGAAACTGTAGTAAAACATAATCTATTAATTTCTCTCTCAGAACAGTATTGCTTGCATACATTTCATGTTTACAAAAATTTACATACTAAATTAGTATATTGCCATATTAATCATCTTAAACCTTAACTTCAAAAAAGTTTTTTAATCTAAATAGTGAAATATGCAAACCGATGTACGTTCCATAGCATCAGACTTTGATTTTTAAAGCATAACAAGCCAAACTTCTCGGAAGAAACAACCCTTCATTAATTTCTAGGCTTCTAGTATTATACAAAAATACTCTGCATTATAATTATGAGTAATTTAATATCACCTTCATGAGCAGCCACCTCAGGCAGGTACGTAGCACTTCTCCTCGTCTTATAGTCAGGATCAGTAAATTCAATAATTATACCATGCTTCCCCACCTGCAAGATCATATCATAGAAGAACTAAGTTCAGACGGATTCAAATACATGGCAACCATCATGTGACTTCTCGTTATTCTTCTAGCATGGCAAACTCGGGAAAATCTAGAAAGCTACACAAGTATACTTTAAGAGACATAGATCACGTTAGGTATATGTGAAATTCCACATTCCAGAGTACATTTAGCATATTTTGGGGAAAATGTATGGATAATCATTTTTTGCTTTTCTAAATTTAGGCATAATAACCATGTTATACCTAATTACCTATGTATCCAGTGTGACTCTAAAGTAGAATTCCATTCTAACTCATAAACGTAGATTATTTATTAACTCATATACTTGACATCTCAAGGATGGGAATGGTTAAGTGATAAAAATTTCATCAGAATGAGTTAGTGAATACTAAACATACTGCAACCCCGAGGGTACCAAAGACCATTTTAGGTGCAAACATAAAAAAGAATAATACAAAAGAGTTGAGGAACAAACCTCCCAATCAAGATGATCGACACCAGGTTCATAATTAGTAAGAAGGGAAACTGTACATTCCAAACTAGGCAACTCTTTCAGCTGTATAGGAGGGAACCTACGATCCCTTAGAGCACTGAAAATTTATATTACATGTTCAATTGTATTAGCTGTTGCTGCTGCTACAAAACAATACAAGAATATCCCTTTAAAAATTAAGCTTTAATGTCAAAGTACAGAATGAATGAGAAATAGTTGTGTACACCAACATGGAGCTTGAATGACAAATTTAAGGGGAACCATATAGATACTTTTTTTTCTTGGGAGTAACATACATATATTTATTTATGTATATATAATTTTAAAACTAGTATATTTTTTTCTTTTTTGAGGGACCAATGACCGTTGGGGCCCTGCATGATATAGTGAAGCTCCGCCAGTAGTGCATAATGTAATACTAATTTGGTCTAACAGCAAAATTCTTGGACCAAAATTTACCATTTACATTCTCCAATTGCATTACACAATAACAAATATAAGTTAAAAGTCAAGTCTTGGCGTCTTGCCGATCATCTCATATGTTTTTTAAACGTGACATGAAGTATACCTTACCAAGTAACTTAAAAAGCTTATATCAAAGAGAACTCATAAAAAGGTATCAACTAGATTTTATATGTATCACAAGGAAATAAAAAAAAAACAACTTTAAATTAAGTTCAAAACTTTATACATAAAAAGGGATTAAATTTAACTACCCTTCTTATAATTCTTACCGAAATGCTCACAGTGACCCAATTACCAAAGCAGAAAAGGAGCGTGAAAGCATGTGAATTGAGAATCAATACCTTGAGAGTCTATCCTCCTTAGTTACCCAGACTCTTCATTTTGCTTCGAGTACCCGTGTCGAGTGTTTCAGTTACATTAATATTATTGTCTGATTAAAGATATCTTATTTAAATAAGTGATGGATGGTGATTTCTATCTCCTCAAAGCTTTTTAAAATCTCATTATTTTTAGGTCGATAAGCATCAAGCCTTACTTTCACAAAAATTAAAAAATTTCCTAAATTATAAAAATCAATATAAGCTTAACGATAGAAAATAGTGATAAGTAGATAGAAATTATATGTTAAACAATAAGAAAAGGATATTAAGCAACAGGAGAAAGAAATCTCATTTGTTGTGTTTAGTTGGGGTTAATGGAACATTATGGAATGAGTAAAACCATATCGAAACAGTAGTAGTTAGTAGGGGAGACTTGAAAAAAATGATCCTGTAAAAAATTTCTACGATAAGATCCGGGTAGAAAATGGGTATAATAGAGAATGGATCATTCCTTATCCATTTTGGAGGTTTGAGATCTTTTTGTGGTTCTTAGGAGTGGAATGGAGGAAGGAATTAAAATATTTAACTATTAGCCAGTTCAAATTTAATTCCATTCCCTCCATGTTCATTCATCCTAACCAAACGCAACATCTGTTCTCGTGGATTTCTGTTGGGGCTTGGCAGCAGAGTTTCACGTGCGTTATCACTTGTTCCTCAATTTCTAGTTTTAGCCCTCAGTTTCATGGGTCAGGCACAACTTATACGATAAAAGCTGCTAAAATCACGAAACCAAGTAAGCATTTAGTTATTTTTTTTTCTTTTTCCAATAGGATAATATGATAGATACCCAGCTCCCTACAACTTATTACTTGGTCAATTATCTAACTTTTTCTTCTACTATGAAGGAAGAAATGATCTTTATCTTTATACGAGAAGCAGCAAGTACAAAACAATTAAATTTTGTGACTAGTACTACACAATATTGAGGCAAATATTAAAAAAGTTGAAATACATATACAAGGTAAATGATGGTTGTCATGATAATTAAGATTTTCTTTTGAAAAAATGATTAACATACGAGTTAGTGTTCCCGTCATTTGGATATGGGTGGGGGAGAGGGAGTTGCATACAACTACCGCTAAATGCTTTCCTATTCCTCACCATAAAGATATACAGAATACTTTAATGACCAAGCATACGGAAAATTCTAGTCTACTTGAAGTACTTTACTTCCAACATACCTTGTCAAAGCATAATCCTTAAATCCATCAATTATATACCTAGCTTCCAGTGTTCCGATACAACCACGTAACCGTGGCTCCCCGCCATTCACAATCTTCTTCCACGTGACAAACAACGGACTGAACCAGAATTTAACATAAGCAAAATTAGAAAAACCGAATTTTGCTTTGCTTTCTTATATTTATTTTCGATGTGTCATAAAATTCATGTGTAGTAGATATGGATGGAGTATATAAATAATTTCAATATTTAAAAAAATTGTGTATCAAAGACTTGTCATCTAAAAAGTCGGGAGAGTTTCAAGAAACAAATTAAAGCTCGAGTCATAAGTTGGTTGTCATAAGCATCGTGGATTCATTATGTTCTTATGTTGTGAGGTCCCTAAGCCACACAAATTTTTGCAGAAAAATCCACAAAAGGAGCATTGCAATTCAGATGTACTGCAAAATTAAAAATACTGATACTTGGAAGTTACAGACTGAAGTACTGAACAAGAAGAGATCTTGCCAAATTTATATCAACTCCTCAAAACAAAAAGAAAGAAAGAAAGAAAGAACAATTTCAGTGTGAAAAATACATAACATTATGCAATGAGTAAAATAAATACAGATAAGCCGTTTGACTCGTTGACTTACAGCCGACGTCGTTTTAGACCAAAAGGGTAGTTAAGTCTTTTAACAAGGAAAAAAGAGGGTTAAGAAGATAAGGGAGAAGGGGATCGTGTTTTTTATGTTTTGTTATGTTTAGAAAACCCTAGAGAGGGAATTGGAAGTTTCTCGGCTACTCGAAAGCTCGAGCATGGAACCACCAACGGAAACCCGGCAAGGCAATAAGATAGAACAGATTGAAGCTTCAGTGACTGATTTACGTCGTACCATGGCCGACGAAGTGGCGTTGACCAAATCTCAAGCACCCTTGACCAATTGACCCAAAAACTCCAACTGCGGGTTGACAGAGCCCGTGACTCAAACGAAACCCTAATTGGAGAAATTCAAAGGAAGCAAAAGGCGTTTCAGTCGAAAATGTTGTCTACGGTATCATCTATAAGGGTTAATACTATGTCGATGTTTGGTGGTAATGGCCACCGAGATACAAGTGAAGGGGCGGGGTCAGGTGGTCGTACACCCCCTTTTGGTAGTGGAGCTAGCGGGGGGCAAGGAGGAAAGGGGGATCGAGATAGGAAAAAGGTTGATGAGGAGTTTGGAAGAGGTGGGAATGAAAATCAGCGGAGTAATTGGAAGTATCGGAAACTCGACTTAACACAGTTTGATGGTACGAACCCCGATGGGTGGATTCTGAGAGCGGAGAGGTATTTTATGTTCTATCAGCTAACTGATGAGGAGAAATTGGAGGCTGCAGTAGTGGGGTTTGAAGGGGATGCCTTGGTGTGGTATCAATGGGAGCACCGTAGGCGGCCCATTCGAAGTTGGGAGGATATGCGGGCCTTAATTTTACATCAGTTCAGGCCCTCACACTCTGGGACACTGTGTGAGCAATGGTTAGCGGTGAAGCAAACGGGATCAGTGGCGGAGTTTCGGAGGAAATTTATTGAGATGGCGGCTCCATTAGAACATATCCCTGAGACTATGTTGTTGGCTCATTTCGTGAATAGTCTCAAATATGAATTAAGGCGGGGGTAAGGATGTTGGGGCTATATACACTCGAGCAAGCTATGGAGTTAGCTCTTAAAGTGGAGGAAAAAAATAGAGTCAAGGGGTCAAGTGCGGGAGTATGCAAGGCATCATCATTCACATCCCACAGGCCCGCGTCTCTCGTCCAATTTACAGGAGGATTAAAAGGTAACAACACTTATTATTCATCATCAATTTTGAAAGGTACAGGGTGGGGATCAAAGTCGGAGTCAGGATCAACATCCCGAGTGCGTGGTCTCAAAGCGGATTCAGTCAAGCCACACAGGAGAGTCCTAAATCAACCAATTATGGCATTCCCATGGCAAAACCCTTGGGGGAAATCAAGAGGCTATCTCCGAAGGAGTTGCAGTACAAGCGAGAACGGGGTTTGTATTTTCGTTGTGACGAGAAGTGGATGGCAGGTCACCGTTGTAAGGTAAAGGAGTTGAGTGTGCTCTTGACTCAAGATGACGAGGAGGAGTTGGAGTTGGAATCTGGGGATGAAGGGGCTGTCATTGAAAAAGGAGAGGAGCAAACAGTCATACCCGAGGTGTCGCTAAATTCAGTGGTGGGTTTGTCTTCTCCAAAGACCTTGCGACTAAAGGGCCTCATTGACGGCAAGGAGGTAATAGTTATGATTGATCCCGGGGCAACCCACAATTTTATTTCGTTGTCGTTAATTGAAAAATTTAAATTGAAAATGGTGGCCACCAAGGAGTTTGGAGTGTCACTGGGAAATGGTGAGTCGATAAAGCGGTCAGGAAAATGCAAGGGAGTGCGGGTACAATTTGAAGAAGTGGAGATAATTGAGGATTTCCTACCGTTTAATCTAGGAAATTCTGATATATTATTGGGAGTACAGTGGTTAGAGAAACTAGGAGCGGTCACTACCAATTGGAGGTCCCAGCGGATGAGTTTCAAGGTGGGTAAGAAAACAGTGGTGTTGCAGGGAGATCCAAGACTCACTAATTCGCGTGTGTCGCTCAAAACCATGATTAAGACGGTTCGAAAGGAGGGAAATGGGTTGCTGTTGGAGCTCAAACAGTTAGAAGCAGAGGAGGGTAAAGAAGAAAAGCAATGGCAACAGGGGATTCCGGCTTATTTGCAACCTGTGTTGGAAAAGTATGAGCTGGTTTTCAAAAATCCAGAGACGTTACCCCCTTTTCGAGGACATGAGCATCAAATTGTGTTAAAAGAGGGGAGCAATCCTGTTAACGTGCGGCCTTTTCGGTATCCGCAAATACAGAAGGATGAGATAGAAAGGCTCGTACGGGAGATGCTGGCTGCCGGTGTGATTCAGCCGTCGACCAGCCCCTACTCCAGTACGGTGTTATTAGTAAAGAAAAAGGACGGTACATGGAGGTTTTGCGTCGACTACAGGGCATTGAACAAAGAAACAGTGCCTGACCGATTCCCCATTCCAGTCATAGATGAACTTTTGGACGAATTACATGGTTTGAGATTTTTCAGCAAGTTGGACCTCAAGGCGGGGTATCATCAAATTCGAGTCAAAAGCGAAGATGTGGCCAAGACGGCTTTTAGAATGCTTGAGGGGCGCTACGAATTTGTAGTAATGCCTTTCGGGTTGTCCAATGCACCCTCTACGTTCCAATCTCTCATGAATGCCACTTTTAAGCCGTTCCTACGAAAATTCGTATTAGTCTTTTTTGACGATATACTAGTGTATAGTGGGACTAAAGAGGATCATGTGGTTCACCTGGCCACAGTTTTGGAAACACTGCAAAACCACAGTCTTGTGGTCAATAGGAAGAAATGTGAGTTTGGTAGTGAGAGTTGAGTATCTCGGGCATATAGTTTCAGCAGAAGGGGTTGCTGCTGACCAAGGGAAGATTCAGGCCATGATTGATTGGAAGGAGCCCCAAAACTTGAAGGAACTACGGGGGTTCTTGGGTCTCACAGGATACTACCGAAAATTTGTGGCCAATTATGCCCAAATCGCCCACCCTCTTACAAATCAACTGAAAAAAGACCAGTTCGGTTGGAGCCCCGAGGCTACACAGGCTTTCGAGACATTAAAGCAAGCTATGGCGACATCTCCTGTGTTGGCCATGCCGAATTTCAAACTACCCTTCATTATCGAGACTGACGCTTCCGGCTTTGGGGTGGGCGCGGTGCTAATGCAAGACAAATGGCCAGTGGCATTTTACAGCAAATTGTTAGGCCCAAGGTCGAGAAATAAAGCCATCTATGAAAAAGAGCTAATAGCAATCTGCTTGGCCGTGTTAAAATGGAAATGTTATCTTCTGGGCCGTCATTTTTTAATCTACACAGACCAACAGAGCTTGAAATACATTATGGAGCAAAGGGAAGTCGGAGCGAATTATCAATAATGGGTCAGTAAGCTGCTGGCATTCGACTTTGAGATTAAATATAAACCAGGTTCTGCAAACAAGGTGGCGGATGCATTGTCACGGAAGGAGGAAGATGAGTTCATATTGGCAGCTCTGGTCTCGACGAGTCAGATTGATTGGGGGGGACTGTTTCAAGAAATAGATAAGGATGAGTTCATCTCCAGACTCAAAAGGGACGTGATTAAAAAGGGGGGCGACTATCCGGGGTTTGAGGTTGTAGCTGGGCGGCTGTTCTACAAACAACGATTAGTCATTCCCAAGGGATCTGTTTTCATCCTGATAATTCTTAGTGAGTGTCATTCTTCCGTGGTTGAGGGTCATTCTGGGCAGTTAAATTCATATCTGAGAATCACTTCAGACTGGTTTTGGCAAGGGATGCGCAAAGACGTGCAAAAGTATGTCCGAGAGTGTGCCGTGTGTCAGCAGAACAAAGCCTCCAACCAGCAACCAGCCGGACTCCTTCAACCACTACCGGTTCCCACGCAAGTTTGGGACCACATTACGATGGACTTTATCGAGAGGTTACCTAAGTCGAAGGGGTTTGATACAATCTTGATTGTCGTTGATCGACTGTCGAAGTACAGTCACTTCCTTAAGCTCAAGCATCCATTTTCTGCCCTGACCGTAGCAAGGGAGTTTTTCACAGAGGTGGTGAGGCTGCACGGTTTTCCTGTGTCCATAGTGTCCGACAGAGACAGGGTTTTTATGAGTCTGTTCTGGAAGGAGTTGTTTAAGCTGCAGGGCACCAATCTGAAACGAAGCTCAGCCTATCATCCGCAAACGGATGGTCAATCCAAAGTAGTCAACAAGTGTCTTGAAACCTATCTGCGTTGTTTCGCTTCAGGGCATCCTCACACCTGGGCTCAGTGGATTACATGGGCTGAATATTGGTATAACACGTCTCCACACTTATCCCTGGGCATGACACCATTTCAGATATTATATGGAAGGAAACCCCCACACTTGGTACGCCTGGGCACAGGATACATCCTATTGACAGTTTAGAGGAAGAGCTAAAGGCACGAGAAGCCATTTTGGATGAACTTAGGTTACATTTGCTACGGGCTCAGCACATCATGAAAGACACAGCCGATAAAAAACGGAGAAATGCAACATTTCAAGTGGGGGACAGCGTATACCTGAAATTGCAGCCATATCGACAGAAGTCAATTGCTCGTAGGCCGTTTGAGAAATTATCACCCCGTTTTTATGGTCCATTCACAATTTTAGAACGTATGGGGGAAGTGGCGTATAAACTGGAGTTTCCAAGTTCGAGTAAGATTCACCCCGTCCATATATCTCAATTAAAAAAAGCCATCGGTAACAGCTCCCAGGCTCTTCCACTTCCACCTCAGATCAGTGCAGAAGGTGAAATGTCCATGGAACCAGAAAAAGTACTAGCTGTCCGTAATATAAAGCAAGGAGATGCGTTACATGTGGAGGTCCTGATCAAATGGGCCGGGTTGCAGGAGTTTGAAGCAACCTGGGAGCAAGCTGACATAATTGCAGAGCAATTTCCTATGTTCCACCTTGAGGACAAGGTGGCAGTTGTGGCGGGGGTATTGCAATGAGTAAAATAAATATAGAGAAGCCGTTTGACTCGTTGACTTACAGCCGACGTCGTTTTAGACTAAAAGGGTTGTTAAGTCTTTTAACAAGGAAAAAAGAGGGTTAAGAAGAAAAGGGAGAAGGGGATCGTGTTTTTTATGTTTTATTATGTTTAGAAAACCCTAGAGAGCGAATTGGGAGTTTCTCGGCTACTCGAAAGCTCGAGGCTGTAATTGAATCAGTAATCTTGTGAGGTCTTTCTATATAAACTATTTGTTCTCATATTCAGTTCAGTTTTATCTTCATGTTTGAGTATAAGTGCGTTGTTGAGAAATAATCAAATCGGTCCATTCCACATTATAGCCTTGATATTTCAAACATATGATTTTTTTTAAAGAACATAATTGCAGCCAACATCTCGGAAGGTAGTGAATCATACATAACATTAAATACAAATTGGTATACACTTACAAGTTCGTTATTCTACTATCTTTGAGATATGATTTGATGTATTCTTTTAAATTAAAAAATTAAAACGAAAACATAAATTAAAAAATTTAATGTATAAAGACATCAATTTCGATCATCACTACTAAAGCCAAACTCATCAAAATCAACAAGAAACTATAACTTCTCATAAAATACTCAATTCAAACCAATCAAAACTACAATCAGAAAAGCAATACATTGGCCAAATTAACAATATCAACACAATAATTTAAAAAACCCACAACCCATTAACTAAAAATCGAATCTTTATTCTAAACAAGAATGCATGATATGAATACACACACAACAAACACAAGAAATTAATGGGTAAAAAGAGGGATAGAAAGATATACAATTGACCATCATCAAAAGCAGGGGGAGGAACAGAATGATTATTGTAGTGAGCAAGCAGAGTATCAAAGCAATACACAGCCATTTCTTGATTTGCAGTCACCATTTCCCCCCCCCCTTTTTCAAGAACCAATACACAAACACCAAAAGCTTGATTTTTTAAAAATGGGTCTGTGTATATAGACACAGACACGAAGTGGGGGTTGAATATAAATCGGATTGTGCGATGAAAAGTGAGATAAAAGTAGTATTCTCTTCGAGTGGGGTTACTTGTGTTAACAGATTCCTCTGTTTCTTTACACTTTTACCCCACGTTGCCCCACCCACTTATTTTGATACAAATGATCAAAGAGTAATGATAGAAGCACAAAAGAAAGTTATAAAAAATGGTTACAAAATGACATGACATGGGATTGTTCCTATTAATGTAACTGCAGGGGTACATTTATATTTAGTCAATCAACATGTAATATGTGTCCTTTGTAACTATTTTAGTAACTCATTTTGTACCTCTAGCATTTTCCATCATTAAACGCAACTCCAAAGCAACTTTTCAACACATGTTTTCCTTATATATTGAAAACGCAACTTTATTTAAATTTAAAAATAATAATAAAGCAACTTCGGTTGCCGTTTTTAATTTTTTTCTTTTTTAATTAATAACATAACTTAAATTAATTTTTGAACCCCATAAATAATACTTGATACTACGTTTTGCATCGTAGAATACAAATTAAAAATACACTTTCATTAGGTTTTATTAATATTATAGATTTTCGTACGTTATTTTTTGAGTTTTAAAAGTATTAGAATTTTAAATTCATTTTTTAAAATCTAAGCATGAATCATAAGTCAATAATATTTAATATTTTAGGGTTCAACAACTCGCTTTTAAAAATATTTAGGAAACAAAAAATAAATAACACAATGATTTAGGACACAAGGTCTATAGCGTTATTTAAACTATAGTTTAAGGCAATAAATAACCAAACTCTAGTTACTAACAATTATTAATATTTTAATATTCACCGATTCTCAATTTGGGTTTTAAAAATATTAAATTTTTTTATATATAAATAGAATACGAACAAAATATTCCTAAATAAAGTTTTAAATTTAACAATATAACATTATCTAGTATTTTGGGTAAAAAAAATAAATAAATAAACACTAAAAAACATTGAAAACGATAATCCACATACAGTTCACCTTGAAAACCAAACTTGAAATTACGTTTTGGCATGAAAAACGTGAATTGAAGGCATGTGGTGAAATGTTAAAAAAACAAAAAAATGGAGAACCTGTAGTCGATTAGACATTTATAGTCGCATTTTAAAAAAGCGACATTGAGGAACATTTGGTCAACACCCTTATCAAACAAGTATACATGCTCAAGTGCATATATATATATATATTATTGGGCTTTTTTAAAAAATACCCAAGTTTAAAAATATTTTTGCAAAAATATTGTCATTTTTTAAAAAAATTTACAAAAATACTACTATTTTTCAAAAGAAAATTGCAAAAATACCGGTTTTTGACAACTGAAATCAACTGCATGCAATCTTTGACGAGTTTATGCAACTAAGTGCAACCTTAAAATCAACCAAAAAAACTTTATTCAACTAGTTGCATATCTGGTTGATTGTGATTGATTTTCGTTTATTTTTTAATTTTGAAAAAAAATCAGAAGATAGCAAAGTCGCAAAAAACTTAGAAAAGTTAGCATTTTTGGTAAATTCTCTATATTATTTTAGTGTCAATCTTAGTAGGGTATCATTTAAATTACTAAAGTTATGTTAAATATCAAACGAATATCTCTAAATATGTGTTCGAAAAATTAAAAATAATTTTTATAAAGTCATATCCATTTTTCTTGAATATTATTGTAACCAAAATGAAAAATTATGAATTATAATATTTTTGACAATATACTTAGTTTTTTAAAAATTTATCTACCATTTATTTTTAAATTTATAGTTTTTTTCTTTGATTATTGTATAATGTTATATTATCTTAAATACTATAATTTACAACTATTCTTTGGTTGCAATAACATTCTATAAAAATGTATAAAATACCATAAAAATAAATTTTAATTTTTGAGTACATATTTATAGGCATTGTTTGATATTTATTATGATTTCACTCAAATGATAATCGTTGAGATCAGAAATGAGATATGGTCTTTCCTTGAGTAACCATTTTGATATTTAACCTTTTCTTTTTATTGATTTTGTTTTGCATTTAAAAATTCAACTTAAATTGATTTTTTAAAATTAATTTAAAATTTATAGTATCAGGAGAAGTCTGTTTCTCCAACACGCCTGACCACACTTTAAAATATTCACATTATAGTATGTATTTACTCTTTGTTTTCTCGTTTATTTTTAAACTTTAAAAGAAAAACTTTAAATTATTAAAAAATACAATTAATTAAGATTTATTAAATAAATTTTATTGCGAAGTACTTTGTATAATATCTAATTTTCTTAAAACATAAAGAAACCATAAGTTCCCGGAAACAGCAACGGAAAAGCTTCATCGTTGAGCCAAAATTTATATGATACTCATCCTTCATCCTCAATCTATAACTATAATGTAATAATAATTTTTATATATAATTTTTTTAAAACTGGTATGATTATTACATATGTGTACAAGTTTTAAACATTACATTCGTTTTATTAGTTAAAAATATTCACATTTAAAAATTAAATGGGTTAAAAATAACCCTAATTGAGTAATTAATGTTACACTAAATAGACCTAATTTGGTCCTCATGAGGCCCTAAAAACTAAAAAATTATTAATTTCACAACTAAAGGGGCTAATTTAACATCCCAATAAATATATTCTAATAGTGTACTACTTCTATGAAAAGCACCCTCCCAGAAACCTAAATTCCTACTTTCTATAACTCCAAAATCCAATTTGGTGATAACTTGCCCACCAAGTTTCCCTACTCTAGCTAGTCCACTACATGCTCCAACAGTTCGTTTTTGAGCCACAACGGAGTTGGTCGGAGTTGTTCGAGCTTGCCGGAAAACTCGTCGGTTTTGGGTTTTCCAGATTCCGGCGGGTTGTTCTTTGCAACCCAGAACATTCTTAGGGACCCGTTTTTGTTCTAAAAACGACCTGGGCTTGATACATTATTCCCAATTCCACTTCTTAAAATATATTTTTGCAAATTTTATTTTAAAAATAAGTCAAAATCTATTTTTAATTCTAAAAATTTATTTTTAATTCAAAAATCAATTTGGTTAATTATTTTCATGATTAACTGAATTATTTTAAATTCCAAAAATTATTTTGTCTTATTATTTTTAAAAATCCAAATTTGATTTAATTATTTATAATTTATTTTAATTAAATATTTGTGATTTGATTAATTGATTAATTCATTTAATCAATTAATTTTATTTATAAATAGTATAATGAAAGATAAATATTTATAATTAAGCCAAATAATTCCTTAAAATTGATTTGAGCTTTTAAAAATATATAAAGGTATTTAAAAATCAATTAATATTATTATGAATTAATTTATTCCTATTTTATTCATAATAAATAGACCGGTCATTATTTCAATTATTTGTTATTTAATTAATTGATCAAAGAATTTAAAAGCTTAAAATAGAGGTCAGTATTTCAAGTATGTCTACAGATATATGGTATGCTATATCTTTTCAACCAGAATTATTGGAGAAAATAAGAAGATATCACGAAGAAACAATGAGCCATGAACAAGATGAGTTGATCGGAGAAGAGATAGGGATTGAAAAGGATGATAAATGAATCCTAAGATTTTCTTTCAGAATATGGATACCGAATGTGGTTGAACTGAAAGATGAAATTCTTCAAGATGCTCATAACTCCAGATACTCAATTCATCCGGGAAGTACAAAGATGTACAGAAACCTAAGAGAAAACTTTTGGTGGTCGAGTATGAAGAAAGAGATTGCCTAATGAGTGAGTAAGTGTTACACTTTCCAACGAGTCAAAGTAGAACATCAACGGCCTGGTGGATTAATATAGCGATTAGACATTCCAGGATGGAAGTGGGAACATCTTGCAATGGACTTTGTAGTTGGATTACAGAGGACCAAGGAAAATTATGATGTTATTTGGGTTATTATAGACAGATTGACTAAGTCAGCACATTTCTTCCTATCAACGAGAGTTTCTCATTGGATAAATTGGTTCAGCTGTATCTAAAAGAAATTGTGGTTCTACATGGAGTTCCAGTATCTATAGTTTCAGATAGAGATCCTCGATTTAATTCAAGATTTTGGAAAAGTTTTTAAGATTGTCTTCAATCTGTTACGACCGGTATTTGATTACTCGTAATTGAATTGTATTTAAATATTTGATTGTAAATTACTAAAGACTTGCATGAATATATGTCAATTAAATGTTTATGTGACTAAGTATAACAAAATATTATAAATCGATAAGCGAAGTGTTTTATCTGGAATTTTTGTGTAAAATTTTAAAGATATTAGTTGTTGATGATAACTACTTTCCAAAAATATTTTTTCTTTTAAAATTATAAAAGTGATCTCATAAAATTTCTAAAATTCCAAGCTATTATATGGTATAATTCTTGTAATTTATGAAATTATATTTTAATTTATAAAAGTCATTCTTTAAAATGATATTTAAAAATATGAATAAAAAATTGTGGATTACTAAATTGCCCAATCATGCATTTGATCATCCATAAGGAGAGAGGGACACTAATGTCATTTCCAACCCTACTAACCTCTTTTCAACTAGCCAAATTACTAGACTAGCCTTGCATGCATTGTTTGGTTAGTATAGTGGAAGGGTAACCTAGTACTTTCCAACCCCACTACCTAAATTAGCACATAAAACTCACCATTTTGTCAAATGAAATCATTTGTGATCACTCCACTCAACGAACTCACTTTCTTTTCTCTCCCTCCCCTCTCTTCTCTCCCTCTCGACCGAACACACACACACATACACACCATCCCCTTCATTTTTCATTCAATTCCTTAAGATTCTTATCAAATCAAATTCTCTAATCCTTGTCCAACCCATGAATATATGTTTTACATGAAAGTTTGAATGTTTAAGTGTTGCATGTTAGAGATGATTCCAAAACTCAAGTGAAAGGCCTTGGTTCTTATGAATTTAAGGTCTAAACCATGAGTCACACCATTTTTGGAGAAGATAATGGTTGGTGAAGTGATTATACTCCCACCATTTCCCTCATCACCATTCGGTAATGGCTTTTCAAGGAGACGAATGGAACCAATTTTAGTTGCTTTTTTTTTCATTCAAAAGTTTTAGTGTAAAAAATCATGTTTTCAAAACATATATCTTGGTTTAAGCTCTTGCATGTCAATTATTTATATAGTTTTAGTCTTGAATGTTAGTTTAAACCTCTTCCATACCATGTTTTACTTGATATATAATCATATAAATGCTTGCATGTTAGTTTTAGGAAGTAAACTAAAAGTGTTAGTAAGAGCATCTTTGAGTATAACGATGTCGTGGCTATGTGCTCAAGTTTGTGAAGTCTTAAGCTTGAAATTTGCTTTGCATGCAATGGATAATGACCTATTTTGCTAAATTAAGGTATAACAAGATGTTAAATAAGTTTATTCAGTTGATACCATGATTATATGTTGAGGTTTATGTTCGGATTTGTGCATGTATATTCGAAAATATGATTAAGTGTCATGCATGCTTAGTTGTGTTTATATATCATTTGATTATTATGATTTTGGAGTATAAAATGATCTCATCAGTAGATAATAGGAAGAACAAGAGGTTTAGTGATTTAGTTTTGGTTGTCCTTGTTGTGAAGTGGGTTTAAGTCGAATGGAGCTAAGGAGAAAAGGGTAGCATAGTTTGAGTCATGAGTTAAGATTTTGTCCAAAGTTTGGAGAATTGTGAGTAAGCATTAGTGAGGCCCTAAGAGGCCCAAGCTCCAGATTGTTGGTACTTGATATAAGCTTAAGTCCAGTAGTCATATATTGAGGAAAACAGTGTGTTTTGATGGTTGCATTGGTGTTAAACCAAGAACAACCCAAAACATGGATCATTTTGGAGTTAGTATAATTAGGGTCCAATTTAGGTTAGTTTTGGGTATTTAAACCAAGGGCCTTGATGGGTAATGGTGTAGTGGAGTCTAGTAAAGGTTATTAAGCCATTGGAACCAATTTTAGGGCAAGAATAATGAGTTTGAAGTTGGGTAAAATAGGGCAGTTTGCAAAGTTGCCATTACAGAATTATATCAACTTCATAAGAAGCCATAGGTGAGCCTAAGTGAGGCCTTAGTGTTAAACCAAGCTTAGGATTTTTATGAGTTAGGAAAAGTCAAAGTTGAGTGAATGCACAAGATAGAGAGGTTCGTTTTTTTCCAAGGCACATAGGGTGGTGCCAGATGGTGCACTCGGGAAGGTTGGGTTTGTGCAAAGTGTTTGTGAGTTCAATTAGGTGAGGCCTAAGTGTGACTTGATATGTATAAGATAGGTAAGGGTTACTAAAATGGAATGTGCTAAGGAGAATCAAGAAAATTGGATTTATAGTACCTGTGATTTGTAAAGTTTGGTGACTAAGAATGAGAAATATGAAGAATCGAGTGATGGAGGGTGGGGTGTCTCGAGATCATTCGATACTCGTATGATTATGTGAACTAAATTCCATGTTGCTATATAACTACATGTAATTATATATGATTATGTGTACTAAGTGGTTATATGGTATAAATGCATAATAATAAGTGTACTTGTGTAAGTAGCACCTATGTGTTGCATTCGGGTAGAGTGGTATAATAGTATAATTATAAAGAGTCCTTCGAGTTGTATATAGGACCTTTCGTAATGAGGTTATATTACATATATAGGTTCAAGAGTAGATACAGGAAAGAATCTTTCCATCACAGTCGAGTAGGGGAGCTCAAGGTTGCTTTCGTGTTAACACTACTAGAAATAGTGTATACGACATCACCCCTTAAATATCTGTTAGAAATTTCACCGATGTTAAAAGTAATTTTAATATCGAATATTTCAAAATCGATGTTAAAGGGGTTGTAAGATAACACTATCTTAAATAGCCGATGTCTATCATCGTTTTTAAAAAAATAAAAAAAACCCCGCTTCTTACTTTCCCCTGTTAATACACCAAAAAATTCCCCCCTTAAACAATATTTTTATTTCCCCCATCAGAACAAAAATTTATTTTTACCCCCTTCTTGCTGTTTCATAGACTCTCTCTATTTTCATCTCAAACTTCGTCTCTACCCTCTCTCTCCCTCTGCCATCTCAAACTTCATCTCTACCATCTCTCTTTATTCTCCTCTCTCACTCAACTCTGATTCTGAATCCTTTATCAATCCCAATTTCCTAAACCCGTCTAAAATCATAAAAACCTTAATTTGTAGAAACCCCTAATTAAGCTTGTAATCTTTGAAATCGAGCTTATAATTGCTCCGATTCTTAATAAATAACCTTTGAAGGTCTTGGATATCTTCGATTACTATGAGAAAAGTATGCAAGTTTCTAATTTATTTTCAATTTTTATGTTTTGATTTTTTAATCAGACTCTGTTCACAGGTTTGGAGATTTAATTAGAGGTGGAATATGAAGTTTAAATTAGTAAGATTTTACTTATGATATGTATGTTATATGTTCGATTACTGTGAGAAAAGTATGTATATGTGTGCTTATGAGATTATTCGATCTAGGCATCAATATCAAAACTGATTTTAATAGCACTGTGTTGACTTGTGTAGCGAAACTCTGTACTAAAAGGCCACATGAAGCGGGTGACAGGTTTAGCTTTCTCCACCAACATGAATATCATGATTTCTTTGCTAGAATGGTGCTAGAATGGGGTGAAAGCTGTGGGTGAAAAATCAGAAAATTTCTGACCACGTGGAAGCTGTGCTAGAGTGGTAGGAGTCTGCCTTGTAATATTCATATGAATTGTATCTGCAAACAGGTTAAACCATGGATGAAAATAAGTCTTGCACCGGGGTCTGGAGTTGTTACTAAATACTTGCTTCAAAGGTATTACAACTATTCTGTAAAAGAGTGTATTTCTGATTGATAATAGATTCCCAACTTTGAATTGTTTACCTTTTCGTGTTTTAGTGGCCATATCATATTAAGTATTTAGTAAAACCTTTACATTAGCCATACTAATGACCATTGCAACTAACTTTGAACATATGGATATGATGTTTATCTTCTGTGAAAAACTTCTACCTAATCTGGCTATTCCTGAATTGAGTGCCTTCTTTCGGTGGCACTCAAAGTCTTTTTAATTTTGCCAGCCACTGTTTAAAATTCGCCTGCTAGATTTCATGTTTCTTGTTTTGTACATATACTAGTAGTTTTTACTTTTTATTGAATATTAACTCATTAGGCTTTCTCCCTAGATTTTATTGAATATTTTTCTGTTTTTGCTCAAGTTAGTTAACAGTGTCTTTAAGAATAGATGAATCATGAGTCTCTACTCGTGCCTCATCATTCCACATCTGGTTGAATCAGATTTCTGTCATCTTCAATTTTTGGGTGCTTAAAGTTAAAATTTAAAGCTACACTTTTCAATGTTATGTGACTTCAAGAGACAGACTCATTGTCTAGTTTAATCTGCAATATTGAGTTCTAGGCAGTGGCTATGAAATTAAAGTACTGAAAATAAGTGCTCAAATTTGCACACCTTTTTTTGGTTCATTACTTCTGATTATTGACTTGTTCTTGTTTCTTTAATGTTATGTGTATTAACTAAGCTATACAGTTGTATTATTTACCTGATTGATCATGATGGAATTAGAGGAATGAAGACTTCCTATGACACTACAAGGGTATCTTTTCCATATGTTGTTTTGGGAGAGACTCAAACTATGCACAATGATCATCTGAGAGCACATAGTTGTCTCCCTGCTGCACAGACACCTTATCGAATGATTACTTAGAAATAGAACATGTAAAGTCCCTCATGTGTACACTTAATATGCTCTCGAATACACATTTTTGTTTCATTTTATATGGTTATATCTTTAATTCTTCAATTTCTTTATTACATTCTCTATAATTTCTTTTAATTAATTATGGGTTTTGTTCTTAGTAATCAAGACTCTACTTTTAATAAAGATTTCATGGTTATAAGTATTGCTTTGTAAATTAAATACTATCAAGAATGTTCCCAATACTCTATACTACTTAAGTTTTGATTAGCTTAAGTTTAAACTTTTAATTAGTGTTGAAATGGGCCATGTGATATATAGTAGTAGTATTATATATATGTTTATATAGGGTTTGTTAGGTCACACAACACTGTAGAAAGGGGTTGAATACAGTGTTTATTACAATCAAATCGATTTCGAACACAAGTAATAGTAAATAGATATATTCAATATAATAAACTCTGTTACAATGGAACTGTTCTCTCTCAGTGATGAGCAAATATCACTAAGAGCTGCTAGGTTACAATGTATGATCTTCTCGATAATGATAACACATATAGTGCAAAACCTATGTCTGTGTTTATATAGTACACAATTACAAGATAACTTCTAATTGGTATGGAATATAATTCCGTCTCCTAAAATATATCAATCAGATATCTTATACAAGTCTTCATATCTTCTAACTCTTTCCATGCATATCTTCTTTTATTTTAGTCTCGATCTTCTATCCTGTAAATCAGCTTCCTTCCTTAACTGTAAGTCCTCCCGTACTTAAGTTCTGATATGACCTTAAGTTCTGATATCTATCTTCTGACTTCCAGTAAATACTGATTCCAATAAGTCCTAATATTTCCTGTTTGTTAAGATCTGAAAACTAAACATGAAACATATTAGGCATGACATCTCAAATATATCTAACAATCTCCCCCAACTTGTAAATTATGCAAAAATATACAAGTTAATAGATTTGATGATGTCAAAAACATTTAAGTTCAAATGCAATAAGAGTTTAATTAGACTATTAACTACAACTTACAGAACATGTAGCTTTACCAACATCACTGGATCAATCTGAATCCATAATGATTCTTAACAAAATCTTTTACCAGCTTATCTTCAGCTTTTGTCAGAACTTCAACTAACTGTGCTTTGACCTGCATCAGTTCTTCATCTTTGTTGTCACCAATTTGATAAATGGATGTTCTGAGAGCTTGAATTGATGTTCTTTCAAGTCCATCACCAAGTCTGATAACTCTAGGATGTGAAGAGTCTTCATTATAACATAAGCATCTTTCTTTCAGAATAACTTCCACCTTAGCAGAATTCTTCAGCATATTAATTTCTCTTCCATCATCTTCAGTAATCATTGGAATGTACTGAGAAGCCTTTGTACCAGAGATTCTGAGAAGATCTCTTATAGCCTTCAAAATGTATTTTGACCATCTTCTTATAACATCAGATTTTACTTTCAGAAGATAGTGAATATGTTGAAGCTCTCTATCAGACTTCTTTAGCACATCAGTATCAACTAGTCTGTAAGTTCTTCCATCATTGAGAAATAAGATCAATTTCTCTTTTAGATTTTCTTTATCATGAGAATCTATCACAATTTGAGAAGACAACACTTTGTCAAGGTGCTTTTGTTTGATTTGTTCATATGGTTTGTCTGTCAACATAAAAGGATCTCTTAGAGTAACTTCTACTCCTGTTTGTATCTTTTCTTCATCAGAACCTAATCCAGCTCTATCTCTAGGTTTCTTGGCTCTCAACCCAAATGTTGCGAGTTGACTAATCATAAGATTGGATTTTGGTTCAACTGGAGTAGCTTTCTTCCATAACAACTTTTTCTTATCAGTAATTGTCATCTTTTTCAAATCAACTTGAGCATTTTCAGTAGTTTATATCTTGATAGCTTGATCATAATTTTGATGTTTCTTCTGTAGCTTGCTGTTCTTCATTCTGAACAACTTGAGCAATGTCAGAGGTTGTTTTAGATTCTTCAATTAACTTTCTTCTTTTTAGAATTTGAACAGTTTCATCTTCTATCAAATCATCATCATGCATTGTAGCTTGATAGACTGGAACAAAAGAACTTATTTTTTTTTTGAATCTTTAAAGGTTCACCAACCTTTTCTTTTCCCTTTGACTTAGGATCAATCTCAGTTTGTGATCTAGTCTTGGACTTTGAAGCCTCGGAATTTAACTTTTTCTTGATCACAATGCCTTTTTCCTTAGGCCTTGGAGGTTTCTTTGCATCAGAAGCTTTAGACTTTAGATTTGTCTTCTCAGCTGCAAATCTAGCTTCTTCCTCCTTGAGAGTTTCCAAATCCATTCCTGGTTTTTGTTTCAGAAATAATCTTCTAGCTATCTCCTCGTAAAGTGTCTGGATTTTAGGATATTTGTAATAAACAGTAGTCTGCTTCCCCTTTAGCTTCAGAGTTTGTAAAAACTTCTAAGAGTCTTTAGATCCTGACTGAATCAGGATATCCGAACTTGACAACAGACTTTGCTTATCAGAACTTAACTTTAGACTTTTAGCATTCACAGCATTAGAACTTGTTCTGTGTAGAAGATTTTCCTTAAACTTCTCCTTGACCTCTGCTCTTATCAGAGTTTCCCTGGTCATCACCTTTGTCATCCTTCTTCTTCAGTATTTCAGTAGGTGAGCATTTGGACTTAACTACTTTCTCCCCCTTTTTGGCATCATCAGGAAGTAAGAGAGAGAGAGAGAGAGAGAAGAAGTTCAACTGAAGATTGGATCTCATTCAATTGAGCTTTCTGAGAAGCTTGATTTTGTAGGACCTCGGTAATTTGGGCCTGTTGCTTCTCTTGAATCTTCTCAGTGGCTTCAACTTTCTCAAGAGTAGGTCTGATATATCTATTCTTGTCAAGCTTGATTTGTAGATCTAGCTTATCAGCATTTTCCTTTAGTGTATCAACCTTATCATGAGTAATGGAATGTAGACCATGAAGACTTCTTGTACTCATAGCTGTAACCTTGAGCTGAGTCTTGAAATCAGAATTTAACAATAACTCATCAGCGTTTGACACATATTCTGTCAGAATTTTGGTGCTTGGAATAAAATCTGTTTCATTCCACTTCTTGGTCCACTCAACTCCCCTGTGAGTTTCTTTCCAAGGTACAGGAGCATCCTGTTCAACAAATTTCTTGACCAATTCTTCCTTTCCCAGAATGGGAGCTGGAGTCTTAACAGAAACACTGTCTTCAGAACTTGAGGAAGATTCAATATGTTCAGACAGTACAAGAGTGTGTGATGCATTTGAAGATTCAGTAACAACTTCATTTAAATTCTGAGCATCAGAATTTATCTCCAGAGCTGGTGTGGTTGGTGTATATTGTATCTCAGCATTTAAAATTGGAGAATGAGTTGGAGATTGCTGAGCTACTGGTATAATCAGCCTTTGAAGATCAATTTCAGGACTTAATCCTGAACCTTCAACTGTTGTCTCTCTCACTAGAGAAACAGTAGGAGTAATCACTGTATCAAGAACAGTGTCTTGGGCTTGAGCTGGAAGGGCTTCAATGATAATTGGCTCTTTTGAGATCAGAGATTCCTGATCCCCTTCCTCAGCTTCTTTAGTATCTTCTGATGGAGGCTTAGCATTATACCTCTTTGCCCTCATTTTCTTCAATCTCCTTGCCAATGAAGGAGTTGTTGTTGCAATCAAAGCTTACAGATTTCCTCTTCAAAGTATCAGAACTTTGAGCTGCAGTTTCTTTTTGAGAAATAATATTTTCAGTTTCAAGTGTCACAGGTGCTGATGCATAAACCCGATTTGTTGAACGAGTATAGGGATTGCATCGAAATTTGAACATTTGTTTGCAAAAGCCTTTGTAATGCAGTCGAAGAAGAAACTCCATTCCCTCCTTATATAAGGTCTCTTCAATTGACCAAGCTTTGCCAACGTCTTTTCATACCCAGAATGACCATCATTTGTTGAAGAACTGGCTCCTCAACAATCGAATAAATGCAATTCTCAGCTAGTTGCAGTGTTTGGCGAACTGTAGCCATAGTCACGACATGTTCATCCTCCCCTGTTGTAAAGATGATACTTGGGGACCCATGAGCACCACCATCATCATATACGCCACTTCTCCAAAACTCCAGCACTTGAATTCTAGAGATTACTTCAGGTTGGGTCAAAGCATACCCAATATCAGAATTAGTAAGGAAATCCTGAATGAAGTGAAGTTCCGATGGAGCTTCAGCCTTGTTAAGAATAGACAAGTAGTTGTTAGGAACAAACTTAGCTCCATTAAAAATCAAGTCTTTTGGTGCCATCTCTATAAGAAATTAAGTGAGAAAACAGATTGCTTGAAAAGTGTTTGTGAAAATGCCTGTAAGAAAAACTGCTTCAGAGAATATTAGTGGGTGAGAGAAATAAGAGAGATGAGAGAATAAGAAAAGTAGGTAAAAGATTAAAAAATCTTTTAACTCTCTTATTTATACAACCCATGTGATAACAGTTAATTTTTGAAGCATGGCAGATAATTTACACCTGGCAACGTGTGAACAATCAGTAAAAAGTTAAGGAAGAAGTTAATGGGCACGGAAAATAAGCAATAATTACCGTGCACATGCAGTTTTTCAGGACATACACGTTTACCACTAACCCTTAATGATTATGACTATTTTTATCTCACCTAAATATATTCTGATTAACTATGAATGTTTTAGTTTTTACCACAAATAAGTCAAGTGAAGAATAAGGCCATGTAAGCATTAAGGATTCCATCAGGATTTAATATCAGAACTTTAACTTATATCAGATTTTAACAGTCATCAGAATATGGCTTACCAACTCAAAAAGTGAATATCTTTTTCTGTGATTCTTCATACAAATACTGACTTGATTCTTCAGAGTTTAATCATCAGAACTTTCATCAGAACTTGTCCTCAGAATTTATGCAAATGACACTTAACTGTTTGTCAAAAACAACTTAATCACCACATTAATTTTTATCATTCATATGGAGTGAAAGTGTGTGCATTCAGCAGAATATCAGATAAAGATTAAAGTCTGATGAACTTCAGTACATCTTAGAAATAAGGCATAACTAAGAAAAGTGCTTAAAATCTGTCATCAATCATGAAGTCTACTATAGAACAAATTTATGCAAGAGTCCACCTCAACTGTTTGTGCTCATTTTATGCATCTTTTGAAATTCCTTTTTACAGTGGCTTCTCAGTGTAAGTGAGTCACAACTGCCTATCAGAATTTATGTTATTATCAGAGTATGTCTCCGGTAATCAGAGAATGTGAAAAGTCACCAAGAAAAATTTATTTGCTTTTCTAATGCATATTACTTAATACCAGCAATGCACTTGGGTCTTCCCTTCCACATATTTACTCTAGATCTCAAAGGAGTACCTGACTTTTATTTTATTTTCTTTTCTTTTCTTCAGATAAGTGAGGCTTATCACATTTAGTTCATCCTTAAGATTTACTGACATCAGAATTTGACAGATAAGAAGAAAGAATCTAGTTTGTGACTGAGTAATAAGATACACAAAGTAAACTTAACTAAGCTCAGTATCAGAATTTGCTTGTGTTAATGAGTTTCCACATAAATAACTAATTCAAACATGGGATTTCTAGTTTGTTAAAGACTACTAGGTCAGCATCTAGCACAGTTATCCTCATTGGATTAAATAGTCACTAAACATTCAAAACACTTATCAGAGTATATAGATCCACATCAGATAATAATCAACATTTAATGAATTTCAATTAAAGCACAGATTTCATGAAGATAAGACAATCTGTAAACACTGATCATAAGTCTAATGTATGAGAACAAAAACTAGGCAGATTTAGAGAAAGAACCTGAAACCATTCCAAGTTCATTTACCAGTCTTGTAAAGGTAGCTTCATATAGTGGTTTTGTGAAGATATCTGTTAGTTGTTGATCTGTAGGAACAAAATACAATTCTACTGTACCTTCCATCACATTTTCCCTTATGAAATGGTACCTAATGCTGATGTGCTTTGTCATTGAGTGTTGAACTGGATTACCTGTCATAGCAATAGCACTTTGATTATCACAGTAAATAGGTATTTTTGAAAATTCTAACCCATAATCCAGTAACTGATTCTTCATCCAAAGAATCTATGCACAACAACTTCTTGCAGCAATATATTTTGATTCTGCAGTTGATGTGGAAATTGACTTCTATTTCTTGCTAAACCAAGAAACCAATCTGCCTCCAAGAAATTGGCAGCTTCCACTAGTGTTTTTCTTGTCTATTTTGCATCCTGCAAAATCTGCATCTGAGTAACCTATTAGCTTAAAATCTGATTCTCTAGGATACCATAATCCTAGATCAGCTATACCCTTGAGGTACTTGAGAATTCTTTTCATAGCTATTAAGTGAGGTTCTCTTGGATCAGCCTGAAATCTTGCACAAAGACAAGTAGTATACATGATATCATCAACATATATCTGTACCAAAAGTAGGTCCTTTCCATGGTTAAGGTAGAACAGTGTTTTATCAATTGTTCCTCTGTGAAATCCACTTTCCAGAAGGAATTGAGCTAAAGTCTCATACCATGCTCTAGGAGCTTGCTTAAGGCCATAAAGTGCTTTGTCAAGCTTGTAGACATGATTTGGAAATTTTAAATCTACAAAGCCTGGAGGTTGTTCAACATAGACCTCTTCTTCTAATTCTCCATTAAAAAAAGCACTTTTCACATCCATTTGAAAGACTTTAAACTTTTTGTGAGCAGCATAAGCCAAAAAGATTCTTATGGCTTCAAATCTAGCAACTGGTGCAAATGTTTCATCATAATTAATACCCTCCTGTTGAGAGTAACCCTTAGCAACCAGCCTTGCTTTGTTTCTTGTAATTATGCCATCAGTGTCAGTTTTGTTTCTGAACACCCATTTTGTTCCAACTACTGATCTGTTCTTTGGTCTTGGCACTAGGGTCCAGACTTTATTTCTTTCAAATTCATTTAACTCTTCCTGCATTGCTTGCACCCAATCAGCATCTTGAAGAGCTTCTTCCACTTTTTTTGGTTCAGTCTTAGATAGAAAAGAATGATAGGGACATTTATTTGATGTTGCAGTTCTAGGTCTGACACCTACTTCAGGATCTCCAATTACTAAGTCAGGTGTATGTGATTTGGTCCACTTCCTTGCAGATTGAAGTTGACTTCTAGAACTGGATCCTCCCCCATGATCCATGATGTCTCCATTAACATTTTCTGATGCCCCCCTGTAGTTATGCTCTTTGAGACTTCAGAATATGACTTGGATCCTTCAGGATTTGAAGTGTCAGAGTTTCCAGAATTATCAGAATTTGGCTCACCAGAACCAGATGAATCAGAATTTAAGTCTTCATTTTCAAATCTCAGCTGATCATGATCATTGGAATCTTCAAGTCCAGTAATCTTCTTATCATCAAAAGATACATTGATAGATTCCATGACAACCCTTGTTCTTAAATTGTAGACTCTGAAGGCTTTTGTGGAAAGTGGATATCCAACAAAAATTCCTTCATCAGCTTTTAGATCAAATTTTGACAGCTGTTCAGGATGAGTCTTAAGAACAAAACACTTGCAACCAAATACATGAAAGTATTTCATATTTGGATTCTTTTTCTTCACCATCTCATATGGTGTTTTTCCTTGCTTGTTTATGAGTGTAGCATTCTGTGTAAAATAAGCAGACTACACAGCTTCAGCCCAAAAGTAGGTTGGCATCTTTGCTTCATCAAGCATAGGTCGTGCAGCTTCAATGAGAGTCCTGTTCTTTCTTTCTATAACTCTATTTTGCTGTGGAGTTCCAGGTGTAGAAAATTCCTGTTTGATTCCATGCTCTTTGCAGAACTCTTCCATGATTGAATTCTTGAACTCAGTGCCATTATCACTTCTTATAATTTTAACAGAATCTTTGACCAACTTATCCAGCTGTCTGACATGATCAGTTAGTATAGATGCAGTTTCATTCTTCTTGTGCAGGAAATACACCCAAGTGTACCTTGTGAACTCATCCACTATAACCATAGCATATTTCTTCTTTGCAATAGACATGACATTAACTGGACCAAATAGATCAACATGCAGTAGGTGATAAGGCTCAAGAATTGATGACTCAGTTTCGCTCTTGAAAGAAGATTTTCTTTGTTTTTCCTTTTGACATGAATCACAAGGCCATTAGGAGCAAATACCGATTTTGGCAGTCCTCTCACAAGATCTTTCTTTAGAAGCTCATTTATGTTGTTGAATTTAAATGAGAGAGTCTTTTGTGCCAATTCTAGCTTTCTTCAATTGATGCTCTACTCAGCAGACATATTGCAAAACCATCAGTACTTGTTGATGTTGGATTTTGATCGCAGCGGGGGCATGGAAAAACACTTTTACACATATAAAATCCAAATAATAGCATATAAATTGTGGTAAAAACATAGGGATCGAATCTAACATTTCAAATAATTCGGAGACAACGATCAGAGATCCTTAGCAGTTGCTCCTCAAGTGTGAAGCACTCTGTTATTCCCAGTGGACTAACAATGAGATTTACAGAAGGGGGGTTGAATGTAAATCTCAAAACTTTTTCAAGTTTTGAGCAGTTTCTAAGGCTAAGTGTTTGAGTGATCAAATGTGTGTGAATTGCTTGAAGCTGATGCAGACAGATTTATATTCAAACACAAATGTAATGAGCACAAAGAACTTAAAAACTTTTCTGGTGGATTTGTTGTTCCACCAGAGATGTGTTATTTCAGAAAATCTGTGATTCAAAGAATTAAATCACAGCTGCTTCCTAGTACAAACTAGATGATTTTCTCTTTTGATATTTCTAAACAGCTCAGGAAAATTCATGTCTAATTACTAGCTGCTACTTGGTTTATATATCACCAAGTTTATAAGTGAAGACAAACTGTAAAATATAATTGAAAAGATTCTTCACATGTTTCTTCTTCATTTCTCTATCCAATGCAATCTAGGATAATCTATAAATCTTTGAATACTTCCTTGTTTACATCAGAATGGAAATGCTGCATTTTCTTGATTCCTCCTAGAGGCTTCCACATTCCAGTATGTCTCTATCAACCCATGTGCCTCTATCAGCTTGTGAATTGTCACTATCAACTGCTAATGAACTAAGCATCCGTTGAAGCTTTCATCCGTTGATGCCTTATCCGTTGAGGCTTTATCCGTTGAAGCTTTATCCGTTGATGCATTATCAGTTGAAGTCTTTATCCGTTAAAGCACTTATTCGTTGATGGATATTATCCTTTGAAGCATTGGAGACATCCGTTGAAGCTTTATTTCTTATCCGTTGAAGGTCTTCAATATCCGTTGACACTTCTTCACTTATACAAAATTACAAGGTATGAAATATTTACAATTAGCCCACCTATTTGTACATCCATTAGTAGTCAACATGACTGATTATTTCCTAACAACATCTAAGAATTACAGCTTGAAACCAGAGAGTGAAATGTGCTACAATACTAAACTTATTGCTAAGTACAGCTACTCCTTCAACGGATAGCCAAGATGGTCTTATCCGTTGAGGCTACAAACACTAGATTTCTACTTAAGTGTTTTGCTTAACTTATCATCAAAATAATACACATATTCCTAACAATCTCCCCCTATTTATGTCTACTAGAACTGTAGGCATAAATTTGGGTTTAGCTTGATGATAACAAAACACTTAACAAATATATAAACTGTACTAAAGCAGAAATTCAAAAGTGCTACAAAAATGTATATGCTGAGATGGAATTGAAGAATTACATTGTTTCCAAGGGTGCTCCTTTAGCCTGAGCAAATTACTTTCTTTTCCTTTGATCCCTGGTTTTCTTTCCTAGCCTCCTGTCATTCTCCTCTATTTGAAGTTGAAGTTGTCTGTAGAATTCAGCTTCATCTTCTTCATTGATATCTAACTTAGATTACACATCCTTGAGAGTTTCATTACTGGCAATCTTTAGCTAATCTTCAATTCTGAAAAATCTTCTGACTCCTTTATTGTCTCTGAACTCCATCAACCAATGAGGTGATTTGTGAATTGTAATTCCTCTTTCTTGAATGAGTAAAGTTCTAGGCAAAGCATTGGGCTCCCTCCAAGTTTTCCTTATGTTGGCAATCTTGTTGAGAATCTCAGTCTTGGCAGTCCTGGTAAAGCCAGAATCCCTTTGTATGGCTGAGTAGACTCTAATCAAGGTAGAGTAGCCTTCATTCAGAATTCTGTGAAGAGGCCATATTCTTTCCCCAGCTCCTTTGTATTTGAACACTAGTCTTTCTGGTAGCTGTCTGTAGGCAGCTATTCCCCTTACTTCCTCCAGCTCATCTAGATAGATTTCAATGTCTAAAAATTCTTTTATGTCACAGATGTGAACATAATCATCTTTAGAGGTTTGAGGTTTAGGCTTAGGCTTCTGTGTGAATTTAATTGAGGCTTTAGAGGGTGTTGATTTGATTCTTCTTTTCTGCTTCTTTGATGGTGGAGAAGAGGTTAGGAAGGTGGGCAATTTGATGGTGTCCCAATCAATTGGTTCCTCCTTGGGAATGATTGTTTCACCATGAATGTTCATGAAGGGGTCAGGTACAATGGGTTCAGGAATAGAGGGTAGTGGTTTGGATATTGATTGGGTTTCTTCAGTCTTATCTACCTTCTTTCTCTTTGCATTGACCTTCTTTCTTTTCCCTTTCTGCCATTCTTCCTTACTTCTTTCCTCCATCTCAGTACCAACCATGTCCCCCATAGCTTCATCTTCACCTTTGTCTTCAATTTCTTTCTGTTCTTCAGCCTGACTTGACTTTAGCTGTTTTTCAAGCTTTGCTTGTGCTCTTTTGTCAGCCTTTAGCTGTTTGGCTTCTTCCTTCAACCTTTTGGTTTCTTCCCTCTTGGCTATTGAGAATTTGGGATGTCCTTGCATCACACATATGCTCTTTCCCTCTCTGAAGATAATAGCCATGTTTCTCCTTACAGCCTCATCCATGGTCTCTTTGAGATATGCAATACTTCTACCTAAAAGCTTGTCCTCATCAGCTTTTGGAAGAGGAAAATCCACCTCTTTTAGAGGATTCTTTGTAGAGTCCTTATTGGATCTGTTGTTGGGCTTGAGAACCATAGGTTGCAGATCTTTGGAAGAAGTTTCTCCATCCTTATGCCTCCCTACTGGCTTGAGTTCCATAATAATTGATTCCACTTTTGTGCTATGCTTCACAAATTGTGATTGAGAAGTTGTAGAACCAAATATTAGTTGCATCTTTTCATCAATCTTCTTCCTTTGCTCTTTGACTTGCAATTCAGCTGCTGCTATCTGGATTAGATCAATTCCATCTAGCTTTCCTTTGACTTGAATAGTTGGAGAAGTTGTGATGACAGGAACTAGCACTTGAGAAATCTGAACTGTTGTAGATGGCTCTCCTTCCCCTTCCCCTTTATTCTCCCCCTTTTTGTTATCATCAAGGGTAGGGGTCAAGCCTTGTGCTTTTGCCAGCTGCATGAGTAGATTTGTTTGAGTTTGTTGATTCTGAAGAATGGTGACCATAGAGTCTTCAATGATTTGAACCCTATCTTCCAATCTGGCCAGCCTCTTGTCAGTATCAGATGCTTTCCTCAGTCTCCCCAACAAATCTTGCATAGTACCATAGGGTATAACTGAATCTAATTTCTCAGCATTGTAGGATTTCAGATCAGCAATGTCCTGCTTGAGCTCATCCACACTTAGATTTTGCTGGTAATGCTGCAACTGCAAGAGATGCAGAGATTCTAGATGAGCTTGAAGAATTGCCTTGGTACCAGCATCTTGAGTCTCCTGAAGGGCCTTCTGAATTGTCATGACTTGTCTGACCAAAGTGACACCAAACTCTCCTGGTGTTGATGGTTTTGCCCATGCCCATTCAGGAAGATCAGGAACAGAACTTGGGCCTGCTACTCCCCCTAAGTTCATGCTCTCATTCAAAGAATTAGAGTCATCATCATTAGAATTTACTCCAAATTCTTCAGATGGCTCACCATCTTGAGAAGGCAGCCTGTTGACAGCAGCTTTGTCTCTGAGAAGAGATTCTGAAGTGTGTACAATGTGTAGTGTCTGTTCTGCCTCCACATTGCCCTGTGCAGCCAATAATTGATAGGCTGAAACAGGGTGAGTAAAAGTGTCAGCATCCAAGGAAATGTTATCAATGACAGCTTTGTAATGTTGCTGAAATTGTCTTTCCTTTTCTGCATCATCCACTTTCATTACTCACTAGCAATGGCTGGATCCACCCTTATAGCTTCTATACCTGCCTTTCTCTCAATTTCTCTCTGTTCTTGCATCAGGGGCTCCCCCTGGCTCACACACACCCTCACACCCTCACCCTCACCTTCTAAGGTGGCACTCCTCTCACTCACTTTTGCCATGCTGGAAGAAATAGCATGCATATGGTGACTCTCAACCTCTCCTTTTGCCTGGGAGCAACCCAGCCTCTCACTCAAAAGATCACTCCCTTCCCTCAAACCTAAAAGTGATTGTACAGTTGCCATGTCCTCTACAGTTGGAATTGTTTCTGTTAAGTGTGTAGAGACCATCAACGGATAGGGAATATCCGTTGAAGTGGAAACTGATGGTATCAACGGATAACTGCTGTTAAGCTTATCCGTTGAAGAACAACCACTTGTCAACGGATGAGAGATATCCGTTGAAGAAGGAAAAGATGTAGATATAGAAAGTGACATAATTGTTGAATCTGTGTGGATTGATTTTAAGTGTGGTGACACAGATTCTGCAACTACATCTGAAAGAATTGGCTGATGATCCAACAAATCATCTAAAAGATGATGATCACCAGGTTTTGAGTGGGGCTCCTCCCTGAGTTTTAATGAGGGAGAATCAGGAATTGATGTGAATATCATATCCACATCCAGAGAGGGTGTTGGAGAGTTTGATGAATGGTGTGTTTCTATATTGAGAGAATGGGGCTGTGATTCCACATTTGCTGGAATCACATCAAGCTGAATTTGAGAAGGCACGGATACAGGTGGATGTATCTGTGCTGTGTGTGTCCCTTGTGTGGAAACTAGGGTCTTGGCCTTCTTCTTCCTTGAAAAGGCTTTAAATGGTGAATGTGTGGCTTCAGTGTCCCTCCCTCTTTTGTTCTGTGTCCCTGGTTGGGGACTATTTTCAATAGTTACAACCTTTTGGGAGGATGCAACTAGGGATGTGTTGGACTCCTTTTGAACCACCACAGTCTTTTGAGAGACTGTGGCTTGGCTGGTTTGGGTACCACTCACCTCTCCCACCTTATCCTGGGGGGCTTTTTGATGTTCACCCCTCCCCTCACCACTCACACCCTGTTCACTCCCTTAAGGGTTTATGGTAGTTGTTACAACTGTTGTCTTTTGAGAAACAACAGAGGTAGGTTTCTTTGACTTGACTTTGGAAACTTTAGATTTGGTGGCTTTGGTAGGAGCCTGTTTGGACAAAGACACAGGTTCCATAGCCACACTAGAAGGCAAAGAAACATTGGGGTTGGAAATAGTAGGAGTTATAGAAGTATTTACCTCACTTACCTGTGGTGCATTCATGATTGGCAAGTATACCAATGGCACCTGGCTGTTGAGGTTCATTCTCAAAAGGTCTGCAAGGACCCTTTTCTCTTGTGCCCAGCATTTGAGTTTATTATTCTCATTGGATATAACCAAACCTTCAGCAACATGGTTAGCCAATAACATAAAGAATCTAGCATAGTAGATGTTATGTGGTCTATTAGCTTTGTTACCTAATCTGGAACCTAATTCTAGCATAACACAGTTGCTAAAATTAAAGTACCTATCAGAAACTAGCATATAGATCATATTAACAAGAGATGAAGTGATAGCATCAAAATTGCTAATCTTCCCAGAGAAAACCTTAATAAAGGCATCTCCAAGAAAACTCCATTCTTTCCTAAGGCCTTTCCTTCTAATACTACCTAAACTAGTAGAATCAAAAGCATAGCCTATGGAATCTAGCATAGCAGAGACATCTTTATCAGTGTGTGGTGTCATGGCATTATTCTCAGGCAACTTAAAGCAAGATTATATATCATCACAATTAATGCAATAGTCCTTACCTTTGAGAGAAAAGGCAATAGTCATATATGTGGAGTTGAACTCTGCAGTTGTCCAAATCTCCTCAATCACCTCACAGTAGATGGTTGGGGCTTCCAACATTGTATAGCTTAGTTTGCAGTTTTTGATGAAGTCCATCATCTTGTGATAATCAGAATGGGCTTCATTCTTTTCAACCAAGGCTATGAAATTATTCTTTTCATAAACAAATCCTGTTTGAGACATAATTTTGACTACTGGTGCCATTGTTGTGAGTAGAGGTTGCAGAGAAAAACTTGAGAATTTAGAGAGAAAGAGAATAAGAATTGCAAGAAAGCGTAAAGTGAGAATAAGAGTTCAATTGGGCTTTTATACTTTCTTGAATTAAAACGTAAATAAAATGATTAAATGATACTTTTAAGTAAGTTACAGCCGTTCAAGAATAAATAAAACTGTAGAAATTCTGAAAACTACCTTAAATACAAATACATACAACACTGTATATCTGTATCAACGGTTGAGTAAAAGAATCAATGGCTGTGACTCACTTATAGTAACTGACGTGACACTTCAACGGATAAGGGAAATAGTTATCCATTGATGAACAACACCATTTTATCCGTTGAAGGATAAAATTACCAGAAATGTATTTGTCTTTCAATGGATAATGAACATCCGTTGATAGAATAATTTTGGCTTTCAACGGATAGAGAATATCCGTTGATAGGATAAGTCTTAATTAAAGCCAGCTTTATTCTTGCAGCAAATTCATTTCAGGCTTTAAGACAGATTATATAGATGACATAGATTATGAATAATTAAGCATACCTAACTCACTTACTAATCTTGTGAATGTTGATTCATCAAGTGGCTTGGTAAATATGTCTGCAATCTGCTTTTCACTTGGAACAAAATGAAGTTCCACTGTACCTTTCATCACATGTTCCCTAATGAAGTGGTACTTGATATCAATGTGCTTGGTTCTTGAGTGCTGCACTGGATTTTCAGTAATGGCAATGGCACTTGTGTTGTCACAAAATATTGGAATTTTGTCAACAGTCAGACCATAGTCAAATAGTTGATTCCTCATCCATAGTATCTGTGCACAGCAACTACCAGCAGCAATGTACTCAGCTTCAGCTGTTGATGTGGAAACAGAATTCTGCTTCTTGCTGAACCATGATACAAGCTTGTTCCCTAGAAATTGACAGGTGCCTGTTGTGCTTTTCCTGTCTATTTTGAAACCTGCATAATCTGCATCTGAGTAGCCAATTAGATCAAAACCAGACTCTCTAGGGTACCAAATTCCTAGATTTGGAGTCCCCTTGAGATATCTGAAAATTCTTTTGATAGCCACTAAGTGAGATTCTTTAGGGTCATCTTGAAATCTAGCACAGAGACATGTAGAAAATATTATATCAGGTCTACTAGCAGTTAAATATAAAAGTGAGTCAACCATGCCTCTATAACTTGTAATATCCACAGACTTTTCAGCCTTGTTTAATTCAAGCTTAGTGGCAGTGGCCATGAGAGTTTTTGCAGGTGAACAATCCATTAAGTCAAACTTCTTTAAAAGATCATAAATATATTTAGTTTGACTAATGAAAATTCCACTACTAACTTGTTTAACTTGTAAACCAAGAAAGTAAGTTAGCTCTCCCATCATGCTCATTTCATATTTACTTTGCATTAATTTAGCAAACTTTTTACAAAGCTTATTATCTGTAGATCCAAATATAATATCATCTACATAAATTTGTACAAGTATCTTAGAGCCATTAACATTTCTAAAGAAGAGAGTTTTGTCAACAATACCTCTTGTGAAGTGATTATCTAGAAGGAACTTTGACAAAGTCTCATACCAGGCTCTAGGTGCTTGCTTTAGTCCATAGAGTGCTTTCAACAGATAATACACATAGTCTGGAAAATTTGGATCTTCAAAACCTGGAGGTTGGCATACATAAACTTCTTCCTCCAATTCCCCATTTAGAAATGCACTCTTGACATCCATTTGATAGACTTTGAAATTGGCATTAGCTGCATAGGCTAGAAAGATTCTGATGGCTTCAAGTCTGGCAACTGGAGCAAATGTTTCATTAAAATCTATTCCCTCTTGTTGAGAATAGCCTTTAGCAACCAATCTGGCTTTATTCCTTATGACAATGCCATTTTCATCCATCTTGTTTCTGAATACCCATTTTGTGTCAATAGAACTCTTGTTCTTTGGCTTGGGTACCAGCTTCCATACTTTGTTCCTCTCAAATTGGTTTAGCTCCTCTTGCATTGCTAAAATCCAATCTGGATCCAATAGAGCTTCTTCCACTCTCTTAGGTTCCTCCTGTGATAGAAAGCTACTATACAGACATTCATCTTGAGTAGCCCTTCTAGTTTGTACTTTTGATGTAGCATCACCAATGATCAGTTCAAAAGGGTGATTCTTGGTCCATTTACTTTGAGGTGGTAGATTAGCCCTAGATGAGGTTGCCTCAGTATTGTCATGATGTGAGATAGAATGTTGATTTGTTGAAACTCCCCCTGAGTTGCTGATCCTTTGAAAGGAATTGGGAGCTCTATCAACTGATGAAGTGAATTGATTATCCGTTGACAGACTGTGATCAACGGATGCTTCATTATGAACTTTAACGGATGATGCACTTTGTCTTTCAACGGATGCTGCATTGCTTCTTTCAACGAAAGCTGAATTATGACTTTCAACGGATGCAGCATTCTGTGCATTATCCAAAGGCAGATTTTGAATTCTTCTTGAGATGCCTTCTTCATCATTCTCATCTTCACTATCATCACAGTATATCTCAATGTTGTCAAATTTGAGTCCTTCATGATGTCCCTCATCTGTTAGTCCATCAATCTTTTTATCATCAAACACAATATGTACAGATTCCATGATAATGTTGGTTCTTAGATTGTAGACCCTATATGATTTTCCAGCAGAATAACCAACAAATATTCCTTCATCAGCCTTTGCATCAAACTTCCCTTTGTGATCAGATTGATTCCTTAAGATGTAGCATTTGCAACCAAAGACATGTAGAAAGTTTAAAGTTGGTTTTCTTCTCTTGAATAATTGATAGGGAGTCATGCATTTTGCCTGATTGATTAGGGAAATATTCTGAGTGTAACATGCACAGTTAACAGCCTCAACCCAAAAATAAGTTGGGAGTTTTGAGTCTTCAAGCATTGTCCTTGCAGCTTCAATTAGTGATCTGTTCTTCCTTTCCACCACACCATTTTGTTGTGGAGTTCTTGGAGCTGAGAACTCATGCATGATCCCACTTTCTTCACAGAACAACTTCATGGTTGAATTCTTGAACTCAGTTCCATTGTCACTCCTAATATTCCTTACTTTGAAATCAGGATGATTGTTGACTTGCTTGATATGATTGATGATGATTTCACTAGCTTCATCCTTTGATCCAAGAAAATAAACCTATGAAAACTTTGAGAAATCAACTACAATCACTAGGCAGTATCTTTTCCTTGAAATTGACAATACATTGACTGGTCCAAAAAGATCCATGTGTAGAAGTTGTAGTGGTTCATCAATTGCAGATTCAAGCTTCTTACTGAATGATACTTTCTTTTGCTTTCCTTTCTGACAAGCATCACACAGTCCATCCCTTGTGAAGTCCACTAGAGGCATTCCTCTAACTAAGTCCTTTTTGACTAGATCATTCATTGTCTTGAAATTCAAATGGGACAGCTTCTTGTGCCATAGCCAACTTTCAACTGGACTTGCTTTGCTGAGAAGACAAGTAATGGATTCTGCATCTGTGGAGTTGAAATCAGCTAAGTACACATTCCCTTTTCTAACTCCAGTTAGAACCACTTTATTGTCCTTTTTACTTGTGACAATACAGGCTTCAGAATTGAAGGAAACAGTATTCCCTCTGTCACATAGTTGACTGATGCTCAATAAATTGTGTTTGAGACCATCAACCAATGCAACTTCATCAATGATGACATTTTTTTTTGAAATCAAGCCATATCCCATAGTGAATCCTTTGCTGTCATCTCCAAAGATTATGCTAGGGCCAGCTCTCTCCTTAAACTCTGTGAGCAGGGTGAAATCTCTTGTCATGTGTCTTGAACAACCACTGTCCAAGTACCATAGATTCCTTCTTTGTCCCTGCACACAACAAAATCAATCAAGTTGATTTTGGTACCCAAGTTTCCTTGGGTCCAGCCTTGTTAGTCTTTTTCCTAGACTTCATTCCTCCTGCATCTTTTGACTTAGGTAACTTTGGGTCAACCTTGGTCTCAGATGTGGTTGGTTGAAGTGTAGGGTTAGTCACAGAATCATTTAACACATTTGATTGAATTTGATAAGGCATAGGTTGTGCAAACATGTTATTCCACATAGGCATATTGTATGGCATTTGAGGCATACTAAATGCAGTAAAATAAGGATTGTTAATATATGGCATGTTTGCACAATGTGCATGGGGATTCTGGTGAGACATAACAGGCATAGCATGCAGAGGTGACATAGACATGTTAGGCATGGAGGGATTTGAAGGCATGGGAGCATTTTTAACAGATTTGCAATTATCAGATAGGTGATTAACACTTTTACAATGCACACAGCTTTTTCTAGGAGCATACCTATCAGGTGTGTAATTGTTATATTTATTAATCCCTACCTTCCCATTTCTTTTAGATTTTCTTTTAGTTTCCTTCTTATCCTCAACCAACTTAAGCCTATCTTTTAGCTGATCTAAAGTCATGTGTCCTATATTCACCTTACTGACATCTCTGGATGTGCTAGCTCCTTCTTTGACAAAGTTCTTGAGAGTTGAATCATTCTTTTTATTGAGATTTTTATTTTTAAAAGAACTTGCCTGTTTTAATTGATGAGCCTTCAACGGATGCTCCTTTTCTTCCTTCAACGGATAACTTTCATCATCCGTTGATTCCACATCCGTTGACAATCCATCAATTAATTCTAACTCCTTTTTGTTTTTCTTCCAGGCATCCTCACAGAATGATTCAATTCCCTGAACCTTTGCAATCTGAACACTAACATCCCTAGATGTTTTCCAGGCCTTGATTACCTCTTGCTCACTTTCTAACTGTTTAGAAAGAATTTCTACTTTCTTAACAGCATCTGCTAGTTTACTCTCAACAGTCAAGCATTTAAGTTTTATCTTTTCAAGCTCAATTACCTGATCCTCTAACACAACATTCCTATCACTTAAAAACACATTATTCTCCTTGATCCTAGTGTTTTCTTTTGCTAGTGATTTAAGGGAAACACGCAAATGATATAATTCATTGGTCATATCATTTATGGCTTCATTGCATTCATGTTTAGAAAGCTGAGAGAGATCAGTAGTAATTACCTGGTTGCTTGATGAACTAGTTTCATTTTCATCAGAATTAGCCATCAGGGCTAGGTTGACATATTCCACATCATCATCTTCATTTACCCCATCTGCTGCCCAATCATCTTGAGTGAGAAAAGCTCTTTCCTTTTGTTTGAGCAAATCAAAATACTTCTTTTTGTAATCAACTTGCTCAAATTTCTTTTTCTCAGAATTTGGCTTCCTACACTCACTTGCAAAGTGTCCACTAATGCCACAGTTGTAACATTTGAACTTTGATTTGTCCACCATGTTTTTGTTTGGCTTAGTGAACTTTGTGGTTTTCCTGAACTTCATTTTTGCAAACCTCCTGGACAGAAAGGCCAAATGTTCTTCAATATCATCAGATTCATCCAGACTGGAATTGTCTTCATCCTCAGCAACTTGCTCTTTACCCTTGCTTAATTCTGATTTGCTTGTGCCAATTTTGAGACTTGGCATTATCTTTTCCTCATTCCTGGCTTCCATCTTCTCACTGTCAGCTACAAGAGCAACTGTTCCTCCTTTTCTCTTTCCCTTTTCCAACAGCTCATCCTGCTCCATTTCAAGTTCATAAGTCTTCAGAATTCCATATAATCTTTCAAGTGTGAAGTTCTTATAATCTTGAGAATTTCTCAAAGAGACAGTCATGGGCTTCCATTCCTTTGGCAGAGACCTAAGAAATTTTAAGTTGGAATCCTTGACTTGGTACACTCTACCATACAGCTTCAATCCATTCAACAGTTTCTGAAACCTGTTGAAGGTATCATTTAATGATTCACCTTCTTCAAAGTGAAAATATTCATACTGTTAAATAAGAAGCTGCATCTTGTTCTCTCTGACCTGCTCAGTACCTTCACAGATGATTTGTACAGTATCCCAAACTTCCTTTGCAGTTTGGCTATTGATGACATTGTCAAACATATCTTGATCTAAGCCATTAAACAAAATGTTCATGGCTCTCTTATCCTTGCGGATTTCTTCCATGTCTTCAATAGTCCATTCTGCTTTTAGTTTGGGAATGGACTGTCCAACAGCAACTATTGCAGTAGCAGCTGTGGCTACTTTGTGAGGGATGTGAGGACCATTTTCAATACAGTTGATGTAGCTTTCATCTTGAGAAAAAAGATGTAAATGCATCTTCACTTTCCAGTGATGATAATTATCTTTTTCTAGGACTGGGATCTTTACACCAATATCCTTCCTACTCATGATGGTAGCAGGAGGATTCTTCTGTGCACTCATGATGTTAGCAGAATAGATCTTTAAACTCTTTGTATGTTAAGAGCTTGCTCTGATACCAATTGTTATTCCCAGTGGACTAACAATGAGATTTACAGAAGGGGGTTGAATGTAAATCTCAAAACTTTTTCAAGTTTTGAGCAGTTTCTAAGGCTAAGTGTTTGAGTGATCAAATGTGTGTGAATTGCTTGAAGCTGATGCAGACAGATATATATTCAAACACAAATGTAATGAGCACAAAGAACTTAAAAACTTTTCTGGTGGATTTGTTGTTCCACCAGAGATGTGTTATTTCAGAAAATCTGTGATTCAAAAAATTAAATCACAGCTGCTTCCTAGTATAAACTAGATGATTTTCTCTTTTGATATTTCTAAACAGCTCAGGAAAATTCATGTCTAATTACTAGCTGCTACTTGGTTTATATATCACCAAGTTTACAAGTGAAGACAAACTGTAAAATACAATTGAAAAGATTCTTCACATGTTTCTTCTTCATTTCTCTATCCAATGCAATCTAGGATAATCTGTAAATCTTTGAATACTTCCTTGTTTGCATCAGAATATAAATGCTGCATTTTCTTGATTCCTCCTAGAGGCTTCCACATTCCAGTATGTCTCTGTCAACCCATGTGCATCTGTCAGCTTGTGAATTGTCACTATCAACTGCTAATGAACTAAGCATCCGTTGAAGCTTTCATCCGTTGATGCCTTATCCGTTGAGGCTTTATCCGTTGAAGCTTTATCCGTTGATGCATTATCAATTGAAGTCTTTACCATTGAAGCACTTATCCGTTGATGGATATTATCCGTTGAAGCATTGGAGACATCCGTTGAAGCTTTGTTTCTTATCCGTTGAAGGTCTTCAATATCCGTTGACACTTCTTCACTTATACAAAATTACAAGGCATGAAATATTTACAATTAGCCCTCGTATTTGTACATCCATTAGTAGTCAACATGACTGATTATTTCCTAACAACATCTAAGAATTACAGCTTGAAACCAGAGAGTGAAATGTGCTACAATACTAAACTTATTGCTAAGTACAACTACTCCTTCAACGGATAACCAAGATGGTCTTATCCGTTGAGGCTACAAACACTAGATTTCTACTTAAGTGTTTTGCTTAACTTATCATCAAACTAATACACATATTCCTAACACACTCCACCGATATCCACCAAGAAAACGATGTTAAGGAGGAGGAAGGAGGTGGAGAGAATTGGGTTTTCCAAACTTTTTGGGTTTTTTGGGGTTCTCATAAAAATAGGGTCTATAATAGTATATTTATAGGCAAAATTTTCAGCTGAAATTTTCCCATAAATATTATTATTATTATCCCATTTTTTATTCTCATTAATAATTAAAACAACTTTTAATTATTAATCTTTTTTCTAAACACTTTAGAAATAATTCTCTCTCTTGATTTAATTTCCAAAAATTAAATCCTTAATTAATAATATTAAGAACTTTTCTTAATTAATTTATAATCAATTAAATCTCATTTAATCAATTATTAAATTTGCCAATTAATTATTTATTTCATAAATAGATAATTATTAGCCATTATTAATTAATTCCTCCACCATAAAATCATTCTCTTTTTATGGTGTGACCCTGTAGGTTCAATATTAAGCCGGTAGTAGAAATAAATAATAATAAAACTATTTTATCATTATTTATATAAATTCTCTAATTTATTAAATATGATTAATTAATTAATCACATTTATTATGCATCGTGAGGGATACTTCTCAGCATATCGCGACTATCCGGATAATATGAATTCACTGCTTAGAATACCAAGAACCTATTCAGTGAATAGTTACCGTACAATCTACCCTACAATGTCCCGATTAAATACAAGACATGGATCTCGTGTCAAGCCTATCTAATTTAATCACTTGCTTACCATTTACTATGCGTAGTTCTATGTAAATTAGAAACTCCTTTCTAATTTCATTCACTCTGGCCAGAGATTCCTGAACTAGCATAAGTGGATCACCCTTGAACATTCGCTTCCTTCACTGGAAGGGGTAGATCCTTTATTGATCATACAGTATCTTCGTGTACAAATTCCTATACCCAGTAGAGCCCTAATAATTGTCCCTAGAGACTAAGAACTAAACCAAAGCATAGTTCAGTGTACACAAGATGACTATGATGACCTCAAGTCTAAGGATACTTGTACAACTATCACTATGTGAACAACTGCTGACACGTGAGTGAACTCCATCAGTTGTTCAGCTGTGCGAGTCATGTTCAGTGAACTTATTCTATAATAAGCACCTACATACTAGCTATAGTGTCACCACACAAATGTCTATGAGAACAGACATCACTACTAGAAAGTAGATACGACATCGGTGCTTAGACATCGGCATGTAATACACCCGATGTTAAAAGCCTGTTTAACATCGGTTTAGAAAAAAGTGATGTTAAAAGCCTGTTTAACATCGGTTTTACATAGTAGCCGTTGTCTATGTTCAATTTTAAAATAATAACAAATTAATATTTTTCACTTCAACATCGTTTATTTATGCTAACCGTTATCTATAACCATTTCTAAAAAATGACTAAATAAATATTTCAGTTCCCCCGCTGAGTACCCAAATTTTCCCCCGTAACAAAAAAGTTAAAAAATTATTTCCCTCTTATCCCTTTACTCACACACCCATACATCTCTATCTCTGTCTCTATCTTCATCTTTATCTCTCTCCCTCTCTCCCCCAAACCTTGACTCTCCCTCTCTCTCAAACTCGCGGCTCTCTCTCTTTGCTGTCTCTCTCTCAGACCACCGCTCTATCTCAAAAAGCCTGATTCTCTCTCTCAAATATCGAACTTCATCTCCTTCAGCTCTCTCTCTCTCTCTCCCTCTCTCTTTCTATCTCTCTATGTTTCCTTTCTTACCACTACTTTCTTGTAAACCTAATTTAAACCTAATACAAAATCACTGAATCGAGATTTGTCTCTCTCTTTCTCCACTCTCTTCCGTCTCCCTATCTATATCTTGATGGAAGCTTCGATTTATGTAAAATTGATTGGTAAAGGTTAGATTTCGGCCATGGTGAAAGCGATTGATGATGGTTTGAAGAAAGGGAAGGAGTTTTCCGTCACAAATCGGGCTAGAAATTGTTGGTATTATTTAATTTAGTAGCTTAAAATCGAGCCGAGAAAGCAAATATTTGGTTTGATTATGTATATCAATTTTAAATTTATTTCAAAATTTTATGTTTTGATTTTAATGAAGCTTTTGTTTATAGGCTTGAAGCTTTGGAGCTTGAAACCAACCTTCAATCGGTAACATATCTCTCTCTTTTAACTTTATTTACATCCATTGTGTATTTATATAGATCTGTCGGTGTATATTTATATTTGTATGTTCAATTTTGTTTATTTTATTATGTTCTGCTATTAAGTTTAGGTGTTAATAACACATTTAACTCTATATTTTTTGTATTAGATCTCTATGCTTTTATCATTGGGAGCTATGTCATTTGGACTGTTGTAACTTGGTGTTTTTCCTTTGATGTGTGGGTGGTGGCTGGATGTTTGTACCATAAGAATGCACCCTTTGAAAGTTCCAAGTCTGTTGTTGATAAGGATGCCAACACTAAGAAAAAGAACAAGTCTACTGACAGGAGCACAGCGTCTACAGCTCCTTTGAATAAAGGTATGATATTACATGTAACCAAGTCTCTTAATACATTCAACATTTTGACTGATATTTCCTTTTTGCTAATATTATTATAGTGAGATGTCAATACTAGCTGGCGAACTACCACAGGTGTAGATATGAGTGTACGGAACACTCCAAGTCACAAAACTTCACTTCTGATAAAGATAACAAAAGATGAATGGTGGTTCCTTTCAAGCCCCTCTCACTTGCATTTGAAATGTGAATTACTATGTTGATATGCCTCCTGTAAGTCACCTGTCCTTTAAATTGATATTATAATATGCTGTTTTTCTATGAGAGCAGAACATATGGTGGTCAACGATTCTCACAGTAAAACCATTCGTTTGTTCAGGAAATGAAGAGTCAAGGAATCACAGAGCACCGTCTCCAATTGCTACGAGATGTGAATGGTGCATTCAGGCCTGGTGTTTTGACAGCATTAGTGGGAGTGAGTGGTGCTGGAAAGACCATGTTGATGGATGTATTAGTGGGAAGAAAAACCGGAGGGTATATCGAAGGAAGTATTAGCATTTCAGGTTATCCAAAGAACCAAGCAACTTTTGCTCGTGTCAGTGGTTATTGTGAACAGAACGATATCCATTCTCCACATGTTACCATTCATGAATCTCTTGTGTACTCGGCATGGTTACGTCTTGGTCCAGATGTGTCAAATAAAACACAAAAGGTTAATTCTCTTTTGCTTGCTGATTCTATTGCAGATACGCCTCAAAACGTTCACACTCTTGTTAAATACCTTATATGATTTTGACAAAAAGATGATGCTACAAAATCCCTATTTATGCAGAGCATTATTAACATTGCTGATTCATTTGTATATAGTAAAGAAAGATCTGCAGGTGTCGGAGAATCTGGGAAATGGGTTGCTGAATATGTATGTTAAGTCTGGAGATATGGATTCGGCTGAGAAATTGTTTGATGGGATTGACATGAAGACGGTTTTTTCATGGACGTCTATGATATAGGGCTATATGTAGAAAGGTGATTGGGAAAGTGCCAGTGTGTTCTTTGATCGAATGCTTGAAAAGGATGTAACTGCCTGGAATGTGATGCTTAATGAATTCATCACGGGGAATGATTTAGCTGCTGCTGAAGTTTTGTTTAGAAGAGCGCCAGAGAAAGATGTGGTTTCGTGGAACTGTATGATTACAGGGTATGTTGAAAACAAGAACTTCACAAGATCTTTGGAGTTGTTTAAAGAGATGATATTAGCAGATATCAGGCAGGATAGAATAACAATAAGTAGTCTTCTAGCTGTTTGTGGCTTTGCAGGTGCAGTGAATTTAGGTGAATAAGTTCATTATATCATGAAGAAACAAAACATCATGGGGGAGGAAGTTGAAGTAGCTTTAATGGATATGTACAGCAAGTGTGGTGCTCCAGATGAAGCTATGAAGTCATTTGATGACATTTCCATAAAATCCGTGTTGGCCTGGAGTGCCATGATTGTTGGTTTGGCGATGAATGGTCTTTCCAGAGAAGCACTAGACTCTTTTGCACAGATGCATCTTTAGTGATCTATCAGAACCTGATTTAAGCGATGAATTAAGAAGACAAAATTCTATTCCAATTTTTTGAGATGTAATATCTTTCACAGAATTAGAAACAAGACACATGTTAAGTTTCAGACTATCTCATTCAAATTGACAGTATGCTATAACATGATCCATCATAATATCTGTGATCTGAGTCCTTCTTTTACTAGGTAAGACATTATAAAGTAATTATTACTTACTATTTCTATACTCAACATGTTTTTCTTGTAACTAGGTCAGTATCTTACAGAAGTTGTTGGAAGTCCTTATTATGTTGCGCCTGAGGTGTTGCATAAATATTATGGACCTGAAGTTGACGTATGGAGTGCTGGCGTTATTCTATATATTTTACTATGCGGAGTTCCTCCTTTCTGGTCAGGTATTAGGAGTTAAAAGTATCACATGTTGAGCTTAAGAGTTTTTACCTGTGTGTAGTAATTGTGGCAGTTGATGATATTCCTCTTTGTTCGTATAATTTTTGGCAGAAACCGACTCTGGAATCTTCAGAGCGATTTTGAAAGGAAATATAGATTTTAAATCTGAACCATGGCCATCGATTTCAGATGGGGCAAAAGATCTAATAAGGAAGATGCTTGACAGGTCTCCTAAACAGAGAATAACTGCTCACGAAGTCTTATGTGAGCCATTGATATGCTTGATAGTTAGTATACTTTCGTGAGATTTATGTAGAAACTCTTTGTATTGATGTGATTCATGAACTTGCAACTGAATTCTATTGCAGATAATGGTAGCTTATGTTTATATTGCATTGTTTGGTATTTTTTTGTTTGTAAATGTAATTGGTTCATTGGATGTGAACAGTATCAGGATGGCATGCAATATACAAAATATTAACATCACATTGGTAAATATAAAATGATGTAAAAAATATAAGAAAGACATTAGGTAAAATAATATTAAACGAAAAAGAAATAAAAAAACCGATGTGAAATAGTCATTTGACATCGGTTCTGAAAAGAAACTCAATGTATTTTAAGTCAAATAACATCGGTTAGAGAAACTGAATGATGTTAAACAAAAAGATTTAACATCGGTTTCGTGAAGAACACCCATGTCTTATCCATCATTTCACATCGGGGGGCTAATTTAACCGATGTCTGATCAAACATTTCACATCGGCCAACTTATCTAACCGATGTCTGATCTAGCATTTCACATCGGTTTGTTCGAAAGAATTTTAATAAATGGCTTTTAGAGCTTGTAGGTTTCATGTTTTAATGGATAAATACCTCATAATATACTCATATTCACCTTAAAATAATGTAATATAAGCTGAAATTTGTTGCAAAAACATCACATTTAATCTTAAAACTGATGTATAGCACTGTAATAGACATCGGCTATTAACCGATGTCAAAAGCTAATGACATTTAACATCACACGCGAAGACATCAGTTCAGATTTTTTTTAACATCGGTTTTAAACCGATGTCTGATCCCGTTTTTCTAGTAGTGCATCCTTCATAATGAAGCAAGCATAGTATGTACCGATCTTTGCGAATTATTAATTACCAGTTAGTAATCGTACGACCAGGAACTATTTAAGTTTAGAGTTATCATCTTTTAGGTCTCACTATTATGATCTCATCATAATCCATAAAAAGCTTTACTCTAAACTATGGTATATCTTATTTAAACACTTAAATAGATAGAGCCCGTAATAAAAACAAAACAAGTCTTTTATTAAAATCAATGAAATTAAAACAGATTATATAAAAGTTATTCCTAAATCCTCATACATGATTGGACTTAGGACATATTCCTTTCAATCTCCCACTTGTACTAAAGCCAATCACTCTCGTATCTAATACCCATCTTGTCTTTATGACGATCAAAGTGACTTTCATAAAGTAGCTTTGTGAGTGGGTCTGCTATGTTATTATGTGTGTCAACTCTAATTCAATACAATACAAGAAATGTTACCGCACTCCCACTAACCCTTTTGTAGATGCATGGTTCATCTTCGTTTTTGATAAAATCAAACTCTTTGATTGTCTCATCAAAACGAATGTTCCATCTTTCGAGAAGCTTGCTTTAAACCACATATGGTTCGCAGCAGCTTACACACTAGGTTTTCATTTCTCTTGGAAAGAAAACCATCTGGCTATATGCCAGATCTCATAGTCGTAGTAAGGAACAATCGCAAGCAAAATCCGAACTGATTTTAACAGGGCTATAGGTAAAAGGTTTCATCAAAGTCAATCCATTACCTTTGTCTGAATCCTTTGCCCAAAAGCCTGGTCTTAAAGGTCTCCACCTGGCCATCTGCTATAAACTATCTTTTGTATACCGTATACATAGATTCCATTCCGGATTTCATGGCACTATGCCATTTCTCTGAGTCAACACTACTCATAGCCTCATTATAGGTCACAGGGTCGTCATCATCAATGATCGAAAACTCATTCTCATTCTCAATGACAAGGCCATATTACCTCTCAGGTTGGCGAGACACTCTCCCTGTTCTATGAATGGGCTGTTCCACAAAAGGTTGTTCAGTCAGAACAAGTGTTTCCACTTGAACCGTAGTAGTTTGTGCTTCTTGAATTTCATCAAGTTCAATTTTGCTCCCACTGTTTCCTTCAAGGATAAACTCATTTTCCAAGAAGGTAGCATGTCTGGAGACAAACACCCGATGATCGGTGTAAAAGTAATACCCTAAAATCTCTTTAGGATATCCCACAAAACTACATTTTACGAATCGATATTCCAGCTTATCTGGGTCAACTTTCTTGACATAAGCTGGACATCCCCAAATCTTAACGTGTTTAAGACTCGGTTTCCTTTCTTTCCATATCTCATACGGATTTTGAGGAACAAATTTGGAAGGTACCTTATTCAGTAAATATGCTAAGGTTTCCAATGCATAACCCCATAGGAAGATTTGCATAGCTCATCATGCACCGAACTATGTCTAACAAAGTTCGATTTCTCCTTTCAGATACCAATCTGGAGGAGTCCACTGGGAGACTATACCATTTACTTTGAGATAATCTAGAAACTCTCCATTAAAGTATTCACCACCTCGATCTAATCGAAGAATTATAATACTATGTTTGGTTTATTTCTCCACTTCATACTTATACTCTTTGAACTTTTCAAAGGCCTCAGACTTGTGTTTCATCAAACACATATCCGAATCTAGATCTATCATCTTTGAAAGTAATGAAGTATGAAAATCCACCCATGGCTTGCTTAGACATTGGTCCACATACATCTGTGTGTACCATTCCTAGCAAATTTGCAGTCCTCTCTCCATGTCTACTAAATGGAGACTACAGTGCCACTATAAAGTGAGATTTTCATCATCCCCTTTCTTTTATTAGTTTGTTCAATCTGAAGTAAATTATGTCACATTTATACATACCATTATTTAAAGTACCACATCCATAAAGAATATTATCTCTAAGAATAGAACATTCATTATTCTCAATAATAAATGAAAATCCAGCTAAGTCTAACATGGGAATAATATTCCTCACAATCGAGGGAACAAAATAACAATTATTTAAAACAATAGTCTTGCCCATAGGCATATGTAAATGAAATGATTCTACATCTTCAACAGCAATTCTTGCTCCATTTCCCATCAGTAGAATCACCTCCTCTTCCTCAAGAGTCCTACTTCTCCTTGGTCCCTGCAACAAATTACAGATTTGAGAACCACAGGCGGTATCTAATACCCAAGTAGAAATTTGATTTAATGACATATTCACTTCTATCATGAACATACCTGAATCAGAAGCGGTAGTCTCACTACCCTTCTTCTTCTTCAATTCTGCAAGGTAAACCTTTCAGTTCCTCTTCCAGTGCCCCACCTTGTTACAGTGAAAGCAAACAACTTTGCTCTTGGGGTCTTCAACTTTTGGTGGAACCAGCGTTTTCTCACCTACTTTCTTCTTCTTGGAAGGGTTCCTCTTCCTTTTCTTAGGATTGAAACCTTCACCAATTAGAAGAACAGAACTCTTCTTAGGGGAAAATTCGATTCCGCAGTCTTCAACATGTTGTGGAGTTCAGGCAGGCTGACATCCAACTTATTCATGTGAAAGTTCACAACAAACTGCGAGAACGAACTCGGAAGCGATTGCAAGACCAAGTCTTGGCTCAGCTCCCCATCCATGGCAAAACCAAGTTGTCCAAGACGTTCAATCAAATTGATCATCTTAAGTACATGGTCATTCACAGATGATCCCTCAGACATCCTACAACCGAACAACTCTTTCGATATCTCAAATCGAGCTGTCCTCCCCGCCACATCATACAACTCTTGTAGATGCATGAGGATAGTGTGAGCATCCATATGCTCATGTTGCTTCTGTAGCTCAATGTTCATGGAAGCTAGCATGATGCATTGAGCAACATTTGCATCATCTATCCACTTACGATACACAATATGTTCATCATTATGTGCATCACTAGCAAGTTCAGTAGGCTTAGGTGAGTCAATCACGTATTCCAGCTTCTCAATCCTGAGAACAATTCTCAAGTTTCGAAGCCAGTCAGCATAATTAGGACCAGTCAACTTGTGAGCATCCAGTATGCTCCTGAGTGATAGTGCAGAAGACATAACGTACAAAGTAAATCTGTAAATGATAAACACATAACAACACTTAGCAAATATTCGATTTCATTTCAAAAACACTATATGAATCGGGTCTTTATTCATAAGTGGCTCCCACTAGTTTATCTAATTTATTCAACCCCCTACGTGAAAAATTAAGCATTCATAATGCTAGTGGGAATAGGGATCCTACATTCCATTACACGACCCTGGCTATAGCACGAACCGCCATATAATGTTCAATAGGCAGACAACTCTTGTCAATTACATCTTATGTTATTCCCTAATCAAACTTTAGCCTCTTGAATAATTGAGTCTCGGCTGTGGCACGACAAACTCAATATTCTAAGTCAAGTCTAACCCAACATTCCGTACAGTTGAATTAGTCCCCAAAGGCCCACGGTTGTGGCACGTACCGACCTTTAGATTCTTATTCAATGTACACATCTCTATGTAATAGACAAGTATTTCTTATTTCGAAATTAAAGCCCTCGGCTGTAGCACGAACCGAAAATGATTCAACAATAAGAACTACTTTCTATCATGTTGGAAGGCTATGACCGACATAAGCCCGTTGTGTCATTGGCCAATTACTACTTGATATTATTTAATTTTAGAGGGATTATATTACGTTACAATCATAATCATATTATAAAGAGATTCTTCCTTTTAAATTAAATATTTCAAATCAATAATCAATAATCAGATGATTCCCAGATCGGGTGGAGCATTGTCAAGAGGTGTCACTTAATAACCCTTTCTTACAGATAGAAATCTGTTGTTGACAGAATCATCCTTTCTCTCATATCAAAAATTCATATTCAATTATGTGTTTCATAGACACAAGAATCTCATGATTGTATTCATAATATTATTATTAAGGTTATGAAACAATTTCACTATACTAGGTTGTCTAACAAACGGCTTATGTTCATTTAAGTTCACCTAAATCTATCATCGCATGATAAACTAAGCATATATCACATATATAAACATGAATAAATATCAAGGTAGGCATGTTATATCATCTAGCACATTAGTCTAAGCATTATACATCTCTATATATCACATGAAGTATTTAAAAGCAGTTAAAACAGTTAAAAAACAGCTTTAAAACACTTCCGGAAATATAAACAGTTCAAAACTTTTATATAAAACTAAAATTGATCACTCCATTAGATCCGTCTCAGAAAAACGAATCCAACGGTATATTGCACGCCCAAAACGGAGTTACGAAACTCCCAGAAAATCAATTTTAATGTGGACAGTCGGGCTGTAACGCGGGCTGTAACGCATTACAGGAACGCGTTACAATCCCTGTAACGCATTCCGGTGATGCGTTACAACCCTTTTAACCAATTAAAAGGTGTAACGCATTCCATGAATGCGCCACATGGTGTAACGCATTCCCGGAATGCGCGACACCCCTTTATTTTTTTTTCTTCCGCCGCCTGACAGACGTTCTCGATCAGCGTGCCTGTCCTTTTCTGCCATGTCTGTCTTCACTTTCTCCGTGCATTCAACAGTAGAACCCTCACAGATTATGCAGACAAGCAATACAAACATATATATATATTATATACATATATTTACTTATTTAATTACGAATTTAATTACAAGAACTTCAAAAATTCATAATAAAAAATCTATACATCATAAAATTATGAAAAAAATACCCAGACGATCTACAACACTAGTAGAACCCAGATCAACATTCAAAATTATTCTGAGAAATGATTTCTCATCAGATAAAATTAATCCATAATATAACTTGTAAAAATCATAATTAATTCATACAAGCACATAAAATTCTGAAATTTTTACCACAGATCTATATGCATACAACCTATGCTCTGATACCAATGTTAGATTTTGATCACAGCGGGGGCATGGTAAAATACTTTTACACATATAAAATCCAAATAATAGCATATAAATCATGGTAAAAACATAGGGATCGAATCTAACCTTTAAAATAATTCGGAGACAACGATCAGAGTTCCTTAGCAGTTGCTCCTCAAGTGTGAAGCACTCCACCGGTATCCACCAAGAAAACGATGTTAAGGAGGAGGAAGGAGGTGGAGAGAATTGGGTTTTCCAAACTTTTTGGGTTTTTTGGGGTTCTCATAAAAATAGGGTCTATAATAGTATATTTATAGGCAAAATTTTCAGCTGAAATTTTCCCATAAATATTATTATTATTATCCCATTTATTATTCTCATTAATAATTAAAACACCTTTTAATTATTAATCCTTTTTCTAAACACTTTAGAAATAATTCTCTCTCTTGATTTAATTTCCAAAAATTAAATCCGTAATTAATAATATTAAGAACTTTTCTTAATTAATTTATAATCAATTAAATCTCATTTAATCAATTATTAAATTTGCCAATTAATTATTTATTTCACAAATAAATAATTATTAGCCATTATTAATTAATTCCTCCACCATAAAATCATTCTCTTTTTATGGTGTGACCCTGTAGGTTCAATATTAAGCCGGTAGTAGAAATAAATATTAATAAAACTATTTTATCATTATTTATATAAATTCTCTAATTTATTAAATATGATTAATTAATTAATCACAATTATTATACATCGTGAGGGATACTTCTCAGCATATCGCGACTATCCGGATAATATGAATTCACTGTTTAGAATACCAAGAACCTATTCAGTGAATAGTTACCGTACAATAAACTCCTTCTACCCTACAATGTCCCGATTAAATACAAGGCATGGATCTCTTGTCAAGCCTATCTAATTTAATCACTTGCTTACCATTTACTATGCCTAGTTCTATGTAAATTAGAAACTCCTTCCTAATTTCATTCGCTCTGGCCAGAGATTCCTAAACTAGCATAAGTGGATCAGCCTTGAACATTCGCTTCCTTCACTGGAAGGGGTAGATCCTTTATTGATCATACACTATCTTCATGTACAAATTCCTATACCCAGTAGAGCCCTAATAATTGTCCCTGGAGACTAAGAACTAAACCAAAGCATAGTTCAGTGTACACAAGATGACTATGATGACCTCAAATCTAAGGATACTTGTACAGCTATCACTATGTGAACAACTGCTGACACGTGAGTGAACTCCATCAGTTGTTCAGCTGTGCGAGTCATGTTCAGTGAACTTATTCTATAATAAGCACCTACATACTAGCTATAGTGCCACCACACAAATGTCTATGAGAACAGACATCCTTCATAATGAAGCAAGCATAGTATGTACCGATCTTTACGGATTATTAATTACCAGTTAGTAATCCTACGACCAGGAACTATTTAAATTTAGAGTTATCATCTTTTAGGTCTCACTATTATGATCTCATCATAATCCATAAAAAGCTTTACTCTAAACTATGGTATATCTTATTTAAACACTTAAATAGATAGAGCCCGTAATAAAAACAAAACAAGTCTTTTATTAAAATCAATGAAATCAAAATAGATTACATAAAAGTTATTCCTAAATCCTCATACATGATTGGACTTAGGACATATCCCTTTCAGTTGAAAGTCTGGCTTCATAAATGTTACCATGCCTGTAACCTTTCAGAACCACTTTTCCTGTAGAATTGCTTACAACTTCACAGTATTCTTTAAAGAAATCCACATGATAACCTCTGTCACAGATTTGACTCACACTTAGCATATTGCGTTTAAGTCCTGAGACAAGAGCTACTGTTTCAATGATGACATTACCAAGATTAATATTTCCATATCCCAGAGTTTTTCGCATATTGCCATCTCCATAAGAAACACCTGGGCCAGCTTTCTTCACAAAGTCTGAGAGCAGGGCTTTATTTCCAGTCATATGTTCTGAACATCCACTATCTAGTACTAGGATGTTTTTCCTGTTGCCCTGCAATCACAAATATCACTAATGGTTAGTTTTAAGGACCCAGACTTGCTTGGATCCTTTGGCCTTTTTAAGTTTGTTAGCATTTGCAGCGGATTTAATATCAGAGTTTATGCTAACATGTTGTTTATCAGAACTTATATCAGACTTTGCATCAGACTTTACACTAGAAGGAATTAAAGTTACTTTCTTCAAAGAAGGTTTTATTCGATAATAATCATAGTACAAACTATGATATTCCTTACAAGTATAAATGGAATGTCATAAACTACCACAATGAAAACAAGGATTTTATGGCTTAAACGTAACAGACTGACTCTTAACTCCTGACTTAGGAGGTAAAGAGTTTATATTCTTATTCTTCCTGCAAAAAGAAGCAAGATGGTTAGAGTTTCTACAGTTATAACATTTCTTTCCAGGAGCATTAGGAACAGACATATAATTATTACTTTTATTCACACTTTCCTTACCATTCCTATTTTTCCTAGCTGCCTTTACCTTGTTGACATTCCTTATTTCTTTCAGCTTATGCTTAAGCTGCTTCTTAGTCATTAAGCCTATGTTAACTTCAGCTGGTTTATCCTGTTCTAATTTGTCAGAAGTTGACTTTTCCTTAACTTCTGCTACAGACTCTTTCATCTTTTCAGAATCAGACTTTACAGTTTTAGCTACAAACTTAACAGGATTTACCTTTGGCTTAGAAGTCTGTTTAACAACAATGGGCTCAATTTGTTCAGTTCCTTTTTCACTTTTATCATCTCCATAACCTAAGCCCTCTTTCCACTACTTAATAAATTCTGAGTTGTTCTGCCAGAGTTAGTCCAAGTCCTGATAATCTCTCTTTCTTTTTCTAACTCAGTTTTTAGAGATTGATTCAATTTTAGCACTTCATCTCTAACATAAAAAGCATCATCTCTTTCTGAGTTTGATGGAACATAACTAATGTAACACCCCCAGATCCGGGGTCGGGGATCCGGGTCGTCACGGTCTTTCTTTCCACAATATCACTTCACTTAATTAATAATAAATAACCTTATGCTGTGACCCCACACTAACACACACCATAACCCGTTATAGTCTCAGAGATGAAATTTAAATAAGTACAAGTCTTTGAATCCACAATTTAAAAGTTATTACAACCCAAAATGATTACTTGATAAATTTACAGTTAATTGCCATTATCTGCCACAAGTTATAATTATACATAATTGATTCTCAAAAGTAGATGGTCTGATCTACAATAGATCTACCTCTGCAGCTATAGCAGCTACAACATCAACGGGAAGACGCGGGACGCTTCCCACGCGCTTGCGCTGGGTCTGCTGGAGTCTGGCCATCTTTCCTAACTGTTGTTGTGTGATGAAGAAATAAAGCAAGAGTGAGCCTTACAGCTCGCAAGATAATATGTATAGTGATAACAATAATATAAGTATCTAAATGGATACTTGATAGCATCTCTATCATATGCAAGATAATTACTTACTAGATATAAGTAAAAACAAGGAATGAAGTTACCAATACTTCACCACACTTATATCATATATAAAGCTACTTGAACTGCCACCGTTCAAAGTATTATTGGATTTAAGAAAAACATCCCATAGATGAGACCACAAGTTAAGACTTGAATAGATTCAATCTTTGAAAGATTATTGAATGAAAAAGTTATGAGATGCTTTATTTAGTCCCGGTATATATATATCCACATATATATACCCCTTTAAACATTTCCTGGAACCTCTGTTATATAAAGTATGAACAGAGTTTGAAACATCCAATGAATTTTGGAAAGGAAAAGAATTTTGGCATAAACCCGATATCTCGCTGATCAGGCAAAGATACCAATAAGTAACCTTTTCTACTGTAGATGGATGAATTCCTCACCGGTCATCACCCTGGCCGCATTAGGACCTCGCGCTAGACCGTACCCCGGCCCCTCACGCGTTGATGGACTGCCACCCAGCCACTTACACAATAATAGACCGTACCCCGGCCTGTCGCTTATGCCGACTCAATCAAATGGACTTACTTCCCGAACATTGGGCAAGTAATCAAATTGTTTTCTCAAAACAGCAACCTCGTTGCGAATATAAAATACACCACAGAGCCGGATTCCCCAGGTTTTGAGCGAGTATTTAAATCCCCTTAAAAGGAAGATCTTAAATATAAAAAAAAAAGAGTTTTGGGATCCGCTCTGACTTTTAAAAATCATTTTGAAGACTCGAAAACACTTTAAAGAGTGTTTGGAGTAAAACTGATTTAATGAAGTAAATCAGTCCCCAGAATATTTAGAAAATGACTGAATATTATTATTTAAATAATATTCCCATAAAGAATAGTCTTTATAAAAATAATTGAAGTAGAAGTATTAAAATTTATACTTGAAACGAGTATTAAATAACCAAAGATATACTTATATGAAAGTATTATCTTTATTTGAATAATCGAAAATAAGTTTGATTATTAACACCTTATTCTTTAATAAAATACAGAATATATCTCAGCAAATAATCGGAGTCATAGATCCTCAAATGAATATTCAAATAATATTCATTAAATAATATAAACTGAGTCATAAGTCCTCGAATGAATATTCAAATAATATTCAATAAATAATATAAAAGGAGTCATAAGTCCTCGAATAATATTCGAAATAATATTCAATAATAAAATAAAGTTAAAGTTATCGAATAAACCTTATTCGATTAATAGTTTGGAAAACTATAACCATATATATATAAATATATATATATATATATATATATATCCATATCCATATATATATGAAATCTACTCGGGATCCTCGACTCCCGGTTTTAGAAAATATTTTCACCTTTGGGTCCCTATACTAAGGGTATAAGCAAGTTACCGCTATCCTCTAGCATAGGTATTATCAAATGAACCAACAGATATATATTTCAAGAATATGAAACAGGCATGCATATATACCATATCACATGCTACAATATATCGCAAAAATTTGCTAAATAACCAATAGGCATTTATCGCAAGATCATGCATATACAAATGTATACATCACAACAACAGTGTATCGGATAGAATACTTGCCTGAGCGACTTGGGGGTGAGAAAGGCTCGGGACGAGTCTGATAACCTATAAACAACAAGTAAGTTGGAATTAAACCAAAATCACTTGTAAATCTATGCTTTAACTAACTTAGACTCTAATGCTAGTTTTGCGCTCACCGATTCGCTTAAGTCACTCGGGTACCCTCGGCTCCACCATTTTTAATAATTTAACCTTTACGAGTTTTAAAGCGATTCCTTCGCGAATGTCTTACCAACTGCCTAACACACTTACCATAAATGTTTCATACATTAATTAACCCTTTTTGGTCTTTAACCTATGTTTCAAAGTAAGGCGAGGGGAAAAGTTTCGTTCGCGAAACGCCGTTACTTGAAACGGTCGTTTCTCCTAAACCGTGCATCGGAATCGAACGAACTACATATCAAAACGAAGCTCGTAACATGAGCTATCTAAACATTGCAGTGGTCATAATCTAGCAGGGGGTTCTCGGGTCCTAATGTTATGCACAAAAACAGTCCAAAGAAAATCGGACGTTACGACGGCTATGTTTACGCGATTACCAATGTTTAAACTACTCCAATTAACCACCAACCAACTCATAACCATCAATACAACAAAACTTCACCTAAACCATACCACATCAGTCCATAATCTCCAAGGTTTTCAACTCAAACAACCACAATCAAGACCTATGAACTATAATCAAGCTTCAATTACCAAAACACTTCCAAATCAAACCAAACTACTAATAATCACAATCCATGCTTCTCATTTCACAACACCAACCATTAAACTTACTAACAAATAAAGTAAAGGCTAGGGTTTGAAGTTTATACCTTCCTTGGGAGGTGTTAAGTTGCTAGGAAGCCTTAGGGAGCCTCCTACAAGCTTGATCATGATTATTTGGACAAGACTTGTGAACAAGAGTTGTAGGCCATCTCAATACCTTTCCAATGAGCTATAGAACACAATATTTGAGTGAGAAATGAAGGAGATACAGCAGTTTTAGTGTTCTGATTCTGTTTTGGCCGAGAGCATGAAGAACAATGCCTTGGTTTCTTTTTGATTTTGATGAAAAATGATTTGCTTGGCTTGGTTGCTTGGTTTTTGTGCTTGCTTTAGTCAATTACCTTCTTGCCCTTGAATTTGTGTGGTTACAAAGCCACCACACCTCCTTCCTTCCCATGTCATGCTTATGTCACCTTGCACATGTCATAATGCTCCCACTTGTCCACACCTTGTGGTTTGATGATGTCACAATCCCTGGCTTCTTGTACAAGCTTGTCTCTTGGTCACTTATTTGTTTTACGGTTCGCTTATCTTTCGTTCTCGTTTATCGTTTGAGGGATCATACCCGGGATCTTATTACTTAGGTTCCCTTAACCTTTCTCAATATATTATATTCCTTTTATGATCCTCTCCTATAATCCTTTAATTTAAATCCTTTTTATCCTGTTACCTTATACTCAATTCTCTCCGTATCTTGTGAATTTCCGGGAAAAATCAAAGTGTTCGGATTTGGATTCTGACGATCTTTACATACACTTATATCCCATATAAAGTACTAATAAAATCTCAGAATATCCATATCAGAACCCCTACATAGTGTGGCATGAAAAGTTTTCTCATTCAGCAAAAACACTATTCATAAGGGTTTCAAAAATTTCCCAAAAATTGGGGTTATTACAGTCTCCCCTCCTTAAAAGGATTCCGTCCCGGAATCAGATAGAAAGTGAATAGGGATACTCTCTTAGCATTGCACTTTCTAACTCTCGAGTAAATTTTCCCACATTGTGGTTCTACCATCAAACTCTTACTAGTTTGATAACCCTTCTCCTAAGCACTCGTTCCTTTTTTACTCTATACCCTTCCTGGTTGCTCCATATAGGTTACGTCTGGTTGCATGTCTATGCGCTCATATGCCCCTATTTGTCTGGAATCCGAATTATACTTCCATAACATTGATACGTGGAACACGTTATGAACTTGCTACAGGTTCGGGGGTAGGGCTAGCTCCTATGCTAACTTCCCAAACGTCTTAATATATCCAAGGGTCCAACAAATTGTAGACTTAGCTTTCCTTTCTTTCCGAACCTCATCAATCCTTTTCAAGGGTTTCCAAGGGGATACCTATAACATTACTAGGCCCCCTATTTCATACTCTTTGTCCTTTTTTGAGTCAAATCAGCATACCTCTTATGTCCATCTTGGGTTACTACCAGCCGTCCTCTGATTAGATCTATTATATCCCTGGTCCTTTGGACTACTGCGGGTCCGAGCATCTTGCGCTCTACAACTTCATCCTAACATAAGGGAGATCGACATTATCTTCCCTCAAGGATCTCATAAGGTGACACCTCGATAATGACATATGATCTATTGTCGTGATATAACTAAATCCGCGTTAAGTGATCATTCCAAATTCTTTCAAGTCTATTGCACAGACTCTCATTATAGCGTTTAGCATTAGAGCTTTTGCTTCTTAATACCCATTCTTTTCTAGTTCGTAATCGCTACAACCTTCCGTTCCTAATATTATACTAGTTATACTTTTGCTCGTTAGCGTTCTATAACCTTTTAATGACCACAACAACCTTAGTATCACGAATGTGTTTCCATTCCGCATACTACCACTACTTTATTACTCCTTTTTCAGTTGTTTCTATTTTCCAAAATTTGATCAATCAAATAGAAGTAAAGGAATTTGTTGAGAGATCACTATGATCATGAACACTTGTTATATTGCATAGTTAGTACAGAAGGTGGCCAGCCTTTAGTACTTGACAAGCAATTAAACAATAGATGGTATCCTACTAGGCTTCTATCACACAGATAGATAGTCATTCGGCAATACCTCCCCTTCTGGAAGGGTTGTTCTTCTCAGATTACATGAAATGAAAAGAAGAGAAAAGAACGAATTGAAGAGAATTGTATATATAAAAAATATATATATATATATATACTGCCACAAAATATCTGGCTTGGAACCTACCTCTGAATTATAGAGGTTTGTCATAGGAGAACAAAACATAAACGTATTTATATCAGCATCAAGTATTATAGCATCGTATTTCCCATGCCTAAATATTTCTATTCCGTCCATCATTCTATGGACCCATGCTCTTCTTCGAGCTTATACACAATCACCTTTGAAACTCCCTCGATATCGAAAATCGAATCTGGGATCTCATTCTAGACCTCATCGTTACTAGAATCCATTTCTATACCGCAACCTTCTTCGTATGGGTAATACTACTCTTTATCGATAAGAAGGAATAAATATATCATAGGTAGATAATTGACTTAATTAGTCTATCAATGATAACTTATACACCACCACGACCCGATTAGTGGTACTTACTCTCAACATCCATTCCAATACAACTCTCACGGTTGTAAGTAATCAGCTCATTACTCTCAGAATCATTCCTACATTACTATGGCCCACCGTTGACCTACTGTAGTCATTCATTTTCCATGAAGTTTTAATAGCTAACCATACGGAGTCCATTCATATCATATCGAATTCTTCTAAGGAGGTAACATGATCACCGTTCTTGATTCATGAAGAACACTCCTGATCCTGACGTACATTCATGACGTGAAGCAGATAAAATTGCAGAAGAGTTTCAATCAAAGCAACGATAGCAGGTTAATACCATTCTTAATCATATGCCTTAAATAGAAGACTTAACTCAAAGGTTCGTCTAGTCCTTTTGGAAACATGGTCCTGGCTTATCCCAAGATAGGACCTCCTAAGATAGATAGCCCGTTCATGGCGATTACACGAATTAAACTTTTACCAACTACTATTACGGTTGGGTATTGCACAGTCATCAGAAGGAATGTCAATCTTCCAAACCATAATACAACCTTCACAGTTTTAGCCATCATCACTGTATTCCTCTGGCACAAGCGCCTATAATTATCCTCTTACCTTTAAAGTGTCGGCCACCTCTTTGGCCTTTCCTGATATTAAAATTTCCTTATAGTCAATGTCATTTTAACCACCTCCAAATAAATTTTCTACCTTATTTCAATCACTGCTTTTGTGAAGATGTATTCCTTAAAATCTGATGAGTAAAAAAGAATATCACCATTTTTCCATAAGTTATTGCCTCAGTCGTTAGAGGTTAATCACTGTCACGACTGACTCTCAATCATACTTAGAACATCTTTTATCTTAAGTCTTAATTGCCCTGAATAATTTTGACCTTTACTGGTTCGATCCATACTTTCTCGTGGTTTAACACGTGCCCCACTTGGCATCATTATAATTATGTCATATTTCCTTTATCAACATTTTTATTCTTGAGAATTTCGAATATTTCCTTTCTCCTTGTAAAACCTCTAAGGTTATCCTTCAATCGTTCCTCCTGTATTCCCTATATACAGGGCATATCAAAATACCATTTACTGATACTAGAACCATTGTCTATATACTTCTGAAAAATTTCTCCACTGATCCTTAAAGGTTATTATTACCTTAATCCTTTCCAATTCATACTGTCAAAACTCATACTATCCCTATTAAGGGTGAAATGCCAACCTTTATGCATTCCCCTAGGATTCGTTTTAAGTTACCGATGTTCTATCCTTAATTCCACCTTTAAAAAGGTACAAGCATCCTTCCATGGATAAATAAAGTCATATATCCCTGATAAGGGTATCTTATTCAATCATTTCCACCTCGATAGTCTATACCGAATTTCACAATAGCATCCTTATTCAAGTTAAGGTCAATCCACATGGCCTCCAAAAGATAAAAATGGTTATCCGCTTTTCTTTCCTGATTTGGTAATGATCACATGGATGATCTGGAAGATATTGGTCGTGTTCAACGTGAACTTCTTCTTAATAAATCCTTATTTACTTTTGTTGTTTATCTCAACAGTCATCTCAATGTTGGGATATCTTTCATACCTGGCGTCTCCCTTCCTGGGTATCAAGCCACTGGTCTTACACTTCACATTCATGAAGGTCACTTCCTTCATCCAATTTTCTTGATTTCTTACTTTCTTGTCTCCTCAGTCTATCCGCGTCTCATTATTTATCCTTCGAACTATCTCAAGGTTTCTTCGAATCCTCCCAAGTTACAGGGGATAATATATATGTATCTCTTATGCCCTCAACCATCAATTTTAACTCATGGTGAATCACCCTCATCCTGACGATTACTTACTTTTCTATTTCTATTACTACGAGTCTTTAGGGTTTCCTCATACCCAACTTCCTTATCATTATTTCATGAACTAACACAACATAAGCATTGATTTCAAACATCCCGTCATTCTGGATTCGTATCCTCAGAACGAATCTTGACAACTTTTACAACTTAGATTCATAATTTATCATACTCGTCTGCCTTTGTTCTGACTCTAAAGCTTTTACACTATCTCCTTATCTTTGGGAATTACTTTCCCGAAAACAATTGACTGGACTTAAATCAGTTTATTATAATCTCTTGCTCCGTGCCTTCCTTGGCCTTTCACCAGCAGGTGGTCTCTCTCTTAGGAGGGTGAGTGATAAAAACAGTCTTTTGTGATTCGTCAATCATTTAGAATCTCAAATGATTCCTATATTTCCTTTAGCCAGGCTCTTGCCTCGACTAGGTCAACATGTTCCTTGGAACTCTGAGAGCTTAACGATTTAAAGGTCATGAAAGAATTTCCTGCCGCATTGTCCCCTCAGGGTGGTGGTTGGGGATAATAGTCTAAGTTATGTCTAGACAGGTCCATAAATTGCCATATAGGAGTACCGTCTCGGGTCTCCTTTCCTTACTCGACTTTCTGTTTCCTTAGTATGAAATGTTTCAACCTTCTCCCATAATCGGGGTTATCTTATACATTAAAAACCTTGTTTTCCACTCTATTATGTTATGGGTTCTTTCTTTCTTGATGGCAACCTCCCTGACTATCACACTCTGGGTTTGCCCTAAATCCTATTCCTCAAACTATGGCTCTCATCTAAGTTCTCATCCTTAAGCTCTTGAACTTTCGGAACCCAAATTCTATAGGAATACCTCATTATTCCCTTATCATCTTTCTCAGTATTAATCTCATATTTATTTGTTGGCTCTCTGCCTTCATTCATCACCTTTTTCTGGCACAATATGCTCTTTTCCAATAATTCGGTCTCTATTACAATCTCAAACAGCTTTTCGGTACCGGCTCCGGTTACCTTCACTACTATTTCCATTTTCTCAAAATCTCTTATCAACTCTCCCAAAGACATTATCATCTTGAGTCTCTCCTTTTTACTAATGGCATCAGCCACCATATTGGCTTTCCCCGAATGATAAAGAATCTCCCAATCATAATTCTTGATTAGCTCTAACCGCCTCCTCTGGCGTATGTTGAGCTCTTTCTACGTAAGAATGTACTAGAGCACTTATGGCTTAGGTAATTCTCGCACTTCTCTCCATAGAAGTAGTGCCTCCAATCTTTAGGGTAAAACTATTGCCACGAGCCTAAGCTCATGGGCGGGGATATCGAATTTCATATTACCTTAATTGTCTTGACGCAGACGCGATTATCTTGCTGTGCTAAGAAGCACCCTAATTCCTTATGCGAAGCGTCACTTACAAATCACAAAATCTCCTTTTTCCATCCGGCAACGCCAACATAGGGGCCGTCACCAACCTTTGCTTCAGTTCTTAAAAGCTGTTCTCGCATTTCTCTGTCTATTCGAACTTCTCAGTCTTATGAGTAAGCCACGTTAAAGGGGCTACTATCTTTACAAACTTGAACGAACCTCTGGCAGTGACCGGCCAATCCTACCTCTGGTAGTCGACCCAACCAGGGTCATCAATTCATCAGTGGTCCTTTATCCAATCTCGTCAGAATCCTCCATGGGATCCTCCTCAGCAACTATCCCTTCTAGGACAACATCCTCAACCGCTACATCCTCAATATCAACATCATCCGGTCCTGCGTTAGGACGCTCTATTGGATCCACAATCTGATCTCCAATTAGTAATAAAACATCATCGCGTTGATGTTCCTCAACTTCAGGGTTCGGAGTCTCGCTACCATATACGATAACGAACTACGCTTCTATCGCTACATTTATAAGGGTTCCCATAAGGGTTTTAACTGTCAGTACTACGTTAGGTAGTCCGACTATGAACTTGGCAAGAGTTCTTATTATCTTAGTGAACTTATTATCTTAACGTCCCATCATCTCTGAGGTTTATAACGCTTAGCTCTGATACCATTTCTGTAACACCCCCAGATCCGGGGTCGGGGATCCGGGTCGTCACGGTCTTTCTTTCCACAATATCACTTCACTTAATTAATAATAAATAACCTTATGCTGTGACCCCACACTAACACACACCACAACCCGTTATAGTCTCAGAGATGAAATTTAAATAAGTACAAGTCTTTGAATCCACAATTTAAAAGTTATTACAACCCAAAATGATTACTTGATAAATTTACAGTTAATTGCCATTATCTGCCACAAGTTATAATTATACATAATTGATTCTCAAAAGTAGATGGTCTGATCTACAATAGATCTACCTCTGCAGCTATAGCAGCTACAACATCAACGGGAAGACGCGGGACGCTTCCCACGCGCTTGCGCTGGGTCTGCTGGAGTCTGGCCATCTTTCCTAACTGTTGTTGTGTGATGAAGAAATAAAGCAAGAGTGAGCCTTACAGCTCGCAAGATAATATGTATAGTGATAACAATAATATAAGTATCTAAATGGATACTTGATAGCATCTCTATCATATGCAAGATAATTACTTACTAGATATAAGTAAAAACAAGGAATGAAGTTACCAATACTTCACCACACTTATATCATATATAAAGCTACTTGAACTGCCACCGTTCAAAGTATTATTGGATTTAAGAAAAACATCCCATAGATGAGACCACAAGTTAAGACTTGAATAGATTCAATCTTTGAAAGATTATTGAATGAAAAAGTTATGAGATGCTTTATTTAGTCCCGGTATATATATATCCACATATATATACCCCTTTAAACATTTCCTGGAACCTCTGTTATGTAAAGTATGAACAGAGTTTGAAACATCCAATGAATTTTGGAAAGGAAAAGAATTTTGGCATAAACCCGATATCTCGCTGATCAGGCAAAGATACCAATAAGTAACCTTTTCTACTGTAGATGGATGAATTCCTCACCGGTCATCACCCTGGCCGCATTAGGACCTCGCGCTAGACCGTACCCCGGCCCCTCACGCGTTGATGGACTGCCACCCAGCCACTTACACAATAATAGACCGTACCCCGGCCTGTCGCTTATGCCGACTCAATCAAATGGACTTACTTCCCGAACATTGGGCAAGTAATCAAATTGTTTTCTCAAAACAGCAACCTCGTTGCGAATATAAAATACACCACAGAGCCAGATTCCCCAGGTTTTGAGCGAGTATTTAAATCCCCTTAAAAGGAAGATCTTAAATATAAAAAAAAAGAGTTTTGGGATCCGCTCTGACTTTTAAAAATCATTTTGAAGACTCGAAAACACTTTAAAGAGTGTTTGGAGTAAAGCTGATTTAATGAAGTAAATCAGTCCCCAGAATATTTAGAAAATGACTGAATATTATTATTTAAATAATATTCCCATAAAGAATAGTCTTTATAAAAATAATTGAAGTAGAAGTATTAAAATTTATACTTGAAACGAGTATTAAATAACCAAAGATATACTTATATGAAAGTATTATCTTTATTTGAATAATCGAAAATAAGTTTGATTATTAACACCTTATTCTTTAATAAAATACAGAATATATCTCAGCAAATAATCGGAGTCATAGATCCTCAAATGAATATTCAAATAATATTCATTAAATAATATAAACTGAGTCATAAGTCCTCGAATGAATATTCAAATAATATTCAATAAATAATATAAAAGGAGTCATAAGTCCTCGAATAATATTCGAAATAATATTCAATAATAAAATAAAGTTAAAGTTATCGAATAAACCTTATTCGATTAATAGTTTGGAAAACTATAACCATATATATATATATATATATCCATATCCATATATATATGAAATCTACTCGGGATCCTCGACTCCCGGTTTTAGAAAATATTTTCACCTTTGGGTCCCTATACTAAGGGTATAAGCAAGTTACCGCTATCCTCTAGCATAGGTATTATCAAATGAACCAACAGATATATATTTCAAGAATATGAAACAGGCATGCATATATACCATATCACATGCTACAATATATCGCAAAAATTTGCTAAATAACCAATAGGCATTTATCGCAAGATCATGCATATACAAATGTATACATCACAACAACAGTGTATCGGATAGAATACTTGCCTGAGCGACTTGGGGGTGAGAAAGGCTCGGGACGAGTCTGATAACCTATAAACAACAAGTAAGTTGGAATTAAACCAAAATCACTTGTAAATCTATGCTTTAACTAACTTAGACTCTAATGCTAGTTTTGCGCTCACCGATTCGCTTAAGTCACTCGGGTACCCTCGGCTCCACCATTTTTAATAATTTAACCTTTACGAGTTTTAAAGCGATTCCTTCGCGAATGTCTTACCAACTGCCTAACACACTTACCATAAATGTTTCATACATTAATTAACCCTTTTTGGTCTTTAACCTATGTTTCGAAGTAAGGCGAGGGGAAAAGTTTCGTTCGCGAAACGCCGTTACTTGAAACGGTCGTTTCTCCTAAACCGTGCATCGGAATCGAACGAACTACATATCAAAACGAAGCTCGTAACATGAGCTATCTAAACATCGCAGTGGTCATAATCTAGCAGGGGGTTCTCGGGTCCTAATGTTATGCACAAAAACAGTCCAAAGAAAATCGGACGTTACGACGGCTATGTTTACGCGATTACCAATGTTTAAACTACTCCAATTAACCACCAACCAACTCATAACCATCAATACAACAAAACTTCACCTAAACCATACCACATCAGTCCATAATCTCCAAGGTTTTCAACTCAAACAACCACAATCAAGACCTATGAACTATAATCAAGCTTCAATTACCAAAACACTTCCAAATCAAACCAAACTACTAATAATCACAATCCATGCTTCTCATTTCACAACACCAACCATTAAACTTACTAACAAATAAAGTAAAGGCTAGGGTTTGAAGTTTATACCTTCCTTGGGAGGTGTTAAGTTGCTAGGAAGCCTTAGGGAGCCTCCTACAAGCTTGATCATGATTATTTGGATGAGACTTGTGTTGTAGGCCATCTCAATACCTTTCCAATGAGCTATAGAACACAATATTTGAGTGAGAAATGAAGGAGATACAGCAGTTTTAGTGTTCTGATTCTGTTTTGGCCGAGAGCATGAAGAACAATGCCTTGGTTTCTTTTTGATTTTGATGAAAAATGATTTGCTTGGCTTGGTTGCTTGGTTTTTGTGCTTGCTTTAGTCAATTACCTTCTTGCCCTTGAATTTGTGTGGTTACAAAGCCACCACACCTCCTTCCTTCCCATGTCATGCTTATGTCACCTTGCACATGTCATAATGCTCCCACTTGTCCACACCTTGTGGTTTGATGATGTCACAATCCCTGGCTTCTTGTACAAGCTTGTCTCTTGGTCACTTATTTGTTTTACGGTTCGCTTATCTTTCGTTCTCGTTTATCGTTTGAGGGATCATACCCGGGATCTTATTACTTAGGTTCCCTTAACCTTTCTCAATATATTATATTCCTTTTATGATCCTCTCCTATAATCCTTTAATTTAAATCCTTTTTATCCTGTTACCTTATACTCAATTCTCTCCGTATCTTGTGAATTTCCGGGAAAAATCAAAGTGTTCGGATTTGGATTCTGACGATCTTTACATACACTTATATCCCATATAAAGTACTAATAAAATCTCAGAATATCCATATCAGAACCCCTACATAGTGTGGCATGAAAAGTTTTCTCATTCAGCAAAAATACTATTCATAAGGGTTTCAAAAATTTCCCAAAAATTGGGGTTATTACAACTAACTCCTTTTCTAAATAGTCATTCCTTTTCTTATAAGCAAGATTTTTAGAAGTTAATCTTTCACATGTTAAAGTTTGATCTCTATATCTAATAAACATGGTTTTAAGATATAATGTCAACTCGGTAATATCATCAGTATGAAAAGCATAAGTTGTTTGAGGTACCTTCAATTCAGCAGTTTCAGGGCTGCCATCAGCATTTGCCATTAAAGCATAATTCACCTCATCTTTAGAATCTGAAGAGTTTGTCCAGCTTTTCTTCTTTGTGACAAGTGCCTTGACTTTGTCACTTTTTCCTTTCTTAAAGTCAGGAGATATGTGGCCTCTTTCACCATAATTATAGCGTTTGACATTTGAGTTGTCTCCTCTATCAGACTTTGCACTTTTGCCTTCATACTTTCTGAACCCTTTCTTATCAGAACTTCCACCTTTCTTGGAAAATTTCTTTCCCCTTCTGAATTGCCTATAGGCTATCTTTATGATACCCTTCACCATAAGAGCATACAATTTCATCATCTCTTCATCAGCATCTATTTCAGGTAAACTTTCAGTTTCTGAATCATCATCATCAGAACTTGATAATTCTGAATCAGACTTTATAATGAAAGCCTTTCCTTTTCCTTTCTTTGGGACAACCACCTTAGGGGATTTCTCCTCAGCTTTAAGAGCAACTGTCCTTGACTTACTTCCATGCCTCTTGCTCCTTTGATCCATCTCAAGTTCATAAGTCTTGAGCATACCATAAATTTCATCAAGAGTAGTTTCATCAAGAGCATAGTTGTCTCTTATAGTAGTAGACTTCAAATCCCAACTTTTAGGAAGAGCTAAGAGGAATTTTAGATTTAAATCTTTAATATCATATTCCTTGTCCACCAGTGATAGGTCATTTAAGAGTTTGATAAACCTGTCCTATAAGTCAGTTAATGACTCATCACCTTTTGAGTCGAAGTGCTCATACTCTTGAGTGAGTATAGTCCTCCTATTCTTCTTGATTGCATCAGTTCCCTGGCATCTTGTCTCCAAAACATCCCATATCTCCTTTACAGTCTTGCAATGAATTACCCTGTTTGACATGACATTATCAATGGCACTATGCAGCAAATGCCTTACCTTTGCATCCTTGGAAATGGATGAGATATCTTCTGCTGTATACTCACTTTTCTCCTTTGGTATGGTCTTTACTGGCTGATCTGCAACTACAACAGAGAGCTTGGTTGGCTTATGTGGTCCATCATTAATTCTATCAAGGTATTATGGATCTGTAGCTTCCAGAAATATAGCCATATTCACTTTCCATATGGGATACTCAGAAGGTCTCAGTATGGGAACCCTAATGTCTCATATCAACTGTGGATTTGAGTGTTTTTAGTTTCTTCAGTTTTGGTGGGCTTGGTTGGAGTTTCTGCTTCTTCAGACATTATTGTTTGGATCTTTACTGTATGTGTGTTAACAGATAAGCTCTAAGACCAATTGTTAGGTCACACAACACTATAGAAGGGGGTTGAATATAGTGTTTATTATAATCAAATTGATTTCGAACACAAGTAACAGTAAACAAATATATTCAATATAATAAACTCTGTTACAGTGGAACTGTTCTCTTTCAATGATGAACAAATATCACTAAGAGCTGCTAGTTTATAATGTATGATCTTCCCGATAATGATAACACATATAGTGTAAACCTATGTCTGTGTTTATATAGTACACAGTTACAAGATAACTTCTAATTGATACAAAATATAATTCTGTCTCCTAAAATATATCAATTAGATATCTTATACAAGTCTTCTTATCTTCTAACTCTTTTCATGCATATCTTCTTTTGTTTTAGTCTCGATCTTCTATCCTGTAAATCAGCTTCCTTCCTTATCTGTAAGTCCTCTCGTACTTAAGTTTTGATATGACCTTAAGTTCTGATATCTATCTTCTGACTTCTAGTAAATACTGATTCCAGTAAGTCCTAATATTTCCTATTTGTTAAGATCTGAAAACTAAACATGAAACATATTAAACATGACATCTCAAATATATCTAACATGGTTCTTGAATTAAAGGTCAAGTCTTTTCTTGTAATAGTGCTGATCAAGTCATTAGGTTGACTGATGTTTGAAATTTTATATATTCTTGTAACTGTTGAATGTTTGTCTGGATTTAAGTAGGTGGTTTACCTGTCTTAAAATCATTTTGTTGTTATGGGATTTTCCAGCATGTTGAGATACCTGTTCTTGTTCCGAAAAAAGATGAAGTTTTGCTGAAACTGAAAGCAGCAAGCATTAATCCAATTGATTGGAAGTGTAACGCCCTCCAGACCCGGGGTATAAGTCTGGGGGTTACTAGCTAATCACCAAACCTGTACAATCTGATTAACAATTAATAAAGAAATGAAACTAAGCCCCATTAATACTAACCAGGATCTTTTTAGGTTGATGTATGAAAACAAGAGCCACTAACTACTTTATTACAAACCAAATTTAAAATCTCCCAAACTCTTTTTATTACAAACCATTTGTCTAATCAATTTTAAACTAAGTTCATCTTTTATTCAAACACACATACACACACACTATCTAACAACACTCCACCTGTTCGGGCAACTCAAAGCTTTCTTCCTAGATCGGGATCAACACCTTGGGTATGAGAGGATTCCGAGGCTTGACCCGCTTCTTTACCACTCGAGTCCTGATGGGTTTCATATTCCTTCTTAACTGAAAATAATAAGGTGAATAACAACAAAAAAGGGTGTGCCAAAAATTGCTCAACAAGTCCACAAAATATACACAGTGTTAAAGCATTTGAAACGAAACCATAATCTCGGGTATATCTGCAAAGATATAACCCCACGAGAATAGAAAGAAGGCCATTACTGGTGAGTAAAAATGAACTAAATTGGACACAAGTTCGCATCTCTATTCTGCTGATCAGTCAAAATATAATGCAGATCTATATCTCAATATATAGATCTAGTCGGGTACCCAGGTACTACGGCCCATGTCGAGGCATCAGTCATATCCCGGTCCTCAGGATTAAGACACACTCAATCCCCAAAATATTATTATCCAGTCCATCGCTTAGCAACCGGAATAATCGGTATGATTTGATATATCTAATCACCAGAATATATCAATCTCAATGTATCACCAATGGAATATGAATCAAGAATCAAAAGAAACGGAGAGATCAAGAATCGAAATGAAATATGAACAAAGGAATAGCAAGTGCGTAGCAGTGATTAAGAACAAGAATCAAAAGAGTGCAAATGTGATAAGCATCTGAAGAAATGTCACTATTCTGAAAGTAGAATAGGGGAAAAACTTACCTTCTGCTCACTGCAAATATGTCACCTTCGTCTATTACCGACTCAACCTACCTTGCTGGCTTAGCTTCTGTTAGAGAAATAGACTGATTTAGTCATTTCATACTTCAATTGCATCTTGCTGGCTCAACCTACCTTGCTAGCTAAACCGATCGTTATCTGACTCGTTTCCCATTTTTCTGGAATTTTTCGGACTCGTCTCGGCACGCATTTTGGCTGATAATCAAACAAGTAACAAAGTGAACTAATTTATAGAAGAAATTAAGCTTTAATATTATTTTTAATGAAAAGAATTCATTTTTTTGAGTAAAAGGGCTTTCGTTTCGCTCGAATCGGACTAACGGTCTAATTATTATCAATTAAACACTGATAATTCAATTTATTATTCATTATAAATAATTATTACTAATTTTTAAAACCCAAAAATAATTTTTAAATAATTATTTAAGAAAAATCAGAAGTAAAAATGATTTTTCTATAATTTTTGGAATTAAAATGAATTTATTAGCCCGTAAGGGTTGACTCAGTTGGTTAAAGAGAGGAAAACTAACCTCTTGGTCACAGGTTCGAATCCCACGGGAGGAGAATTTATGATTATGCCTCCTGAGCCAGAGCCTGTCGCTTAAATGCGGTTTACCTTGGTTCACGTGATTTGCAGGCTATTACGTGAACCCGTAGGGTTTACCCAGTGCGCACCCGAAAGGTAGCGGCTGCGGGTTACCTACGATAAAAAAAAATGAATTTATTGAAAATTATTTGATTAATTATCAAAATAATTAATCATTTTTAAATAATTAATAAATAATTAATAACTAATAAATAAATAATAAATAATTAAGAAAATAATTCAATCTAATTTTTAGAAAATAATTTAGAATTATTTATAATATAAATCAATTAATTAAATAATTAGTTAATCAATTTATAAAATAAATAAATCTGATTTTTAAAATTAATAAAAATAAAATAAAAATTAAAAATCCAGAATCATTTGTCAAAAACCAGACATCTGACAAAATAGAACAAAACCGGGTATTTTATACGGTTTAAACGGGTCAAAATCCGGGTCGTGAAGAACACACCGGATTTTGCCCAGAATCCGGCCACCGGTGCAGATTCCGGTGAGCCATTTTCAGGCCAAAAACGGAACCATTTGGTTCATTTTTCGCAGGGTTTCAATCCCAAATCACTTCACCAACCTGATTCAGACCACAACATACCAAAAACATCTCAGAAACTTCATCTCCGATCAAAACCGACTTCAACTCAGGCCAAAATCCTATCTTTTGATTCTGTAAATCAAACTCAACGTTCTATTGTGCAAATCAAAGCTAAGAACACATACAATCAAAGCCCTAACCTTTCAGGAACCAAAGATTCATAGAAATCATCGAGTTGTAATTTGAAAATTCGGTATAAACCCTAGAAATCGTGAATCACTATACAAACATCGTTTGTTCAATTAAATACCATGAATCGACTGTAAATCATCTAATAAAGCTATATCTATCATCAAAATATCAAAATAACCCTTAAATCAAAAAGTCTTAATTCGAACATAAACCCTAGAATTTGAAAATAAAAAACAATGCATTAAAACATGAAATTGATATAAAAAAAAGAAAGAACAGATCAAAACCTTCGATTTGGTTACTGGAATCACACGATTTGATGAAGAAATCAGCTAGAAATCATAGTTTGATTCTCGACCCGATTCAAGTTCTTCCCGACCCGATTTACAGAGAAAATAATTTAATTTCTGATTTTTAGTTTATAATTAATAATAATTAAATAAAAATTAGGCTATTTATAGTAGTAAATTTAATATGCCTAAATAAAATTAAGGCCCTAATTCTACACTTTTTAAAATTAATAGGCCCCTAATTTTATATTTTTTGAGTATTAAAATTTAATTTATAAATATTTTATATATGCAATATATATGCCAAAATTTCTCAAAAATTGTGAATATTGCAAAAATGCAAAGAAATAATATAAATGAAAGTCCTATAATTTTATAAAAATAAAAATATGATTTTTGTGGGGTTTTTAACACCCAATGGGGCCCGAAAAAGTCATTTTTCGTAAAACGAGAAAATTTATAAAATGCCTAGATGTTCAGAATAATGTGATGGTAAAAGCCGTTTGATGAAAAATAAGGTCCATTATTTTATTTGAAATACTGGCTTTAAAATCATGGTTTGGGTCGTAAAATGTTTGAAATGAAAGCGATAAATGCAAAATAAAATATCCGAAAAATATCTTACAAATACCGCAATGACAAAGAACTCACACATAGCACGTAACAATTAGGGTGTGACAGATAAGTACACATAAATGACACATTAATACATATAATTTATTATAAATATGATATAATATAGACGTAGATTTCCCAGACGTTACATCCTTCCCCCCTTAATAGGATTCTGTCCTCAGAATCTTACTATGTAAACAAATGTGGATATTTCTCTAACATCTCATTCTCAAGTTCCCAGGTTGATTCTTTAACCATAGGATTTCTCCACAACACTCACACTAAAAATACAGACTTATTTCTCAACACTTTCTCTCGCCGATCTAAAATTTTTACCGGTTGTTCTACAAAAGACAAATCAGGTTGGATATCTATCGGTTCATACTCGATTACATGTCTAGAATCAGGATTATATCGCTTAAGCATCGATACGTGAAACATATTATGAATATGTTGCATATGAGGCGGTAAAGCTAATTCGTACGCAACTTTTCCCACTTTCTTCAAAATTTCAAACGGTTCGACGTATCGTGGTTTCAATTTACCCTTGTTGCCAAATCTGGTCAATCCTTTCCATGGCGATATTTTGAGTAATACGTGTTCTCCTTCCTGATAATCCATATCCTTCCTTGCTTGGTCTGCATATTTGCATTGCCTGTTTTGTGTTACTTCTAATCGTTTTCGAATAAGTTCGATCTTTTCTTTAGTTTGCTGGATTAATTCTGGACCCAAAATCCTGCGTTCTCCAATTTCATCCCAATGTACTGGTGATCTGCACTTTCTTCCGTATAATGCTTCATACGGTGGCATTCCAATGCTGGCGTGATAGCTGTTATTGTACGAAAATTCCACCAAAGGTAAATACTCATCCCAACTGCCTTCAAAATCAATCGCACAAACTCGTAGCATGTCTTCAATTATTTGGATAGTTCTTTCACTTTGTCCATCGGTTTGCGGATGATAAGCGGTACTCATATTTAATTGTGTTCCAAGACATTCTTGAAATTGTCTCCAAATTCTTGAGTTGAAACGGGGATCTCGATCCGACACGATAGATATTGGAACTCCATGTCGCATCACAATTTCCTTGAGATACATGTGCACTAGTTTGTCGAGCGAAAATCTTTCGTTAATCGGTAGAAAATGTGCCGACTTCGTGAGTCTATCAATAATCACCCATATCGCATCATGACTTGCTTTAGTCCTTGGTAGTCCTACCACAAAGTCCATTGCTAAATGTTCCCATTTCCATTCTGGAATGTCTAACGGTTGTAATAATCCGCTCGGACGTTGATGTTCCGCTTTGACTCTCTGGCATGTGTAGCATTTACTCACCCATTCTGCTATTTTCTTCTTCATATTCGGCCACCAAAAGTTTTCCTTCAGATCGCGATACATTTTTGTACTCCCTGGATGAATGGAATACTTTGAACTGTGCGCATCTCGCAATATTTCTTCTTTTAGTTCTGCCACGTTAGGGATCCAGATTCTCGATGCGAAATATAAAATTCCTTCATTATCCTTTTGAGTTGTGATTTCTTCTCCCGTTAAGTCGTCATCCTGATTCAACACTTCTTCTTGACAGTGACAAATTTTCTCTAACAACTCTGGTTGAAAAGTCATAGCGTAGATAGCTTCTGTAGATTCGTTGGGAACACGAATTTCGATTTCCAACTTGTCAAATTCCTGAGCTAGTTCTTCGCATGAAGTTAACAAATTCAATCTTTCTTTCCGGCTCAGCGCATCGGCCACAACATTTGCTTTCCTTGGATGATAACTAATCGTAACATCGTAATCCTTTATCAATTCCAGCCATCGACGTTGTCTCATGTTTAGTTCCTTTTGCGTAAAGATATACTTCAGACTTTTATGATCTGTGTAGATTTCACACTTTTCACCGTAGAGGTAGTGTCTCCAAAGTTTCAACGCAAATACGATCGCTGCTAATTCCATATCATGCGTAGGATACTTCTGCTTATGAGGTTTAAGCTGTCTCGAGGTATATGCAATGACGTTACCGTGCTGCATCAATACACATCCTATTCCACAATACGAAGCGTCGATATAAATGACGAAATTTCCATGCTCGTCTGGCAATACTAGTACCGGTGCGGTTACTAACCGATTCTTCAACTCTTGAAAACTTTCTTCACATTTATCATTTCATACGAACTTTTCACTTTTTTGAGTTAACTTGGTCAACGGTGTTGCTATTTTCACAAAATCCTTGACAAATCTTTGATAATAGCTTGCCAATCCCAATAAACTTCGAACTTCTGTCGGTGTCTTTGGTCGTTCCCAATTTAACACAGCTTCAATTTTCGCTGGATCGACTTGGATGCCTTCTCTACTGATGATGTGTCCTAGAAATTGTACTTCCTTTAACCAGAATTCACATTTTGAGAATTTCGCGTACAGTTGCTCTTTCCTTAGAATTTCCAAAGCTATCCTCAAGTGCTCAGCATGCTCTTCTTCTGTCCTTGAGTAAATCAAGATGTTATCAATAAATACGAGCACGAATTTGTCCATATATTTCTTGAATACTCTGTTTATCAGATCCATGAATGCTGCTGACGCGTTAGTGAGACTGAATGCCATTACAAGAAACTCGTAATGCCCATATCTCGTGCAAAACGCAGTCTTGGGAATATCTTCAGCTTTAATCTTCAATTGATGATAGCCTGATCGCAAATCTATCTTCGAAAACCATGCGGCTTCTTTTAGTTGGTCGACAAATCATCGATTCTCGGTAAAGGATACTTGTTTTCTTAATGTTGAGCTTATTCAATTCCCGATAGTTAATGCATAATCGCATGCTGCCGTCTTTCTTCTTCACGAACAACACCGGTGCACCCCAGGGGGATACACTGGGTCTTATGATGCCTCGGTCTAGAAGATTTTGCAATTGCGTTGACAATTCCTTCATCTCGACTGGAGCCATTCGATATGGAGCTTTCGAAACTGGTTCTGTACCTGGTGCTAGATCAATCGTGAACTCGATTTCTCGATCTGGCGGTAACCCTGGAAGCTCGTCTGGAAAGATGTCCGAAAATTCACATACAATTGGAATATCTTCTATCTTAGGACTTCCTTTTTCAGTATCTAACACATAAGCTATGTACATCTCACACCCTTGCCGAAGCAATCATTTGGTCTGCATTATTGTGAGAAATTTCTTCCGCTGTTTTTTGCCCTTGAACATTACCGTTGCATTTTCCGCAGTTCACAATTTGACTTTCTTATTCGCGCAATCTATCTGAGCATTATGACAAGCTAACCAATTCATTCCCAAAATGATGTCAAACTCTCCTAGCTTAAAAGGAATCAAGTCTACAGAAAAATGATGTTCGGTTATTTCCACATCACACGCAGGACAAACTCGATCTACTGGAACTTGGTCATCATTTGCTAGTTTTCTAATTAACGTCTCGCCCAACCATTCGATTTCGTAATGTAATTTATCAAGAAATTCTTCTGAAATAAATGAACGGGTAGCTCCAGAATCAATTAATACTTTTGAACTTACATAATTCACCAAAAGCGTACATGTGATTACACTCGGACTCTGCACTGCTTCTTTCATTGTCATGTTGAAGGTTCTTGCTCTAGGTTGATTAGGCGGCGGCGGAGGTAATGCCAACACTCTTGGAATACTGGCTGCCATAGCTGGTCCTTTGCAATTTCTGGTGATATGCCCTTTCTTCCCACACTGGAAGCAAGTCATTTCCGCTGTTCTTCCCACTGAACATTCGTTAGAATAATGCCCTTTCTGCTTACATCGATAGCACGTCACATCCCTTTTGATACATACGCTGGTATGTTTTCGATTATATGTCTTGCAGTACGGCACTGGAACTCTGACCATTCCCTGCTGACCGGGGGCTTGGAAACGATTACCTGTTTTCTGTGTACCTTGTCCTATCCTTTTAAAATTCAAATTTTTCCGAGCTTGAAATCCCGGCTTTCTACTGGAGCAGTCTTGGAAACTTCCCTGTCCTTTATCTTGCTGAGATCTTTCACTTTCCTCTTCAATAATCAAAGTTTTCTGGACTACGACGGTATACGTTGTCAATTCAAAAACTGTAACTTGGCCACAAATCCATGGTCGTAATCCTTCTTGAAACCTTTGAACTAGCTTCTCTTCAGTATCAACCTGTTCTGGGACAAACATAGCCAACTCAGTAAATTTGGCCTCATACTCTGCTACGGACATATTTCCCTGCTTTAGTTCCAAAAACTTAATCTGCATTTGGTTTTTCACATAGCGAGGAAAATACTTTTCTAAAAATACATCTTTAAGCCTATCCCATGCAATAACATCTTCACCCTCTAAAGCCTTTTTAGATTCCCACCAATAATTTGCCTCTCCTTTCAGTAAATAACTAGCAAAGTCAGTCTTCTGGTCTTCACCTATCTTTACTAGTGCAAATGCTTTCTCTATCTCTTTCAACCAGGTAGTAGCTTTAATAAGATCAGTAGACCCCTCAAATTCTGGAGGTTTAACTGACTGAAACTGCTTAAAAGTAACAATAGGTAATACTGGTGGTAATTGAGGCTCAAGACGAGGTGACTGCTGTAACATTTGTTGTTGAATCTGTTGCTGCTGATGCTACATCTGTTGCTGCATCATTACCATCTGTTGTTGCATCAGATGGAACATTTGGTTCATGGTTTCATTAGTCTGACCTTCAGAATTACTGTTAGAAGTCTCAGCCCTAGTCTTTCTTTTTGGTGCCATCTTCTGATAATAAAACAAGTGATATTTCTTTAACAGTTTAATAAACAATTGACAGTAGGTAAGAAAACAATTTATCCTGTATTAACAAACAGTTGCTGAATATAAAAACAGGAAATGTAAGTTGTTAAATAAAATGGTTGTTCTCTCTTTCTTTCTTTTTTTTAACAGGAATTATAATATGAAAAGCTGTAAAACAATAAAGTGAAAGTAAATGCTATAAAACTGTAAAGACTGAAATTTAAATAAAAGAAATTTGAAAAAGTTCATTTTATATATATGACACCAACCTCAGGTGTGAATGCTTGATACAAAAAGTCTCGCTCTGCTGGTAATCACCAAGGCTACAAGTCATATTACCACTACAGGTCAAACTACTACTACAAGTTAAGCTACTAGTACACACATACACACTACTCACTATGTTATACTATGCTGCCTCTATATACATCTGTACTCTGAAGTCACTGTCTCAAAACCCAGGCGGAATACGCCTCAGCTCCTCCCTAAGTGCCTGGACCAAAGTCTGTGCCAAGCGGAATATCCTGTAGAACTCTGCGAAAGAAGGTGGTCCTTCATGGGTCAAATCATCGAGTTCCCAAGTGGCACTCATCAAAACTGATTGTAATCTCTGTCTCATAAAGTAATCCGGCTGTAGGGCCGCTAACGGTCCTCTGTCCCTCTGGTCAAACAAATGCATGATCTCTCGACACTGTGCTCTCTAATACTCCACATCATCCCTCATAACCCTGTACTCATGGTATGGTACCATATATGGCTGTGCAACCTGACCTACTGACTTCTGTGAAGGAACCCTAGATATACCTGCACCCTACTGTGGTAATCCTAATTGTAGATCCACATCATGCTCTCCCATCCCCTCGACTGGAATCATCTGAAATATGTCCGGCTCTGGGGCATGCACTGGTATAGGAGGTAACACTAGTGGTGGTGGTAACTCTGGCTCAATCCCCGGTATAAACTGATGCTCAACTGGTAAAGGAACCATCGGCTCAAAGAACTCAAATGGATCAAACATCTCTATGGGATTATGGACTATCCCCTGTACTGGTGGTACCGGCTCCTGTGGCAATGGTGGTGGAGGTGGTAGAGGAGGAAACATGTACTCAGATACTGGAGGTATAACTGGTGCTGCTGGCCCGATGACTGTCCTCTCAGAAGACACAGAATAACCAGAAGATGCCATCTGATAATATACCAAAGAAAAGAAAGGTCACTAAACAATCCTAAGATTTATACTTCCCTATTCTAATCTGACCTAAATCCTAACACTACTCTTCCTATTTGACAATTCCTATCCTATGTGATCTCCCTATCCTATCTTAACCCTAATGTTCTTGTTTTCAAGGACCAAACCTACAGCTCTGATGCCAAACCTGTAACGCCCTCCAGACCCGGGGTATAAGTCCGGGGGTTACTAGCTAATCACCAAACCTGTACAATCTGATTAACAATTAATAAAGAAATGAAACTAAGCCCCTTTAATACTAACCAGGATCTTTTTAGGTTGAAGTATGAAACCAAGAACAACTAACTACTTTATTACAAACTAAATTCAAAATCTCCCAAACTCTTTTTATTACAAACGATTTGTCTAATCAATTTTAAACTAAGTTCATCTTTTATTTAAACACATACACTATCTAACAACACTCCACCTGTTCGGGCAACTCAAAGCTTTCTTCCTGGATCGGGATCAACAGCTTGGGTATGAGAGGATCCCGAGGCTTGACCCGCTTCTTTACCACCCGAGTCCTGATGGGTTTCATATTCCTTCTTAACTAAAAACAATAATGTGAAGAACAACAAAAAGGGTGAGCCAAAAATTGCTCAACAAGTCCACAAAATATACACAGTGTTAAAGCATTTGAAACGAAACCGTAATCCCTGGTATATCTGCAAAGATATAACCCCACGAGAATAGAAAGAAGGCCATTATTGGCGAGTACAAATGAACTAAACTGGACACAAGTTCGCATCTATATTCTGCTGATCAGTCAGAATATAATGCACATCTATATCTCAATATATAGATCCAGTCGGGTACCCAAGAACTACGACCCATGTCGAGGCACCAGTCACATCCCGGTCCTCAGGATTAAGACACACTCAATCCCCAAAATATCATTATCCAGTCCATCACTTAGCAACCAGAACAATCGGTATACTTTGATATATTTTAATCACCAGAATATATCAATCTCAATGTATCACCAGTGGAATATGAATCAAGAATCCAAAGAAATGAAGAAATCAAGAATCGAAATGAAATATGAACAAAGGAATAGCAAGTGTGTATTAGTGATTAAGAACAAGAATCAAAAGAGTGCAAATGTGATAAGCATCTGAAGAAATGTCACTGCAAATATGTCACCTTCATCTATTACCGACTCAACCTACCTTGCTGGCTTAGCTTCTGTTAGAGAAATAGACTGATTTAGTCATTTCATACTTCAATTGCATCTTGAATCGACTTTACACCGTTCCTAATATCTACCCATGCGCTTATGACTGACTCATGTATTACTTATTAGCAAGTAAGACTCAATTTACCATATAATACAAACAAGCACATGAGCACATAATCATTTTTATAGTTAAAATAATTTTTAGAACCAAAATAGACTCGCTGATCGCTCAACCGATCGTTATCTGACTGGTTTCCCATTTTTCCGGAAATTTTTCGGACTCGTCTCGGCACGCCAAGTAACAAAGTCAACTAATTTCTAGAAGAAATTAAGCTTTAATATTATTTATAATGAAAAGAATTCATTTTTCTGAGTAAAAGGGCTTTCGTTTCGCTCGAATCGGACTAACGGTCTAATTATTATCAATTAAACACTGATAATTCAAATTATTATTCATTATAAATAATTATTACTAATTTTTAAAACCCAAAAATAATTTTTAAATAATTATTTAAGAAAAATCAGAAGTAAAAATAATTTTTCTATAATTTTTGGAATTAAAATAAATTTATTATGATTTATTCAAAATAATTAATAAATAATTAATAACTAATAAATAAATAATAAATAATTAAGAAAATAATTCAATCTGATTTTTAGAAAATAATTCAGAATTATTTATAGTATAAATCAATTAATTAAATAATTAATTAATCAATTTATAAAATAAATAAATTTGATTTTTAAAATTAATAAAAATAAAATAAAATTAAATTAAAAATCCAGAAACATTTGTCAGAAACCAGACATCTGACAAAACAGATCAAAACCGGGGTATTTTATACGGGTCAAACGGGTCAAAATCCGGGTCGTGAAGAACACGCCGGATTTTGCCCAGAATCCGGCCACTGGTGCAGATTCCGGTGAGCCATTTTCAGGCCAAAAATGGAACCGTTTGGTTCATTTTTCGCAGGGTTTCAATCCCAATTCACTTCACAAATCTGATTCAGACCACATCATACCAAAAACATCTCAGAATCTTCATCTCCGATCAAAACTGACTTCAACTCCGGCCAAAATCCTATCTTTTGATTCTGTAAATCAAACTCAACGTTCTATAGTGCAAATCAAAGCTAAGAACACATACAATCAAAGCCCTAACCTTTCAGGAACCAAAGATTCACAGAAATCATCGAGTTGTAATTTAAAAATTCGGTATAAACCCTAGAAATCGTGAATCACTATACAAACATCGTTCGCTCAATTAAATACCATGAATCAAATGTAAATCATCTAAGAAAGCTATATCAATCATCAAAACATCAAAATAACCCTGAAATCAAAAAGTCCTAATTCGAACATAAACCCTAGAATTTGAAAATAAAAAACGATGCATTAAAACATGAAATTGATATCAAAAACAAAAAGAACACATCAAAACCTTCGATTTGGTTACTGGAATCACACGATTTGATGAAGAAATCAGCTAAAAATCACAGTTTAATTCTCGACCCGATTCAAGTTCTTCCCGACCCTATTTGCAGAGAAAATAATTTAATTTCTGATTTTTAGTTTATAATTAATAATAATTAAATAAAAATTATGCTATTTATAGTTGTAAAATTAATACCCCTAAATAAAATTAAGGCCCTAATTCTACACTTTTTAAAATTAATAGGCCCCTAATTTTATAATTTTTGAGTATTAAAATTTAATTTATAAATATTTTATATATGCAATATAGATGCCAAAATTTCCCAAAAATTGTGAATATTGCAAAAATGCAAAGAAATAATATAAATGAAAGTCCTATAATTTTATAAAAAAATGTGATTTTTGTGGGGTTTTTAACACCCAATGGGGTCCGGAAAAGTCATTTTTCGTAAAATGAGAAAATTTATAAAATGCCTAGATGTTCAGAATAATGCGATGGTAAAAGCCGTTTGATGAAAAATAAGGCCCATTATTTTATTTGAAATACTGGCTTTAAAATCATGGTTTGGGTCGTAAAACGTTTAAAATGAAAGCATAAATGCAAAATAAAATATCAAAAAAATATCTTACAAATACCGGAATGACACAGAACATACACATAGCACGTAACAATTAGGGTTTGACAGATAAGTACACATAAATGACACATTAATACACATAATTCATTATAAATATGATATAATCCAGACTTAGATTTCCAGACGTTACAGGAAGGTGCAAAAAGGCTATGAAAATTTTTATGTGTAGAAAGTAAACCAGCTATTAGGAAACATTTTGTTAGAATATTGGATGCTTTACAACCTAAAAAACTATGACAATTTTTATGTGATTAGGGTTTTGTGCAACATTCTACTTAAACTCCAACAATGGTTATTGACTTCTTAATGTGTATGGTTAAACTTTATTTATTTAAAAGAAACCGACCATAGTAAAATGAATTATAAATGACGTTTTAGTACTTTGTGACAAACTTTTGTTTGCTTAAATACCTGGTACTATCTTGCGGTGAAATAAAACTGTGTTGAGAATGTGGCTCCTGAGAATGTTAAAGGCTTAGTGCATCTGCAGCATATTTTCAAACTTAAGTTCTTCATCTATTTTGCAGGTTCTTTGGTCTTAGTTGGCGGTGATCTTGGTGTTGGAAAAAGTACATTATTACTACAGGTGCGTGTGTGTTATGATGAACTCAATGAGAATTCTTACATTCTTGAAAAGTTTGCATATTCTTCTTATTCACGGATTTCATCAGGGCATATGCATGTTATATATGTTGTGCACATATTGCAACCTCTTACAATTTATTTCCTGTCATGGCGACATGTCTTCTCGACAAACCAATGTCATTGATTCTTTATTTTAATTTTTAAGATTGCTGCAATAATCTTAGAAGGGCATGAAAAATGAGACAATCGGCTACAGTTGTTTATATATCTGGTGAAGAGGTTAGACTTTACTATTTACTAATTTCTTTTATCTTATAAACTTATAATTCATGCAGATTGCTTTTCTAGTACTTAATGTTCTATGTTATTTAAATATTTTTTTAATTTTTAATAGAGTGCTCGTATAATCTTCATATTGCTAATGGTAGCATATTAGTGGAAGTCGGAGTATAGTGTCTTTTTCATTACATAAAATTGTGATGTTTCTATAACTCTCAATTCATTTTCAGTTCAAATTTAAAGCTGCACCTGTGCTGAATGTAAACATCTATAAGTAGCATTTTTTGGCTTCTTTATAATTTATAACTATATCTTCTTAGAAGAGTATTGAATAAATTGGAAATAGGGCAGACCAGATGAGAATAGGTACTGAAGAACTATTTTTGTATTCCAGTACAAATATTGAGGTGCATATTTATGATTATACTTATCTTTCTTGCTTGATTTTCATTCTGTTTTCGACAATGACTGATCTGTAACAAGTTTTTTTTGGAAATTTTAAATCTGTTTAGAAAGTTGATGCTAATAGCTTTACTAATCTAACATCTACTATCTCAGCTTACTGTTTTCATTATTTCCTTTTTTCAGAATATTCTGGAAAAAACCCAGCCTCTCTCTCCTCGGGCTCTAATTGTCGATAGGTTAGGAATATGATTGTAACTAGATAGTTTTTTGATGTTGATGTAGATTTAGATATAGAAATATGTTGGTTGAATGTTGGTTAATAAGTATTTTTATATATTTTTGTTCTGGTTTAAGATTGTTTTTTATAGATATAGCTTTTTATTTTAAATAAAGAGCACGATGTATCATGGATAGATATAACATTATTTAATTATTAACCAGTTGATGTCAAAAATAAAAAAAAACACACAACAATTTTGACAGGAAAAATGATGTAAATAAGGACTTTCAGATCACTAACATAAGTGAAACTGATGTGATATGCCATTTTTAACATCGCTAACCTAAGTGAAACCGATGTGATATGACATATTTAACATCGATAACCTAAGTGATACTGATGTGATATGCCATATTTAACATCGGTTCTATGTAGTAACCGATGTACTATACAAAGTAAGACATCATTCCTGTTAAGAATCTGATGTCTATTAGTTTAATCTTCTTCCATGTGATATGTTTATAGTGCTTAGTTTTAACATGTTATTAAAAATAAGGGCTAATTATACATCAGTTTGTTAAGAAAATTGATGTTTATTTCGATCTTTAACATCGGCAAAAAACCGATGTTAAAGACCCTGACGTTTCTCTACACATTCGAAGATATCAGTTTAAAAAGAAAACGACATCGGTTATTAACTGATGTCTAAGGGTATATTTCTAGTAGTGTAACTAAGAACTTTAGGAGAGGCAAGTCTCTCAACCTTATCGTTCGTGGTTTCAATTTTATTCTCACAAGGAAACGTTTATACTCATCAATGCTTCTAAATTGTCCTATGCAATTGTTTTTCCCTAACCTATTGATTATTTTTATACTTTTTTCAATACTTTCTTCCTTAGTCATTGAACCTTATGATATCCTGATCCTGAGTATGATCTTAAACTTGTGAATTATGTGATATTTCTATGACTAGTTCCAACTTTCGAATCATTAATCCTTCATCCTTGATGACCCCACTAGAGAGAAGATAATTCAGTTCTGTTAAGAACACCATAATTCTGATCCTTTGATTTATGATTGAAATTAAATTGTCTAGAATCCCTTGAAAATGGAACATTTGATATCCTTACTTGGAATCTTTGGAAATTCCCTCTGGCATCAGTTTTATAAAAGGTAATTGCTTAAAAGAGATTTTCAAATAAAAGAATATTTTCTTGAGATTAGTAGATTGGACTAATACGCAAGTCCTTTTCACATTTATTGCATTAGGCGTAAAAGTTACCTAGGGATCCCAATTGAAATTTGTTAGACACTACAAGAATCTGACCAAAAGACATCAGTTTCTGGACGATGTCTATGTTGTTTCATAACCGATGTTGATGTCGGTGATGTCTATCCTAGACATCAGCCATACACCGATTTCTTTTACCCCATTAGACATCAAGTTTTTCAGAAAAGCTGATGTGTATCTGGCCAATTGAACATCGATTTTAACACAAAGAAAGTGATGTCTATGTTCCTCTTAGACATGCACATTTGATTCTTTTACATCAGTTCTTTCATTATAAAAGTGATGTATATTCGATTTTTTATATCAATTTCCTACATGTACCAAATTACTTTTTGCGCAAAAAACCAAAAATGAATTTATTATTATCAACAAAAATCCAATATTCTGATTCTCACATGAGTGAGTACAACAAACATGAATTGCATAAGCCTATTCTATCAAACTCAAATTGTCAATATATTAATCCGAAAAACTAGTTTCCAGCTTCTCATCATCATCTGAGTGATTACCTGGCTTCTTCTGATTTTTTCCTGGAGATATCTAATGCCTAAAGCAGCTTTTAATGTTTCCATATGCTTCTCCTTTTGGGCAGCAATTTGGGGAGTCTGTGTATCTGACACCCTGGAAACACAGGCAATGAGAAGTCATACAATTAAATATGAACTTATAGATATCTCATAATATATATTTTATTATTGAACTTAAGCTCATATGAAATAAGAACTTATAGTAATACAACCCTTTCTTTACTTCAAGTTTGTCTAGTTGCTTCAAAATTAAATATGCTTACACCATCCTTTAATTTCTTTCACTTTATTTAGCTACACTTCCTCCATCTTTTCATTAAATAAAGAGTAACATAATAAATTATACCAGTACTAACAAATACAAATATACATAGCTAAAAACACATGAAGTTGTTACATATAAAAATGAAATAGCATTAATTACTAGCAAACAAATTAATGTTAAAACGAAATAAAATGACACACACACTTACATAGTTTACATAATAAAACAATTAAAATTAACAGCCTCCACAAAAGTATGGTTTACATTATATTCATACCAAACAAAACAAATTTTTTAATATACAATCAAGCATATCAATAAACTGATGTTATTAATTTACCGAATTTTTGCCTCCAAAGAAATAAATATTTGACATCCTATGTAATCATTCTTGATTTAGTGTTTATGAATATATAAACTCTACATGAAAATTAGGATTGCGATAAACAAACTTGAGTTTATTTTCTCACTAGTTGCAGATAATTGTGACCCAGCAACTGATTTGATAATTATTGACTTTTTATGTTATTCCCTTGAGCATGTTGATAAGAACTATCCTGCCAAAGGATGGTTTCCCAGCAAGATAAGCTTTTTTTCTAATAAATTGGTGCAAGTACTCTAAAGTTCTGACCACACAATTTTCTTTATATGTGTGCTGATAGAAAGGTTGACTTGAAAATTGTAAGGTATGTCAATCAGGATCATTGATTATGGTACTTATATTCGGATGACCATAATCTCAGCACTTATTCATAATGTTTATGTTTTTAGTGGTCATAAGCTTCTTATTTCCCAGATAGATGCTCCTTTAGGCATAATTTCAAAAAATACCCCTAAAGCAGATGGTCCTGGTTTAGACACAGTGTATACTCCTAAGGCAGATGCATTACATGTCTGACATAGAAATGCTCCCAGCTCAATCGGATAATCCTTCTGTTATGAAAACAAATCCTGAATTAATGATTGTGAATATGCAAAAACTAACCTTTAACAAATGGTGAAACAAATTCAACAGCTTCACTTGCTCCAATCAACCGAGTTTTTGATTGCTATAAGAGAGCAGCCTTCAATCGAACCTACAGATTAGAATTATCTATTATACCGTGCTCAGAAAGAAAACCAACAAATAATGTACAAGGAAATCATCCATTGGCTAAAAAATAAATGGTAATCCTTGACATAACATTGTAACCAATCAAATCTAATTATGCCTCCGGTGCTTCTATAATAGCTTTAGGAGCAAAAGGTGGAGGTACATATATATCTTTAGAGGGAAATGAGAGTTAATTTATACTTATATAGAGTGAATACTGTGCAAACTTACTTGGAGAAGTTGAGAATTGAAATGGATCAGATTCTGATAATATTTTATTTTTCTGAATATTTTCGGCTAATCAAAACTTGTGTTTCTGTACAAAGGAGATAAGATCAAGAAAATAGATTTAACAGACTTTCATTAGTATATAAAATCAATCACATCTGAATAAAACTAATTACAAGAACATAAATACATGTATATACCTCAACATTTAAACTCTTATAGTGTTTAAAGTTACTCACTCATATTAAACAGAGCATACATCAAATAAATTATAAAAATAAAGCATATATACATAACTATAATAAGAGTTGCAGTCCATTAAGTCATAACATACATACATTAAGTACAAGTTTAACACAGCCCAATTCAAAATTCAGTCCACAAATATTATAAATCTTTAAATTTAAACACATACCTCAATATTTGAATCCACAACTATATGGATAAAGGTCCTGTATACAATAAATTCAAATGAATTACTAACTTTGAAATACATTGAATTAAACAAAAACACCATACCAATAAAGAGAAGTAAATTAGGGGTTCAGTTTGAAAAAAACCCCAATTTATAAAATTAGGGTTTTAATTTAAAAAAGCCCCCACAATTTACAAAGCTTTTAAAATGATAACTTCATGTTAAGAAGAACGGTTACATTCAAGTCTACCAATTCGAGTTTCTAACAAGATAAGTTTACCAAGTTTATCTTCTCACCTCTCACCAATATTGAGATGGAGAGTACAGAGTCTAAAGCAGAGATGGAGAAAGAAGAAGTGGGCATAGATGAGAGAGAGAGGACATGGGAGGTGAGTGGAGGAGAGCAAATTGAAAGAGAGGTGGGAGAGAAAGAGAGGTGAGTTTAATTTTATTTTTCAAGTTATTAGGTGGAAGAAGGATAAAAAAGGGGGAAGAGAAATATTGGCTATGGTGGGGGAGAAAATTTGGAATAAAGGGGGAAAATTTTGACAAGAGGGAAACATATTAAAGCGGGCTCGCGTTGAAATATATTTAGGTAATTTTAGACATCGGTTTTAAAATAACTGATGTCTTGAAATAACAAAGACAAAATAACAAAGACACTAGATTAACGCGGGGTGATGTTATTACATTTTTTAACATCAGTGACATTTGTAACCGATGTCTAACATGTGATGTCTATTGAACTTTTTCTTGTAGTGAGAACCCGACGAGGTTCAGGATTACTTCACGGATGATCACCGGCTGTAATCTATAGCGTCATAAAATGATTTTGAGTAATAATTGATTTTAAAAATGCTTTGATTTGAATAATGATGCTATCTGCCCCAATTTTGAATTATGACTTGCTATATAGTTAATTTATGTCTCATTATATCACTTGCTGAGCATTTGGCTCACTTCTTGCTATTTATTCATCTTATTTTAGCTAGCAAGTATGGTTAGATTTAAGAAGACTGCTCGTAAGTCGACCAATGGAGATGCTGCGGCATATGTGAGAGCTTAGGTAGTATAGACAACATTCGTGTGAGGATCGGTAGCTTTGTAAAAGATATAGCAGTTGTTAGTGTTGGACTGTTCAAACACTGAACCTTTGTAATAATTATATTTATCAGTTATTATCCTTTAGTTATGATTTCGGGCTGTGACAAGTTTTGATATCTGAGCTAAGGTTTAGAGTCCCTGAACAGTTCAAATAGGATATATATATATATAGAAAAGACGTGATTATAGGTAGATAATATTCGAGTAAATCGCTAATATTCCCTTCGTATATATATACTTTTTTCAGCAAAGGATGCATTCGTCCTCGTCCTCAGTTTCATTTGATACTATTGCTTTCTCTGTGTATGCTAATTTGAGGCTTCAGTTCAATAGACTGTAGACACCTCTCATGGTTTGAAGATTTGAGAGAGACACCTATAGACACTTGTCCAAACCACAGTCATTGACATTGGCCACTATCCTCTTCTTTAAAATTTTCTAACCTTTACTCTCACCACTCTTAGAAAATTTATGGTGTTGGCCAAAGCTCTCTTGTAAGTGATGTCATTGTTATGAAGAGACACTCTTAGAACTGTTAATAGCTCATTAAACTCCTTGTCTTGAAAGGGTCCTTCTACAGCTTTTTGGAGTCTGTCTTTTCCAACATCTTGAGAAATTTTTACTTGTGTAGAGCTTTCACCTGAGTTGGATGTAGCTTTGCTAGCTTCTCTTGATTGTATAGATTTTCCAGCTTCATTGGATTGTTGAAATCTAACTTCTATCTTCCCCTTATTTTTGGTAGCAGGAAGGAGTAGTGGAGTTGGAATTTCTGGCCTCACAATTTCAGGTAGAGAAGGTAGTAAAACATTCAAGGCACCCATAATAGCTCCCAATGAGACAAAATTCTGTATTTGGAGATGTTTATGGGAGTCTAATAGGGTCCAGATGTCATTTTGTTGACTCTGCACTACTGTAGTGAGAGTTGTCACCTGAGCTGTGAGTGAATCATTTGAGGCTTGCAGATTAGAGACTTGTTGTTATAGAGATTGGATCTGAAGATTTGTGGATGTAGAGATTGGTTATTGCGAGCTTGATGAAAGAGGAGCACCAAATATGGTTTGAATAAATATCTTGATTCTGTAATGACTCGTATACTTTTATATTTAATTAAAGAGTAATTATGGAATTATTAAATGAATAATATATGTGTATAGCTTCTGTCAGCTATGTGTTGTTTTACTTTTATCTATACGTGTGAGTTATGGTGTCTAGGGTGGTTCATGTAATTAATTATGGACTTGTATTGAATTGTTTCACTTTTAAAAGTGGATTTAATACAAGTTTATTTGTGTGAATATGTGGATTGTCTCTAAAATTGTTTTTATGACTTTATAATCTCAATATTTATTTTTGGGATTTTATAAAATTCAAAAATCAATATTTCATCAATTATTTAACCCTGTATGATTTTCTGATTGCATTTATTTATAAATTCTATATTTAATTCCCGAATTCTTCAAAAATTATGAAACTCATATTTATTTAAGTTGGGAATATTCCGGAAATTTTAAAATTATTTTAGGAATTTTCGGGATTTATTTCACCCGCGCATTGGTTCGTTTAATCGAGAAAAGCGGGTATAAATTATATTTCAGAAATTATTTTAAAATTTCAAAATTTATGTTTTTATAAACTTCGGGATACTTATAATATTTTAAAACTATTTTCGTGATTTTCTGAAATTGTTTTGAGTGCAGCATTCGTTAATTGTGAAATGCGGGTACGAGTTGCGTTTCAAGAATGCTTTAAAAATTATAAAAATTTTATTTTATTAACTTCAGGATTTTTAGAAAATTTTAAAACTATTTTGGTAATTTTCTGGGTTTGTAACTTGGTTCGATAAATCGTGAATTTTCAAAACAGATTTATATTGCAGGACACGTGTATGCATTTCGTTTATTTGTTTGAAACGTGGCAGTAGGAGAAGGGGATAAACATCGATTTCTTTGTCTCTCTCGGCTGTACTCTCTCTAGAACTCTCTTTCTCATCCTCTCATCTCGTCTCCTTCACTCTCTTCTCCCATCTCTCCCTTCTTCCCCGTTTTTCTGCTCCCTGCATTTTCCCTCTTCTTTCTTCTCCCTCCTGGTTGAGCTCCGTTACCGGTATTTCTTTCCGGCCGCCCTTCTTATTCCGGTTGATTGGTTTCGATTGGTTCCTGTGATATATACATATATATGTGTATATATGTTAGTGTGTGTGTGATATTGTTTGTGTGGATTTACAGTGTGTGCGTGTCTTTTTCTGGGATGTTTCCCCGGCTGTTTCTGCGTTTCTGATTTGTCGCTGTGGTGTTGTCTGTTCGTTTTAATTCGATTACCCCTGATTCAAATTGTAATTTTCAATTGCCGTGCAGGAAGTTTTGAATAAATATTCATGAAATAATTTGCATGCGGGAATAATCGTAATTAAATTGGTGGAATTTATTTGGAAACCCGAATTTTCGGGCACCAATAAATTTTGTCGTTGTTGACGATGACTTTTAACGAGTCAATAGTGGACCGTGATGAATTAATTCTGAGTCCTAAATTATAAAATAATTAATTAGTTTATAAAATTATTTTTCGGTATGATAATTAATTATTCTAAATCGAAGTCGGGCACATAATTTGGATTGTGATTGGTGGTGGTTGTTTGATTGCCTGTTTGATTGGTTATTGTGACGTCGATTATATTCGATGGGTAGTTCGATAAACGAAGGAGACGCTGCCCGATTTTCGGGAGCGTATCCTGTGGAATATCAGAACTACCACTCGAATGTTATTAGTTATATAGTTATAAATAAATATTGTGTATAATATAACTGACAACTTGTTTCCTAAAATGATGAGTATATGCGTTTTCCAAAAATGAATATTGAATCGAGTTTTGAGTATGTGAATCCTGAAGGTTAGGTGTATTATAGTAATATATATTAGTACGAGTCGGACTTTGATATCGAATGGCTAGATGTGTTATTGAGGATATGTCAAGCATACCTAGACGTCTAACGTAGGGTATTTCGGCTCTGTAGGTTTTAGTTGAAGGACTCTAGAAGTGATATCGAACTAAGATAATCTAGTGATCAGTCGACAAGTGTCTCAAGATTCCCAAGCAAAGTACCCTGAAAGTCTTGGATACTATCTTGAGACAGATTGCTGCAAAGCAGGGATGTCTTCTAATGAGACAGTCATTTTTTTCCATGAGAGCCCGAACATTCAAGTCTATCAAAAATCAGTCAGTGATAGTCGTAAAGCTCTGCAAGGCAAGTACCCCTGACCATTCTTTTATGGTCCAGTGCATATGAATAACTAAATGCTTTATTTTCGTAATGGAACAGAAATGTTTTAAGTTGCGTATCCCCGTAGTTATAAATCACTGTTTTCAAATTATTTTGGGGAGATGTAACTTCGAAAGGTACCTATCTCGAATGGAATGATTTACGAAATGGATTTTATATGTGTGCTGGTTAAATAAAGGATTTTGAAAATGAGATAGGTACACGTGTTTTAAAAACTGGATAAAACAGTCAGATATGGGATATATTGGGGCCAGAGTAGGCCTATTGAGGTGGCGTAAGAGGCTAATACGGTTGCGTGCAATATAAAACCGATTAGTCCAGCAGGTCAGAGACCTAGCTAGTCTCTGAGTTCCGGAATAGGTATATAGGATGGCAGTGGGAGCTGTCTGGTGTTGATAGCCTGATCAACTATCTTCACATATCCATTAAGTATCTGATTTGGGTTTTATGGTTCTGTAATAGAACAAATGATTTATACAGTGGATTTGGAAATGAAGATAGCATGCTAAAATTAAACTCCGGTATTTATACACAGCACACTACTGATGATATTGTTTTACAGAGCATGCTAATTTTGAATATCCAATTTACATATGTTTTTTTACTTGATGTGCAACAAATTATAATTTCTGTTTCGATAATCGTTTTATCATAAATTGTTTTATCTGTTATTCATATAGCGGTACTGCTGAGCAAGCAATTGCTCACCCTTGCAGAATGTTTTATACATGTACTGCAGATGCCTAGGACATTCTTGCGCGGTAGTCAGGGCAGAGTCACGGCTCCTTTTGTGTCAGGCTTTTCTGAGATAGTTGTGCTGAACCAAAGATGGTCTGTTGAGTTGCTGTGTTAAGTTAGCTGCGTCAGAAAGATTGTTGTAAGTTGGTTCGTGTTAGTTGTAACCTAAATCATATTTAAGCCTGGCAAAGATCTTGGTAAAAAGGGGTCGTAGTTATGTATTGTTAATGATTTAGATTGAATGATGATTGTTATTATTGTTGTTGACGATGTCAACTCCTGACCCCGGGGTTGAGGCCGTCACAGTTGGTATCAGAGCTATGGGTTTGAGTCCCTGATTTAGGTTAGGAGTAGAGTTAAGAGAGTATAGAAAGGTTTATATATAGATGTAAGTCAGCAACTCAATCAGAGGAGCGAGTCTAAGAGTTTAGTCAAGGGTTTCGGAGACGTAACCCTGACGTTTATTGAGGATTGACTGGAACTGCCCTAAACTAGAGTACGTTTTCTTTGTATATGTATTATTAGTAATGTTCGATAGAGATTTCTAGTTTTCCCTCGAGAAAACGAGTTTGATTGCGAGGATTCCGCATTGAGCGGGCTTTTGTTGTGCCAGCTGAGAAAACGCCAATGTTATTTCTAAATATCACATTTTCCGTGTCAAGGAATGTTATTGTACTGATTGTGTGACCTTGGTGAGTTCGGATAGCGTGATAATAGCCGGTGGCTGTTATGACAACCAAGTTTCGTAAATTATGTTGATCAGAACTGTGGTTTGTATCTTTGAACCCTTATACCTCTTTCTTGAGACGTATTTTGTTTCCAGAATAATTGTTTCTATTCCATAAGTTGCCTATTTTCCTGTGAGAAAGCTGAGAACTCGGAATAAGTGACTTAGGATTATGTTGATCCCATTATAAATCAGGATTTCTCCCTCCTTATTTGTCAATTTTCTATTTAAACATTGTTTCTTTCCTTGGTGACTCTTTTGGTTGATTGGGGCAAACAATGCATATGAGTTGACCGTTTGTCTATATGGCAAAAGGGTCTGGTGGGACGCCACTGAGTTATATGTTGTGAACTGTGCGGTACTAAGAATGGCCATCTTATGTACTTGTATGGTTGCTCCCAGCCACATCCACATTTTTCCTTCACTTTCTTCCATGATTGACTCCTGAATTTTGAAATCCTATTTGATATTTCATGGCAATCAGTTTGCCAGTGCCCTTTACAGTTAGACAGTCTGGGTTGTTTCGTGGAAATAAAGGTTGACTGTCAGGGGAAATAGAGGTTTTATGTCTGGTTGTTACTTTACAAATAAAGATAATATAGGGAATTCGTGATTCGATATTGAAGGTTGTGGTTCTAGAAAGGTTAACCCTGTGGAAGATAGGTTAGTGGTAGGAGATAAGAAGTCCCTTGAGAAGGAAAAGTAATTTAGTGATTGATGAATCACTTGGGGGTGATAAGAGACCATCCCTGGAGAAAAGGTTGATTGAAATTTGGACTGGGATGCCTGGAATAGTTTAGCATTTCTTAAATCGACTTCATCTATCAGTTTCTTCAGTGTAATTGGTGGTTGATATAACCATCCAAGTCTTGTAGTATGTCAAAGGGGGTTGTGGAATTTAAATAGTGACGGGAAGTTAGTCAGTTGCTGTTATGTTGTGGAATCATGCGAAGTTGTTTAGCTTCTTTGTATTTTAGTTTTCTTGAACTGTTATTGATTCTGCTACTGTCAGTGTTACTGTGATTGCTAGTGGTATTAATCTAGATTTCTTTTACAAGGGTACCCCGATATTAAGGACTTGGGTACTGTGATTGGGCAACATTTTCCTGATATAGGTGCCCTGTTTAAAAGGCGATACCTTCTCTCAAACCTTTTGTTATGTTTTAAATAAAACTCATTTATATATTCCAGGAAAATGCCACCTAAGAAAGCTACCCAGTCTAAAGAAAATAGTAGTAGTTTTGTAGAGGGTCCAATCATAAATGAAACTCTAGATTTGTGCGCCAGCAGTAGCAACAACAGTTGCAGTTAATCTAACCGGTTCAGCAGCGGTAACTACTGTTGCAGCAGTAGTAACAGCAAGGAGTGAACCCAAGTGTTTATTTCAAATCTTTTCAGAATGTTAACCCTTCTAAGTTTAAAGGTGAACCTAATCCAGTAGCTACTGGAGCATGGTTAAAAGGAAATGGAGAAAGCTTTCAATTTTGTTCAAGTAAGTAAAAATTTTAAGACTGAGTATGTAAATTACTTCTTAAAGAATGAATCGAATTACTGGTGGAAGACAATCAGATTGTTAGAAGGAGAAGGCCCTGTTTCATGGGATAGGTTTACTGAGTTGTTTTTGGAAATGTATGTCCCAGATTGGGTACAGAGTTAAATGAAAATTGAGTTTCTAGAACTGAAACAAGGTGAAAGAAGTGTGTTGGAATTTGAGGCCAAGTTTTTAGAATTGGCCCGATTTATTCCTGAGTATGTAAGTACGGAGAGTCAGAAGGCAAGGAGGTTCCAACAAGGGTTGAAGCCTGAAATTCGCAGAGGAGTGGTGGCGTTGCAACTCAAGACATACTCCTCTATGGTTCAGGTCGCCCTAGTAATGGAAGGTGACCAGATGTTGACTGTTAAGGACGAGAATGGTAAGAAAAGAAAGTTGGAATGTGTTAAGGATAAAGTAAACCGAGGAGAATCCACTTAGGGATTTTAGAATTGGTTTGGCCGGAATAGGAGTAAGAGATTCCGGAGATATAGTTTATTTCAGGATAGATCTAGTGCTACTTCAGTTGCCTCCACTCCAGCCCAGTCAGTTAAGTGAGTAGTAGATTGCAAGTCCTGTGACGGAAGACACAGTGGCTCTTGTAAAAAGAATGTGCAATATTTCAAGTGTGGATGTAAGGGTCATTATGCATCAAAAATGTAATTCAGAAATTCTAAGAGTTACAGGTCATAATTGTGGAAAGATTGGACATATTGCAAGAAGTTGTAGAATGGTTATTCAAGATATTACATGCCAAAGGCCAACATCCAGCTCAGCTAGAGATAGAACTTTCAAAAGAAACAAGAAATCAAGTGTTTAGAAGTTGGACGTAGTTGTAGTTGATCTGACACCCTCCGAGCTAGAGGGGTTTGATGTAATTTTAGGATTGAGTTGGTTGTCTTGTATTATGGCAAGGGGTGGTTTTTATAAGAAGCGATGTGTAAAGTGTACAGAAGCAATATAAGAAATTTTTCCAATAATGCGAGAAAAGAAGTAATAAGTTAAGGACATAAGGTAGATCCACCATATATAAAGATACGAAGAAGAGAATATTGAAGCTGGAGGGATTTTGAGTAATGAATAAATGCCCTGGAGTCTCTTGAGGCCAGTGGGATGAAATAATTAGTTTGATAATGATAAAAGTTATTAGAAAAGGGAAGTGAGCATGCTAGATATAGTTCTCTGGGGATGCACCAATGTTGTTGCTGGAAAGAGGGGTGAAATTATGAGATTGTGTACTAATTATCGGGAGTTTAACAAAATGATAAATAAGAATAGGTAACCTCTATAAAGAATTGGTTACTTATGTGACCTAATTCAAGGAGTGTGTGATTTCTACGGGATTGACTTAAGATACCGCCTGAGGACATGTCAAAGATTGCGACTGGGATGAGTTATGAGCATTGCAAATTCTGGTGATATTATGCGGAGTAATAAGTGCATCATTTGTCTATAAGGAATCAAGGAACATGGTGTATAAGGAGTACTTGGAAAAGCAAATTGTATTTATTAATAACATCCTTAGCTGTCTAAGGATTAAGAAAGTTTGTGTAGAATGCCCCAGGATTTCCCTACGAAGATTAGAAGGGAAGCAAATATACGCTAAGTTTTAAAGTATGAATTTTTGTTGGAAATAACCAAAGATTTTGAGTATTTCACTAATAACCATCTAAGCAAAGCCAGTGTAATAGTTTATGCCTCGTGCAGAGAAAAATGATTAAATGTGATTAAGATTGCTAAGGAATCAGTAGAGGAATTGGAAACTGTGGGAATTGAAGTTGAGTATCTGAAGGTGATGAGAAGTTAGTATATAAGATTATTTCCCAGCCTTAACTGATGGAAATGAGTAAGAAGCGATCAGATGTTGGAAATTAAATTGAAAATCAGTATTACCTACCATCCTTAGGTAAAGGGTCAAAGTGAGAAGGTGATTCAGGCAATATAAGATATGGGGGGAGTATATATGATGGGTTTAAAGAGGAAACTGCGGTAATCACCTACCATGGATTGAGTTTTCTATGATAATAGTTACCCTGTTAGTAAGAGAATATTAATTTACGAAGTATTGTGTGGATATAAGCGTAAGTCCTCCCTCTATTGAGAGAAAGTGAGAGTAGAGATATTGTTAAGTCCTGAATTAATTTAGTACATCAAGAGTGTGGTGGCGTACTCGAGAAAGAGTTGAAACAACTCGGGATATACAAAGAGAAAGCGGATTTGTATCGAAAGAATATGAATATATAGAATGAGAATCGTGGTATAGGCAAAAGTATTACCTTGAAAGAGATTAGTTAAGTTTGAATAGAAGGGACAAGTAGAGTCCTAACTGTGTTGAACCATTCGAGGTATTGATAAATATAGGTAAAGTCGCCCCTGAGTTGTCGTGGCTGCTGCAGTTGCAGTATATATATATAATGTGTCTTGCGTATCAATATTAAGGTGATATATATCTGATTCGGAATCAAGCCATTGATTAGAAGCCAATGGGCTCTCATTCAAATTTGTTCTGCGTGGAATAATCGATCCAAATCCTAGATCGTTAAGAGCGAGTCCTTAATAATGAATTTATGTCTGTAGTGAGTACACTTTGAATAAATCCTTGAGTCGAAGAGTCTACCTGAAAGTTAAGGTCAGATATGCTTGACAAATATCCTCACTTGTTTAGTTAGATCAGATTCTGAGGACATAATCTTTTTAAGGGGGGAAAGATGTAACGACTCGTATACTTTTATATTTAATTAAAGAGTAATTATGGAATTATTAAATGAATAATATATGTGTATAACTTCTGTCAGCTATGTGTTGTTTTACTTTTATCTATGCATGTGAATTATGGTGTCTAGGGTGGTTCGTGTAATTAATTATGGACTTGTATTGAATTATTTCACTTTAAAAAGTGGATTTAATACAAGTTTATTTGTGTGAATATGTGGATTTTCTCTAAAATTATTTTTATGACTTTATAATCTTAATATTTATTTTTAGGATTTTATAAAATTTAGAAATCAATATTTCATCAATTATTTAACCCTGTACGATTTTCTGATTGCATTTATTTGTAAATTCTATATTTAATTCCCAAATTCTTCAAAAATTATGAAACTCATATTTATTGAAGTTGGGAATATTCCAGGAATTTTAAAATTATTTTCGGAATTTTCGGGATTTATTTCACCCGCACGTTGGTTCGTTTAATCGAGAAAGGCGGGTATAAATTGCATTTCAGAAATTATTTTAAAATTTCAAAATTTATGTTTTTATAAATTTCAGGATACTTATAACATTTTAAAACTATTTTCGTGATTTTCTGAAATTATTTTGAGTGCAGCTCAATTCGTTAATTGTAAAATGCGGGTACGAGTTGCGTTTCAAGAATGCTTTAAAAATTATGAAAATTTTATTTTATTAACTTCGGGATTTTTAGAAAATTTTAAAACTATTTTGGTAATTTTCTGGGTTTGTAACTTGGTTCGATAAATCTTGAATTTTCAAAATAGATTTATATTGCAGGACACGTGTATGCATTTCGTTTATTTGTTTGAAACGTGGCAGTAGGAGAAGGGGATAAACATCGATTTCTTTGTCTCTCTCGGCTGTACTCTCTCTAGAACTCTCTTTCTCATCCTCTCATCTCGTCTCATTCACTCTCTTCTCCCATCTCTCCCTTCTTCCCCGTTTTTCTGCTCCCTGTATTTTCCCTCTTCTTTCTTTTCCCTCCTGGTTGAGCTCCGTTACCGGTATTTCTTTCCGGCCGCCCTTCTTATTCCTGTTGATTGGTTTCGATTGGTTCCTGTGATATATACATATATATGTGTATATATGTTAGTGTGTGTGTGATATTGTTTGTGTGGATTTGCAGTATGTGTGTGTCTTTTTCTGGGATGTTTCCCCGGCTGTTTCTGCGTTTCCGATTTGTCGCTGTGGTGTTGTCTGTTCGTTTTAATTCGATAACCCCTGATTCGAATTGTAATTTTCAATTACCATGCAGGAAGTTTTGAATAAATATTCATGAAATAATTTGCATGCGGGAATAATCGTAATTAAATTGGTGGAATTTATTTGGAAACCCAAATTTTCGAGCACCAATAAATTTTGTCGTTGTTGACGATGACTTTTAACGAGTCAACAGTGGACCGTGATGAATTAATTCTGAGTCCTAAATTATAAAACAATTAATTAGTTTATAAAATTATTTTTCGGTACGATAATTAATTATTCTAAATCGAAGTCGGGCACATAATTTGGATTGTGATTGGTGGTGGTTGTTTGATTGCCTGTTTGATTGGTTATTGTGACGTCGATTGTATTCGATGGGTAGTTCGATAAACGAAGGAGACGCTGCCCGATTTTCGGGAGCGTATCCTGTGGAATATCAGAACTAACACTCGAATGTTATTAGTTATATAGTTATAAATAAATATTATGTATAATATAACTGACAACTTGTTTCCTAAAATGATGAGTATATGCGTTTTCCAAAAATGAATATTGAATCGAGTTTTGAGTATGTGAATCCTGAAGGTTAGGTGTATTATAGTAATATATATTAGTACGAGTCAGACTTTGATATCGAATGGCTAGATGTGTTATTGAGGATATGTCAAGCATACCTAGACGTCTAACGTAGGGTATTTCGGCTCTGTAGGTTCTAGTTGAAGGACTCTAGAAGTGATATCGAACTAAGATAATCTAGTGATCAGTCGACAAGTGTCTCGAGATTCCCAAGCAAAATACCCTGAAAGTCTTGGATACTATCTTGAGACAGATTGCTGCAAATGAGGGATGTCTTCTAATGAGACAGTCATTTTTTTTCCATGAGAGCCCGAACATTCAAATCTATCAAAAATCAGTCAGTGATAGTCTTAAAGCTCTGCAAGGCAAGTACCCCTGACCATTCTTTTATGGTTCAGTGCATATGAATAACTAAATGCTTTATTTTCGTAATGGAACAGAAATGTTTTAAGTTGCGTATCCCTGTAGTTATAAATCACTGTTTTCAAATTGTTTTGGGGAGATGTAACTTCGAAAGGTACCTATCTCGAATGGAATGATTTACGAAATGGATTTTATATGTGTGCTGGTTAAATAAAGGATTTTGAAAATGAGATTGGTACACTTGTTTTGAAAACTGGATAAAACGGTCAGATATGGGATATATTGGGGCCAGAGTAGGCCTATTGAGGTGGCGTAAGAGGCTAATTCGGTTGCGCGCAATATAAAACCGATTAGTCCAGCAGGTCAGAGACCTAGCTAGTCTCTGAGTTCCGGAATAGGTATATAGGATGACAGTGGGAGCTGTCCGGTGTTGATAGCCTGATCAACTATCTTCACATATCCATTAAGTATCTAATTTGGGTTTTGTGGTTCTGTAATGGAACAAATGATTTATACAGTGGATTTAGAAATGAAGATAGCATGCTAAAATTAAACTCCGGCATTTATACACAGCACACTACTGATGATATTGTTTTACAGAGCATGCTAATTTTGAATATCCAGTTTACGTATGTTTTTTTACTTGATGTGCAACAAATTATAATTTCTGTTTCGATAATCGTTTTATCATAAATTGTTTTATCTGTTATTCATATAGCGGTACTGTTGAGCAAGCAATTGCTCACCCTTGCAGAATGTTTTATACATGTACTGCAGATGCCTAGGAGATTCTTGCGCGGTAGTCAGGGCAGAGTCACAGCTCCTTTTGTATCAGGCTTTTCTGAGATAGTTGTGCTGAACCAAAGATGGTCTGTTGAGTTGCTGTGTTAAGTTAGGTGCGTCAGAAAGATTGTTGTAAGTTGGTTCGTGTTAGTTGTAACCTAAATCATATTTAAGCCTGGCAAAGATCTTGGTAAAAAGGGGTCGTAGTTATGTATTATTAATGATTTAGATTGAATGATGATTGTTATTATTGTTATTGATGATGTCAACTCCTGACCCCGGGGTTGAGCCCGTCACAGTTGGTATCAGAGCTATGGGTTTGAGTCCCTGATTTAGGTTTGGAGTAGCGTTACGAGAGTGTAGAAAGGTTTATATATAGATGTAAGTCAGCAACTCAATCAGAGGAGCGAGTCTAAGAGTTTAGTCAAGGGTTTCGGAGACGTAACCCTGACGTTTATTGAGGATTGACTGGAACTGCCCTAAACTAGAGTACGTCTTCTTTGTATAAGTATTATTAGTAATGTTCGATAGAGATTTCTAGTTTTCCCTCGAGAAAACGAGTTTGATTGCGAGGATTCCGCATTGAGCGAGCTTTTATTGTGCCAGCTGAGAAAACGCCAATGTTATTTCTAAATATCGCATTTTCTGTGTCAAGGAATGTTATTGTACTAATTGTGTGACCTTGGTGAGTTCGGATAGCGTGATAATAGCCGGTGGCTGTTATGACAACCAAGTTTCATAAATTATGTGGATCAGAACTGTGGTTTGTATCTTTGAAGCCTTATACCTCTTTCTTGAGACGTATTTTGTTTCCAGAATTGTTTCTATTCCATAAGTTGACTATTTTCCTGTGAGAAAGCTGAGAACTCGGAATAAGCGACTTAGGATTCTGTTGATCCCATTATAAATCAGGATTTCTCCCTCCTTATTTGTCAATTTTCTATTTAAACATTGTTTCTTTCCTTGGTGACTCTTTTGGTTGATTGAGGCAAACAATGCATATGAGTTGACCGTTTGTCTATATGGCAAACGGGTCTGGTGGGACGCCACTGAGTTATGTGTTGTGAACTGTGCGGTACTAAGAATGGCCATCTTATGTATTTGTATGGTTGCTCCCAGCCACATCCACATTTTTCCTTCACTTTTCTTCCATGATTGACTCCTGAATTTTGAAATCCTATTTGATATTTCATGGCAATCAGTTTGCCAGTGCCCTTTGTAGTTAGACAGTCTGGGTTGTTTCGTGGAAATAAAGGTTGACTGTCAGGGGAAATAGAAGTTTTATGTCTGGTTGTTACTTTACAAATAAAGATAATATAGGGAATTCGTGATTCGATATTGAAGGTTGTGGTTCTAGAAAGGTTAACCCTGTGGAAGATAGGTTAGTGGTAGGAGATAAGAAGTCCCTTGAGAAGGAAAAGTAATTTAGTGATTGATGAATCACTTGGGGGTGATAAGAGACCATCCCTGGAGAAAAGGTTGATTGAAATTTGGACTGGGATGCCTGGAATAGTTTAACATTTCTTAAATTGACTTCATCTATCAGTTTCTTCAGTGTAATTGGTGGTTGATATAGCCATCCAAGTCTTGTAGTATGTCAAAGGGGGTTGTGGAATTTAAGTAGTGACGGGAAGTTAGTCAGTTGCTGTTATGTTGTGGAATCATGCGAAGTTGTTTAGCTTCTTTGTATTTTAGTTTTCTTGAACTGTTATTGATTCACCTACTGTTAGTGTTGCTGTGATTGCTAGTGGTATTAATCTAGATTTCTTTTATAAGGGTACCCCGATATTAAGGACTTGGGTACTGTGATTGGGCAACATTTTCCTGATATAGGTGCCCTATTTAAACGACGATACCTTCTCTCAAACCTTTTGTTATGTTTTAAATAAAACTCATTTATATATTCCAGGAAAATGCCACCTAAGAAAGCTACCCAGTCTAAAGAAAATAGTAGTAGTTTTGCAGAGGGTCCAATCATAAATGAAACTCTAGATTTGTGCGCCAGCAGTAGCAACAACAGTTGCAGTTAATCTAACCGGTTCAGCAGCGGTAACTACTGTTGCAGCAGCAGTAACAGCAAGGAGTGAACCCAAGTGTTTATTTCAAATCTTTTCAGAATGTTAACCCTTCTAAGTTTAAAGGTGAACCTAATCCAGTAGCTGCTGGAGCATGGTTAAAAGGAAATGGAGAAAGCTTTCAATTTTGTTCAAGTAAGTGAAAATTTTAAGACTGAGTATGTAAATTACTTCTTAAAGAATGAATCGAATTACTGGTGGAAGACAATCAGATTGTTAGAAGGAGAAGGCCCTGTTTCATGGGATAGGTTTACTGAGTTATTTTTGGAAATGTATGTCCCAGATTGGGTACAGAGTTAAATGAAAATTGAGTTTCTAGAACTGAAACAAGGTGAAAGAAGTGTGTTGGAATTTGAGGCCAAGTTTTTAGAATTGGCCCGATTTATTCCTGAGTATGTAAGTACGGAGAGTTAGAAGGCAAGGAGGTTCCAACAAGGGTTGAAGCCTGAAATTCGCAGAGGAGTGGTGGCGTTGCAACTCAAGACATACTCCTTTATGGTTCAGGTCGCCCTAGTAATGGAAGGTGACCAGAGGTTGACTGTTAAGGACGAGAATGGTAAGAAAAGAAAGTCGGAATGTGTTAAGGATAAAGTAAACCGAGGAGAATCCACTTACGGATTTTAGAATTGGTTTGGCCGGAATAGGAGTAAGAGATTCCGGAGATAGAGTTTATTTCAGGATAGATCTAGTGCTACTTCAGTTGCTTCCACTACAGCCCAGTCAGTTAAGTGAGTAGTAGATTGCAAGTCCTGTGACGGAAGACACAGTGGCTCGTGTAAAAAGAATGTGCAATATTTCAAGTGTGGATGTAAGGGTCATTATGCATCAAAAATGTAATTCAGAAATTCTAAGAGTTACATGTCATACTTGTGGAAAGATTGGACATATTGCAAGAAGTTGTAGAATGGTTATTCAAGATATTACATGCCAAAGGCCAACATCCAGCTCAGCTAGAGATAGAACTTTCAAAAGAAACAAGAGATCAAGTGTTTAGAAGTTGGACGTAGTTGTAGTTGATCTGACACCCTCCGAGCTAGAGGGGTTTGATGTAATTTTAGGATTGAGTTGGTTGTCTTGTATTATGGCAAGGGGTGGTTTTTATAAGAAGCGATGTGTAAAGTGTACAGAAGCAATATAAGAAATTTTTCCAATAATGCGAGAAAAGAAGTAATAAGTTAAGGACATAAGGTAGATCCACCATATATAAAGATACGAAGAAGAGAATATTAAAGCTGGAGGGATTTTGAGTAATGAATAAATGCCCTGGAGTCTCTTGAGGCCAGTGGAATGAAATAATTAGTTTGATAATGATAAAAGTTATTAGAAAAGGGAAGTGAGCATGCTAGATATAGTTCTCTGGGGATGCACCAATGTTGTTGCTAGAAAGAGGGGTGAAATTATGAGATTGTGTACTAATTATCGGGAGTTTAACAAAATGATAAATAAGAATAGGTAACCTCTATAAAGAATTGGTTACTTATGTGACCTAATTCAAGGAGTGTGTGATTTCTACGGGATTGACTTAAGATACCGCCTGAGGACATGTCAAAGATTGCGACTGGGATGAGTTATGAGCATTGCAAATTCTGGTGATATTATGCCGAGTAATAAGTGCATCATTTGTCTATAAGGAATCAAGGAACATGGTGTATAAGGAGTACTTGGAAAAGCAAATTGTATTTATTAATAACATCCTCAGCTGTCTAAGGATTAAGAAAGTTTGTGTAGAATGCCCCAGGATTTCCCTACGAAGATTAGAAGGGAAGCAAATATACGCTAAGTTTTAAAGTATGAATTTTGGTTGGAAATAACCAAAGATTTTGAGTATTTCACTAATAACCATCTAAGCAAAGCCTGTGTAATAGTTTATGCCTCGTGCAGAGAAAAATGATTAAATGTGATTAAGATTGCTAAGGAATCAGTAAAGGAATTGGAAACTGTGGGAATTGAAGTTGAGTATCTGAAGGTGATGAGAAGTTAGTATATAAGATTATTTCCCAGCCTTAACTGATGGAAATGAGTAAGAAGCGATCAGATGTTGGAAATTAAATTAAAAATCAGTATTACCTACCATCCTTAGGTAAAGGGTCAAAGTGAGAAGGTGATTCAGGCAATATAAGATATTGGGGGAGTATATATGATGGGTTTAAAGAGGAAACTGCGGTAATCACCTACCATGGATTGAGTTTTCTATGATAATAGTTACCCTGTTAGTAAGAGAATATTACTTTACGAAGTGTTGTGTGGACATAAGCGTAAGTCCTCCCTCTATTGAGAGAAAGTGAGAGTAGAGATATTGTTAAGTCCTGAATTAATTTAGTACATCAAGAGTGTGGTGGCGTACTCGAGAAAGAGTTGAAACAACTCGGGATATACAAAGAGAAAGCGGATTTGCATCGAAAGAATATGAATATATAGAATGAGAATCGTGGTATAGGCAAAAGTTTTACCTTGAAAGAGATTAGTTAAGTTTGAATAGAAGGGACAAGTAGAGTCCTAACTGTGTTGAACCATTCGAGGTATTGATAAATATAGGTAAAGTCACCCCTGAGTTGTCGTGGCTGCTGCAGTTGCAGTATATATATATAATGTGTCTTGCGTATCAATATTAAGGTGATATATATCTGATTCGGAATCAAGCCATTGATTAGAATCCAATGGGCTCTCATTCAAATTTGTTCTGCGTAGAATAATCGATCCAAATCCTAGATCGTTAAGAGCGAGTCCTTAATAATGAATTTATGTCTGTAGTGAGTACGCTTTGAATAAATCCTTGAGTCGAAGAGTCTACCTGAAAGTTAAGGTCAGATATGCTTGACAAATATCCTCACTTGTTTAGTAAGATCAGATTCTGAGGACATAATCTTTTTAAGGGGGGAAAGATGTAACGACTCGTATACTTTTATATTTAATTAAAGAGTAATTATGGAATTATTAAATGAATAATATATGTGTATAACTTCTGTCAGCTATGTGTTGTTTTACTTTTATCTATGCATGTGAATTATGGTGTCTAGGGTGGTTCGTGTAATTAATTATGGACTTGTATTGAATTATTTCACTTTAAAAAGTGGATTTAATACAAGTTTATTTTTGTGAATATGTGGATTGTCTCTAAAATTATTTTTATGACTTTATAATCTCAATATTTATTTTAAGGATTTTATAAAATTTAGAAATCAATATTTCATCAATTATTTAACCCTGTACGATTTTCTGATTGCATTTATTTGTAAATTCTATATTTAATTCCCAAATTCTTCAAAAATTATGAAACTCATATTTATTGAAGTTGGGAATATTCCAGGAATTTTAAAATTATTTTCGGAATTTTCGGGATTTATTTCACCCGCACGTTGGTTCGTTTAATCGAGAAAGGCGGGTATAAATTGCATTTCAGCAATTATTTTAAAATTTTAAAATTTATGTTTTTATAAATTTCAGGATACTTATAACATTTTAAAACTATTTTCGTGATTTTCTGAAATTGTTTTGAGTGCAGCTCAATTCGTTAATTGTAAAATGCGGGTACGAGTTGCGTTTCAAGAATGCTTTAAAAATTATGAAAATTTTATTTTATTAACTTCGGGATTTTTAGAAAATTTTAAAACTATTTTGGTAATTTTCTGGGTTTGTAACTTGGTTCGATAAATCTTGAATTTTCAAAACAGATTTATATTGCAGGACACGTGTATGCATTTCGTTTATTTGTTTGAAACGTGGCAGTAGGAGAAGGGGATAAACATCGATTTCTTTGTCTCTCTCGACTGTACTCTCTCTAGAACTCTCTTTCTCATCCTCTCATCTCGTCTCCTTCACTCTCTTCTCCCATCTCTCCCTTCTTCCCCGTTTTTCTGCTCCCTGCATTTTCCCTCTTCTTTCTTCTCCCTCCTGGTTGAGCTCCGTTACTGGTATTTCTTTCCGGCCGCCCTTCTTATTCCGGTTGATTGGTTTCGATTGGTTCCTGTGATATATACATATATATGTTAGTGTGTGTGTGATATTGTTTGTGTGGATTTGCAGTGTGTGTGTGTCTTTTTCTGGGATGTTTCCCCGGCTAATTCTGCGTTTCCGATTTGTCGCTGTGGTGTTGTCTGTTCGTTTTAATTCGATTACCCCTGATTCGAATTGTAATTTTCAATGGCCGTGCAGGAAGTTTTGAATAAATATTCATGAAATAATTTGCATGCGGGAATAATCATAATTAAATTGGTGGAATTTTTTTGGAAACCCGAATTTTCGGGCACCAATAAATTTTGTCGTTGTTGACGATGAATTTTAACGAGTCAACAGTGGACCGTGATGAATTGATTTTGAGTCCTAAATTATAAAACAATTAATTAGTTTATAAAATTATTTTTTGGTACGATAATTAATTATTCTAAATCGAAGTCGGGCACATAATTTGGATTGTGATTGGTGGTGGTTGTTTGATTGCTTGTTTGATTGGTTATTGTGACGTCGATTGTATTCGACGGGTAGTTCGATAAACGAAAGAGACGCTGCCCGATTTTCGGGAGCGTATCCTGTGGAATATCAGAACTACCACTCGAATGTTATTAGTTATATAGTTATAAATAAATATTGTGTATAATATAACTGACAACTTGTTTCCTAAAATGATGAGTATATGCGTTTTCCAAAAATGAATTTTGAATCAAGTTTTGAGTATGTGAATCCTGAAGGTTAGGTGTATTATAGTAATATATATTAGTACGAGTCGGACTTTGATATCGAATGGCTAGATGTGTTATTGAGGATATGTCAAGCATACCTAGACGTCTAACGTAGGGTATTTCAGCTCTGTAGGTTCGAGTTGAAGGACTCTAGAAGTGATATCGAACTAAGATAATCTAGTGATCAGTCGATAAGTGTCTCGAGATTCCCAAGCAAAATACCCTGAAAGCCTTGGATACTATCTTGAGACAGATTGCTGCAAAGCAGGGATGTCTTCTAATGAGACAGTCATTTTTTTTCCATGAGAGCCCGAACATTCAAGTCTATCAAAAATCAGTCAATGATAGTCGTAAAGCTCTTCAAGGCAAGTACCCTTGACCATTCTTTTATGGTTCAGTGCATATAAATAGCTAAATGCTTTATTTTCGTAATGGAACATAAACATTTTAAGTTGCGTATCCCCGTAGTTATAAATCACTTTTTCAAATTATTTTGTGGAGAAGTAACTTCGAATGGTACCTATCTCGAATGGAATGATTTACGAAATGGATTTTATATGTGTGCTGGTTAAATAAAGGATTTTGAAAATGAGATAGGTACAAATGTTTTGAAAACTGGATAAAACGGTCAGATATGGGATACATTGGGGCCAGAGTAGGCCTATTGAGGTGGCGTAAGAGGGTAATTCAGTTGTGCGTAATATAAAACCGATTAGTCCAGCAGGTCAGAGACCTAGCTAGTCTCTTAGTTCCGGAATAGGTATATAGGATGGCAATGGGAGCTGTCCGGTGTTGATAACCTGATCAACTATCTTCACATATCCACTAAGTATCTGATTTGGGTTTTGCGGTTTCGTAATAGAACAAATGATTTATACTGTGGATTTGGAAATGAAGATAGCATGCTAAAATTAAACTCCGGTATTTATACATAGCACACTACTGATGATATTGTTTTACAGAGCATGCTAATTTTGAATATCCAGTTTACGTATGTTTTTTTTACTTGATGTCCAGCAAATTATAAAATCTGTTCCGATAATCGTTTTATCATAAATTGTTTTATCTGTTATTCATATAGCGGTACTGCTGAGCAAGCAATTTCTCACCCTTGCAGAATGTTTTATACATGTATTGCAGATGCCTACGAGATTCTTGCGCGGTAGTCAGGGCAGAGTTCTAACTCCTTTTGTGTCAGGCTCCTCTGAGATAGTTGTGATGGAGCAAAGATGGTCTGTTGAGTTGCTGTGTTAAGTTAGCTGCATCAGAAAGATTGTTGTAAGTTGGTTCGTGTTAGTTGTAACCTAAATCATATTTAAGCCTGACAAAGATCTTGGTAAAAAGGGGTCGTAGTTATGTATTGTTAATGATTTAGATTGAATTATGATTGTTATTATTGTTGTTAATGACGTCAACTCCTGACCCCAGGGTTGAGGCCGTCACAGATTCCCTCCATCAAAAGAGCCGAGGGTTCATATCTAACTTGATGTAGTTGATCCAATTTGACCCTTGTGTCATTATTATTGGTGATTTGATTTTGGAGAACTTCATGCAGAGCCATAAAAGATTGCTTTAGATTTTTAATGCTCTGCTCCATACCAATTACATCAAACCTTTCCATTTGCTCAACAGATTTGGTGAATTTATTCTTTATTTCCATCTGAGTTGGCACAAGGTCATCTAGTTTGTCTCTCACCAATCTACTGATTCTGTCTTGATGACTATTTAGAGTCTATTTTAGTGCGTTACCAATGAGGTGAAAAGCTTTGAGCTGTGCCTTGTAGTTCTGTAATAGCATCATAAACTTCGTGTTGACTAAGAGTTTTGGCATTGCTTCCTAGGATAGTGATATACTCTTCTTTAAAACTAGCCAAAATCTCATCCATCTCCAAACTGAAGTCTTTGTCTAGCCAATCATCCATATTCCCATCCTGCTCAGCTTCATTTACAATCTTCTGTTGTTGTTTTTAAGATTATAAGATTGTCTGATAATCTATCAATTTTTAAAAATTTAAATTATCAAAATAAAAAAGATTGTCTGATGATCCTGATTGGACATATCAGTTGTAAGTAACTGTTGGGTGATGTTGGCAAAGCCAAATAGTTGGTCCACAAGGAGGTCATTCATGGTTATTGCACTACAAGAAACAGGTCAAAAGACATCGGTTATAAACCGATATTAATTTTTTTTAAAAGTGACATCTTTGCATGTGTAGAGAAAGGTCCATTTTTTTAGATATCGGTTTACAACTAATGTTTAGGATACACCTAGACAACAGTTCTAACTTAGAAACTGATGTCTTTTTTCTAATATATTAAATTTTTACACATGATCACGAGTTCAATAATAGTTTATCTTTTAATTTCTATTAATTTAAGCATGTGACACACAAAGAAAAAAAAGATAAAAACAACGTTTATCAAAATTAGGACATTGTAAATAAGTACTTTTGACATCGGTTATTTTATGAACTGATGTAAGTAATAATATTGGACATCAGTTATGTAAACTTGTATTTAAGATCACTTTTGAACTATTATTAAAGATGTAATTTAACTTCGGTCATCTTAAACTAAACCGAGGTTTTGTTCATAAGAGACATTAGCTGCTTTGTAATAAGGTGATGTCAAATCTCCATATGACATCAGTTATTTATATCTTTTGCATCTGTTATTAGGTTTGATTGGTATATGAACCCTGTTATTGTATACATATAAACCAAAATAAACCAAAACTATATCACAATAACCCATTCTATTTTCATCAACAAACATCTAATACCACCAGTTTTTTAACATCCGATACCACCAGTTTTTTAACATCCAAACATCCAATATATTAGCACCAGTTTACATCCAAACATCCACCAAAATACAAACATCTGCAATATGACCACAATTACACATAATTGGCTTTTACCAAAATACAAACATCTACATTACAAACTTTAAGTCCGTAATTAGTGCACAGGCTCCAACTTCATATTTGGCTTTCACTATACAAGTGGATGATGAGAGTATGTAATTCGGTTGAGGATCAAGGGCCTATGTTAGTAATTCTTCTCCGCAGAAAGCTCTTGGATAAAGATTCTTATAGTTAAAAGATGGAAATAGAAAGCCGACAGAAAGAAAAGAAGAATAATATATAAAGACACTTAAAATTCATCAAGTACATTCCTCACAATAATATCAAAATACTATATTTTCCTATATTTTGTGTTTCTGGGAAAGTATCTGCTCCGTGCGATATGGAACAAAAAATATTGTTAATATAAAAACAAATTAGAGATGGAATGCAAATTTAGGTAAGAAAAGACTACAAATTTAGTAAGTATATACCATTATATCTGAACTTTCTCCATCTCTACAGTCAAATGTTGTACACCTACATGTCAAATTAACAGTTTTGTCACTTGAGCGGAATAAGCATAAAAAAATTAGATTTCTACTCCAGTCTATTTTCAGTAGTGTTACTTCAAGCAACAAAAAAGAACACACGCATAGCGATTTGCGCCATAATAACAAAAGGTTGAAACTTTCTCACAAGAAAGGGTAGTAAATAATAATATAAATCTTTGTTCTCGTTTCTCATTAATGAAAGATAAAATACAAAGAGATAAATATATGGTCTGGAGTATAGCATTTTGTACAAAATGGTCAAATAGGACTAGCAGTTAATATATTGTTCCCATTACTAGCTATATTTAAGTTTCAAGATCCATGAAAATAGGAACTTTCCAATCCTCGAGAATTTAGGTTGGAAGAGTCTACCAGCTATCAATGACAGTGATTCCAAGAAAGGGATTTATCAGTTACAGAAAGAAATAGAAAAAGGAAAGACGGCCTAAACTCAAAGAAAGACTGAAAAACCACAACAAATGTTCATTTTTAATTTGATCATAAGGTGATAGTCTTACTCAATCTACAATAACCGGAAGAACAATAGGAGGAGATTTTCAAACCACAGTTCTATAGTCCGTAGTGTTTAATTAAATGTAACTAAACACTTCTCTTCAGTAAATGTATTAAAAAATGACACTTAATGCCCAGTTTGGAAGTAGAGAAAACAATGTTGGTGATAGTTCACGATATAACCCCTTCATACCCTCAGCTCGTATTAAATTTTGAAAGCCGGTGACAATGAAACCACCTGTTCATGTACAAGAGCAAATCCAACAGTATGTGATTAAATTGACAAAATTATCACGGAAAAATGAGCATATATAACGTAAGTGATAAATTTAAGAATGCATAAGATTCTTAACAGTTTAGTAAGCACCAAGAAGACAAAAAGGCTTGATCATATTTAACAAGCTAATACTATTTATATGACCTATTCCTATGCGGTAGATCATAATGTTAAGAATATGGTTTGAAATTGATGATAAGTTAAACAAAATACTTAGTAGATATTATTTTATGAGTTTGTAGATTTTAACGGATGATCTCTTCAAAATCTGTTGAAAGAGTAGCTTATGTAACAATAAGATTAGTAGCACATTTCTGCATATTGTAATGCCTTAGTAAACTAGATGTTGTAGAAATAAGTCACGTTGATTACTAGATTGATATGCAAGATAGGTTGGTTAATTGTAAATATTAGTTGTCTTGTAATCTTGTATAAATGAAATGGAGTTAACTGCCATGAAGACAGTCTCAACGGATTTTTCAATAGGCTTTAACGGATAATGAGCTAAAGCTTCAACGGATGATCAACCAAAGTTTCAATGGATGATCAGCCAAAGTTTCAACGAATGATCAACCATAGTTTCAACGGATGATCTAATGAAGTTTCAACGGATGATCAAATTCAAAAGAGTAGTTGATAGTGACTTGACAGTCACATGCGTTAATTGTATGCAAACGGAATGTGGCAGCCTAATTACAGGTTTTAGAGAACAAAGAAGCATTTCCATTTCCATGCTAAACTGAAGATATTCAAAGATGCTGGATTGAGAAATGAAGAATCATGAACTTCGACTAGAAATATTTTGTCTAATTTGTTTGTCTTTTATCATGTAACTTGGTGATGTATAAACCAAGTGTAGAAAGTAGAACTCTATCCAAGTTAGTAAGCAATTACCAGAGAAATATAAAAATCAAAATCTTTAAAGAATTTTTCTGTTCTTGTAGTTCAACTTGGAAGCAGCTGTGTACAACATTGTAACACATAGTTCTCTACTTAATATATATCTCTATTGGAAACGTTCAATCCACCAGAAAGTTTTTAAATACTTGTATTTGATTACTTTCTGTTTGATTTCATCAATACTTTCATTCCGCACCATAGTCAAATCAACACAATTATATAGTCATAGTAGACTTGTTCTTAATATTGAAAAAGTAGACAGAATTACATTCAACCCCCTTCTGTAATTCTTTGTTAGATTGTTTGAGAATAACAATTGGTATCAGAGCAAGCTCTTGAAGAACAAAGAGTTTAAAGATCACAACTTACAAGATGAGCAGAAAAGATGTTGGAGTAAAGATTCCTTTTCTGGACAAAGACAACTATCACCATTGGAAGGATATGTAGAATATATTGAGAAAGGTTCACATGTTCCCATGAGAGCTGCTACAGGAAATGAGCCATCCATCTCAAATCCTAGAGCAGAATGGTCTGATCCAGATATTGAGCAAGTCCACAAGGATGAGAAGACCATGAATATTCTGTTTAATGGTGTTGATGGTGACATGTTTGACAATATCATAAACTGCAAAACTGTTAAAAATGTATGGGATACAATTCAAATTATATGTGATGTGTAATATCCGGGATATGACGTGTAATTATTTTTGTTAATAAATAAATATTATGTGATTATTATATGAATTTTTGGTGAATTATCTGTGAAGTGGTATCTGTGTTTATTTTCATAAAATATGTGGAATGTCTCTAGAATTGTTTTATGGTTTTATAATTACAATAATTATTTTTGGGATCTTACAAAATTTAGAAATCAATATTTCATCAATTATTTAGCCCTGTATGATTTTCTGATTGTATATATTTGTAAAATCTGTATTTAATTTTAGAATTCTTCGAAAATTACGAAACTCATATTTTAGTAAGTTTGAATTATTCCGAGAATTTTAAAATTATTTTGGAAATTTTTGGGATTAATTTCACCCGCGCGTTGATTCGTTTAATTGATAAAAGCGGGTATAAATTGTATTTCAAAAATTATTTTAAAAATTTCAAAATTTATGTTTTTAAAAACTTCGGGATATTTGTCACATTTTTAAACTATTTTCGTAATTTTCTGAATTTATTTTAAGTGTAGCTTGGTTCCATAATTATGAAATGCGAGTATGAGTTATGTTTTAAAAATACTTAAAAAAATTTTAAAAATTTATTTTTAATTACTTTAAATTATTCGTGCCATTTTAAAAATTTATTTGGAATTTTTCGGGATTATTTTATTTGCGCGATGGTTCGTTAAATTTGAAAAAACGGGACAAAATGGGGTTGTTGCTCATTGGTTGTTGCATAATAAAAAATAAAATAAAATAAAAATATATGCAAAACAAAATGCAACACAGTCTTTCTCCCTCATCTCATCCCTCTCTCATTTTCTTCTCTCCAATTTCTCTGTGATTTCTCTTCTTTCTCCTGCAAAAACAGATGCATACACTTATATACATACATATAAGCTCTCGGTTTCCCATCCTTTCGGGGTTGCTCCGCCGATTGCTGTCTTTTTCCGGTACTTCGCCGCCCTGCTCTATTCCGGAGGCTTTGTCGCCGTTTCTTCCTTCCCCTGAGCGTATATGTTTTGTGCTTTGTGTAGTTTCCTATGTTTATTTGCTCAGCCGCCTATTTCTTTATGTCCTGTTGTTACCACGTTTCTTTTTGGCTGTCCGCGCGTGTTGTACACGTGCTGCTCCTGATTGATTTGAGTTTATTATATTTATTATATTTATTTATTTCATTTTCTGCAGAATTATTTGAAGGCAATTCGTGAAATAAATTATATTTCATGCAGGAATAATTGTAACTAATCGGTGAAATACGCGTTGGAAACCCAATTAATCGGGTACCCGCGAATTTTACCGCCATCGGCGATGAGCCTCGGCGAGCTGACAGTGGACGGTGATGATCTAATTCTGAGTCCTAATACGAATAAAAACATAAACATACGTATAATAGTAATTAATAACTAAATTGTATCGGTGATTGGGATTTGCGAAGTGTGATTGGTTGTTGTGTTTTAATTGGATTGCTGTTGTGAATTTGTCGTGGAATTGATTCGACGGGTAGGCCGATAAACAAAGGAGACGCTACCCGATTTTTGGGAAAATTAATTCTAAAAATACAGGGACGTACCCTATAATTATCGGAGACGTTGAACGAAGATATAATCATATTATATGAAACCTAATTACGTATTGGGATAGGATATTTTATAAATGATCAATTACCCTACTATTTCCAAAACAACAAGTATACGTACTTTCTGAAAATAAATACCACATTAAGTTTTGAAGATGTGAACCATAATTGCTATGTGTATCTCAATAATACATATAAATATGAGACGAGACTTCATATCGAATGGGTAGATTTGATAATAAGAGTGTGTTCGGCCTAAACGATTATCTAAATTAGCGTATTTTCAACCCTGTAGGTCCTAGTCGGAAGACCCGAGGATTGATATCGGACTAAAAATGATCTAGTGGTTAGTCGTCGAGCTCAGCGAGATTCCAATCGAAGGACCTGGGTGTTGAGATCGTAGCCAGAATAGGATAGTGGTCTGACAATAAAGACAAACGTTCAAGGAAATCTAAAAAGTACACCGATAATAGCGGTTAAAGCTTATTGAGGCAAGTACTTCTAAACCTTTCTCGAGATATAGAGCAAACATTTCTAAATTCTCTTGTGACATATTGTTAAGTATTCAAAATATTTCTATTTTATATTGCGAGTACTTTGAATCATACAGCCTTGAACTCGGATCACATTATTTGATCTTTGAGCCATAAGCCTTATTCTTTGTAAACCATCCCTTGTTGATTTTCAGATACTAAACCACACAAATATGATACTACTCTCCAAATATATAACTACCAAACACCAAACACTGAAACCGAATTATTTGAACATACATAAACTTTTATACCCCAACCATTTTGTATAATATCAAAGAACTAAACCTTGTAAAATCATTGTTCATCTAATACCTGATTCTCTTACAGGTTGAAGGCCATTTCTTATACATACTCTGATACACCCTTCTGATACTCATGACTTGCATCATGTCTTTATACAAATGTTTCATCACTTTGGATTATGATCTTGTTTTATTGAGTTGTATTGTTTATCACATTGAATTGCTTTAGAATTGGATAGTTTTTTTTTATGTGGACCAGATTCGTGGTCAGACCAGATTCGTGGTTGAATTAGGCCAATGTGTGCCTTGGATACAGTTTATAGAGCAGAGCCGTGTGCCTTGCTCGGGGTTAATGCGTGACTGATCAGCAGCCTAACCTTAGTTTTAAAATTTAAAAATGAATATCCAATTCTAATGACTATTTAACAAGAAACTTGATTCTTCTGAATCATTTCCATTTGAACATTGTTTAACCTCAGTTATCGTTATTATAACTTGCTGAGCTAGTTAGCTCACTCTTGCGAATCTTTTTATGTATTCTACAATTAAAAAGGATATGTTGATAGCGAGGTTTCCTCAGCCCAGTGTGCGAGCTAGGATTCTAGATTGAGTTGGATCGAGCTAGCATGAGCTTTATATGGTAGTGAGATAGCAAGATTGTAAGAATAATTTCATTATCAGTTGTAAGTTAAATTAGTTGGGACTTGGTACGTTGTAATAAAAGTTAAGGTTGTGGCTTTTTTTATACTTTAACCTGTTGCGATATGTGGTTATGTAAAGTAGGGTCATTGCAAATAATATTTCTTGTACAGGTTTATATATTGTGTATGTGTTGTGGACCCCAAACTTCTAACCCGGGTTTGGAGGGCGTCACAGGTTGGTATCAAAGCTATAGGTTATAAGTCACTGAAACAAGCCTAGATTGTCGGGATTGGGTAGAGGGTTAGGATTAGGAATATGAAATAGAAATATAAGACATCGTAAGGTTGAGTGCGGCTGTATAGTAGGTTTTTGGTACGATTCGTGTTGTGATTCGAGATTTTTAGCTTGCGATGTGATTTCCAGTCAACGGAAATGCCAGATCCTGATTTCCCTGTATCATCTGATCATTTGGAGCCTTCCGTTTGAGGATCGTCATTTTTTTTCCTCAGATTTGATTTTCATGTTCTTCCATCAGTATTAATGGTATTACCTTCTGTTACAATAGTTGTACCTCTTCAAGCTATGATACGCTATTTTACCACCTCTTGATATGAGACTACCTATTCAAGAACCTCCATTTGCTTATTCCTGTTCTACTGTACATTCAACTTTGAATGTATCTTTTCAGTTTACTCTACACCAAGTTCAATACCATTAGTTTAAAACCTGTCTTATGGAGCAACAGTATTTACGAGGATGGATTCGATAGCTACAGTAAATGGTAAGTACATGAGATATTAATAAAGGTGAGAAGGAGTTTAGAAAGAAGATTCACGTGTTTCGGAGGATAGCTGCTACCAAATCAAATGGAGCCACTAGTGAATAGACCACCCATGATTAGCTTGTGGGATGGACTAGATGAATTTTGAAAAAGTTAGAGAGAAAAGTATGGATCTGGAATTTTTGTAGAATTAGATGATGGTGCTATGATAAATGTGATATGTAAAGTAGTGATGTGATGTGATATAAGCAAACTTTGTTCTATGAAATAGACTTGTTGGCTGTTAGATAGACCTGTTCCACTTAATGACTACAAAGATGATGATGGGAGTACTACCAGTATGGAAGCTTTGAAATGAAGCTATGAATAAGATAATATGCAACGAAAGCTGAAGTTTTCGTCGATTAAGGAAGGTAAAAAAACCCAACGAAGGAGAGAAGGTAGATTGAAGTGAATGGACCTTTATGTGATTGTTTCCTTAATTAGGTACCTTGTTATGGGTAAGAACGACAACAACCAACTCATATAGTAATGACGACCAGATGTGTGATTTTTAAAATTTTAAACAAATTTTCGAAAGAGATTTTCCTAATAAAATTTCCAAGAGCCTTTTTAATAAAATAAGTTTTAAACATCGGTTATCAAGTTACTATTTGAGTTTCTTATTGGTTAAGAAGACCCAGATTACCCGGAAGGGTACTTGTTCCAGAAATTATTATTGTTAAATTAGAAGGCCAAGTGAACCCACCATTACGAAGAAGTTTTATTCCTAATGAAAGAATGCAAATACTATTTGATAAGATTAACAACAGAATCAGTGTACGGAGCAATTAATCATCCAATTACTAGGACTATCAGAGTTCAAAGAATTCATTGATTTAATAGAAGCCTGAGTATGACCGAAGAAGATTGGGAAGATTTCCAGACTTTTCAAAAAGAAGAATATTATTAACAAAAGGATCGTTATATTGAATGATTCATGGTTATTTTAAATTAAAAAGAGGAAACTCGAGGTTATCTGGTAGAACTCCATTATGATCGAATTGTTAAAGTATTATACGTGTAGGTACGATGTTAAAGATGCAAGACTTAACAACTAAGAATCTACCATAGTGCTTAATTTGCGAAGGCATTTCAGCGTACTTTCTAAAGTTGTTATATGACACAATTGGGATATGATCCAACAAGCTCGAAAGATGAATACAAGTGAAATATGGATGGTGACCAATGATATTATTCTTATCTCCAATACTACAGCGTATATTATTTTTGATTCCTGAATATGTATGAAGTTCTTTCATTAATAAATTCTTACGGTGATAAAAAAAGGAGGATGTTGCATTCCTTTCAAATTTAATTATTCCCCTCAAGTTTTGCTTTCTGATTAGGACAAACAGTGTTATGGTAAGACGCTTTGTCGGAATGACGAAGAGTCGGGTGGGACGCCACCTAATCATATGTTGTATGCCATATGGTACGATAGACTGGCCATCTTAAGTACCAATGTGGTTATCTCATTCATATTCAAATCCTTACTTCTTTCTTTTCAACTCTAATTTTGTTTAATTGTGAATCCTTCTAGTTGTTTCGTCGTACTGTCATTCTTTGCAAGAGTTTTTCAAACAAAAATCAATGTATTATGAATCGAGCTGGCGAAGTTCCATCTACCTCTCATGCATGGAAAGGAAACAAGGGCATATGGCGAGGATTGCAAATCATTAGCCCTAGTCAGGGATGCACTAGGAGTCAAGGAAATCTACTCCAATAAGGAATACGTCTCCAAGAACGAGAGTTTACGAGTTGTCTGTAAAATATGTTATTCAATACACGGACGTGATGACATGGATGATTATTGTGAATACCTTATGTATTAAAGTATTCAAAGATGTGGGAGCAACCTGATTGTTTATCTCTCAAGTTTTTGTTAATCAGGTGAATTACCTTGTCGAATTGATAAGATTATGATTAAAAAGACTAGCAAATCAAGAACGTGTAATTGTTAAATAAGTGAGTACCAATGGTGGAATTGAAATTTCTGGTAAGAAGTTTGTGAGGATTTGATATCATTTAAGATATGAGAATTTGACATTATTATAAGAAAGGGACTAACTATTTAAGTGTGATGCCCATATAGAACGACATGATGAAAAGATGGTTCTGAAGGCGTCAAATGAGAATATGATGAGGTTTAGAGGACAAAGGAAGGTAAAGAGTTTGTTGGCGATGATTTAAGTTAAAAGATTACGGTGACCAAGATGTAAACACTCTGGTGATTATGAATAGAAGTTAGGAGCAAACAGAGTTTGAAGATTTTATAGTAAGTAATGAGTTTCAAGATATGTTTTCAGATGAATTACTAAAATTTCCTCCAGATAGAGAAATTAAGTTCGCGATTGACTTAGCACCTGAAATGAAGCCAGTGTCCAAGGCCCCGCACATAATAGCGCCAGTTAAAATGAAGGAGTTAGCAAAGAAAATGCAAGAGATGTTAGAAGAAGGAGCGATTAGACCTAGTGTACCCCATAAGGTGCACCAATACTAATTGTTAATAAGAAAGATGTAAGTATGAGATTATGCATCGACTAGCGAAAGCTCAACAAATTTACTATCAAGAGTAAGTATATGTTACTTCAAACTAATGATTTGCCTGATCATATGGAAGAAGCAAAGTATTTTCTAAAATTGATTTAAGATTTGGGTGTTACCAATTGGAGATTGTACCTATGGACATATTGAGGATAATTTTCAGAACTAAGTACTGCCGCTGTAAAATTCTAATAATGTCATTTGGATTAACCAATATACTAGTGATATTTAAACTTGATGGACATAATCTTGAAGGAATATCTGGACAAGCTGTATTTGTATTACTTAAAGTAAATAGAGGATCATGCAAAGCATTTAATAATAACTGGAGAGTCGAAGAAGAAAGAAGTTGTATGTAAAGTTGAGAGCCTTGACGACATGAAGTATAATTCTTAGCATGAATCATCAGTGAGGAGAAGACCAAAGAGAATCTAACAAGAATTAAAGTTAATATGAATAAAAAAGACCAAAAGCACCAACAAAAGTAAGAAGTTTTATTATTGGCCGGTTATTATCGGAAATTTGTTCAAGAATTCTTGAAGATTGCAACACCTTTGATGAAGCTTAATAGGAATAGCGAGAAGTTTATATGAAATGGGAAAGTGTGAAGAAAGTTTTATGGAGTTAAAGGAGAGAATGGTCACAACACCTGTTTTATCACTTTAAGAGGATCAAGGAGATTTTTGTAGCCTATAGTAATACTTCTCTTAAGGGAATATGATGTGTGTTGATGCAACACAATAAAATTATTGTATATGCATCAAGACAACCGAAACCTTATAAGCAGAAGTACCCTACTCATAACTTGGAACTAGTAATAATAAAACTCGCTTTGTAAGATTGGGAAATATTACATGTATGGAGAAATGTGTAAGATCTATACGGACCATAAGAGTTTGAAGTATGTATTCATAAGGAAAAGCAAATGTAATGACAAGGGATAAGCAAAAAGGACAAAATAAACATAGAGACTGCACCGAAAGAATTACCTATGGAATTTCAGAAGTTGGAGTTGGAAGTCAGATATATAATCCAAAGGAAGCAAAGATGGGTAGTATGACCTTTCAGTCAGAGTTGTTAAAAAAAGATAAAGAGATGTCAAGAGAAGATAATGGATCACGATGTTAACAGTTAGTAAGAGGAAATTTATGCACTCAGAAGAACAATCACGGTATTCTCAGATTTTCTTCCAGCACTTGGATGCTACAAGTGACAGAATTAGGGAATGAAATCCTAAAGGAAACTCACAATATTAAGTATTTGATCTATTCAAGAAATGCCAAGACATATATAAATTTAAAGAATAATATTGATAGCCAGATATGAAAAGGAAATTTCAAAATGGATTAGGAGGTGTTAGGCGTATCAAAGAAATAGGGCAAAGTGTCAGAGGTCTAATAGATTATTGCAACCATTAAAGATGTAGAATGAAAATAAGAGCATATTACTCTGGATTTTATAGTCAGATTACCAAGAATGAAATCAAACCACGATGCCAATTGGATTATGGTGAACAAGTTGGCTAAGTCAGCTCATTTTCTACCTATTAATGGAAGATTTTCATTTGGACAAGTTGGTGCACATGTAATGGAAAGAGATAGTAATTCGTCATGGAGTTCCTGTATCTATGATATTCGACCAAGATTCGAGATTTAATTCAAAGTTCTGGAAATTTTTTGAAAACGTGTAATAAGCTAAATTGAATATAAATATAGCTTATCATCCACCGACTGACGACCGAAGCGACATAGTAATTCAAATAATTAAAGATAAGTTATGTATTTGTGCCATTGACTTCAAAGGAAATTGAGATGAACATCTACCTTACTAAAAATTTGCTTATAAAAACTATTATCACGCCAGTATTAGAGTGCCTCCCTACGAAGCTCTGAATGGACGTAAATAACCAGTACATTGAAATGAAGTCGGCGAACATGAAATACTTGGACTGGAGTTGCTACAACGGATAAAGAAAGCTGTCGAGATTATTTAGAAAAGGTTAAGTGCCACGCAGGATTATTAAAGGAAATGTGTAAATCAAGCTAGAAAGAGTACGGAATTTGAAGAAGGAGATTTAATATTGTTAACAGTGTTACCGTAAAAAAGGATCATCCAAGATCGGAAAAGAAAAGAAAGTTGAGTCCGAGATACGTTGGACCTTTGGAAATTTTGGGACATATCGGTAAGATAGCATACGAGTTAGCATTAACCCCTTATATGCAAAGTATTCATAATGTTTTTCATGTGGCGGTGTTAGAAAAGTATAATCTAGAATTCTAGATATGCGATAGAATATGAGACGATAGAACTTCTGGCAAAGTTGTCCTATGTTGAGAATCCGATAAGGATCATAGAAAAGAGAAAGAAAGTGTTAATAAAGAAAGTTATAAAGTTAATAAGAGTATTGTAGAGAAACCCAAGGGTTGAAAAGTCAACTTGGGGTTTAGAAAGTAGTATGCGTGAAATAATATCGTTAGTCATTGTTTAAGCGATTCTGAGGACAGAATCCTTTTAAGGGGGGAAAGATGTAATATCCGGGATATGATGTGTAATTATTTTTGTTAATAAATAAATATTATGTGATTATTATATGAATTTTTGGTGAATTATCTATGAAGTGGTATCTGTGTTTATTTGCATAAAATATGTGGAATATCTCTAAAATTGTTTTATGGTTTTATAATTACAATAATAATTTTTGGGATCTTACAAAATTTAGAAATCAATATTTCATCAATTATTTAGCCCTGTATGATTTTCTGATTGTATATATTTGTAAAATCTGTATTTAATTTCAGAATTCTTTGAAAATTAAGAAACTCATATTTTATTAAATTTGAATTATTCCGAGAATTTTAAAATTATTTTGGAAATTTTTGGGATTAATTTCACCCGCGCGTTGATTCGTTTAATTGATAAAAGCGGGTATATATTGCATTTCAAAAATTATTTTAAAAATTTTGAAATTTATATTTTTATAAATTTCGGGATATTTTTAACATTTTAAACTATTTTCGTAATTTTTTGAATTTGTTTTAAGTGCAGCTCGGTTCGTTAATTGTGAAATGCGAGTACGAGTTATGTTTTAAAAATACTTTAAAAATTTTGAAAAATTTATATTTAATAACTTTAAATTATTCATGACATTTTAAAAATTTATTTGGAATTTTTCGGGATTATTTTATTTGCGCGATGATTCGTTGAATTTCAAAAAACGGGACAAAATGGGGCTGTGAGAAAAGGAAAAGGGGCACGTGCCATAATTTTAGCTATTCTTCAGATTCGCGGATGTTGATCATTGGTTGCTGCAGAATAAAAAATAAAATAAAATAAAAATATGTGCAAAACAAAATGCAACACAGTGTTTCTCCCTCATCTCATCCCTCTCTCATTTTCTTCTCTCCAATTTCTCTATGATTTCTCTTCTCTCTCCTGCAAAAACAGATGCATACACTTATATACATACATATAGCTCTCGGTTTCCCATCCTTTCGGGGTTGCTCCGCCGGTTGCTGTCTTTATCCGGTACTTCGCCGCCCTGCTCTATTCCGGTGGCTTTGTCGCTATTTCTTCCTTTCCCTGAGCGCATATGTTATGTGCTTTGTGTAGTTTCCTATGTTTGTTTGCTCGGCCACCTATTTCTTTATGTACTGTTGTTACTACATTTCTTTTTGGCTGTCCGCGCGTGTTGTACACGTGCTGCTCCTGATTGATTTGAGTTTATTATATTTATTTATTTATTTCATTTTCTGCAGAATTATTTGAAGGCAATTCGTGAAATAAATTATATTTCATGCAAGAATAATTGTAATTAATCGGTGAAATACGCGTTGGAAACCCAAAATTAATCGGGTACCCGCGAATTTTACCGCCATCGGCGATGAGCCTCGGCGAGCCGACGGTGGACAGTGATGATCTAATTCTGAGTCCTCATACGAATAAAAACCTAAACATACGAATAATAGTAATTAATAACTAAATTGTATCGGTGATTGGGATTTGCGAGCTGTGATTGGTTGTTGTGTTTTAATTGGATTGCTGTTATGGATTTGACGTCGAATTGATTCGACGGGTAGGCCGATTAACAAAGGAGACGCTACCCGATTTTTGGGAAAATTAATTCCAAAAATACAGGGACGTACCCTATAATTATCGGAGACGTCGAATGAAGATATAATCATATTATACGAAACTTAATTACGTGTTGGGATAGGATATTTTATAAACGATCAATTACCCTACTATTTCCAAAACAACGAGTATACGTACTTTCTGAAAATAAATACCAAACTAAGTTTCAAAGATGTGAACCATAATTGCTATGTGTATCTCAATAATACATATAAATACGAGTCAGGACTTCATATCGAAGGGGTAGATTTGATAATAAGGGTGTGTTAGGCCTAAACGATTATCTAAATTAGGGTATTTTCAACCCTGTATGTCCTAGTCGGAAGACCCGAGGATTGATATCGGACTAAGAGTGATCTAGTGGTTAGTCGTCGAGCTCAACGAGATTCCAATCGAAGGGACTTGGGTGTTGAGATCGTAGCCAGAATATGATAGTGGTGTGACAATAAAGACAAACGTTCAAGGCAATCTAAAAAGTCAACCGATAATAGCGGTTAAAGCTTATTGAGGCAAGTACTTCTAAACCTTTCTTGAGATATAGTGCAAACATTTCTAAATTCTCTTGTGACATATTGTTAAGTATTCAAAATAGTTATGTTTTATATTGCGAGTACTTTGAATCATACAGCCTTGAACTCGGATCTCATCATTTGATCTTTGAGCCGTAAGCCTTATTCTTTGCAAACCATCCCTTGTTGATTTCCAGATACTAAACCACACAAATATGATACTACTCTCCAAATATATAACTACCAAACACCAAACACTGGAACCGAATTATTTGAGTATACAGAAACTTTTATACCCCAACCATTTTGTATAATATCAAAGAACTAAACCTTGTTAAATCATCGTTCATCTAATACCTGATTCTCTTACAGGTTGAAGGCCATTTCTTATACATACTCTAATACACCCTTCTGATACTCATGAATTGCATCATGCCTTTATACAAATATTTCATCACTTTGGATTATGATCTTGTTTTATTGAGTTATATTGTTTATCACATTGAATTACTTTAGAATTGGATAGTTTCCTTTATATGGACCAGATTCGTGGTCAGACCAGATTCGTGGTCGAATTAGGCCAATGTGTGCCTTAGATCCGGTTTATAGAGCAGAGCCGTGTGCCTTGCTCGGGGTTAGTGCATGACTGATCAGCAGCCTAACCTTAGTTTTAAAATTTAAAAATGAATATCCAATTCTGATGACTATTTAACAAGAAACTTGATTCTTCTGAATCATTTCCATTTGAACATTGTTTAACCTCAGTTATCGTTATTATAACTTGCTGATCTAGTTAGCTCACTCTTGCGAATCTTTTTATGTATTCTACAGTTAAAAAGGATATGGTTGATAGCGAGGTTTCCTCAGCCCAGTGTGCAAGCTAGGATTCCAGATTGAGTTGGATCGAGCTAGCAGGAGCTTTATATGGTAGTGATATAGCTAGATTGTAAGAATAATTTCATTATCAGTTGTAAGTTAAATTAGTTGGGACTTGGTACGCTGTAATAAAAGTTAAGGTTGTGGCTTGTTTCATACTTTAACCTGTTGTGATCCGTGGTTATGTAAAGCAGGGTCATTGCAAATAATATTTCTTATACAGGTTTATATATTGTGTATGTGTTGTGGACCCTAAACTTCTGACCCGGGTTTGGAGGGCGTCATATTATGGAACTGAGCAGGTAAAGGAAAACAAAATACAACTTTTGATTCAACAATATGAGCATTTTCATTGTGAAGAAAGAGAGTCACTCACTGACATATTTAGTAGATTTTAAAAACTACTAAATGCTCTAAAGTTGCATGGAAGAGTATGTCTTACAAAAGACTCAAACCTCAAATTCCTTAGATCTTTACCAAAGGAACAGAAACCTACGACAGTCTCATTAAGAAATTCCCAAGATTACAAGAAATTTACCTTGGACAGACTGTATGGGATTCTAAAGACCTATGAGATTGATATAAAGCAAGATAAGAAGCTGGAGAAAGGAAGAAAGAAAGGAGGATCCATTGCATTGGTTGATGAGCAAGAAAAGGAGACAAAGGTTGAAGCTGTTGAATCTGCACGAAACCTTAGAGTTTGTGAAGGCAAGGGAAAAGGGCTAGTAGCTGAACATGAAGAACATTTTAGTCAAGATTGATGGGTTTCGAGCACATAAACGCAACGGAAACAATAATTAAAAATGTAAAAAATCAGAATTTTTGAAACCCACCGCAGGATCCATGCGAAAAACATATATTTAATTCGTAGATCAGATTGTTTACCTTAAGAAGCTTTACCAATTGGTTGACTAATTGAGATCCAAAGCTTGTCCAATCACCACGCATCCCGCTGTCGTGAACTACGCTCTATCGGTATCCACACAAATGCTTGAACTCAAGGATCGGATGTGTACTAGCACAAACCCATTTTTCTTGCTCTCTCAATCTTCTCTCTTGGTGTCTAGGGTTTTAGTAAAAGTCTTGCACACTCAAAATCAGCCACACAAGAGATATTATATAGACGGTAGAAAAATGTATTATAACTCTTAAGTAATTAGGAGTTATTATTAATTCAAAATTTCTATTTGAATTATAATTAAGTCTCACTTAATTATTTAACAAATAAATTTCATAATTATTATTAGTAAATTTGAATATCATTATTTATCTAATTAATTAAGTCAAATTTAATTAATATTTTAAATAATTCAAATTACTTTAATTTAATTTAAATCCAATTTAAATTAAATTATCCTTCAAGCATACTTTGTGTGTGACCCTATAGGTTATTATTACATTGGTAACGAATTTTAAATCTAATTTAAAATCTAAACAATTTGCGGCATCTAGTAATACATCATTGCTACCCAAATAATAATAATTGAATCGGTGATCAATTAAACCTTTCGTGAATAATGTACAATGTAATATAATCCACTTAACCAAATATTATAAATTAAACTAGAGGCATGTAATGTGTCATCCTCATCATAGTTTAATCCAAGTTTGCTTGATCAATGAGTAGACTATCATATCAAATCAACATTTGAGCGTGGCCACGCATTTCATAGTCTAGCTCACACAAGAGGCCAATAATATCACTCCTAAAATAGGAGGGTTAAAAACCATCTAGATCATTCATATTTCTCATACGATTCATAATATACCCAATACCCACTTTTATCATTACCCAGTCAAGGATAACTTTTAATGGAATCAATGTTTATTAATTCTCGTATAGAAATATAATGACTTTAGGTCTAAGGACCATTACATCATTATTGTCACGCCCCAATTTTAACAAAAGACACTATACGAATAATTACAATAGTTAACAAAAGGAAATAAATACACCGAATCCAAGATCTTACAGTTTATAGTTTGGAACTGCCCAATACTATTAACTATTACAACCTGATTCAATATCGAGTCCTCACACAAAAGATCACTAATCTACCTGAGCTCGAACATACAAATTGGCATCACAAGTCTTACGTGCTGTCTGCTTGAATCTAACCATATCTGCTAGCTGAAATATCAGGGTGAAAGCAAGTAGTGAGCCAAATGCTCAACAAGTGCTATAGTATACATAAACAAAAATAAAAATAATAATGGAAATGTGATATTCAACAATATAGTAACAAGAGATAAACTTTCAGGGTGATGGCATCTTTTATTTGTAAAAAAACAATTAAAAACCATTTCTTTATCAAAACCATTTTATGACGCTACGGATTATAGCAGGTGATCAGTCGTGAAGTAATCCCGAACCTCTCTGGGTTCTAGAACATTAATGGGATCCCTAGATAACCTTTAAGCCTATAACTTAAAAGCGGAAAAGACTTGCATCTCAGTCCAGATCCACTATTTAAACTTTTAACTTTTTATTTTAAAATTTGATGCCAAGTGACGGTTAATTTCTTAAAAAGTGAACGTCTTTATCAAAGGTTCTAGATCAACTTCGAAGCACATCGAATAAGTTCAGTACATGTTATGGCCGTGATCAATTAGACTGATACCTTATCAAATGGAATTGCAAAGTTTCTATTCACAAGGGATTTGGTAATGAGGTTTAACGGGATTTTTAAATAGTATAAAGGAACTAAGTTAAGCTAGGTTCAATATAGTGGTTCAGATAAGACATAGGTATTAAAATATAAGGAAGGTAAGCATTAATTCAAAGTATAACAGGGTATGGTTTAAGGATAAAAATAGAGTTATCAAGAATATATGAACAACTTTGAGAAATAGCTGACTTTTAGGTGTCGAGATAAGGTTACCAAGTAAAGCTTATACAGGGTTCATTATTACCATTACTTTGGTATACTAGCATGGTATAACTTTTGAATTACTTGCATAGCAATCTCCAATTAAAGTTAAACTACTTGCAATAGATACTTGAGGGTTCATGGCATTTGTATATAATACGAAATATAGATTTGAAACCACTTGGGTTATGTATACATGTATATCAAGGTGAATTATAATACTCGCATCATAAATAAAAGCTAGGTTATCACACACTTGCGGTGTAAATAAAAAGATAGGTTGAAACACTTGCCTTAAGAAAGGCTTGACTTGAGTGACAGGTAGGAGCAACTGGGAGCTTTACTCGACTTTAATGACAATTTTACCCTCATCTCGAGAGCCTACAAAAAATAATAATAACACCATTATAATATATTCTCACCAACTTAACCTAATTATAAACCGAAATTACGCACATTGACACTTAGGCCTATATACACATACATGCTTACAATTACCTTATAAGCATAATAGTTCACATAGCCACATATGCTCACATAACACATTTATGTACATAATAATACATCAACACACTATATAGCATCACTAAGCTTGGATGATCTCACTCCACTTACTCAAGTCACTTAGTTATGCTAAACTAGTCAAAACTCCTAATAGTGACCTCATAACTTGACGTGCCTTTTCTAAACCATCAAGTTCCTATTGACCCTGACCTAGGACCTACACTCTAATGACCTTATACTATCTTACAACTATGGTGGTCAACCTAGGCCTCACTCATAAGTGTCCTAAAACTAAATGTTAAGTGAATGTGCTCATTATAGTGATTTCATGATGACATCAATGGGTTTTTAAGTACAATTGACACCCTTACACCTCAAGTTTACCTTCCAAACTTCTACACTAGACTTTTCTGATCAAAAGGTAACTCTCAGACTTGGTGTGACTCAAAGTCCTAGCTTGGGCCTCCGTAGGCCTAAGCTTAAAGTTCAAGGTTCCCCTATTTTCAAGACAGAAAAGTGTCCTGTCTTGCACTAACTTGTGACACATGATTCTAACTCAAATCCTATGAAATATGGTTGGAAAAACACCTCTGACACTCCGTCTAACTAAATCCAATGAAGGACTAGTGAGGGCCTACCCATGATATGGTCAAAACTCCTCATTTCTAGGTTGAAGCAAAACTGTTCCCTGCTTGAAAGATTTAGTGTTTTCACTCGTGCACCTAACCAAACAACCTACAAACCTTTAACAAACATCTAGAATCTGAAGTATACCCCTAGTACTAGCTTCTGGTGACTTGGGCCTCAAAGTGCATTACAATGACAAGGTCAAATCTCATCCTAAACCTCATGTTACCAAACTGAAAATCTGCAGAATTTAATGTAACCTTTCTACCATGATTTCCCACTTGACAAACCAAAGCAAACATCAAACAAAACCCAAACTAAACCTCAACCAAGGTAACCTACTGAACTAACACTCCCACACATAATATTGACTTAGTGGAGATCATCCTTACCTAAAGTGCAATATAGCGAAACAAGAGTCAAAATATTATACTAATTGCAAGTCATCACAATTTTGAAAATAACAACTTAAATCCTCCATATATATATACAAATCAAAATCACATAACAAGGAGCAATAATCATAATTAATATCCTAACTCAACTAAAATTAGAGTTTATTAACAAAAATCAATATAAATAATCAAGAACTTTCGGAAATCATGAGTTGAATCTATACATGCATGCTTTCAAACTTACAAGACAAAAAAATATGATTTCCATATAAATTTCATCATAGAATCAACATGCAAGCCTAGAATTAACCCTAACAAATGTGATAACTTAGCATGCAAAGAGTTTTATCAAGTTTTTATTTCCAAAACCAAGCTATTATCACATAAACACACAAAAATCAACAAGGCAACAAAAACACCATCGATTCGGCTCCTAAAAAGTCATGGCCAAATGGATTAGGGTGAAAACAACATTTGCACTAGTGTGAAACACTCATGCCTAGCCATTCTCAACCCCAAGATAATATATCTCATGGTGAAAGCCTTAGATTCACAAGAATCAAGGGTGTTCACTCTGAGTTTATTAAAACACTACCATGCAAGATTGAAACATAGATTTTTCATCATAAACTTTTTGGATTATAAATGAACAATATATGGGAAGTGAGATTACTTAATTGAGGGTGGATGTTTGAATGAAAAATGAAGGAGAAAGGGGGGTGGGGGCTTCGGCCGAGAGTGAGCCGAGAGAGGGCTGAGAGAGGGAGAAGAGGGGAGAGGAGGGAGAGTGAGTGTGATGTGGTGGTAAGAATGATCACCACTTGTCTTTTGTTTTTGGTTTTAATTTGACTAAAATAAGAGTGGAAATTGAGAATTGACAAAAGTGACCTTCTAGCAAGCTTGTTATAATTTGCATGCAAGGATAAATAACTTGTTTAGTGAAGTAGTAGTTAGTGGGGTTGAAATTTCCAAGTTTGCCCTTAACTTGAGTTGGGAGCAAAATGCATGCATGGGCAACTAAGTAAATTGCAAATTATAAATTAACTAATCTATATAAAATAATTTTTATAAATATAAATGCACTTCCATAAATCACAAAATATATATTTTAAAAAACCTTATGATTTTAGAAATTTAATGATATAAGATTTGAAAATTTGTTGTTAAAAGATTTTTAAAAATCGTTTTTTCATATAGAATGAATTACTTTTGGTTATCATTTAAAAATACTAAATAATAAGATTTTCCTTTCAAATTTTTTATATAAACTAATACATTAAACACTTAATTTATAGGCACTCGACATATAGATCACCCATATTTATAATTCCACACAATTTAAATCTCAATTATAAACACACAATTATATATAGATAAGGTTTAGAAATACCGTTCGTAATATCCTCTCCCCCTTAAAGGATTCTATCCTCAAAATCTAGGAGAATAAGTGAGGATACTGGCTACGCATATCCGGCTCTAGTTCCCACGTTGACTCTTCAACCTTGGGATTTCTCCAAAGTACTCTTACCAACTTGACCAACTTATTTCTAAGACTCCTCTCTTTCCAGTCGAGTATTTTGACAGGTTGCTCCACAAACAACAAGTTTGCCTGAATCTCTATAGGTTCATACTCTATCACATGGTTGGAATTAGGATTATACTTCCTAAGAAATGATACATGAAACACATTATGCACATGCTGATACTGAGGCGGCAAAGCTAATGCACAGGCCACCTTCCCTACTTGACTCAAAATTTCAAAAGGACAAATATATCTAGGCGCTAACTTCCCTTTCTTGCAAAATCTAGACAATCCTTTTCTCGGTGATACCTTTAGTAATACGGCTTCTCCTACTTGGAATATGATATCCTTACGAGCAGGGTCTGTATACTTTCTTTGCCTATCTTGAGCAGCAATTAATCTCTTCTGAATAAATTTGATTGTCTCATGTATTTCTTGCACCAATTCCGGGCCTAGAATCTTTCCTTCTCCCACTTCATCCCAACTGGTTGGTGATCTGAACTTCCGTCCATATAAAGCTTCATATGATGGTATGCCAATACTGGTGTGATAACTGTTGTTATAGGAGAATTCTACCAATGGCAAATGGTCGTCCCAGCTTCTTGCAAAATCAATCGCACAACTACGCAACATGTCTTCAATTGCTTGAATTGTCCTTTCGCTTTGACCATCAGTCTGTGGATGATACGCCGTACTCATGTTTAACTTTGTGCCCAGACTTTCTTGAAATTGCTTCCAGAATCTCGAGTTAAATCGTGGATCTCTATCTGAAACTATCAATACAGGTACGCCATATCGTAATACGATTTTATACACATACAGATGGACCAATCTGTCCAATGAAGACTTCTCATTAATTGGAAGAAAATGTGCCGACTTTGTAAGGCGATCAACTATAACCCATATAGCGTCATGTCCGAATTTCGTTCGTGGTAATCCTACTATAAAGTCCATATCAATGTTTTCCCACTTCCATTATGGAATCTTTAAGGGTTGAATTAATCCGCTTGGTCTTTGATGTTCTGCCTTCTCTTTCTGACAAGTATAGCACTTCGCAACCCATTCTGCTACTTCTCACTTCATATTTTGCCACCAAAAGTTCTGCTTCAAGTCCTGGTACATCTTGGTGCTTCCCAGATGGATTGAAAATCTAGAATTGTGAGCTTCTTACAGTATCTCATTCTTCAATTCAATCACATGAGGAATCCAAATTCTTGAGGAAAACCTTAGTATACCTTATTCATCCCTTTGAGTACAAATCTCTTCTCCGGTCAGTTGCTTATTCTCCTGTTTCATCACTTCTTCCTAAAATTTCTTTATTTTTCTAACAATGTTGGCTAAAAAGTCATAGTATGACAAATCTCTTCAACTTTTCCGTAATCACAAAGTTCTAATTCAAATCCCTTAATTTTTCAGATAATTCCTTTGGTATTGCTACCATATTCAACCTCTCCTTCTGACTCAAAGCATCAGCTACCACGTTCACCTTTCCTGGATGATAATTTATCGAGCAATCATAGTCCTTAATCAACTCCAACCATCTCCTTTATCTCGTGTTGAGCTCCTTCTGAGTGAAAATATACTTTAAACTCTTGTGATCCGTGTATATCTCACACCTTTCTCCGTAAAGGTAATGTCTCCAAATCTTACATGTGGCGTCCTCCAAACCCGGGTCAGAAGTTTGGGGTCCACAACACATAATCAATATATAAACCTGTATATATAAAATATTATTTGTAATGACCCTGCTTTACATAACCACGGATCGCAACTGGTTAAAGTATGAAAACAAGCCACCACCTTAACTTTTATTACAACGTACCACATCCCAACTAATTTAATTTACAACTGATAAAAAAAAAATTATTCTTCAACCTTGCTATCTCACTACTGCCATAAGATTTTGCTAGCTCGATCAATCATAATCTGGAATCCTAGCTCGAACATTGAACTGGGAAACCTCGCTATCAACCGTATCCTTCTTGACTGTAGAATACATAAAAAGATTCGCAAGAGTGAGCTAACTAGCTCAGCAAGTCATATTATCAATAACTGAGGTTAAACAATAATAAACGAGGTGATTCAAAAGAATCAAGTTTCCTGTTAAACAGTCAATAGAATTGGATATTCATTTTAAGTTTTTAAAACCAAGGTTAGGCTGCTGATCAGTCACGCACTAACCCCGAGCAAAGCACGCAACACTGCTCTAACTACTGGATCCAAGGCACACATTGGCCTAACTTGACCATCGATATGGTCTGACCACGAATCTGGTCCACACAAAGAAAACTATCCAATTCTAAAGCATTTCAATATGATAAACAATAGAGTTCAATAAAACCAGATCATAATCAATAACCATAAAAAATTTGTAAAAGAGCATGGTAAAAATTCATAGTTATCAAAAAGGGTATGTCAAAATACATAAAAGAAGTGGCCTCCAGCCGGTAGGATAATCGAATATTAGATGAATAGTGTTTTTACAAGGTTTTAGTACTTTGATATCACAAGGTATGGTTGAGTATAAAAGTTTCTGTATGTGTAACAATTCTATTCCAGTGTTTGGTATATATGATGGATATATATTTATGGAGTAGTATCTTATTTGTGTGGTTTAGTATCTGGTAAATCAACAAGAAATGGTTTATAAAGAATAAGGCTTACGGCTCAAAGATCAAATGCTGTGGCTCAGGTTCAAGGCTGAAGGATTCAAAATGTGTACAATATAAAACATAACTATTTTGGGTGTTAACAATATGTCACAGGAGAATTTAGAAATATTAGCATTGTATTTGGAGAAAGGTTTAGAAATACTTGCCTTATCATAATCGATTTCAACTTCACTTGTACTTGTCTAATGACCCCATTCAACAATCACTCGTCTGTTTCTCTTATGCCTCGCTTCTATCCTCTGATCACTTGCGGTATTTTCTACATGTCAATTCTATTTTCTGATCACCTGCTTCTCTTTCTTACGCCTTGCTTACTCTGCTAGGCATCATAAGTATCTATTAATATTTAACTCATACCATTCTATTCGACATACACTTCTATCTACCCTTCGTTTTACTCAAATCCGATTAACGGATTGAAAGTTACGCTATAAACAAGTAATCACCGAACATATAGACCGACAGTCAACCAACAAGTCACATATAACACATAACACGTTAAATAATCAATGCCATCCCATTTATAAAGAAGTCTCGGGTCATAAACAGGCTTTCGGTTACTTAAAATGATTTTTAAAACATTTTTCGGAATTAAAACGGGTTGTTGGATCAATTTTGGAGTAATAAACAGGGTTCGGTTGGCCAATTCTGGCTCCGAAATAATTTTAGAATAATTATCGAGCCTTGAAAATAATTTAGAATAATATTTTAAAGCTCGAAACTATTTTTCGGAATTTTTCAATCATTTTTAAATAATTAAATCTAATTAAATAAGTAATTAAAATCAATTAATAATTAATTAAATCAATTAATCAATTAATTTTCAAATTAATAAACCAATTAATCAATTAAAAATTAACTGAAATTAATTAACTAATTAATTCAGATTTATTTTTGAATTAAAAATAATTTTCGGAATTAAAATACTAATTTTTAGAATTTTCAGAAATTAAAAATGAATTTTTTTAATAAAAATAAATAGGAAATATGATTTTTAAACATTTTTAAAATAGGAATCCAACTTTTGCAACCTCTGGAAAGTTCAGGGACTGAACTTCATCGTTTTCAAAAGTTGGGGTACTAAACTGCAATTTTCCAGCCCTTCGCCGGAAAACTGTCGGGTTCGCCGGAGAACTCAACTCCGGCCTCCTCCCACCACCACAAACTCGAGATTTAATCTATACTTCACAAGGAACACAACCATGCCATCAATTCATTCTAATCATCCCGGAATTAGCCGGAAAATGATCAAGAATCTCGCCGGTTTCCGGCGAGTTCGACGAAAACTTTAAAACCTAACTCCCTCTTTTACAGACCTCGTTGATTCATGAAACTTATACGACTAGATTGCAAATTTCACAGAGAACATAACCCACTATAACACAACATCAATCTATCTCAGAATAAGAAACCCCCAAATTTCAATTAAGAACATTGATACGGGTTATAAACCCTAATTTTAAAATTCGAAAATCAAACTCAAATTTGAACATGTTATTGAACTCCAAATCAGACGTATGACATATGAAAATCATCAGGAAAACAAGCTCTACAACATGCAATCATCAAATCATACAAACAATCATCCGAACAAAAATTCATATTTTTAATAATTTTAATTCAAAAATAAATAAATTTTCAGAAAATAAACCTTTGGTTCTGCAGTGAAACAAAGCTCAGAATCTGATAGAACACTTCAAATCCTTCATTTTGGTTACTCAAGCTTTGAAAACAGAGATCGGTAACGCCTTCGTTTTGCTGTTTGATTCTTAGAATAGTTTATGTAATTAGGGTTTTTCTCTGAAAATTATAGAATTAACTATCTGCAAATGATTTTGATACGAAATAAAATACGGTAAAAGTCTATTTATAATTACAGAAAATTGGTATCCCGTTGGATCATTCCGGATATAAAATGGTACATTTATTTGTAAAAACTAATCCAAACGATATCGGTTTTCGAGATAATTATCCAAATTAGTACAATTTGTACCGCGGTCTAGGTCTCAGCGCCTGGTTACACGTATTACGAGGTGATAATTGTGATAGTTTAATAAAAAGCTCCCGTTTCTCGAAAATACGAGTTTTATTGATTTACCGAAACGAATATTGTATCGAAAATGTTGCGCCGGGACCCGCGCAGGACAAACCGTACGCCGAATCGAAAAAGTCGAAACATGGAATATGCTCGGAATATTACAATTAGGTTAGGAAGGAGTTCTCGGAAAAGTTTCGGGTTCTAAAATCGTAACAACGGATGACGTCGATTGGTTCCCGTTTTTATAAAATAGATTTTAAATACTCGGAAAAAGATTTTAGAAATTTCAGATGATTCTTATAAATCCATAAACCAACATAAAAATAATTAGGAAGATATGAAAATTATCTATATTTTATTTTGGACATATAAAAATTAAAATACTCAATTAATATTATTTTTGAATATCCAAGTACAGATAACATTTAACAGTTAACTCACAGAATAGATAATGTACACACATAATAATTGTATAATAGCAAAAATAATTACACGATATATCCCGGATATTACATCCTTCCCCCCTTAAAAGGATTCTGTCCTCAGAATCTCCTAAGAAAACAAATGAGGGTACTTTTCTCTCATATCACTTTCTAACTCCCAGGTTGACTCTTCAACCTTTGGATTTCTCCACAATACTCTTACTAACTTTACCACTTTATTCCTCAATATTTTCTCTCTATTCTCTAGAATCTCTAACAGATTCTCTACATATGACCAATCTTCCTGAAGCTCTATTGGCTCATATTCTATTACATGCCTGAAGTCTGGATTATATTTCTTAAGCATTGATATGTGAAAAATATTATGAATGTGCTCCATTTGCGGAGGTAACGTTAACTCGAAAGCTATTTTGCCAACGTGCTTTAAAATTTCAAAAGGTCCGACATATCTTAGGCTCGGTTTTTCTTTCCAAACCTCGTTAATCCCTTCCACGGCGCTACTTTCAGTAGTACTAAGCTTCCTTCTTTGAATTCCATGTCTTTCCTTGATTGATCTGTTTATTTCCTTTGACGGTCTGGTACGGCTATCAATCTCTTCTGGATAACTTCAATAACTTCCTTTGTCTGCTATACTAATTCAGGTCCAAGTATTTTGCGCTCTACTGCTCCATCTTAATACACTAGAGATCTGTATTTGCGTCCATAAAGGGCTTCTTAGGGTGACATCCCGATACTAGCGTGATAACTGTTGTTGCAAGCAAATTCTATCAGAGGTAAATGCTCGCCCCAATTTCATTTGAAATCAATAGCACAAATACGTAATAAGTCTTCTATTTTCTGGATTATTCTTTCACTTTGGCCATCCGTCTCTGGGTGATAATCTGTACTCATATTCAATCTTGTTCCTAAACATTCTTGAAAACTCTTCCAAAATATCGAATTAAATCTTGGATCTCGATCAGATACGATAGACACAAGAATTTCATGACGAACTACAATTTCCTTCAGGCACCTATGGATCAACTTATCGAGCAAAAATCTTTCGTTTATAAGCAGAAAATGAGCTGGCTTGGTAAATCTATCCACTATAAGCCAAATGGCATCATGATTAGTTTTTGTGCTTGGTAACCCCAACTATGAAATCCATGGTGATATGCTCCCACTTCCACTCTGGAACTTCCAATGACTGTAACAGTCCACTTGATCTCTGATGCTCTACTTTAACTCTGTTGACATATATAACATCTGCTAATTCATTCTGCAATTCCCCGCTTCATATCTAACCACCTATAATTTCCTTTAAATATCTATACATCTTGGTACTCCCTGAATGGATTGAATACCTCGAATTATGAGCTACCTGTAAAATTTCATCCTTCAATTCCATCACTGGTGGAATCCAAGTTCTAGAAGAAAACCTAAGAATACCTTGATCGTCCTTTTTGGGTGCACTATTCTTCCCATACTAAATGATTTATATCCTGATTCATTACCTCTTCCTGACACTTCTTTATCTTTTCTAACAATTTTGATTGAAAAGTTATACTTATACTTTCTTACTCCTTTTTGGATTATGCACTCTGACTTCCAATTCCAACTTCTAGAATTCCATAGATAATTCTTCTCGTACAGTCTCTATGTTCATTCTCTCTCCTTCTTGCTCATCTCTTGCCACTACATTTGCTTTTCCTCGAGAGTTCATACTTCAACTCTTGTGGTCCGTATATATCTCACATCTTTCTCTATACTTATAATATTTCCCAATCTTTCAAAACGAATATTATTGTTGCTTTTAATCCCCAGTTATGAGTAGGGTACTTCTGCTCATAAGGTTTCGGTTGTCTGGATGCATATGCAACAACTTTATTGTTTTGCGTCAACACACATCCTATTCCCTTACGAGAAGTATCACTATAAACTACCAAATCTCCCTGATGCTTTCAAAGTGATAAAATAGGTGTTGTAACCATTCTTTCATTTAACTCCGCAAAACTTTCTTCACCCTTCTCCATTTCATATAACCTTCTTGCTTTTCCTGGTTAACTTCATCTCGAATATTACAACTTTCAAGAAATCTTTCACAAATTTCCAATAATAACCGGCCCATGATAAAACTTCTTACTTTTGTTGGTGCTTCTGGTCTTTCTTTATTCATACTATCTTTAAATTTTCTGCTGAATCCCCTTTTTGTCTCCTCCTTACTGACTGTCTATACTAAGAATTATACCTCCTGCCATTAAAGTTTTCACCTGGTAAACTCTTTTTATACCGCTTCTTTCTTCTTTGACTCCTCAGCTATCATTGTATAGGTTGCATGGTTCTTCTTAATTAACACAAGTATATCTTATCCAAATTCTTCCTTCAAAATTCTACTCATCAAATTTAAATATCACTGGTATATCCGTTCATCCCACTAACATTTCTAGAATTTTATAACAACAGTACTGAGTTCTGAAAATTATCTTTGATACATCCATAAGTTAAATTTTCACTTGGTAATATACCCAGTCTCAAATCAATCTTATAAAAATACCTTGCTTCGTTCATTTAATTAAACAAATCATTGGTTCGAGATAACAGATATCTGCTCTTGAGAATAACCTTGTTGAGCTTTCGCTAACATATAATCTCACACTTTCATCTTTCTTATTAACACATCGTGCTAGGGCACTTTAAGGGGTACGCTAGGTCCAGTTGCTTTTTCTTCTATTTATCTCCTAAGTTTCCTCTGGTAACTTCTTTATTTTATCTGGTGCCATTTTGTGCGGGGCTTTGGACACTGGCTTCATTTCAGGTGCCAAATCAATCATAAATGCATTTTCTTTATCTAAAGGAAATATTGGTAACTCATCTGGAAACATATCTTGAGACTGTAAAATCTTCAAGTTCGATTTGCTCCTGACTCTTATTTATAATCGCCATAGCACTTATATTCTGGTCGCTGTAATCTTAAATCATTCTTAACAAGTTCTTTACTTTCCTTTGTCCTTTAAACTTCTTCATGTTCTTATTTGGTGTCTTCAGAACTATCTTCCAGCACGACGGTCTACCTGGGCAACACACTTGAATAGTTAATCCACTTCTTAGAATAATGTCAAATCCTCTTATCTCAAATGATATCAATTCTTCACAGCTTATTGCCAGAAATATCAATTCCGCCATTGGTACTTACTTATTTAATAACTGCACGTTCTTAACTTGCTATTCCTTTAGTCATAAACTTATTGATTCGACAGGATAATTCATCTTATCAATAAAACCTTGAGAGATATACGATCCAATTGCTCCCACATCTTTCAATACTTTAACACATAATCTTCCACGTCATCACATCCATATTCTAAATAACATATCGCAAATTCTCGTTCTTGGAAATGTATCCCTTATTGAAGTAGATTCCTTTGACTCGTAATGCATCCCTGGCTAGGGCCAGTGATTTGCAATTCTCACCATATGCCCTTGTTTCCTTTCCATGCATGAGAGGTAGATGAGACTTTGCCCGCTGGGTGTATAATATGTTGACTTTTGTTTAAAAAGCTCTCACAAAGAACAACGGTACAATGAAACAACTAGAAGGATTCACAATTTTAATAAACTTAGAGTTGAAAAGAAAGAAGAAGTAATGATTTGAATATGAATGAGACAACCACATTGGTACTTAAGATGGCCAGTCTTTCATACCGTATGGCATACAGCACATGATTAGGTGGCGTCCCACCAGACTCTTCATCATTCCGACAGAGTGTCTCATCATAACACTGTTTTTCCCAATCAGAAAACAAAACCCGAGGGGAACAATTAAATTTGAAAGGAATGCAAAATCCTTCTTTTTGATATTATCAGAAAGAATTTATTAAGAAAAGGAGTTCAGACATTTTAGGAATTAAAAAGGAATATACGCTGTAATGTTGAGGACGAGGATGGTACCATTGGTCACCATCCATATTTCACTTGTATTCATCTTTCGAGCTTGCTCAATCATTTCCCAATTGTATCACATAACAACTTTAGAAGTATGCTAAAATGCCTTCTCAACTAAGCATTATGGTAGATTCTTACTCATTAAGTCTCGCGTCTATAACGTCGCACCTACACGTATAATACTTTAACAATTTGATCATAATGGCGTTCTTATCAGATAACCTTGAGTTCCCTCTTTTTAATTTGGAATAACCGTAAATCATTCAACATAACGATCATTTTATTAATAATATTCTTCCTTTAGAAAAGTCTGGAAATTTTCCCAATCTTCTTCGGTCATGCTTAGGCTTCCGTTTAATCAATAAATTCTTCGAACTCTGATAATCCCAGTAATTGGATGAATAGTTACTCCGTACGCTGGTTTTGTTGTTAATCCTATCAGACAATTCTTGCACTCACTTCCTCATAATCGCAGGTTACCTCGTTCTCCGAATTAACAATACTGAGTCTGAAACAACATCCTTCCAGATAATCCGGGTCTTTTAAAAAATCAGAAACTCAAGTAGTAACTTGACAACCAAGGTTTAAAACTTATTTTATTTAAAAAGGCTTTTAGAAATTTTGTGAGGAAAAATCTTTTTCGAAAACTTGTTAAAAATTTTGAAAATTTTGAAAATCACACCTCCGGTTGTCCTTACTGTATGAGTTGGTTATTTTCCTTCTTATGACCAGATACCAAGTTAAATAAATGATCACCCAAAGATCCATTCACTTTCATTTATCTCCTTTCCTTCATTAGGTCTATTACTTTCCGTAATCAATGAAAACTTCCGCTGTCGTTGCACGTTATCTTATTCGTAGCTTCACATTAAGGCTCCCATACTGGTAGTACTCCCGTTAACCACTTTGCAATCATTGAGTGGAACAGATTATCCAATAGTCAACAAGTCAGCTAATGTCACATCATCTTGTTAAAATGTTTATCACTTCATTACAACACCATTTTCTAATCTCAAGAAATCTTCAAATCCCTAATCTCCTCTAACTCTCTCTTTTCAACACTTTTCTACTTAATTTCACAAGCTAGTCATGAGTGGCCTAATTACTAATAGCTTCTTTTAACCGGATACAGCCATCCTCCAAAACACTTGAATCTTCTTTCTAAACTCCTTCTCACCTTAATTTATATCTCAATACTCACCGTTTACTGCCGCTATCGCGTCCCTTCTCGCAAACGCTGTTGTTTCATTGGAAAGGTTTTTAAACTAAGGATGTAGAATATGGTGTATAATAGACAGAAAAGATACATTCATAGTTGAATGTTCAAAAGAACAAGAATAAGCAAATGAAGGTTCTTGAATAGGTAGTCTCATATCGAGAGATGATAGAATAGCGTTGAATAAATTGGAGAGGCGCAACTATCATAACAGAAGGTTATACCGCTAATACTGATGGAAGATCAAGGCGCAAATCGAATCTGAGAGAAGATGACGATCCTTAAACGGAAGGTTCCAAATGATCAGTTGATGCAGGGAAATCAGGATCTGCCATTGCCGTTACCTGGATATCACGTCGCTAGTCAAGAATCCCGAATCACAACACGAACCGTGCCGGAGACCTACTATACAGTCGCACTCAACCTCACAATGACCTATCTTTCTATTTCCTATTCCTAATCATAACCCTCTACCCAATCCCGACAATCTAGGCTTGTTTCAGTGACTTATAACCTGTAGCTCTGATACCAACCTGTGGCGTCCTCCAAACCCGGGTCAGAAGTTTGGGGTCCACAACACATAATCAATATATAAACCTGTATATATAAAATATTATTTGTAATGACCCTGCTTTACATAACCACAGATCGCAACAGGTTAAAGTATGAAAACAAGCCACCACCTTAACTTTTATTACAACGTACCACATCCCAACTAATTTAGTTTACAAGTGATAAAAAAAAATTATTCTTCAACCTTGCTATCTCACTACTACCATAAGCTTTTGCTAGCTCGATCAATCATAATCTGGAATCCTAGCTCGAACATTGAACTGGGAAACCTCGCTATCAACCGTATCCTTCTTAACTGTAGAATACATAAAAAGATTCGCAAGAGTGAGCTAACTAGCTCAGCAAGTCATATTATCAATAACTGAGGTTAAACAATAATAAACGAGGTGATTCAAAAGAATCAAGTTTCCTATTAAACAGTCAATAAAATTGGATATTCATTTTAAGTTTTTAAAACCAAGGTTAGGCTGCTGATCAGTCACGCACTAACCCCGAGCAAAGCACACAACACTGCTCTAAGTACTGGATCCAAGGCACACATTGGCCTAACTTGACCATCGATATGGTCTGACCACGAATCTGGTCCACACAAAGAAAACTATCCAATTCTAAAGCATTTCAATATGATAAACAATAGAGTTCAATAAAACCAGATCATAATCAATAACCATAAAACATTTGTAAAAGAGCATGGTAAAAATTCATAGTTACCAAAAAGGGTATGTCAAAATACATAAAAGAAGTGGCCTCCAACCGGTAGGATAATCGGATATTAGATGAATAGTGTTTTTACAAGGTTTTAGTACTTTGATATCACATGGTATGGTTGAGTATAAAAGTTTATGTATGTGTAAATAATTCTGTTCCAGTGTTTGGTATATATGATGGATATATATTTGTGGAGTAGTATCTTATTTGTGTGGTTTAGTATCTGGTAAATCAACAAGAAATGGTTTACAAAGAATAAGGCTTACGGCTCAAAGATCAAATTCTGTGGCTTAGGTTCAAGGCTGAAGGATTTAAAATGTGTACAGTATAAAACAGAACTATTTTGGGTATTAACAATATGTCACAAGAGAATTTAGAAATATTTGCATTGTATTTGGAGAAAGGTTTAGAAATACTTGCCTTATCATAATCAATTTCAACTTCACTTGTACTTGTCTAATGACCCCATTCAACAATCACTCGTCTGTTTCTCTTATGCCTCGCTTCTATCCTCTGATCACTTGCGGTATTTTCTACATGTCAATTCTATTTTCTGATCACCTGCTTCTCTTTCTTACGCCTTGCTTACTCTGCTAGGCATCATAAGTATCCATTAATATTTAACTCATACCATTCTATTCGACATACACTTCTATCTACCCTTCGTTTTACTCAAATCCGATTAACGGATTGAAAGTTACGATATAAACAAGTAATCACCGAACATATAGACCGACAGTCAACCAACAAGTCACATATAACACATAACACGTTAAATAATCAATGCCATCCCATTTATAAAGAAGTCTCGGGTCATAAACAGGCTTTCGGTTACTTAAAATGATTTTTAAAACATTTTTCGGAATTAAAACGGGTCGTTGGATCAATTTTGGAGTAATAAACAGGGTTCGGTAGGCCAATTCTGGCTCCGAAATAATTTTAGAATAATTACCGAGCCTTGAAAATAATTTAGAATAATATTTTGAAGCTCGAAACTATTTTTCGGAATTTTTAAATCATTTTTAAATAATTAAATCTAATTAAATAAGTAATTAAAATCAATTAATAATTAATTAAATCAATTAATCAATTAATTTTCGAATTAATAGACTAATTAATCAATTAAAAATTAACTGAAATTAATTAACTAATTAATTCAGATTTATTTTTGAATTAAAAATAATTTTCGGAATTAAAATACTAATTTTTAGAATTTTCAGAAATTAAAAATGAATTTTTATAATAAAAATAAATAGGAAATATGATTTTTAAATATTTTTAAAACAGGAATCTAACTTTTGCAAACTCTGGAAAGTTCAGGGACTGAACTTCATCATTTTCAAAAGTTGGGGTACTAAACTGCAATTTTCCAGCCCTTCGCCGGAAAACTGTCGGGTTCGCCGGAGAACTCAACTCCGTCCTCCTCCCACCACCACAAACTCCAGATTTAATCTATACTTCACAAGGAACACAACCATGCCATCAATTCATTCTAATCATCCCGGAATTAGCCGGAAAATGATCAAGAATCTCGCCGGTTTCCGGCGAGTTCGACGAAAACTTTAAAACCTAACTCCCTCTTTTACAGACCTCGTTGATTCATGAAACTTATACGACTAGATTGCAAATTTCACAGAGAACACAACCCACTATAACACAACATCAATCTATCACAGAATAAGAAACCCCCAAATTTCAATTAAGAACATTCATACGGGTTATAAACCCTAATTTTAAAATTCGAAAATCAAACTCAAATTTGAACATGTTATTGAACTCCAAATCAGACGTATGACATATGAAAATCATCAGGAAAACAAGCTCTACAACATGCAATCATCAAATCATACAAACAATCATCCGAACAAAAATTCATATTTTTAATAATTTTAATTAGAAAATAAATAAATTTTCAGAAAATAAACCTTTGGTTCTGCAGTAAAACAAAGCTCAGAATCTGATAGAACACTTCAAATCCTTCGTTTTGGTTACTCAAGCTTTGAAAACAGAGATCGGTAACGCTTTCGTTTTGCTGTTTGATTCTTAGAACAGTTTATGTAATTAGGGTTTTTCTCTGAAAATTATGGAATTAACTATCTGCAAATGATTTTGATACGAAATAAAATACGGTAAAAGGCTATTTATAATTACGGAAAATTAGTATCCCGTTGGATCATTCCGGATATAAAATGGTACGTTTATTTGTAAAAACTGATCCAAACGGTATCGGTTTTCGAGATAGTTATCCAAATCAGTACAATTTGTACTGCGGTCTTGGTCTCAGCGCCTGGTTACACATATTACGAGGTGATAATTATGATAGTTTAATAAAAAGCTCCTGTTTCTCGAAAATACGAGTTTTATTGATTTACCGAAACGAATATTGTATCGAAAATGTTACGCCGGGACCCGCGCTGGACAAACCGTATGCCGGATCAAAAATTCGAAACATGGAATATGCTCGGAATATTACAATTAGGTTAGGAAGGAGTTCTCGGAAAAGTTTCGGGTTCTAAAAACGTAACAACGGATGACGTCGGTTGGTTCCCGTTTTTATAAAATAGATTTTAAATACTCGGAAAAAGATTTTAGAAATTTCAGATGATTCTTATAAATCCATAAACCAACATAAAAATAATTAGGAAGATATGACAATTATCTATATTTTATTTTGGACATATAAAAATTAAAATACTCAATTAATATTATTTTTGAATATCCAAGTACAGATAACATTTAACAATTAACTCACATAATAGATACTGTACACACATAATAATTGTATAATAGTAAAAATAATTACACGATATATCCCGGATATTACATCACGTGGAAATACTATAGCTGTTAATTCCAAGTCATGTGTAGGATACTTCAATTCATGTGGTTTCAGCTGTCTCGATGCATACGCAATCACCTTGTTATGTGGTATTAGCACACAACCCAGACCCTTATGTGAAGCATCACTGAAAATCACAAAGTCTCCTTGATTGTCTGGTAATACTAACACTGGGGCTGTAACCAACCTCTCTTTCAATTCTTGAATACTATCTTCACATTCTACATTCCATTCTAACTTCTGATTCTTCCTAGTCAACTTAGTCAATGGCGTGGCAATTTTCGAGAAATCTTTAACAAATCTTCTATAGTATCCCGCCAATCCTAGAAAACTTCGCACTTCCGTAGGTGTCTTTGGTCTCTCCCAACTCATAATTGCCTCAGTCTTTGCCGGATCCACTTTGACTCCTTCACATCCAATAACATGTCCCAAAAATTGAACTTCCTTTAACCAGAACTAACATTTAGAAAACTTGGCATACAACTTCTTCTGTCGGAGTATCTCCAATACTATCCATAGATTTGCATATGTTCTTCTTCTGACCTTGAATATATAAGAATATCATCAATGAATACCACTACAAACTTGTCCAAATACTTTTTAAATAACCGGTTCATCAGATCCATAAATGATGCAGGGGCATTAGTCAACCCAAAAGGCATTACTAAGAACTCATAATGTCCGTATCTTATCCTGAATGCTATCTTCGGGATGTCGTCTACTTTGATCTTTAATTGATAGTATCTTGATCTTAAATCAATCTTGGAAAAGCAATTAGCTCCTTTCAGCTGATCAAATAAATCATCTATCCTTGCTAGCGGGTAACGATTCTTAATCGTCATCTTATTCAACTCCCGATAGTCTATACATAACCTCATGCTTCCATCCTTCTTCTTTACAAATAGAATAGGTGCTCCCCATGGCGACGTACTTGGCCGTATCACTCCTTTGTCCAACAATTCTTATAGCTGGCTCGCCAACTCTTTCATTTCTGCTGGTGCCATTCTATAAGGTGCCTTCGAAACTGGTTCCGTGCCTGGTGCAAGGTTGATCTCAAACTCAATTTTTCGATCGGGCGGTAAACCTGGTAGTTCATCTGGAAACACATCTGGAAATTCGTTGACTACGGGAATATCTTCCATGCTGAGGCTCTCTCTTTCTGAATCTACTATATAGGCTAGGAATGATTCGCAACCTTTCCTAAGCAATTTCTTAGCCTGGACGATTGTAAAAAACAGTTGCTCTTACCTCTGACCCTTAAATACCACTTTCTTTCCATTCTCCGTCTTTAAATACACTTTCTTAGATTTACAATTTATTTTAGCATTATTCTCTCCTAACCAATCCATGTCTAAGATTATATCAAACTCCCCTAACTTGAAAAGTATCAAGTCTGCTGAAAATTTATGTCCCGAAATATCAATCTCACACTCAGGACATAATTGACTCACATAAATCTTCTCTTGGTTCACAATTACCACATCTATTACCTCGTTCAAGGATATTTTATCGCATTTAAGTTTATCAACAAAAGTTTCTGATATAAAAAATCTAGTAGCTCCAGAATCAATCAATATCTTAGCTTCAACATTATTCATTAAAAGTTTACCTGCTATCACCTTGGAATACTGAACATCGTCCTTCATCTTTAAATCAAATGTCCTTGATGCTGCTTGTGGAATTGCTGTAGATGGTGGAGGTAATCCCAATACCTCAGCTGGCATGTGTGCACTAGTACTTGCCACATTCATCAAAGCCTTAACTTGTCCGGTTGACTTGCAATCCCTAGCTATATGTTCAGTCTTTCCACACTTATAGCATGTAACTCCCGGCTTCGGTACCTTACACTCATTAGCCAAGTGTCCCTCCTGGTTGCATCTATAGCATGTCATGTTCAGCTTATTACAGACTTCTGGGTGTCTTTTTCCATAATGCTTGTGCTCTGGTCTCTGAAATCTATTTTCTCCAACTTGTCCTTGGCTTGACTGGTTATTCCCCTTAGGATCTTGTCTCTTATTCAAATTTCCCTTCTTCTAAAAACTTCCACCTTTATGGAATCCAATCATTTTCACACTCCTTTCTTGTGAGCTTCTGGCTTCAGACTTCTCTCCATAAAATGGAACCTTTCTCTTTTTGTTATCCTTTTCTTTCCTTGACTATATCCCATTACTCTCAATCATAGCAGCTTTTTGTACTACTCCAGCATAACTATCAAGCTCAAATACAGCCACTCTATCTCCGATCCAAGGCTCTAATCCTTGTTGGAACCTCTTTGCTTTTTCCTCCTCAGTGTTCACATACTTCGTCATAAACCATGACAGCTCCGTAAACTTCTTCTCTTACTCCAATACAAACATACTTCTTTGCTTCAATTCAAGAAATTTAAGATTCATTCGATTCTGCATGTACTTAGGGTAATACTTTTCCAGAAATAACTTCTTAAACCTTTCCCAAGAAACCGGCTGATTTGCCTCCATAGCTTTCACTGAATCCCACCAATAGATGACTTCACCTTTCAAAAAGTAAGTAGCATATGGCGTCTTTCAATCTTCTCCCAGCTGAACCAATTCAGAAGCTCTTTCCATTTTCTTAATCCATGTGTTAGCTATTACTGGATCAGTGGTATCATGAAATGCAAGTGGATTCACATTCTGAAAAGCTTTGAAAGTGACACCTTGTCGAGGTGATGCTGATGGATCAGGTGGTTGGTGTGGTTCATGGTTATCTTAGTTTTCAAATTGTTGTTGAAGAATTCTTTGTTGTTGAGTTATATCATTTGTTTTCTGTTGTAAGGTTTCCAGCAATCGAAGAATATTAGGATCTGTGGTAGAAGTTGTTGTCTGGTTCTTCTTTTTAGGTGGCATGATCCTGATATAAAAGTTATATCAAAATATGTATGAACAATACATATAATTTAAAGTTAGGGTGTCACAAGTCATTATATTCACATATACGATCGGGTTTCAAATTAAATAATAAGGGTGATGCATATATGGCATAAGAACAATTGAAAGCAAATGGAACGATAGTGCATAATTATCGAAATTAAGGTCAAGGTATATCAAGATCAAAATAGAGTCTGAATCTAGGGATAACATGCTTTAATTTAAAGGAAAACAACAGGGAATTCAAAAAGTCCAACAACACTACAACATAAAAAGTGGATAATGAAAAGAACTAAGGCTCCACTCCATTAGAACGGGGTCCGGTAGTCTTCTCCTCATGAAGCATCTTCACGATACTCTGGAGCTCGTCTACAATCACCTGGATAGTATACTGGCTGGTACGGTCTCTATGCGGTGGCATCTCATCAAGCTTAGTGTTAACGTACTGAACCAAGGTCTCAAGTCTCGCAATTATCTGCTCCTTAGGCTTTCCTCCATAATTTTGGCTGTCCGGATACACGTTCTTCAATCGCTCTAACAGTTGATCGTACTTGCCCTGAAGCCTGTCGAACTCACGCCTCAACTCAGCATACACGAAGAAAGCAATGGTGTCAGACGGTTCAGAGGTTGACGAGGAATGTGCCCTTTGCTGCCAAACAGTGCATAGATTTATATAAGAGAATTATTAGCGGATGACTCAAATATCCTATACTTACACTCTCGCATAATATTTTATAACCTATGTATATATCCTATAACCTATTTGGGTTGTCCAGGGACTCTAAACCGTAGCTCTGATACCAAAACCTGTCACGCCCCAATTTTAACAAAAGACACTATACAAATAATTATGATAGTTAACAAAAGGAAATAAATACACTAAATCCAAGATCTTACAGTTTAGGGTTTGGAACAACCCAATACTATTAACTATTACAACCTGATTCAATATCGAGTCCTCACACAAAAGATCACTAATCTACCTGAGCTCGAATATACAAATCGACATCACAAGTCTTACGTGCTGTCTGCTTGAATCTAACCATATCTGCTAGCTGAAATATCAGGGTCAAAGCAAGTAGTAAGCCAAATGCTTAACAGGTGCTATAGTATACATAAACATAAATAAAAATAACAATGGAAATGTGAGATTCAACAATATAGTAACAAGAGATAAACTTTCAGGGTGATGGCATCTTTTATTTGTAACAAAAAAATTAAAAACCATTTCTTTATCAAAACCATTTTATGACGCTACAGGTTACAGCCGGTGATCAGCCGAGAAGTAATCTCGAACCTCGCTGGGTTCTAGAACATTAATGGGATCCCTAGGAAACATTTAAGCCTATAACTTAAAAGCGGAAAGGACTTGCGTCTCAGTCCAGATCCACTATTTAAAGATAACATTCGTCCCCCTTTGGGACTGAAAATCCACTTTTAACTTTTTATTTTAAAAACTGATGCTAAGTGACGTTTAATTTCTTAAACAGTGAACCTCTTTATCAAAGGTTCTAGATCAACTTCGAAGCATATGAAATAGGTTCAGTAAATGTTAAGGCCGTGATCAATTATATTGATACCTTATCGAATGGAATTGCAAAATTTTTATTCACAAGGGATTTGGTAATGAGGTTTAACAGGATTTTTGAATAGTATAAAGGACTAAGTCAAACTAGGTTCAATATAATGGTTCAGATAAGACATAGGTATTAAAATATAAGTGTTAGGTAGTGAATCACACACAAGGGGGGGGTTAATGTGTATTCTGATTTTAGGCTTTTCTTGAAAGATAATGGTTGAACAAAGTAAATCAAATCTTGTATAGAAAAGTGTTCATGCAGAAATTAAGCTTGCATAAAATAAAGAACACAGATCTTCAAAACTCAGTTAATTTTTGTATTAAAAATTAAGATGCTTTGCTACAAAATTTTTAAGCTCTTCTAAGTTAAAGAGCCCAGCTTCTTCTCAAGAGTGTTACAAGAATTTTTTTTGATCTAAATTGTTACTCCTAACTAGAAGACCAGTGTTAAATTTATAACTCAGTTAACTGCTAGTTTACATAGTGGATAATAGACATGCTATTAGCTTTTCTAAACTGTCACTTATCATTTCTATTTATAGAAGAGCAAATTTTCCATTTCTGGCTTAGAATATCTTTAGCATCCCGTGTTTATTTTAATCTTCCTCTGTCAGTTAATCTTTGCCATTGATCTTGCACACTCTTCAAGCTGCTTTTTGTAGACTTGTCAATCCAGCTGTTGGATTATTTGTTGATTGTTTATCTTGGATATAAAATGATCTGCACTTCTGTACTTTGAGACTGTACTTCGAGATCCCCAGTTTGATTCATTTGAACACTTGATATCTCGACAAGTTTAAAGGCTTATCGAGATGTCTGGTACAAATTCATGCATGTTAACAAGACTAACCCCAAGTTTAAAACTGATGGAAGATAAGATTAAAACATAAAGTTTGTTAAAATTACAACTTGTACACCATAAGATTCAACAAGTTCCAGGATTATAGGAATCAGGTAAAGACATTGTTTACATCTGCTTCCTATCTAAGTTTATCCTTCAAGTGATCAAGAATTTCAAGTTCTTCTATGATGAGAGTTCCACTTGGAGCTTCCACAAGTTTTTGCCTTGCTGCCTTAGAGTACCCTTGGTTCAGATACTCTAACCTGAATCTTGAGAATTCACCAACTTTAATTTTTAGAAATCTACCATCTTTAGAAATTCTGCTCAATCCTTTTGTTTTCAACTCTTCTGATCTTTTTATAAACATATCTATTTGTTCATCATGCTTCTTTTTTCTTTCTTCAGCTTCAGCCTTATCTCTTCTCTTTGTTTCCTCTAGTTCAATCAACCATTCAGCCAAAGTTGATCTCCAAGTCCTTGTAACAGTGTCCTTGCCTTTTAACAAACTTAGGACTCTCTTAATTTCTGCAGGAGTCAAAGAATCCATTACGTTTTTGTTTAGAAGAGTGAATGTACTACCCTTAAAATAGACTCTGACTTCTCTCAGTGATACAACCCAGAATTTGACAATCTCCTCAGCTGAATTTTGGAAATGATCTTCATCTGTGATGCACCAATTTAGAGGTAGAAAGTTAGATTCTTTGAAGTAATTACAGATGGCCCTTTTAGCGACTTCCACTTCCTTTACAGACTTGACTTTCTTAGGCTTTCTTCCCACATATTTGATATTGAATTTTAGTGAAGATTTGGCTAAAGGTAGGGTTGTTATTTTCTTGAAGTTTGTGAGGCTTGAGGTGATTGGAATTTTTAGGAAGGAGTTGGCAGTTTGTTTGTAAAGAAATTTTGTCTAAGGTATTTGGGAAGATTTGATGTTAGAGACAGTTGAGGTTGTGAGTTGAGCTGAGGTGTGAGGTGGTTGTGTTTGGATATTTAGGGTTGTTTGAGTTTTAGAGTTATCATGAGGTTTTCTTCTCTTCCTTTCCCTTTTTTTCCTCATGTCTTCATCTTTCTTGTCATCTTCCTTCTTCTCTTCACCCCTACTTCCAGATGGCTTAGTAGACTGACTTAAATTTAAGCCAGAAGAAGTTTGATCATATTTCTTCTGCTCATCATCATCCAAATCATCTTTGTTGATTTTTGTTTTGGGCAAGTTTGCTTCTGCATTATCCAGATATCTTCTCAACAATTTTATCATCTCCTCATCTTCAACAGTCTTGTTCCTTTTTACTTTCAGCTCAGTTTTAAGAGTCATGATGAGCTTTCAGCTCAGTTGAAGAATGTATGCCACTCCCTTGCTAGGTTGTAGATAAGCATCTGGGAAAGCATCTACTTATGCATTCTTCAATTCTGTTAGCAAGAGAGTATCTTCATGAATCACAATTTTGACTTTGCTTATCAAAACATCTAATTCAGATGCCCTCCTAGAGATAAGATAGTTACGGGACACCTGCATACATCTTTCTACCCATGAGTCATTGATGTTGACCACTATTCTTCTTTTCTTGAAATTGTCTTTAGTTACCAAGATCACTCTTATTGAATTTATTGTCCTGTCCAATGTTTTCTTGTAGGTGAAGAAATTGTTACTGAGAGAAACTCTGAGTGCCTTAAGGAGTTCATCAAATTCTCTGCTTTGACTGGGACCCTCAGCTGCATTAAAAAGTCTCTCCATTCCAATATCAATTTTTTGATTTAAACTCTCTTCAACACTTTGGACTTGTTGAGATGACCTTAAGTGTGCCAATCTAGCCTCTATCTCCCCCTTAGTCATGTTCACAGGCATGAGAAGGGGAGTAAGGATTTCAGGTCTTACTTGTTCAGGCAAAGAAGGTAGTGGTATGTTGAGTTTACCCATGATGGCTCCTAAGGCTATCGAATTTTGCATTTAAAGATGCTTATGGGAGTCCATCAGAGTTTAGATGTCTGTTTGTTATCTCTTTACAAGAGATGTCAAAGCCTGAAATTATGCAGTGAGAGAGGAGTTGGAGTCTTGCAATGCTGTGACTTGATCCTGTAGAGACTGAATTTGCAGATTTATTGAGGTGGATCCAGACTGATAAGAGCTGCTAGATGTGCCAAAGTGTTCTCTTACAGCCTCTTTGATCCCTTTCATCAGCAATGCTGAAGGTTGATATCTGTTCTGGTGAAGTTGATCCACCTAGACCTTGGTCTCATTTGAGTGAGTAATTTGTTGCTGGATCACTGTATGGAGATTTGTGAAGGATAGTTTGAGATTTTTGACTTCCTTCTCAATAGAGGCAAGATCCATCCTAGCCATTTGCTCAGAAAAATGCTTGAATTTCGAAGATATCTTCTCTTGAGATGGTATGATCATGTCCATTTTCTCATTCACCAGTTTTCTGATTCTGTCTTCATGACCAGTGAGCTTGATTTCAAGAGCCTTACCAAACAGATGAAATGCTTTGAGCTGAGCTTTGTATACATATGTAATGGCATCATAGACAGCTTCTGGACTTAAGTATTTTGTATTGCTGCCCAGAATAGTAACATACTCTTCTCTAAATCTGGCCAAAACTTGATTTATCTCCAAGGCAAAGTCCTCAGATAGCCATGCATCCACATTCCCATCTGGCTCCGCATCATTGACAATTTTCTCCTTTTTCTCCTCAACTTCTTCATTGTAAGCAAGTATAATGGCTTGATAATCTTGGTTTCTCATGTTTGAAGTTAAAAGATGCTGTGAGATGTTAGCCAGTCCAGAGATTTGCTCTACTAGTAGATCATCTACAGGAGTTGGTTGAGAGGCAGATTCTTGTAGCCACTGAGAGAGTATATGAGGTTGTTGAGGTTTAGAGCTTGATGGTTCATCTGAAACTCCTATGACTGAGATCACAGTTTGACTCACAGATTTCCATGTGGTTATAACAGTGTGTTGTGATCCACTTGTAGTGGGAACCTCCAATTGAATTGGAGGGGATTTGACTGGGTTACTACCATGTACACCAACCTCAAACCCTTGTGTGACTTGTAATACACTGGCACTTGAATGTGCTAAGCTTGCCTCCCCTATGACAGGATCATGGGCAATTATACTCCCAGCTTCAACTGCAGAGGCAATTTCTGCTAGGGTTGTGAGGGGAGTTGTTCCTTTATAAGGAACCTCCAATTAAATTGAAGAGGATTTAGATAGCTCCCCCTCAGGAGTACTACCCTCAAACCTTTCAGTCTATGAGGACTGTTTTGTACATGAAGGTGCATTAGAGATATCCATGGGGTCTTCAGTAAAGACTGATGAATCCCCCATGTTTGTGATGGTGTCATCAAGGTCTACTCCATCATGTAGCCTCTCACCATCTGAATGAAGTGTCTAGGTGGTGAGCAAAGCTTCTTGAGCTAAGTCACTTAATTTTTGATGCACTTGAAAAATAGAGTCAAGTGGAATTGGAATAGAAGAAATATTAGATAGAAGAAATTTTTGCTCAGTTGTGAGTATTGGCAGCTCCCCCTGAATAGATGATGGAGCTTCAAGAGATATGTTCTTACAGTGAGTGCATTCCTTGTTTCTCCTACCATACACTTGAATTGCGTCTTGTGCAGGCTGTGCAGACTCACTCCTGGTTGTTTTTACAACTGCATCCTTTTGGGAGGATGTAGAGGAAGACAAAGTGGTTAGCTCAGTTTGTTTACTTTAATTGGATCTTTTGACCAGAGGCGGTACTCTTTCAGCTTTCTCCTCACCACTCTCATTTAGCACAGCTAGGGTTATCCTCTTTCTCTTCTTTTTACTAACCTCACCTTTTTGAGAAGATTAGGTAGTTGGTTTCCCAGCTTCTAAAGGTTGTGAAAGAATGGTTGCAGCTTGGGAGGTGATCCTGTGTTTGTACTTCCACAGGTTCAGGAATCATAATTGTACTGGATTTTGCATTTGATCTCATGTCAGGCATAAAATAATGATAAGTCCTAAATCTTTCCAACATAAATGGAGTTATTTTCAGACTTACACTGACCTTATTCTTTGTAGTAAGTGAGCCAAATATTATCTTGGACACTTGCTTACAATTGCCTATCTTAGTACTATCTATACCATTCAACAGATGTATGTCAGCTACTTTATTATTTAAAGTGGACATAATAAATCTAGAAAAGAATATTTCCTTACCTCTAGCTGTTAGGGGCATAATCAGCCTGGTTGCAAGTTCTTCCAGGATTAATAGACCAACATTCAGGTGTCTGTTGTGGGCAATTGAAAACACCAGCTTTTGCACAACACTTGAGATCTGTCATATCCAATTTTTTTGCAAGTAAAGGTCCTTACTACAGATTCAAAGATGAATGACCACTCCTTCCTTAGATTGGTTCTATTTAAGCTTGACAGGTTGATTCTCCCACCATAATTGATGAAGTCCATAAACTCAGTCAGCTCATCAGGAGTTGGCACCTCCACCAGATTCTCAGTTGGCAGCCCCAAAGCTCTATTCACATCTTGATCATTGAATTCTATTTGTTGGCCTCCAATTGTGCATGTTACCATAAGAGAGAGATAATTGTTGTTAACATCAGTCCTCACTACAGCTGTAGTCCAGAAATCATGCAGCACATCTAGATTAGTACTGGATTTGCAGTCAAGGCACGTGCAAGATAGGATTCGGACAGCAGTTTTACAAACCCCTTGAAATTATCAGGAGCTTGGTTTGCATCAGTGAAAGCAAGTTAATTAGTTCCTTTCTCCGAGATAGATGCCCTAGCAACATTTTGAGCCATAGTTGATTGATGAGAATTAATGGGTAGGAAAGATTTATGAGAAAGAGTGAAAAATGAGAGAGAAGGTTATAGATTGAAAGCTAGGTCACTTTACATCTCGAAAACTGTAAGTATGTATGTATCGAGAAGTCTGGGTATTTATAGTAAAAGAAGATGACTTGTCGAGAACTAAAAAATAGACATTTGGAGTTGTCTATCGAGAAGTCATTTAAAGAAGTGAAATACACGCCGAGAAGTCATTTTAAATTACTGTTATAGAGAACTCAACCTTGACTTGTCGAAATGTCAAATATATACCCATTTTGCCCAAAAAGTGGACTAAATTAAATCTAACTTTTACTTGAATAAATTCAAAATAAAATTAGAATAAATTTTCCAAAAGTAATTTACCAAAATTATTTATCAGTTTAAATTATTTCAGTTCTGAGTTATTGATAAGTCAATAATTGTACTTGTAGAGACCTCTATGAATAAACATTATTAGAGAACTCTACAAGGACTTGTCGATAAGTCATTTTAAACCTATCGAGAAGTCACTCGAGAAATCAGTAAGTTGACTAATCGAGGACTCACTCGAGAAGTCCTAAAATGACTTGTCGAGAAGTCAATTTAAACTTATCGAGAACTCAGTTTGCTAGATACTTTTGGTTATTGTAATTCTTCCTTGAGTTAATTTTACATATTAAGGATGTAAATTAACATCTAAGCAGTTTACTCAGAATTTGAAAAATTCCAAGTTAAATGAATTTGAAAGACAAATATACAGATATTTCTGAAATATTTATAATTCATATTTCAGTTAATTTCCAATTTTAATCCAATTAATTTTGATTTATTGGAGATTAATCTGCTACACAATATTAGCTGAGTTCTTGCCTTAGGATGAAGAATTGAGCAAACTAATTTCACTTACAAGTCTAGTGAAAGTTTCTTCATCCAATGGTTTAGTAAAAATGTCAGCTAGTTGTATTTCTATTGGTGTAAGAAGTTTTAATGCTAAAACAGGATACAGGTCTTAGAAAGACGGAATTTTTATCTGTGAAACCAACAGCTCTATAAATGATTCCCTTGGAATGTCATGATTCCAAGTTGAGCTTCCTTCCACTATCTGAAGATCCTCTTCCCCCCCTGAGGTTGTGCAATCAAACTCAGGTGTATGAGATGAGCTTCCATTTTCTATGATTCTCTTGTTGGGTAGTTTCTTCATTTCCTTAGTCTGACAAACTTTACACACTTCAACTTGAGAAAGCTTGTTTCTTTCTCCTGATACCTTGGTGTAGAAGTAACAAATACCATTCTTATTTGTTGAGTCAAAATCTTCAACAAACAAGCTTTCTTTTTTTGCTCCCTTAAGAGCAACTTCACCAGTTTTCTTGCTGATAACAGTGCATTCTCCTTGTAGAATAAGACTTGAGACCATTGTCTACAATATGCTAATTTTGAAAAGACTCACTTCAAGATCAGCTACCAGTGCTACATTAATCAAAGACAACATTTTCAAAACATTCTTGCCATATCCCATTTTGAATCCTTTGCTATTGTCTCCAGAGGTCACAAATGGGCCAGCTTTCTCCTCAAATTGTGATAGCAGGGCTTTATCACCAGTCATATGCCTGTAACATCTACTATCTATGATCCATATGACTTTCTTCACTTGCCCTGCACACAATGAGTCTTAAGTGTGTTTGAAAACCCAAGCAGTGTTGGGTAGTTTCTTCTTGGGAACTTTTTCAGGAGAAGTAGAATGAGTAATTTTAGAAGAAACAGAATTTAGTGATTGTTGTGCATGTTTTCCTTCTGATGTAGACTCATTTCTTGATTCTTTAAGATCTACTCTCAGTTTATGGCAACTCTTCATTACCTTCATGTTGCAAGGAACACAGTCAAACTTGTCACAGAATGAATAGGGATCATTAGCATTAGTTTCATTGTATTTGCAAGCTCCTTCAGTTGACTTGCTAACAATCTTTTTACAAAGGTGAGTTAGATGATTTAAAGAGCCACATTTTCACACTTCTTTCTAGGAGAATTTGCAATATAGGAAAAATTATTGCTTTTGTTTATCCCTATTTTTCCATTTCTATTTCTCTTTTTCTCTCTTGCATCTATTGCTTTGGTTTCTTGAACAGGAGTCTTGGGACTGTATTTGTTCATGAGCTTCTCTTCAGTTTTTGAAGTCTAAACTGATTCTTTAGTTTTCTTTTCTTTATCTTCATCAGCAATTTCTTGCTTGATTATCAATTCTTCTTCACTGAAGTTGACTACACATGCTTTGAATGTAGGTGCATTAACCTCTTTCAAAAAGGTTGGAGCATTCTCAGTATTCTTGGCTTTCCCTTTGTCACCTACATTCATCTTTTTGTCACTCATGTCTTCATAGTCGAGGCCAATAGAAATGTTTACACATGGCTTATTCTTCTCATGATACTGTTCAACCAGTTCAGATGCATTTCTAAAAGATTTCATCTTTACTTCATTCTTTTCTAGTTTCTCCCTTAACACTAATTCAATTTCATTTGTACACTTGATCTTATTCTTGAGATAGGCATTTTCTTGTTTTAAAGCTTCAAGCTCAACCATCAACAATTCAGTTTCTTGCTTCTCACTCTCAAGCTTATTATTTATCTTTGTTAATCTGCTAACTTCTTCATTAGCAGCAACCATGCTTGTGTGAATGTGAAACATTTCTGTGCTTATCTTTTCAACAGTTTCCTTATATTGATTTATATTTAAATCAATAGTGGTAAGAATTGGTGTTTGTCCTTTTGATGAGGATGATTCACCTTGCTCCAAGGCCATTAGAGCATAGTTTCCAACTTCCTCATCTTCATCATTATCTGAGTCATCCCAACTCTTTCCCTCTACAATGTAAGCTTTGCTCTGTTTCTTTTTCAGAAGAGCTTCATACTTTGCTTCCAGTTCAAGATAAGCTTTGTCTTTCTTTGCCTTTTTGGGTTTCCTGCATTCTGTAGCAAAGTGGCCTAGTTCATCACAATTGAAGCACCTTATATTAGATCTGTCAACAGATCCAGTTTTGTAACCACTCTTGCTGTGAGAATTGTACTTCCCTTTCTCTTTCCAACTATTATCTTTGTTGAAGGATTATCCTTTATTCTTGAAGTACCTTGGATTCTTTACTCTAATGTTAGAGAATTTTCTAGCTAGATAAACCATAGACTGATCTAGCTCATCCAGTTCTTCAAGAGTGTAAAACTCATCCTTTACCAACTCTAAGATGACTTGCTCCTGTGAATCATTTGTTCTCTGCTCACTTGATAAGGCATTTAAAGTTTGGTGTCTTAGTTCATTATTGAATGAGTGGTTTTCATTAACAATTAAAGCACTTGATCCATCCACCACATGTCTTTGACCAGACTTCAGCAATTTCTTTTGAATCATCTCTAGTTCATATATTTTAAGAATCCCATACAGAACTTCCAAAGTGATTCTGCTCAAGTCTCTTCCTCCCCTGATTGCTGAGATTTTCTGTTCCAAATAATCAGGAAGAGTAAGCAAGAACTTTAGATTCACTTCTTCAACTTCATAGTATTTGTCGTGAAGCTGCAAGTCATTAATCAGCTTGTTGAATCATTCAAACACATCACTAATGATTTCTTTAGGCTTAGCCATGAAACCCTCATATTGTGAAATCATTAGCCTTCTTTGATTTGATCTAACCTCCTCAGTTCCTTCACATAGTATCTTAATCTTTTCCCATATCTGCTTGGCAGTATCACAATTGATAATATTATTGTACAATACATTGTCAAGTGACTCAATCAATATCATTTGCAAGCTACTATCCAGGGAAACTTTCTCCTTTTCGGGATCTGTATACTCAGCAGGATCTTTTGGAGCATAATGAGCTGGTATGACAATGTCTCCATCTGTAGATTCCTCAACTCTTACCATAGGAATGAAGGGTCCATTCTTGAGGATCTGAATGTAGAATGGATTTGCCATCCTGCTGAACAACATCATTTTTTTTCCAAAGAGTGTAGTTAGCTTTGTCAAAGGTAGGAATTTTGATGCTACCGATTTTTTGTGTATGCATTCTTCCAAGATCTTGAATCTATTTGCTTTTAGATTTTGCTCTGATACCACTTGTTAGGTAATGAATCACACACATAGGGGGGGTGAATGTGTTTTCTGATTTTAGGCTTTTCTTGAAAGATAATGGTTGAAAAAAGTAAATCAAATCTTGTATAGAATAGTGTTCATGTAGAAATTAAGCTTGCATAAAATAAAGAACACAGATCTTCAAAACTCACTCAATTTTTGTATTAAAAATTAAGATGCTTTGCTACAAAATTTCTAAGCTCTTCTAAGTTAAAGAGCTCAGTTTCTTCTCAAGAGTGTTACAAGAATTTTTTTGATCTAAATTCTTACTCCTAACTAGAGGACCAGTGTTAACTTTATAGCTCAGTTAACTTATGGTTTACACAGTGGATAATAGACATGCTATTAGCTTTTCTAAACTGTCACTTTTCATTTCTATGTATAAAAAAGAAAATCTTCCATTTCTGGATTAGCATATCTTTAGCATCCCGTGTTTACTTTAATCTTCCTCTGTCAGTTAATCTTTGCCATTTATCTTGCACACTCTTCAAGCTGCTTTTTGTAGACTTGTCAATCCAGCTGTTGGATTGTTTGTTGATTGTTTATCTTGGATATTAAACTGATCTGCAATTCTGTACTTGGAGACTGTACTTCGAGATCTCCAGTTTGATTCATTTGAACACTTGATATCTCGACAAGTATAAAGGCTTATCGAGATGTATGATACTCTATAATGAGTTTGGCTTGTAGAGGTCTTCAGCTCATCGAGATCTCTAGTCTTAATAACTTCACTTGAATTTTAGATATCTCCGAGTTCTCGAAGGGATATAGACTTATCGATAACTCTGAGTTCTTTAGTGAAGGAATGACTTGTCGATATCTTTTTGAGTTCTCGAGTAACTTTCCTAACTTCTCTACTCCCGGTGGATGTTGCTTATCCATTGAGTATATATTGCTCATCAGTCGAGTAGATGTATAGCTTATCCGTCGAGTAGATATTGCTCATCCGTCGAGTAGATGTTATTCATCTATCGAGTGGATATATATAGCTCATCCATCGAGTGGATATTGCTTATCCGTCGGTACTCTCTAGAGTTTGAATGACTTCTCGATAAGTCATTCTAGATTTCTCGAATGACTTCTCTATAACATTAAATCTGTGACTAGTAGAGATCTTGACTTAGAAAATTTTTCTCCAAACAGATTTATTCAACTCCAAGCTTCTTCAAAATTCTTCTGAGGCATGATCTTCTTGATCTTCTTACAGATAGAATCTTTAGGCTTGATACTGTTTTAAGAAAAAGACTCTAGTCAACTCCTTTGCATTTTTACAGACTTTAAGTGTTACAAGTACAAAATACAAATTTAGATAACAATACAACTTACTTAGGGTTAAAAAGTTGTCTTAGTCTTGTTAAAGTACAGGCATGCCCTTTACAACAATAAGGAAGGTAAGCATCAATTCAAAGTATAACAGGGTATCATTGTTTAAAGATAAAAATAGAGTTATCAATCATATATGAACAACTGTGAGGAATAACTGACTTTTAGGTGTCGAGATAAGGTTACCAAGTATAGCTTATACAGGGTTCAACATCACCATTACTTTGGTATACTAGCATGGTATAACTTTTGAATTACTTGCATATCAATTTCCAAGTAAAGTTAAACTACTTGTAATAGATACTTGAAGGTTCATGGAATTTGTATATAATACAAAATATAGATTTGAAACCACTTGGGTCATGTATACATGTATATCAAGGTGAATTAGAATACTCGCATCATATATAAAATCTAGGTAAACACACACTTGCGGTGTAAATAAAAAGATAGGTTGAAACACTTGCCTTGAGAAAGGCTTGACTTGACTGGAAGGTAGGAACAACTGGGAGCTTTACTCGACTTTATTGGCAAGTTTACCCTAGTCTCGAGAGCCTACACAAAATAATAATAATCTTATTATAATATATTCTCACCAACTCAACCTAATAATAAACCGAAATTACGCACATTGGCACTTAGGCCTATATACACATACATGCTTACAATTACCTTATAAGCATAATAGTTCACATAGCCACATAGGCTCATATAACACATTTAAGTACATAATAATACATCAACACACTATATTGCTTCACTAAACTTGGATGATCTCACTCTACTTACTCAAGTCACTTAGTTATGCTAAACTAGTCAAAACTCCTAATATTGACCTCAAAACTCGAAGTGCCTTTTCTAAACCATCAAGTATCTATTGAACCTGACCTAGGCCCTGCAGTCTACTGACCTTATACTATCTTACAACTATGGTGGTCAACCTAGGCCTCACCCATAAGTATTCTAAAACTAAATGTTAAGTGAATGTGCTCATTATAGTGATTTCAGGATGACATCAATGGGTTATTGAGTACAATTGACACCCTTACACCTCAATTTTACCTTCTAAAATTCTACACTAGACTCTTCTGATCAAAAGTAACTCCCAGACTTGGTGTGACTCAAATTCCTAGCTTGGGCCTCCCTAGGCCTAAGCTTAAAGTCCAAGGTTATCCTGTTTTCTAGACAGAAAAGTGTCCTGTCTTGCAGTAACTTGTGACACATGATTCTAACTCAATTCCTATAACCTATGGCTGGAAAAACACCTCTGACAATCCCTCTAACTAAGGCCAACCAAGGACTAGTGAGGGCCTACCCATGACATGGTCAAAACTCCTCATTTCTAGGTTACAGCAAAACTGTTCCCCGCTGGACAGATTTAGTGTTTTCACTCATGCACCTAACCAAACAACCTACAAACCTTTAACAAATATCTAGAATCTGAATTATACCCCTAGTAATAGCTTCTGGTGACTTGGGACTCAATGTGCATTACAATGACAAGGTCAAATTTCACCCTAAACCTCATGTTACAAAACTGAAAATCTGCAGAATTTAATGTACCCTTTCCACCATGATTTCCCACTTGACAAACCAAACCAAACATCAACCAAAACACAAACTAAACCTCAACCAAGGTAACCTACTGAACTAACACTCCCATACACAATATTTTCTTAGTGGAGATCATCCTTAACTAAAGTGCAATATAGCGAAATAAGAGTCAAAATATTATACTAATTGCAAGTCATCACAATTTCGAAAATAATAACTTAAATCCTCCATATATATATATATCACCTAACAAGGAGCATAAATCATAATTAATATCCTAACTCAACTGAAATTAGAGTTTATTAACAAAAACCAATCCAAATAATCAAGAACTCTCGGAAATCATGAGTTGAATCTGTACATGCATGCTTTCGAACTTACAAGCCAAAAAAATATGGTTTCCATATAAATTTCAACATAGAATCAACATGCAAGCCTAGCATTAACCATAACTAATGTGATCACTTATCATGCAAAGAGTTTTATCAAGTTTTTACTTCCAAAATCAAGCTATTATCACATAAACACACAAAAATCAACAAGGCAATAAAAACACCATCCATTCGGCTCCTAACAAGTCATGGCCCAATGGATTAGGGTGAAAACAACATTTTCACAATTGTGACACACTCATGACTAGCCATTCTCAACCCCAAGATAATATATCTCATGGTGAAAGCCTTAGATTCACAAGAATCAAGGGTGTTCACTTTGAGTTTAACAAAACACTACCATGCAAGATTGAAACATAGATTTTTCATCATAAACTCTTTGGATTATTAATGAACAATATATGGGAACTGAGATTACTTAATAGAGGATGGATGTTTGAATGAAAAATGAAGGAGAAAGGGGGGTGGGGGCTTCGGTCGAGAGTGAGCCGAGAGAGGGCCGAGAGAGGGAAAAGGGAGGAGAGGAGGGAGAGTGAGTGTGACGTGGTGGTGATAATAATCACCAGTTGTCTTTTGTTTTTGGTTTTAATTTGACTAAAATGTGATTGGAATTGAGAATTGACAAAAGTGACCTTCTAGCAAGCTTGTGACAATTTGCATGCAAATATAAAGAAGTAACTTGGTTAGTGAAGTAGTAGTTAGTGGGGTTGGAATTTCCAAGTTTGCCCTTAACTTGAGTTGGGAGAAAAATGCATGCATGGGCAACTAAGTAAATTGCAAATTATAAATTAACTAATCTATATAAAACAATTTCTATAAATATAAATGCACTTCCATAAATCTCAAAATATATATTATAAAATAGCTTATAATTTTAGAAATTTATTGATATGAGATTCGAAAATTTGTTGTCAAAAGATTTTTAAAAATCGATTTGTCATATAGAATGAAATACTTTTGATTATCATTTAAAAATACTAAATAATAAGATTTTCCTTTCAATTTTTTTTATATAAACTAATACATTAAACACTTAATTTATAGGCACTCAACATATAGATCACCCACTTTTATAATTCCACAGAATTTAAATCTCAATTATAAATACACAATTATATATAGATAAGGTTTAGAAATACTAGTCGTAACAATTATCACTGTGAGAATTATTTATGACACAACAGACATGTAGAATCTCACATCGGGTCTGTCCAGCACCATGTACATATACATATGGCCGTGTATTTGAGTTTAGTATCACTATACCTATAATCAATGAGATGTGATCATTAGTCAACAAACACACTAGTCTTAATGCATTATTATTGTCCCTTAATAATAATACTCGACTGGGGACCTTTAGAAATATTGATACTATTCTCATAATCTCATTTCTAAGTCACGTACTTAGAGATATAGAATTACATATCATATTCCAAGGAAATCTATTAATCTAACATTTATATCACAGTAAATTAAGAATTAATAAATTATAAAGGGAATAATCGATAGAACATAAACATTAATAATCCAAATGTCTTAAACTAAAACATCATAGTGTTGAATCTAGGGCAAAAACACTAACAAAGATGACATGGATGACATAGATGAGCATCTGGCTTTTCTATCCAGGAGGTTCTCCAAGCTCAAATTCAAGAAGAATTTCGGAGCATCCAAGTCAAACAGAAACATGGTTGACAAGTCTAAATTCAAGTGTTTCAAGTGTGGCTTGGCAGGTCATTTTTCTAGTGAATGCAAAAAGTCTAATTATGACAAAAAGAAGTTTGAGCCTGTGGATTACAAGCAGAAATATTTTGAATTGCTCAAACAAAAGGAAAGGGCTTTCATCACACATGAAAATGAATGTGCTGCAGATGGACTATAAGAGGATGATGATACAAGCTATGTCAATCTAGCACTTATGGCCAAATCAGATGAAACAAAAGTAAGTTCATCAAGTAATCAGGTAATCACCACTAATCTAGCACATTTATTTAAAACTGAGTGTAATGATGCTATAAATGACATGTCTACTGAGTTATATCATCTGCGTGTTACACTCAAATATCTCACTAAAGAAATCACTAAAATTAAAGAGAACAATTTGTTTCTAAGTGAAATAAACAATGTGCTAGAGACTCAATTTGTTGAGTTTGAAAAACTGAAGATAGAGTGCAAGATTGCCAAAGATGAACTAACTGAATTCTTTAAGAAAGAGGAGATTTTAAGAATGTAACTTGAACAAGAACAGGAGATAATTAGGCATGAAAATCATCTAGAGATGTCCATGCTCAAATTACTAAAGTTCAGGGTATAGAATCCTTCTATGATGAAGCCTGGAAAAAGTGCAAGCAGAAACGTGATTCCAATTTGGTTGAAGGACTCAACAGATGTGGATTCGACGAATGATGGATGTTATCCGTCGAATGATCAAAAGAATTATTTGTCGAAAGATAAGGAACCACATCCGTTGAGTGAAAGTAAGCTACTTAGCAAAGCTAAGATAGCTAAATTAAATGAGAAATATTGATAAGTTTCTAAGAATTTTGTTCTTAGAGAAATAAGTCAAGTGAAAAAGGACAAGAGAGTCAATGTAGGGCATCTACCAATCAAGCAATTGAATGACAGATTGGAGAAAAGTAAGGTTAAAACATAATCTAAAAGGAAAAACAATAGGAATGGGAAAGTAGGAATTAACAAACATAACAACTACACACCTGATAAATATGCACCTAGGAAATCTGTGTGAAGTGTGGTAGTGTTAATCATTTATCTGTAAATTGCAAACTTTCTATGCCTGCTCTCATGTCTACACCTCATTCATTTCCTAGTATGCCTACAATGCCTGTGAATGTTATGTTTGCACATAAATTGAATGCACAGTTTGCTAATATGCCATTTGCACAAAATCCTTATTATGATGCATTTAGTGTGCCACAAATACCATTTAGCATGCCTTACTGACATAACATATTTGCACAAAATATGCCTTTACATGTTAATGAGCCTGTGCATGATAATTCTGTAATAATGAATGGCTTCAAAGGTCCTACTCAAATGACTAAGGATGAAACTCAGATACCAAGTCAAATGAGGAAAGTTATAAGAAACCTAAGAAAAGGCTAACAAAATAGGACCCAAGGAAACTTGGGTACCAAAATCAACTTGATTTAATTTTATTATGTGCAGGGAAACAGAAAGAATCTTTGGTGTTTGGATAGTGGGTGCTCAAGGCACATGACTAGAGATTCCACCCTGCTTACTGAGTTCAATGAGAGAGCTAACCCAAGTATCACTTTTGGAGATGACAACAAGTGTTATACAGTGGGATATGGCTTGATTTCAAAGGATAATGTCATCATTGAGGAAGTTGTCCTAGTGGATGGACTCAAGCACAATTTTTTGAGTATCAGCCAACTTTGTGATAAGGGCAACTCAGTAACATTCAATTCTGAAGCCTGTGTTGTGACCAACAAGAAAAACAACAAAGTGGTTCTCACTGGAGTGAGAAAAGGAAATGTGTATCTAGCCGACTTCAACTCATCAAATGCATAATCTGTTACTTGTCTATTTAGCAAGGCAAGTCAAGATGAAAGTTGGCTATGGCATAAGAAGCTGTCCCACCTTAACTTCAAGACTGTAAATGAGCTAGTTAGGAAAGATTTGGTAAGAGGCATTCCATAAGTGGAATTGTCAAAGGATGGATTGTATGATGCCTGTCAAAAAGGAAAACAGATCAAAGCATCATTCTGAAAGAAGCTTGATTCAATAATTGAAGAACCTTTACAACTACTGCACATGGATTTATTTGTACCGATCAATATATTGTCCATCTTAAGGAAAAGATATTGTCTAGTAATTATAGATAATTTCTCAAAGTTCTCCTGGACATATTTTCTCAAATCCAAAGATGAAGCTAGTAAAATCATCATCAATCACATAAGGCAAATCAACAATCATCCTGATCTCAAAGTAAGGAGAATCAGTAGTGACAATGGAACTGAGTTTAAAAATTTTGTGTTGTAAGAGACATGCCTGTACCATAACAAGACTTAGAAATTTTGTCAACCCTAAGTAAGTTGTATTGTGATCTTGATCTGTATTTTGTACTTGTAACATTTAAAGTCTATAAAAATGTCAAAGGAGCAGACTGGAGCCTTTTTCTATAAACAATATCACGCCTAAAAATTCTATCTTGAAGAAGATCAAGAAGATCATGCCTTAAAATAATTATAAAAAAGCTTGGAGTTGAATAATGTTGTTTTAGGAAAAATACTATAAGTCAAGATCTCTACAAGTCACATATTTAATGTTATAGAGAAGTCATTCGAGAATTCCAGAATGGCTTATAGAGAAGTCAGGAAAGCTACTAGAGAACTCAGAAAGATATCGACAAGTCAAGAAGACATGAAGATTGGAGATATCGACAAGTCATTTCTTTACTAGAGAACTCAAAGTTATCGGCAAGTCTACATTCATTAGAGAACTATGAGTTATCGATAAGTCTAAGTCTACTAGAAAACTCAGAGATATCGATAAGTCAAAATTCACTAGAGAACTCTAAGTTATCGACAAGACAAAGTAAAGACATGATGATGAGAGATCTCGAAAAGCTAAAGTTTCATTCGAGAACTTAGAGACCTCTATAAGTCAAATTTACTAGAGCATTAGAGATCTCGATAAGTCAATTTACTTATCGAGATGTCAAGATCTCTATGTTCCTAAACTGGATATCTCGAGTAACATTCTCAAAGTACAGAATCACAAACTAGTTCAATATCTACTATTAACAATCAACAAATAATCCAACCAGCTGAATTGATAAGTCTTCAAAAAGCACCTTGAAGAATGTGCAAGATCAATGGTAAAGATTAACTGACAAAGAAAGATCAAAGTGAACACGGGATGTTAAATATATACCAAGCTAAAAATGGAAGATCTACTTTTCTATAAATAGAAATGACAAGTGACAGTTTAGAAAAGCTAATAGCATATCTTATTACACACTATGTAAACCAGCAGTTGACTAAGTTATAAAGTTAACACTGGTCCTTTAGTTAGTTGTAACAATTTAGATCAAATTTCCTGTAACACTCTCAAGGAGAAGCTAAGCTCTTTATCAACAAAGAGCCTAGAAATTTTGTAGCAAAACGGTCTTAATTTTAATATAAAATTAAGTGAGTTTTGAAGATCTGTGTTCTTTATTTTCTGCAAGCTTAAATTCTGCACGAATATATTTCATTATAAGATTTAGTTTACTTTATTCAACCATAAACATTCAAGAAAAACACAAAAATAGTAAAACACATTCACCCCCCCCTTGTGTGTTATTCATTTCCTAACAAGTGGTATCAGAGCAAAATCTGAAAGTAAACAGATTCAAGATCTTGGAAGAGTGAATACACAGAAAATCAGTAGCATCAAAATTCCTACCTTTGACAAAGCTAACTACACTTTTTGGAAAAAGAAAATGATGCTGTTTATCAGGATGGCTAATCCACTCTACATTCAGATCCTCAAAAATGGACCCTTCATTTCTATGGTTAGAGTTGATGAATCTATAGATGGAGACATGGTTATCCCAGCTCATCATGTTCCAAAAGATCCTTCTGAGTATAGTGACCCTGAAAAAGAGAAAGTTTCCCTAGATAGCAGCTTGCAATTAATTTTGATTGGGTCACTTGACAATGTGATGTACAACAACATTGTCAACTGTGACACTGCCAAGCAAATATGGGAAAAGATTGAGATACTCTGTGAGGGAACTGAGGAGGTTAGGTCAAACCAAAGAAGAATATTGATTTCACAGTATGAGGGTTTTATGGCAAAGCTAAAGGAAACCATTACTGATGTGTTTGAAAGATTCAATAAGCTGATAAATGACTTGCAGCTTCATGACAAATATTATGAAGCTGAAGAAGTGAACCTAAAGTTCTTGCTTACTCTCCCTGATCATTTGGAACAGAAAATCTCAGTAATTAGGGAAGGGATAAACTTGAGTAGAATAACTTTGGAAGTTCTATATGGAATTCTCAAAACATATGAACTAGAGATGATTTAAAGGCAATCATTGAGATCTGGTCAAGGACATGTTGTAGATGGCTCAAGTGCTCTAATTGTCAATGAAAGCCAAACATCAACTGATGAGTCAAGATCTCAAATACCAGTTGCCTCAACAAGTAAGCAAAGAACAAATGATTCAAAGGAACAAGTCATTCTGGAATTAGAAAAAGATGAGTTCTACACTCTTGAAGAACTGGATGAGCTAGATCAGTCAATGGCTATTTGGCTAGAAAATTCTCTAATATTAGAGTAAAGAAGCCAAGATACTTCAGGAATAAAGGATAGCCTCTCAATAAAGACAACAGCTGGAAAGAAAAAGGAAAGTACAATTCTGATCGTAAGAATGGCTACAAAACTGGATCTGTTGACAGATCTAAATAGGGTGCTTCAATTGTGATGAACTAGGCCACTTTACTACAGAATACAGGAAACCCAAGAAGGCAAAGAAAGACAAAGCTTATCTTGAACTAGAAGCAAAGTATGAAGCTCTTCTGAAAAATCAGCAAAGCAAAGCTTACATTGCAGAAGGAAAGAGTTGGGATGATTCAGATAATGATGAAGATAAGGAAGTTGGAAACTATGTTCTAATGGTTTTGGAGTAAGGTGAATCATCATCATCAAAAGCACAGACACCAACTCTTACCAATATTGATTTAAATATGAATCAATATAAGGAAACTGTTGAAAAGATGAGGACAAAAATGTTTCACATTCACACAAGCATGGTTGCTGCTAATGAAGAAGTTAGCAAATTAACAAAGATAAATGAGAAGCTTGAAAGTGAGAAGCAAGAAACTGAATTGTTGTTGGTAGAGCTTGATGCTTTAAAACAGGAAAATGCATATCTAAAGAACAAGTTCAGGTGTGCAAATGAAATTGAAGCAGTGCTAAGGGAGAAGCTGGAAAAAAATGAAGTCAAGATGAAATCTTTCAGAAATGCATCTAAACTGATCGGACAGTTCCATGAGAAGAATAAGCCATGTGCAAGCATTGCTATTGGCCTTGACTATGAGGCCATGTAATATCCCATAGTTTTAAATATTATTATTATTATTATTATTATTATTTGGAATTGTTTATGTGATTTTTATGTGAATTTCAGGGAATTATCTGGTAAGTGGAGTTGATGCTTTGGATGTTTATATATGATATTCTTTGAATATTTAAATTTTTATATGTCCATAATAAAATATCGATAATTACGGTATTTTTCTGGTAATTTTTGGATTGATATATGATTTTATAAAGAATTTATAGATTTAATAAATTATTTTCTGAGTAATTATAAATTATTTTATAAAGCCGGGAATCGTCCAACTTTAACTATTTTTACGTTTTTAAAACCAGAAACTCTTCCAAAAACTCCTTCCTAACCTAATCTGGATATTCTGAACATTTTTCGTGTTTTAACTTTTTCGATCCGGATTACGGTTTGACCCGTACGCGTCCTGCCGTAATATTTTCGATACGATAATCATTTCTGTAGATCAATAAAACCCGTATTCTCGATAGACAGGATTTTTTACAGTATTTTCTCATAAGGTATTTTATAAGAAGCCCAGTTTTGATAATTATCCAAATCTGATATTAAAATTGTATCGTTTTATAGTTACTTAGCGGCTAAGTAACCTATTTTCGGATTCGATATGATCCAATAGGATACTTGTTACGTGTTTAAGATGTATTTATAAGAATCGATCTGTAATTTGGATGTGTGTTTAATTATGTTATTCGTTTTATCTCGTTGTATGCGTGTTGAATGTATTTTATGTGTTTTGGGGATTTTCTGTTTATATATGGATCATTTCTGTTTTTCAAAAATGAACGGACCGGGACCCCACCAGGGCTTTGAAGTCCATACAATTCATTTTTTTTATTTTTATAAAATTATATGTATTTCAAATACCTCGCGTTTTCGTATTTTTGAATTATTCGCGAATTTTCAAAAATTTTGATATAAATTTTATATTTACTGTTTTTAAAATTATTCCCCGTAATTATTATTTTCGAATCTAATTATTATAATTATGGGATAAAAACATCCTTAATTTATTTTGGGATGTAATTTCAGTAAAAATATAAATACCAACATATTTATTATTTTATTCAGTTTTTTATATAAAATTTCAGAAAATTCCTAAAACTAAGAACAAAGATTTGGGAGTATGATTTGTTCTTCATCAAAGAATCAATGATTTTGGGAACCACAGGTATCCGTTCTTGATGCTCTTATAACCAAATTGAAGCCTGAATCACCTTCTTTCTGTTGATACCACTTTCATCAATCGAGGTTTAGTATTTTTGAAATTCAATTTTAGTGTTCTTGAGCTTGAATTTGAGTTATGATTTTGACTGATTATTTGATTGATTGGATGATATATTAAGCTTCTGGGGGTAATTTGGAGTCGATTTTATTATTTATTTGTATCGTATGATTGCTAAATGGGTATAGACGAGTTCTTGGTTTTTGATATTTTTATGTTTCAATTTCTGGATTATAGATGTTTTGGATGTTGATTTTGATTATGGGGTTAGATTATAAAAGTTCCTAGCTGCGTTTTGATATATGGCTCGTTAATTTTGGTTTCCGTTTGTGTGATTTTGTCATTTGGACGGAATCCTTGAGGTCCGACGGTTTGAATGGCAGCGTTGGCCAGACTTCGAGTTCGGTAATCTGTTGGTTGTTTGTGTTGCTTGAACATGACTGCTGGTGGCGCAAGGAACGAGTAGGCGTCGAGTTGGGTTAGAACGGGGCGAGTTGAGGACTGTATTGGGACTCGCCGGAATCGGCAAGAACCGCCGGGTTCTGGGCTCAACCCAGATTCTGGCCGGGGTTCTTGGCGACCCGGCTGAGAACCCGTTGACCCGGTTTCATAACCCGGGTTTGATCCGCTGATACCCTAACCCTAACTTCCATTTGTGTTTACAGATTTTTAATTAAAAAATATTTCAAAATTCCTTTTTCTATTTTCTAAAAATGCATTATTTTATTTTTGAAAACCATTTACTAATTATTTTAAATTCTGAAAATTATCTTTTTAATTGTTTTAAATTCCAAAAATTATTTCGTTTATTATTTTCAAAAATCTATATTTGTTTTAATTAATTATAATTAATTATAATTGATTATTTATGGATTTAATTAATTAATTCATTTAATCAATTAGTTTTATTTTTAAATAGTTAAACAAAATATAATTATTTATAATTAATTCAAATAATTCCTAAAAATTGTTTTTTAGCTTTTAAAAATTATATTTTGGTATTTAAAAATCAATTAATATTATTATTAATTGATTTATTTCCATTTATTCATATTTTATTCGTAGAAAATAAACCGTTCGTCCGTTTAATACGAAATGAACGCGTACAGATTCAGAAAAATATTCTGCTTTTAATAAAAATACTTTCGAGACCCAAATCCTTTTTGTTTCGAAAGGTCACTTGTTTTACGAATCATTTTGAGTCGCTTATTTATCTAAAATACGTATTTTGACCCGATTTCAGTTTTAAATTTACCGAGTCGAACGTTTTGACGAACCGAGTCATATGTGATATGAATTATGTGATACGTGGAATATGTGCTTACATGTTATATGAATTACGTGTTTTAGTGGGTCAATGGTCTTGTGGTTGACTGTTTTCTTTATGTGCGGGCTATCGTACGGGTAGAAAATAGGGTGTTGACGCGCAGTTCATCGAGTAATTATCGATTAGACGATTAAAGTATGATCTTTTAATTATAGATGCGGATCATTCAAGTTGATCAGGATAAGACGTTGGATAAAGATTGAGATGGAATGGTATTGGATATCTGGCTTCTAGCAATCGCAGGAGCAGCATATCAGTAAAGTGTTGAAAAGAAGGACGGTGATGTTTTGAGACTAAATGTCAGAATAGATGCATCATTGCGACTGTGACTAACTGCTAAATCTCAAAGGCAAGTACCCCTGACTTCATTTATCATTCAAGTGACGTTTATTTCGAATCATATTATGCAAGTATCCCTATCATCACTTATGGTTCAAGTGATATTTATTTTAAATCTTATCATGCAAGTATTGCTTTCCCTATTCTCATTTTTGAATAGATAAATGTTTTACATATCGCTGAAATAAATGATTCCGTTATGCAAGTACTTATCTGCTATTCTATGTTCAGAATAGTCAAGTATTTTACTTATCCAACTATCAGATTTTTAAATGTTTTAAATTTTGAGAAAGATGACGTTGTTTTGGGTCTTCTGCCCATGTAAACGGGCGAATAAAATTTATAAGGGTGTCTTGTATTATGAGCCCTCTCAATAAAATGTTTTAAGATTGGATAATCACAAATTGCGTAAGAGGCCGTGGCGGCGGTCCAACGGAGATTTAGGTGTTATACAGGATATAAACCTTTAGGCCGATATGTGCCTTGGGTGCCCCATTTGTTTCGTTGGATATACTTTGGCATACCGGTGTTGCTCCGCGGCTGATCACTGGTGGCAACACACCATCGTTCGAGAATTCTAATCTAAATTATTATATTACTTTTGATAATCTTATAAGGAATGGTTTATCAAGTGTTTTGGTTTTGTATAAAAAGGTGAAATGCAATTTTGATTCAGTTCTGGTTTTGTGGATACTTAGTTTGTTGTTAAATATCAAAGGTGGTATTAGTACAGATGATTGGTGTTGACTTCAGTATGGGATGTTGTGAGCATCAAAGTTCGTAGTGATATCTAATTTGATATGACAACAAAATGAGTATTAATATCAAGAGTTCGGTTTTGAGTAAAGTTTATGATTCAATCCATAATCATTGTTTCATGTTATTGTGGTTTATGATATTTCCGTAAACACTGTTTTATGAGTTTTATTCTCGTCAAGATTCAAAGTATTGCTGAAGCATTTCGCTCAAAAATATCAAAAATATTTTTGAATACAATTAAGGAATCAATTCTGGGGTTCCTCAACTAAAATTTTATGATTTAGCAATTATGATTTTAAATGTTCTGCTCTAATGCGGATGTCGATTTTATATCAAAACGACCCTATATTCGCTATAATGATCTTGCTGAGCATTTCTTCCGCTCATACTTTCCTGTTTTCAAATTTAACCTCCAGTGAGGGTTAGCTTGCGCTGTTTAACTGCGTAATTCAAGAAAGCAAAGAAGAAGCTTTTGAAAGGTGGTTGGTCCAGGGTTTGCGAACTAGTGTAAGTTTTATTATAAAGTTGTTTATATTATATTATATTATAATTGTGTTATTTTATAGTAGGGCCTAGTACTCTTCTTTTCGAAGTTATACTAGTGGGTTAGTCTTGAACTAGAATTGGTTGAATAGAGTTTTAAAAGAAAGTGAAAAATTTATGGGTGGAATTTGGATATCTTGTTTGTAGAACTGTAACCTTAAATGATCTTGGATTAGTTTGGGGTCATATATGATAAATATCTTCCGCTGTCTATTGTTTATTGATTAAGCAGGTTAATTTGGATTGAGGTTTCATCGTGACGACCAAATCCTCTGACCCCGGATTTGGGGGCGTTACAGGTTGGTATCAGAGCTGAGGTTATAGTAAACTAGAAACGAGAGTGTGTAGGAGTGTGTACAACTATGTGAGAACGTTTGAGCTTATATCAAGTTCGTGTTGGACTATCGGATATAGTACCAACGATTAAGTTAAGATAAGGCAGATTCATTTGAGATGATTATGTTGAGCGGGGTAGAACTCCGAGAAGCTATAAACTTTTATGGTGGAATCTTTCGAGGCTACTATGATTTGACGACAATGAAGATTATCGATATCCGTGGAACATGAAGAAGTGTCTAGAATCAGATGGTGAGTCAACATAAGAGTTCAAATAGAAGATAAGTTAAAGACCTTGGCAATACCTTCTCTTTCTATAACTTCTTTTGACATCTCTCAAAAAGGGGTATCAGTTAGAGGATATATTCCTTAACACTCATTTATTCATTTTGTGCCAGAATTTTGTTCTCTAGATTTCATTTCCTTCAAAAATATCAGCTTTGAAATCTTTTCAGTTTTATTCATTTGATTTTGAATTCCATTCATACTCTTTTATTCTAACTGAGATGAACAACCCTAACTATAGGGGACAGAAGGTATACCTGTCTCTGTGATAAAAGTTGGATGGGACGCCATCACTTGTGTGTGTTGTGATTATAAGAAAGATTACAACCTTTTATAGTGTCTTAATTTGGACACACAATACCAAGTTCATTTGATCATATTGATCTCTTAGTTATTTTTTTATTTCAACAATACTTTTTCTCAAATTAAGATTTTGGTCCCGTTATGGTATCAAATTCTTTTCTATTTGAAATTGCATGATTTTATCATCTCAAACATTCGAAGGTATGCCAATTCAATTAAGCTGAGTTATCCTGGGTAAATCAAAGCAGAGTTATGTGATGCAATTACCTAGAGCAACAGTAGACTGCGATGCGGTTATAATATCAGCGGCGTATACCGAAGTCAATTTGTTTCCTTACTTCTCTCTCTATCTCTCTATCTCTATTTCTTTTTCTTTTTCTTTTTCTTTCTCTCTATTCTTCTTTCTCGCAATCAGTAAAAGTGATTCTATTGAGAAATTGGTCAAAAGATGTGAATGGAATAATGTTGTAGAGTGAAGCTCTCGTGGTAACTGTTTGGTATAAGGAATTGCAGTGTTATCGGAAATTTTGGGAAAAGTTGCATATGTAAGATTGGAAAGTTGGTTAGAAGACCCTTAGTGCTTTCTTCTGTTGATTCCGAGGACGGAATCCTTATAAGGGGGGTAGATTTTAATATCCCATAGTTTTAAATATTATTATTATTATTATTATTTGGAATTGTTTATGTGATTTTTATGTGAATTTTAGAGAATTATCTGGTAAGTGGAGTTGATGTCTTGGATGTTTATATAAGATATTCTTTGAATATTTTAATTTTTATATGTCCAAAATAAAATATCAATAATTATGGTATTTTTCTGGTAATTTTTGGATTTATATATGATTTTATAAAGAATTTATAGATTTAATAAATTATTTTCAGAGTAATTATAAATTATTTTATAAAGCCGAGAATCGTCCAACTTTAACTGTTTTTACGTTTTTACAACCCGAAACTCTTCCGAAAACTCCTTCCTAATCTAATATGGATATTCTGAACATTTTTCGTGTTTTAACTTTTTCGATCTGGATTACGGTTTGACCCGTACGCGTCCCGGCGTAATATTTTCGATACGATAATCATTTCGGTAGATCAATAAAACCCGTATTCTCGAGAGACGAGATATTTTTACATTATTTTCTCATAAGGTATTTTATAAGAAGCCCAATTTTGATAATTATCCAAATCTGATATTAAAATTGTATCATTTTATAGTTACTTAGCGGCTAAGTAACCTATTTTCAGATCTGATATGATCCAAGAGGATACTTGTTACGTGTTTAAGATGTATTTATAAGAATCGATATGTAATTTGGACGTGTGTTTAATTATGTTATTCGTTTTATCTCGTTGTATGTGTGTTGAATGTATTTTATGTATTTTGGGGATTTTCTGTTTATTTAAGGATCATTTCTGATTTTTCAAAAATGAACGGACCGGGACCCCACCGAGACGTTGAAGTCCATACAATTCGTGTTTTTATTTTTATAAAATTATCTTTATTTCAAATACCTCGCATTTTCGTATTTTTAAATTATTCACGAATTTTCAAAAATTTTGATACAAATTTTATATTTACTGTTTTTAAAATTATTCCATGTAATTATTATTTTCGGATCTAATTATTATAATTAGGGGATAAAAACACCCTTAATTTAATTTGGGATGTAATTTCAGTAAAGATATAAATACCAGCAGATTTTTTATTTTATTCATTTTTAATATAAAATATCAAAAAATTCTTAAAACTAAGAACAAAGCTTTGGGAGTATGATTTGTTCTTCATCAAAGAATCAATGATTTTGGGAACTACAGGGATACGTTCTTGATGCTTTTATAACCAAATTGAAGCCTGAATCACCCTTTTTTTGTTGATACCACTTTCATCAATCGAGGTTTAGTATTTTTGAAATTCAATTTTAGTGTTCTTGAGCTTGAATTCGAGTTATGATTTTGACTGATTGTTTGATAAATTGGATGATATAGTAAGATTCCAGGGGTAATTTAGAGTCGATTTCATTATTTATTTGTATCGTATGATTGCTAAATGGGTATAGACGAGTTCTTGGTTTTTGATATTTTTATGTTTCAATTTTTGTTATATAGATGTTTTGGATGTTGATTTTGATTATGAGGTTAGATTATAAAAGTTCCTAGCTGCGTTTTGATATATGGCTCGTTAAAGTTTTGTTGCCGTTTGTGTGATTTTGTCATTTGGCCGGTATCCTTGAGGTCCACCGGTTTTAAAGGCAGCGTTGGCCAGACTTCGAGTTCGGTAATCTGTTGGTTGTTTGTGTTGCTTGAACATGACTGCTGGTGGCGCAAGGAACGAGTAGGCGTCGAGTTGGGTTAGAACGGGGCGAGTTGAGGACTGTATTGGGACTCGCCGGAATCGGCAAGAACCGCCGGGTTCTGGGCTCAACCCAGATTCTGGCCGGGGTTCTTGGCGACCCGGCTGAGAACCCGTTGACCCGGTTTCATAACCCGGGTTTGATCCGCTGATACCCTAACCCCAACTTCCATTAGTGTTTCCAGATTTTTAATTTAAAAATATTTCAAAATTCATTTTTCTATTTTCTAAAAATCCTTTATTTTATTTTCGAAAACCATTTACTAATTATTTTAAATTCTGAATATTATCTTCTTAATTGTTTTACATTCCAAAAATTATTTCTTTTATTATTTTCAAAAATCTATATTTGTTTTAATTATTTATATTTTATTTTAACTGATTATTGATGGTTTAATTAATTAATTAATTAATTTAATCAATTAATTTTATTTATAAATAGTTAAACAAAATATAATTATTTATAATTAATTCAAAAAATTCCTAAAAATTGTTTTTAAGCTTTTAAAAATTATATTTTGGTATTTAAAAAATAATTTATATTATTATTTATTGATTTATTCCCATTTATTCGTATATTATTCGTAGAAAATAAACCGTTCGTCCGTTTAATACGAAACGAACGCATACAGACTCAGAAAAATATTCTGCTTTTAAAAAAAATACTCTCGAGACCCAAATACTTTTTGTTTCGAAAGGTCGCTTATTTTATGAATCATACTGAGTCGCTTATTTATCTAAAATATGTATTTTGACCCGATTTCAGTTTTAAACGTACCGAGTCAAAGCTTTTGACGAACTGAGTCATATGTGATATGAATTATGTGATACGTGGATTATGTGCTTACGTGTGATATGAATTACATGTGTAAGTGGGTCAATAGTCTTGTGTTTGGCTATTTTCTTTATGTGCGGGATATCGTATGGGTAGAAAATAGGGTGTTGATGCGTAGTTCGTCTAGTAATTATCGATTAGACGATTAAAGTGTGATTTTTTAATTATAGATGCGGATCATTCAAGTTGATCAGGACAAGATGTTGGATAAAGAATGAGATGGAATGGTATTGGATATCTGGCTTCTAGCAATCACAGGAGCACCATATCAGTAAAGTGTTGAAAAGAAGGATGGTGATGTTTTGAGATTAAATGTTAGAATAGATGCATCATTGCAAGTCTGACTAACTGCTAAATCTCAAAGGCAAGTACCCCTGACTTCACTTATCATTCAAGTGACGTTTATTTTGAATCATATTATGCAAGTATCCCTATCATCACTTATGGTTCAAGTGATATTTATTTTAAATCTTATCATGCAAGTATTGCTTTCCCTATTCTCATTTTTAAATAGATAAATGTTTTACATATCGCTGAAATAAATGATTCCGTTATGCAAGTACTTATCTGCTATTCTATGTTCAGAATAGTCAAGTGTTTTACTTATCCAACTATCGAATTTATAAATATTTTGGATTTTGAGAAATATGATGTTGTTTTGGGTTTCTGCCCATATAAATGGGCGAATAAAAATTATAAGGGTGTCTAGTATTATGATCCCTCTCAATAAAAGTTTTAAGATTGGATAATCACAAATTGCGTAAGAGGCCGTGGCGGCGGTCCAGCGGAGATTTAGGTGTTATACAGGATATAATACCTTTAGGCCGATATGTGCCTTGGGTGCCCCATTTGTTTAGTTGGATATGCTTCGACATACCAGTGTTGCTCCGCGGCTGATCACCGGCGGCAACACACCGTCGTTCAAGAATTCCAATCTAAATTATTATATTACTTTTGATAATCTTATAGGGAATGGTTTATCAAGTGTTTTGGTTTTGTATAAAAAGGTAAAATGCAGATTTGATTCAGTTTCTAGTTTTGTGGATACTTAGTTTGTTGTTAAATATCAAAGGTGGTATTAGTACAGATAGATGATTGGTGTTTGACTTCAGTATGGGATGTTGTGAGCATCAAACTTCGTAGTGATATCTAATTTGATATGACAACAAAATGAGTATTAATATCAAGAGTTTGGTTTTGAGTAAAGTTTATGATTCAATCCATAATCATTGTTTCATGTTATTGTGGTTTACGATATTTCCGTAAACACTGTTTTACGAGTTTTATTCTCGTCAAGATTCAAAGTATTGGTGAAGCATTTCGCTCAAAAATATCAAAATGGTTTTGAATACAATTAAGGAATCAATTCTGGGATTCCTCAACTAAAATTTTATGATTCAGCAATTATGATTTTAAATGTTCTGCTCTAATGTGGATGTCGGTTTTATATCAAAATGACCTTATATTCTCTATAACGATCTTGCTGAGCATTTCTTCCGCTCATACTTGCCTGTTTTCAAATTTAACCTCCAGTGAGGATTAGCTTGCGTTGTTTAACTGCGTAATTCAAGGAAGCAAAGAAGAAGCTTTTGAAAGGTGGTTGGTCCAGGGTTTACGAACTAGTGTAAGTTTTTTTGTATAAAGTTGTTTATATTATATTATATTATATTATAATTGTGTTATTTTATAGTAGGGCCTAGTATACTTCTTTTCGAAGTTATACTAGTGGGTTCGTATTGAACTAGAATTGGTTGAATAGAGTTTTACAAGAAAGTGAAAAATTTATGGGTGGAATTTGGATATCTTGTTTTTAGAACTGTAACCTTAAAATATCTTGGATTAGTTTGGGGTCATATATGATAAATATCTTCCACTGGCTATTGTTTATTTATTAAGAAGGTTAATTTGGATTGAGGTTTCATCGTGATGACCAAATCCTATGACCCCGGATTTGGGGGCGTTACAGGCCAGGAATGACAAAAAGAAGAATGTAGGTGACAAAGGGAAAACAAAGAAAACTGAGAATGCTCCAACCTTTTTGAAAGAGGTTAATGCACCTATATTCAAAGCATGTGAAGTCAACTTCAGTGAAGAAGAATTAATTATCAAGCAAGAAATTGTTGATGAGGATAAAGAGAAGAAAACTGAAGAATCAGTTCAGTCTTCTAATACTGAAGAGAAGCTCATGAACAAACAAAGTCCCAAGACCACTATTAAAGAAACTAAAACTGGAAATGCAAGAAAGAAAAAGAAAAATAGAAATGGAAAAATATGGATAAACAAAAGTAACAATTTTGCTTATATTGCAGATGCTCCAAGAAAGAAATGCGAAAAATGTGGCTCGGTAAATCACCTAACTCACCTTTGTAAAAAGGTATATAGCAAGCCAACTGAAGGAGCATGCAAATACAATGATCCCTACTCATTCTATGACAAGTTTGACCGCATCCCTTACAATTTGAAAGTGATGAAGAGCTGCTACAAACTGAGAGTAAACCTTAAGGAAACAAGAATTGGATCTACAACATAATTGGAAAAAGCTCAACAGTCAATGAACTCTATTTTATCTGAAACTACTCATTCTACTTCTGCTAAATCAGTTTACAAGAAGAACTTGCCCAAAACTGCTTGGGTTGCTAAACAAACTTAGAACTCATTGTGCGCAGGGCAAAGTGAAGAAAGTTATCTGGATCATAGACAGTGGATGTTCCAAGCATATGACAGGTGATAAAGCCCTGCTATCACAGGTTGAGGAAAAAGCTGGCCCCTTGGTGACCTTTGGAGACAACAACAAAGGATTCATAATGGGATATGGCAATATTGTTTCTAAAAATGTTGTCATTAATGACGTAGGACTGGTAGCTGGTCTTGAAGTGAATCTTCTCAATATTATCCAATTTACATACAAAGGCTTTTAAGTTTTATTCAACAAAGATGAATACACTCTTATCAGCAAGAAAACTAGTAAAGTTACTTTGAAAGGAGCAAGGAAATGAAGCTTGTTTGTTGAAGATTTTGACTCAACAAATAAGGCTGATGCTTGTTATTTCTACACCAAGGCATCAGAAGAACAAAGCAAGCTCTGGGATAAAAGGCTGTCTCACTTGAATTTCAAGGCAATTAACACCTTGGTCTAAAAGGAGTTGGTAAGAGACATTCCTAAACTGGAGTTTGCCCAATTTAAAGTTTGTGAAACTTGTCAGATAGGAAGATTGAAGAGATTAAGTCACAAGTTAAAAAATGTGAACTCTATAGAAGAGCACATATATGACTTTCAATGATGACAAGCATCCAAGATTAGAATGCCTTGATGATATTGGAGCTGAAGCTCTTGCATTTGAGAACCTCAACATTGATAGTGATTCTGATAGAAAGTTTTTAAGCCAATCCAAAAGAATCATATTTGATGACTATAAAGAGGATTTTCAGATACTTGAAGGGGAATCCAAACTTGGGATTATGGTATCCTAAGGGAACTGGTTTTGAAGCTGTTGGTTAAACAGATGCAACTTTTGCTGGATAAAGGGTTGACAGAAAGAGTATCAGTGGAAGCTGTCAATTTCTTGGATGAAGACTTATATCCTGGTATAGCAAGAAACAACAATATGTATCAACTTCTACAGTTGTAGCTGAATACATAGCTGCAGGAAGTTGTTTTGCTCAAGTGCATTGGATTAGAAATCAGCTAATGGATTATGGCCTAGTGTTACACAAAATTCCTATCACGTGTGACAAAACTAGTGCTATATCTATAGTAGCTAATCTAGTTAATCATTCTAGGACAAAGCACATTGATGTAAGGTACCATTTTATTAGAGAACATGCTACTATTGGTACCATTGAGCTCATTTTTGTACCAACAGAAAAATAATTGGCTGACATTTTCACTAAACCTTTGGATGAAGCAACGTTTACTAGTGTTGTAGGTGAAATTGGTATGCTTATTTATTCATCCTAAGGCAAGAATTCGGCTAATGTTTTGCAGCAGATTAATCTCCAGTAAATCAAAATTAATTTGATTTAATTGGAAATTAACTGAAATATGAATTATAAATATTTCAGAAATCTCTGCATATTTGTGTTTCAAATTCAAACTCAACTTGGAATTCTTCAAATTCTAAGTAAACTGCTCAGTTGTTTATTTACATCCTTAATATGTAAAATTAACACAAGGCAGAATTTCAGAAATCAAAAGTATATATAGAGAATTGAGTTCTCGATAAGTCAAAATTGACTTCTCGACAAGTCATTTTAGGACATCTCGAGTGAGTCCTCGATAAGTCAATTTATTGACTTCTCGAGTGACTCCTCGATAGGCTTAACAATGACCTATCGATAAGTCCTTGAAGAGTTCTCTAGTACTGATAGTTCACAGAGTTCTCTACAAGTATAAGTATTGACTTATCAATAACTCAGAACTGAGATAATTTAAGTCAATAAATTATTTTGGTAAAATACTTTTGGAATTTTTTTTCTAATTTTTTTTGAATTTATTTTAATAAAAGTTGGATTTAATTCAGTCCACTTTTTGGACAAACTGGGTATTTATTTGACATCTCGATAATTCAATTTTGAGTTCTCTAAAAGAGTAATTTAAAATGACTTCTCGATATGTACTTCATTTCCTAAAATGACTTCTCGATAGACAAACTCCAAACGTCTATTTTTAAGTTCTCGAAAAGTCATTTACTTTTACTATAAATACCCAGACTTCTCGATATATACCCTTACTTACAACTTTCGAGATCTAAAGTGACCTAGCTTTCAATCCAAAACCGACTTCTCTCTCGATTTTTTTTCTTTCTCACAAATCTCTTTTTCCCACTAAACTTCATACTCATATCAATGGCAGCCAACAATCTTGTACCCTTTCTCCCCAAGGAAACAAACAAATCAAGCACCTGAAGTCTTTCAGTGCTTCGTTAAGTTCCTTTCCGAGGCCTACTTTGTAAATGCTCTAACTGTTAATCTTGTGCTGTACTTAGATGTGCTAGGTGATTTATGGAACACAGCAACAACCAGGATAGTTGTGCATGAGAATAAAGCTACGGCTATAGTGATAAACTGCACAATTAAGGGGCAACAAATGGAGATTCTTGAGGATGATGTCAACAAGGCTTTAGGCATTGCCACTGACAATCTGGTGGAGGCTCTAACTCAGGATGAGCTACATGATTTCATGGGCTTCATAAACTATCCTGAGAGGATTAAACTGGCCAGCATGAATAAGAAGTATCTGAGGAGGGAATGGTGATTCCTATTTGACTCTGTGATGAGGGCATTTACATGCAAAAAGTCAGGATTTGACAACATATCCAATGTCGTCCAGAAACTGGTCTACTCGATTGCTCACAAGAAACAGATAAATGTAGGACACTATATATTGGAGGAGCTGAGCACCGGGTTGACTATGCCATTGGAATCAAGAGGTAAGGAGATCTTTCGGCCTAGATTTATTATGTCACCTTTAAATTATAAGGTAAATGACATACACATGCTAGAAGGTGTGAATAGAACACTAATTGGCAATTGTAAGCAAGTATCCAAAATTCTCTTTGGATCACTTCTTACTAAGAATAAGATTCCAGTAAGTCTTAAGTTAACACCTTTCATGATTGAAAGATTTAAGAGTTATCCTTATTCTATGCAAGATATGAGAAGTATTGGTAATGAATCTAGTACAGTTGTGATCTCTGAACCTGTGGAAGTACAAACACAGGAACACCCACAGGGATCTTCCCAAGCTGCAACCAGTTCTTCAAAACCTTTAGAAGCTAGGCAACCAACCACCTCATCTTCTCAAAAGGATGAGGTGAGTAAAAATAAGAGAAATGAGATAACCTTGACTGTCATAACTGAGAGTGGTGAGGAGATAGCTGAAAGAGAATCACATCTGGTCAAAAGATCCAAAAGAAGTAAACAACCTGAGCTGACCACTTTAGCCACCTCTGCATCCTCCCAACAGGATGCAGTTGTAAAAACAACCATGTGTGAGTTTGCACATCCAGTACGAGAAGCAATTCAAGTGTATGGTAGGAGAAACAAGGAAGGCACACACTATGAGGACGCCTCACTTGAAGCTCCCTCCTCTATTCAGGGGGAGCTACCAACACTCACAACTGAGCAACAAATTCTTATAACTAAAATTTCTTCTATTCCAACTCTACTTGAATCCACTTTTCAAGTGCAAAAAAAATCAAGTGACTTAGCTCAAGAAGCTTTGCTCATCACCCAGACACTCCATTTAGATGGTGAGAGGTAACATGTTGGGGTAGACCTTGATGACACCATTATAAACATGTGAGATTCATCAGTTTTTATTGAAGACCCCGTGGATACTTCTAATGCACCTTCATATGTAAAATAGTCTTCACAGACTGAAAGGTTTGAGGGTAGTACTCCTGAGGGGGAGCTATCTAAATCCTCTACAATTCAATTGGAGGTTCCTCAAAAAGGGACAACTCCCCTCACAACTCTAGCAGAGATGAAGCTAGAAGTATAATTGCCCATGATCCTGTCATAGGGGAGGCAAGCATAGCACATTCAAGTGCTAGTGTGTTGCAAGACACACAAGGGTTTGAGGCTGGTGTACATGACAGTAACCCAGTCAAATCCCCTCCAATTCAATTGGAGGTTCCCACTACAAGTGGAGGAGAACACACTGTCAAAACCACATAACCATCTGTGAGTCAAACTGTGACTCCAGTCACAGGTGTTTCTGATGAGCCATCCACCTCACAACCTCAACAATCTCACATACTCTCTCAGTGGCTATAAGAATCTGCCTCTCAATTAGCTTCTATAGATGATCTACTAGTAGAGCAGATATCTGGACTGACCAACATCTCGCAGCATCTTCTGACTTTAAATATGAGCAACCAGGACTATCAAGCTTTCATGCTTGCATACAATGAAGAGGTTGAGGAGCAAAAGGAGAAAATTGTTAATGATGCTGAGCAAGATGGGAATGTGGATGCATGGCTATCTGATGACTTGGCCTTGGAGATGAATCCAGTTCTCTCCAGATTTAGAGAAGAGTATGTTACCATTCTGGGAAACAATGCAAAAGACTTGAGTCCAGAAGCTGTCTATTATGCCATTATAGATGTATAAAGGTCAGCTCAAAGCATTTCATCTGTTTCGTAAGGCTCTTGAAATCAAGCTTACTGGCCATGAAAATAGAATCAAAAAACTGGTGAATGAGAAAATGGACAAGATCATACCATCTCAAAGAGCAGATCTCTTCTAAATTCAAGCATTTTACTGAGCAAATGGCTAGGATGGATCTTGCCTCTATTCAGAAGGAAGTCAAAAACCTCAAATTATCCTTTGTCAATCTCCATACAGTGATCCAACAAAAAATTACTCACTCAAATGAGACCAAAGTCCAGTTAGATCAACTTCACCAGAGCAGATATACGCCTTCAGCTTTACTAATGGAAGGGATCAAACAGGCTGGAGAAGAACACTTTGGCATATCTAGCATCTCTTATCAGCCTGGATCCACTTCAACAAATCTTCCAATTCAGTCTCTACAAGGTCAAGTCACAGCATTGCAAGATTATAACTCCTCTCTCGCTACCCAAGTTCAGGCCTTGACATCTCTTGTCAAGAGACAACAAACAGATATCCAAACCCTGGTGGACTCCCATAAGCATCTTCAAATGCAGAATTTTGTAGCCTTGGGATCCATCATGGGCAAACTCAACATACCACTACCTTCTTTGCCTGAACAAATAAGGCCTGAAATCCCTACTCCCCTTCTAAATCCTGTTAACAAGACTAAGGGAGAGACAGAGGCTAGGTTGACACGATCAAAGTCATCTCAACAGCAAGTCCAGGGTGCTGAAAAGAAATCTAAAGAAGTTGATCTTGACATGGAGAGACTTATTAGGGCTGCTGAAGGACCTAGTCTGAGCAGAGAGTTTAATGAATTACTCGCAGATCTAAAAGATTCTCTTAATAACAATATCTTCACATACAAGAAGGCCCTGGAATTTCATAAGAGTGATCGTTGTCAATCAAGACAACTTTTTGGACAAGAAAATAGTGATCAATGCAAATGACTCGGGGACAGACAGATATATGCAAGTGTCCCTAAATTACCTTGTCTCAAGGAGGGCATCTAAGTTAGATATCTTCATCAGCAAAGTCAAAGTTATAACTCATGAAGATACCTTGCTATTGACTGAATTGAGGGATGCTCAAAGGGTTGCTTTTCCTGAAGCATATTTACAGCCAATAAAGGGTATATCATACATCTGTTCAAACACCAATCAATGCAAATATTTTCAGATCCCCAAACATTGTGTCATGAGCAACAAGAAGTTTATCATGATCCTAGGAACTGGCTTAAGAGCTAAGAAAAACAAGAACAATGATGATATGGAAATGATAAAGCTACTGAGAAGATATCTGGACAATGCAGAAGTCAACTTGCCCAAAACACAAATCAACAAGGACGACTTGGATGATGATGAGCAGAAGAAAAATGATCAAAATCCTTCTAGCTCAAATCCAAGTCATTCCAGTAAGTCATCTAGCATCAAGGGTGGAGAGAAGAAGAAGGAGGTTGACAAGAAAGATGAAGAAAGGAGGAGAAGAGGTGAGAGGAAGAACAGAAAGCCTCATGATGATTCAAAAACTCAGAAAACCCTAAAAATACAAACACCAGCAACTCAAACCTCAACTCAACCGACAACAACAATTATCTCGAACATCAAACCTTCCCTATCATTTAAGCCAAAATTTTTATACAAACAAACAACCAACTCTTTCCTAAAAATTTCAATCACCTCAAGCCACACTAATCTCAAGAAAATGACAACCCTACCTTTAGCCAAGCATCCACTAAAATTCAAGCTTAAATCTGTTGGGAGAAAACCTAAGAAAGTCAGGCCTACAAAGAAAGGATAAGTCACTGAAAGGGCCATCTGGAATTGTTTTAAGGAGTCTGACTTTCTACCTCTAAATTGGTGCATCTTAGATGAAAACCATTTCCAATATCTAGCTAAGGAAATTGTTAGAGTTTGGATTTTATCCTTGAAAGAAGTTAGAATTTATTTTAAGGATGGTACATTCACTCTTCTAAATAAAATCTTAATGGATTCCTTGGCTCTCACAGAAATTAAGAGAGTGATAAGTTTTTTAAAGAACAAGGATACTGCTACAAGGGCATGGAGATCATCTCTAGCTGAATCGTTGATTTAAAGGAAGGAAACAAAGAAAAGAAATGAGGCGGAAGCTGAAAAAAGAAGGAGACTTGATGAAGAAATAGATATAAACATAAAAAGATCAGAAGAGTTGAAAGAAAAAGGTATGAGCAGAATTTCTAAAGATGAGAGATTTCTGAACATTAAAGCTGGTGGATTCTCAAGATTCTGCTTAGAGGTTCTGGATAATGGTTATCCTAAGGCAGCAAGACAAAAACTTGCAGAAGATCTAAGTGGAACACTTATCATAGAAGAACTTGAAATTCTTGATCATTTGAAGGGTAAAGTTAGAGAAGAAGCAGACGTAAAAACTGACTTTACCTGAACCTTGTGAATCTTATGTTGAACAAGTTGTAATTCTCTAAAGCTTTATATATTAATTCTATACTTCATCATTTCAAACTTGGGGTTACTCTTGTTAACATGCATGAATTTGTGTTAAGCAATCTTCCCACAAATTGGGGGAGATTGTTGTAAGAGACATGCCTGTACCATAACAAGACTAAGACATTTTGTCAACCCTAAGTAAGTTGTATTGTGATCTTGATCTGTATTTCGTACTTGTAACATTTAAAGTCTGTAAAAATGTCAAAGGAGCAGACTGAAGCCTTTTCTATAAACAGTATCAAGCCTAAGAATTCTATCTGGAAGAAGATCAAGAAGATCATGCCTCAGATGAATTATAAAGAAGTTTGGAGTTGAATAAAGTTATTTTACGAAAAATACTCTAAGTCAAGATCTCTACAAGTCACAGATTTAATGTTATAGAGAAGTCATTCAAGAACTCCAGAATGGCTTATAGAGAAGTCATGACAGCTATTAGAGAACTCAGAAAGATATCGACAAGTCAAGAAGGCATGAAGATTGGAGATATCAATAAGTCATTTCTTTACCAGAGAACTCAGAGTTATCGTCAAGTCTACATTCATTAAAGAACTCTGAGTTATCGATAAGTCTAAGTCTACTGGAGAACTCAGAGATATTGATAAGTCAAAATTCACTAGAGTACTCTAAGTTATCGACAAGACAAAGTAAAGACATGATGCTGAGAGATCTCGACAAGCTAAAGTTTCATTCGAGAACTCAGAGACCTCTATAAGTCAAATTTACTAGAGCATTAGAGATCTCGATAAGTCATTTTACTTATCGAGATGTCAAGATCTCTATGTGCCTGAACTGGAGATCTCGAGTAACATTCTCAAAGAATAGAATCACAGACCAGTTCAATATCCAAGATTAACAATCAACAAACAATCCAACCAGCTGGATTGACAAGTCTACAAAAATTAGCTTGAAGAATATGCAAGATCAATGGTAAAGATTAATTGACAAAGGAAGATCAAAGTGAACACGGGATGTTAAAGATATGTTAAGCCATAAATGGAATATCTAATTTTCTATAAATAGAAATGACAAGTGATAGTTTAGAAAAGCTAATAGCATATCTTATTACATACTGTGTAAACCAGCACTTAACTAAGTTATAAAGTTAACACTGGTCCTTTAGTTAGTTATAACAATTTAGATCAAATTTCTTGTAACACTCTCAAGGAGAAGCTAAGCTCTGTATCAACAAAGAGCTTAGAAATTTTGTAACAAAACAGTGTTAATTTTAATAAAAAATTAAGTGAGTTTTGAAGATCTGTGTTCTTTATTTTCTGCAAGCTTAAATTCTGCATGAACACATTTCATTACAAGATTTAGTTTACTTTGTTCAACCATAAACATTCAAGAAAAGCACAAAAACAGTATAACATATTCACCCCCCCTTGTGTGTTATTCATTTCCTAACATTTCGTGATGAGATTATTTTGTGAAGAGAATGAGATCATGCATGAGTTTTCAGCAGTAAGAACTCCAAAACAAAATGGAGTGGTGGAAAGGAAAAATAAATCTCTTATTGAAGCTGCAAGAATAATGTTAGAAGAATTAAAGTTACCAACATATTTTTAGGTAGAAGCTGTAAATACTGCATGCTACACTCAAAATGTTTCTTTGGTTAATCAAGCAAAATGCATGACACCCTACCAATTGTTCAAGAACAGGAAACCAACATTGAACTTTCTTCATGTCTTTGGCTGTAAATGTTATATCTTAAGGAATCAAACTGATCAACAAGGAAAGTTTGATGCCAAAGCTAATGAGGGAATTTTTGTTGGATATGCTGTTGGAAAAGCATATAGAGTCTACAATCCCATAACCAACCTTGTTATGGAATCTGTACATGTTATGTTTGATGATAAAAAGATTGAAGGACTGGAAGATGGAGATTTCCATGAAAGCCTCAAATTTGATAATGTTGAGATTATTTGTGATGATAGTGCTGACGAAAGTGATCAAGAAATCATATCTAAAGATAATGCAGAAAAATCTACAAGTAATAAAGCACAAAACTCAACTTCCGTTGAAAGACCAAGTGCAGTATCCATTGAAAGAAAATCTGCATCATTCATCGAGAGGCAAAGATCAACATCTGCCAATCTTCAATAGGAGTTGAAAGCCAACACAGATCACAAACGAAAATAACCCCAATATCAAGTCAAAGATCCATAAACTTTGGGGGAGTTTCTTCTAATCAAAACTCAGTCACTGATCAAGACAACTATGAGGCCTCTTCATCTAGAGCTAATCTACCACAACAGATAAAATGGAAAAGAGATCACCCTTTTCAACTAATTATTGGTGATGCACCTTCAAGAGTGCAAACAAGGAAAACAACTCAAGAAGAATGTCTGTATAGCAGCTTCCTATCTCAGGAAGAACCTAAAAAGGTAGAAGAAGCAATGTTGGATCCTGATTGGGGTTTAGCTATGCAGAAGGAGGTAAACCAATTTGAAAGGAATAAAGTCTATAAGCTGTACCCAAGCCTAAAGGAATCCTATTGACACCAAGTGGGTATTCAGAAACAAGATGGATGAAAATGACATAATAGTCAGGAATAAAGTGAAAGGAATATGTCCTAAGTCCAATCAGGTATTAGGATTTAGGAATAACTCTTTATGTAATCTGTTTTGATTTCATTGATATTAATAAAGACCTGTTTTGTTTTTATTACGGGCTTTATCTATTTAAGTGTTTAAATAAGATATACCATAGTTTAGAGTAAAGCTTTTTATGGATTATGATGAGATCATAATAGTGAGACCTAAAAGGATGATAACTCTAAACTTAAATAGTTCCTGGTCATAGGATTACTAACTGGTAATTAATAATCCGCAAAGATCGGTACATACTATGCTTGCTTCATTATGAAGGATGTCTGTTCTCATAGACATTTGTGTGGTGAAACTATAGCTAGTATGTAGGTGCTTATTATAGAATAAGTTCACTAAACATGACTCGCACAGCTGAACAACTGATGGAGTTCACTCACGTGTCAGAAGTTGTTCACTTAGTGATAGTTGTACAAGTATCCTTAGACTTGAGGTCATCATAGTCATCTTGTGTACACTGAACTATGCTTTGGTTTAGTTCTTAGTCTCCAAGGACAATTATTAGGGCTCTTCCAGGTATAGGAATTTGTACACGAAGATAGTGTATGATCAATAAAGGATCTACCCCTTCCAGTGAAGGAAGCGAATGTTCAAGGCTGATCCACTTATGCTAGTTCAGGAATCTCTGGCCAGAGTGAATGAAATTAGAAAGGAGTTTCTAATTTGCATAGAACTACGCATAGTAAATGGTAAGCAAGTGATTGAATTAGATAGGCTTGACACGAGATCCATGCCTTGTATTTAATCGGGACATTGTAGGGTAGAAGGAGTTTATTGTACGGTAACTATTCATTGATAGGTTCTTGGTATTCTAAGCAGTGAATTCATATTATCCGGATAGTCGCGATATGTTGAGAAGCATCACTCACGATGTAGAATAAATGTGATTAATTAATTAATCATATTTAATAAATTAGAGAATTTATATAAATAATGATAAAATAGTTTTATTATTATTTATTTCTACTACCGTCTTAATATTGAACCTACAGGGTTACACCATAAAAAGAGAATGATTTTATGGTGGAAGAATTAATTAATAATGGCTAATAATTATTTATTTGTGAAATAAATAATTAATTGGCAAATTTAATAATTGATTAAATGAGATTTAATTGATTATAAATTAATTAAGAAAAGTTCTTAATATTATTAATTAAGGATTTAATTTTTGGAAATTAAATCAAGAGAGAGAATTATTTCTAAAGTGTTTAGAAAAAGGATTAATGATTAAAAGGTGTTTTAATTATTAATGAGAATAATAAATGGGATAATAATAATAATATTTATGGGAAAATTTCAGCTGAAAATTTTGCCTATAAATACACTATTATAGACCCTATTTTATTCTAACCCCAGAAACCCAAAAGTTTTAGAAAACCAAATTCTCTCCACCTCCTCCTCCTAAAAGTCATTTTCTTGGTGGATACAGGTGGAGTGCTTCACACTTGAGGAGCAACTGCTAAGGATCTCTGATCGTTGTCTCCGAATTATTTTTAAAGGTTAGATTCGATCCCTCGAATTTTTATTCACGATTTATATGCTTTTATTTGGATTTTATATGTGTAAAAGTATTTTGCCAAGCCCCCGCTGCGTTAAAAATCCAACAATGGTATTAGAGCATAGGTTGTATGCATATAGATCTGTGGTAAAAATTTCAGAATTTTATGTGCTTGTATGAATTAATTATGATTTTTACAAGTTAAGTCATGGATTAATTTTGTCTGATGAGAAATCGTTTCTCAGAATAATTTTTTATGTTGATCTGGGTTCTACAAGTGTTGTAGATCGTCTGGGTATTTTTTTCATAATTTTAGGATGTATAGATTTTTTATTATGAATTTTTGAAGTTGTTACAATTAAATTCGTAATTAAATTAAGTCATATATATATATAATTGTTTGTATGTATATATCTATCATATGCGTCTGCTGTCTGTGATTGTTACGGAGTAAAAGAAGACAGCAAAGCAAGGAGACAAAGCACATGTGATGTGTTGCGGCACAGAAAGACAGGTCTGACAGCACGGCAATCGAGGAAAAGGCGGCGACTGATAACAGGACAAAGGACCGCGCGTCGACCACGCGCGCGTGGGGCTCACGCGCTGGCGTGCCACGCGCGGCGCGTGGAAGACACGCGCTGGTGACGTCATGCTGACGTCATCAGATGACGTCATGCTAACGTCAGCATAGGAGTTAGGGCGCGTGGGGCGCGTGAAGCGCGTGGTTGGTTGTCAGACACATGCCTGACAGCGCGTGTGCGCGTGTCGGCGCGTGGGGAAACTTCTTTCGGCGCGTGAGGGCGCGTGCGAGGTCAGATTAGGGCGATTTTGGTGCCGTTGGATTCGTCTTTTCGAGACGCTTCTAATGGTATATCTTATGATATTTTATGAAATTGTTTCGAACTGTTTATAGCTAACAGAAGTGTTTTTAAGCTGTTTTTAACTGTTTAAATTGCTTTTAAATACTTCATGTGATACATAGAGATGAATATTGCTTAGACGAATGTGCTAGATGATATAACATGCCTACCTTAATGTTTATTCATGTTTATATATGTGATATATGCTTAGTTTATCATGCGATGATAGATTTAGGTGAACTTAAATAAACATAAGGCATTTGTTAGACAACCTAGTATAGTGAAATTGTTTCATAACCTTAAGAATAATATTATGAATACAATCATGAGAGTCTTGTGTTTGTGAAACACGTAATTGAATATGAATTTTCGATATGAGAGAAAGGATGATTCTGCCAACAACAGATTTCTATCTGTAAGAAAGGGTTATTAAGTGATGCCTTTTGACAATGCTCCACCCGATCTGGGAATCATCTGATTATTGATTATTGATTTAAAATATTTAATTTAAAAGGAAGAATCTCTTTATAATATGATTATGATTGTAATTTAATATAATCCCTCTAAAATTAAATAATATCAAGTAGTAATTGGCCAATGACACAACGGGCTTGTGTCGGTCATAGCCTTCCAACATGGTAGAAAGTAGTTCTTATTTTTGAATCATTTTCGTTTCGTGCCACAGCCGAGGGCTTTGATTTCAAAATAAGAAATACTTGTCTATTACATAGAGATGTGTACATTGAATAAGAATCTAAAGGTCGTTACGTGCCACAGCCGTGGGCCTTTGGGGACTGATTCAATAGTACGGAATGTTGGGTTAGACTTGACTTAGAATATTGAGTTTGTCGTGCCACAGACGTGACTCAATTATTCAAGAGGCTAAAGTTTGATTAGGGAATAACATGAGATGTAATTGACAAGAGTTGTCTGCCTATTGAATATTACATGGCGTTTCGTGCCACAGTCGGGGTTGTGTAATGGAATGTAGGATCCCTATTCCCACTAGCATTATGAATGCTTAATTTTTCACGTAGGGGGTTGAATAAATTAGGAAAACTAGTGGGAGCCACTTATGAATAAAGACCTGATTCATATAGTGTTTTGAAATGAAATCGAATATTTGCTAAGTGTTGTAATGTGTTTATCATTTACAGATTTACAATATACGTTATGTCTTCTGCACTATCACTTAGGAGCATACTGGATGCTCACAAATTGACTGGTCCTAATTATGCTGACTGGCTTCGAAACTTGAGAATTGTTCTCAGGATTGAGAAGCTGGAATACGTGATTGACTCACCTAAGCCTACTGAACCTGCTAGTGATGCACATAATGATGAACATGTTGTGTATCGTAAGTGGATAGATGATGCAAATGTTGCTCAATGCATCATGCTAGCTTCCATGAACATTGAGCTACAGAAGTAACATGAGCATATGGATGCTCACACTATCCTCATGCATCTACAAGAGTTGTATGATATGGCGGGGAGGACAGCTCGATATGAGATATCGAAGGAGCTGTTCGGGTGTAGGATGTCTGAGGGATCATCTGTGAATGACCATGTACTTAAGATGATCAATTTGATTGAACGTCTTGGACAACTTGGTTTTACCATGGATGGGGAGCTGAGCCAAGACTTGGTCTTGCAATCGCTTTCGAGTTCATTCTCGCAGTTTGTTGTGAACTTTCACATGAATAAGTTGGATGTCAGCCTGCCTGAACTCCATAACATGTTGAAGACTGCGGAATCGAATTTTCCCCTTAAGAAGAGTTCTGTTCTTCTAATTGGTGAAGGTTCCAATCCTAAGAAAAGGAAGAGGAACTCTTCCAAGAAGAAGAAAGTAGGTGAGAAAACGCCGGTTCCACCAAAAGCTGAAGACCCCGAGAGCAAAGTTGTTTGCTTTCACTGTAACAAGGTGGGGCACTGGAAGAGGAACTGCAAGGTTTACCTTGCAGAATTGAAGAAGAAGGGTAGTGAGACTACCGCTTCTGATTCAGGTATGTTCATGATAGAAGTGAATATATCATTTCTACTTGGGTATTAGATACCGCCTGTGGTTCTCATATCTGCAATTTGTTGCAGGGACCAAGGAGAAGTAGGATTCTTGAGGAAGAGGAGGTGATTCTACTGATGGAAATGGAGCAAGAGTTGCTACTGAAGATGTAGAATCATTTCATTTACATAGGCCTACGGGCAAGACTATTGTTTGAAATAATTGTTATTTTGTTCCCTCGATTGTGAGGAATATTATTCCCATGTTAGACTTGGCTGGATTTTTCATTTATTATTGTGAATAATGAATGTTCTATTCTTAGAGATAATATTCTTTATGGACGTGGTACTTTAAATAATGGTCTGTATATATGTGACATAATTTACTTCAGATTGAACAAACTAATAAAAGAAAAGGGATGATGAAAATCTCACTTTATAGTGGCATTGCAGTCTCCATTTAGTGGACATGGAGAGAGGGCTGCAAATTTGCTAGGAATGGTACACACAGATGTATGTGGACCAATGTCTACGCAAGCCATGGGTGGATTTTCATACTTCATTACTTTCATAGATGATAGATCTGGATTCAGATATGTGTTTGATGAAACACAAGTCTGAGGCCTTTGAAAAGTTCAAAGAATATAAGTATGAAGTGGAGAAACAACCAAACATAGTATTTTAACTCTTCGATTAAATCGAGGTGGTGAATACTTTAACGGAGAGTTTCTAGATTATCTCAAAGTAAATGGTATAGTCTCCCAGTGGACTCCTCCAGATTGGTATCTGAAAGGAGAAATCGAACTTTGTTATACATAGTTTGGTCCATGATGAGCTATACAAATCTTCCAGTATTCCTATGGGGTTATGCATTGGAAACCTCAGCATATTTACTAAATAAGGTGCCTTCCAAATCTGTTCCTTAAACTCCGTATGAGATATGGAAAGAAAGGAAACCGAGTCTTAAACACGTTAAAATTTGGGGATGTCCAGCTTATGTCAAGAAAGTTGACCCAGATAAGCTGGAATATCGATCCGTAAGATGTAGTTTTGTGGGATATCCTAAAGAGACTTTAGGGTATTACTTTTGCACCGATCATCGGGTGTTTGTCTCCAGATATGCTACCTTCTTGGAAAAGGAGTTTATCCTTGAAGGAAACAGTGGGAGCAAAATTGAACTTGATGAAGTTCAAGAAGCACGAACTACTATGAATCAAGTGGAAACACCTGTTCTGACTGAACAACCTTTTGTGGAACAGCCCATTCATAGATCAGGGAGAGTGTCTCGCCAACCTGAGAGGTAATATGGCCTTGTCATTGAGAATGACAATGAGTTGTCGATCATTGATGATGACGACCCTGTGACCTATAATGAGGCTATGAGTAGTGTTGACTCAGAGAAATGGCATAGTGCCATGAAATCCAGAATGGAATCTATGTATACGGTATACAAAAGATAGATTATAGTAGATGGCCAGGTGGAGACCTATAAGGCCAGGCTTTTGGGAAAAGGATTCAAACAAAGGCAATGGATTGACTTTGATGAAACTTTTTACATGTAGCCCTGTTAAAATCAGTGCGAATTTTGCTTGCGATTAATGTGGTTTAAAGCAAGCTTCTCGTAGAAGGAACATCCGTTTTGATGAGACAATCAAAGAGTTTGATTTTATCAAAAACGTGGATGAACCATGTGTCTACAAAAGGGTTAGTGGGAGCGCAGTAACATTTCTTGTATTGTATTGAATTAGAGTTGACACACATAACAACATAGCAGACCCACTCACAAAGCTACTTTATGAAAGTCACTTTGATCGTCATAAAGACATGATGGGTATTAGATACCAGAGTGATTGGCTTTAGTACAAGTGGGAGATTGAAAGGAATATGTCCTAAGTCCAATCAGGTATTAGGATTTAGGAATAACTCTTTATGTAATCTGTTTTGATTTCATTGATATTAATAAAGACTTGTTTTGTTTTTATTACGGGCTTTATCTATTTAAGTGTTTAAATAAGATATAGCATAGTTTAGAGTAAAGCTTTTTATGGATTATGATGAGATCATAATAGTGAGACCTAAAAGGATGATAGCTCTAAACTTAAATAGTTCCTGTTCATAGGATTACTAACTGGTAATTAATAATCCACAAAGATCGGTACATACTATGCTTGCTTCATTATAAAGGATGTCTGTTCTCATAGACATTTGTGTGGTGACACTATAGCTAGTATGTAGGTGCTTATTATAGAATAAGTTCACTGAACATGACTCGCACAGCTGAACAACTGATGGAGTTCACTCACGTGTCAGTAATTGTTCACTTAGTGATAGTTGTACAAGTATCCTTAGACTTGAGGTCATCATAGTCATCTTGTGTACACTGAACTATGCTTTGGTTTAGTTCTTAGTCTCCAGGGACAATTATTAGGGCTCTTCTGGGTATAGAAATTTGTACACGAAGATAGTGTATGATCAATAAAGGATCTACCCCTTCCAGTGAAGGAAGCGAATGTTCAAGGCTGATCCACTTATGCTAGTTCAGGAATCTCTGGCCAGAGTGAATGAAATTAGAAAGGAGTTTCTAATTTGCATAGAACTACGCATAGTAAATGGTAAGCAAGTGATTGAATTAGATAGGCTTGACACGAGATCCATGCCTTGTATTTAATCGGGACATTGTAGGGTAGAAGGAGTTTATTGTACGGTAACTATTCACTGACAGGTTCTTGGTATTCTAAGCAGTGAATTCATATTATCCGGATAGTCGCGATATGTTGAGAAGCATCACTCACGATGTAGAATAAATGTGATTAATTAATTAATCATATTTAATAAATTAGAGAATTTATATAAATAATGATAAAATAGTTTTATTATTATTTATTTCTACTACCGGCTTAATATTGAACCTACAGGGTCACACCATAAAAAGAGAATGATTTTATGGTGGAGGAATTAATTAATAATGGCTAATAATTATTTATTTGTGAAATAAATAATTAATTGGAAAATTTAATAATTGATTAAATGAGATTTAATTGATTATAAATTAATTAAGAAAAGTTCTTAATATTATTAATTAAGGATTTAATTTTTGGAAATTAAATCAAGAGAGAGAATTATTTCTAAAGTGTTTAGAAAAAGGATTAATGATTAAAAGGTGTTTTAATTATTAATGAGAATAATAAATGGGATAATAATAATAATATTTATGGGAAAATTTCAGCTGAAAATTTTGCCTATAAATACACTATTATAGACCCTATTTTATTCTAACCCCAGAAACCCAAAAGTTTTAGAAAACCAAATTCTCTCCACCTCCTCCTCCTCCTAAAAGTCGTTTTCTTGGTGGATACCGGTGGAGTGCTTCACACTTGAGGAGCAACTGCTAAGGATCTCTGATCGTTGTCTCCGAATTATTTTTAAAGGTTAGATTCGATCCCTCGAATTTTTATTCACGATTTATATGCTTTTATTTGGATTTTGTATGTGTAAAAGTGTTTTGCCATGCCCCCGCTGCGTTAAAAATCCAACACAAAGCTAGATTTATTGCTAAGGGCTATTGTCAATAAGAAGGAATAGATTTTGATGAAACTTTTGCTCCTGTTGCAAGACTTGAAGCCATCAGAATCTTCTTAGCCTATACAACCCATGCCAATTTCAAATGGATGTCAAGAGTGCCTTTCTAAATGGAGATTTGGAGGAAAAAGTCTATGTCAGTCAGCCTCCTGGTTTTGAAGATCCAAATTTTCCAGAATATGCCTACTATCTTTTGAAGGCACTTGATGGACTGAAGCAAGCAGCTAGAGCCTGGTATGATACCTTGTCAAAGTTCCTTTTAGAAAATCATTTCACAAGATGTACTGTTGATAAAACTTATTCCATAGAAATATTAATGGCTCTAGTATACTTGTTCAAATTTATGTAGATGATATTATATTTGGCTCTATAGATGAAAAACTTTGCAAAAAGTTTGCCAAATTGATGCAAAGTAAGTATGAAATGAGCATGATGGGAGAACTAAGTTACTTTCTTGGTTTACAAGTTAAGCAAGTTAGTGATGGAATATTCATTAGTATTACCAAATATATTTATGATCATTTGAAGAAGTTTGACTTAATGGATTGCACATTTGCAAAAACTCCCATGGCCACTGTAACTAAACTTGAATTAAACACTACTGAAAAGTTTGTGGATATTTCAAGTTAAAGAGGCATGGTTGGCTCACTTTTATATGTAATGGCCAATAGGCCAGATATAATGTTTGCTACTTGTCTTTGTGCTAGATATTAAGATGATCCTAGAGAATCTCATTTAGTAGCTATTAAGAGAATTTTTATATAACACAAAGGAACTCCAAAACTTGGAATTTGGTATCCTAGAGATTCTGGTTTTGATCTAACTAGTTATTCAGATGCAGATTATGCAGGTTGTAAAATTGATAGAAAAAGTACAACAAGAACCTGTCAATTTCTAGGAAATAAGATAGTATCCTAGTTCAGTAAAAAGCAAAATTCAGTCTCTACTTCTATAGCTGAGGCTGAATATATTTTTGCTGGTAGTTATTATGCACATATTTTATGAATGAAAAATCAACTGATGGACTATGATCTACCAGTGAATAAGATTCCTATTTTTTGTGACGACACAAGTGCCATTGCAATCACTGAAAATCCAGTACAACATTCAAGGATCAAGCACATTGACATCAAGTACCAATTCATTATGTAACATGTCATGAATGGTACTTTGGAACTTCATTTTGTTCCAAGTAAGAAGCAACTTGCAGAAATCTTTACTAAGCAACTTGATGAATCCACCTTCACTAAGTTGGTAAGTTAGTTAGGTATTCTTAGTTACTCTTAATTAATTTTGACGTCTAAGCAAACTGAAATACAACCATAGTAAAATTTGATGTTAACTGTCAGAAATGAAATTTTTGCTAAGTCAGAGCTACATCTCGACGGATGTTCATTATCCGTTGAAAATGAACATCTGTTGAATCTCATTATCCGTTGAGGTATCCAACATTACTCTGGGTACTTTTATCCTTATCCGTCGAATTGCTTTCAATCTTAGCCGTTAATTCTAAGCATTATCCATCGAATTTACTTACATCCTATACGTATATTTCAACGGATAATTTTAGAATTCTGACAGTTTTCCTTATTTCAAAAATGACTATTTTGGGCTAATTTGATTGGTTACTTTATTTTGACTTTTTAATTTTTTACAGTTTATTTCTGAGAAAGTATAAAAGCAAAATTCATCTCTATCTTTATTTTTATCTTTCTCAAGCAATTACTTTAACTCTCTTCTTCTCTAAAAGCAAAAACTCCCTTTATGCAACTAAGTTCAATCACAGTTATGTCACCAATAGTCAAAATCATGTCCTCAACTGGGTACGTTTATGAAAAAAACAACTTTGTGGCTCTGGTGAACAAGCAAATTCCAGCATCTGAAGACTATCACAAAATGATGAAATTCATCCTGAACTGCACACTGAGTTATGCCATGCTTGTATCTCCTACCATTTACTGTGAAGTTGTCGAGGATATTTGGACTACAGCAGTGTTCAACTCAAAGGAAAAAACCATTACCTTCACTCTCAAAGGTAATGAACATTGTATTAACTGTGACACAATTGAAAAGTGCTTTAAATTGTTTGAGAATATAACACACTTGCTCCACACAGAGATGCTGATGTGAGTAACATGCTAATTTCTATGGGTTATGCTCTTAATGCCACTAAGTTAGGTAGGAGAATGAGTCTTAGAAATGAATGGAGCTTTTTGTGTGATTCTTTTATCAAAATATTTTCTGTAAAAGTCAGTAATTTTGATGTTGTTACTTAATCACTTGTTAACATGCTTTATATGCTTTTTAGTAATAAGTATTTCAATTTTAACACATCATTTATGTATGAATTATGGAGTAAACTAGGATATATAAAGAAAAGGTCTAAACATCTATTATGCTATATTCTTTATGATGTTAGCTAATTTTGTTTCTGAGGATCTCTTAGTTGAGAACCCAACAGACAAGTTAGATTGTTGCGTCCAAGAGAGAAGAATTTTTGCTGACTTGAACAGGGAAAATCACCACAAGGATGTTCCCCTTGTTTACATGCCAATTATGGAACATCCTCAGGTAAGTGAGGTAAATATTTCTGTCCCTACTACTTCTCAACCACCTATTTCTTTGCAATCAACTATGGCCATGGCACTTGTGACAGTGACAAAATAGGTGCCTACCCAAGCAACAAAATCAAGAATTTCAAAATCCAAGTCCAAGAAAGCCCCCTGTAGTTTCTCTAAAAAAAGCTAGTTGTGACATCCACTAAGCACCAAGAGGGGAGTGTGAAGGGGAGTAAGTCTGGTGAGGGACATGCACTACACCATATATGGCCTCTCACAACACTTTTTTTGGTGTTGCAAGCAAAAATGTTACCTTACATCCCCCAAGATTGATCTAAGCTAACATTTTGATTTTGCGTTGCAGTAGAGATGAGAAAGTGTTACCATAGACAGGAGCAAATCGCTATTGTAACATAAAAAAAATTGTAAGCATTGATATCAAAAAATATGTTACCATAGAACTGAAATTTTAGGCGGTTCTTTTTTTACTCTTTGGACAGCATTTAGGCGGTTGTTTTTTGGACCAAAATTTTGGGCGGCCCAAAACTAACTAATACCCCGCTCATTTATTTTGTCCAAAAAAACATCTCACTCAAACACATCTCACTCAAACACACATTTCACAAACACATCTCATAAACACAAACACTCTCATCAAATTTGGGGCTGAAGATGCATTAGGGTTTGGGGTAATTAGTTGGGTTTGAGCTTTTCAGAGCTAATCAGTTGGGTTCAGAGCTAATCAGTCGGGTTTAGGGTTTCTTTTCTTTTCTCAATCGAAAATTAGGTTTATCCAATCGGGTTTAGGGTTCAGATCTTTCTTTTCTTTTCAATCGAGCTTTTCAATCGGGTTTATTCAAGTATGCCATTATTTTCTTCTCGTATTTGCTTGTAATTAGGTATTTAGGGTTTGATTTTTTCTTGTATGCCCTTATTTTCAGAGCTAATTTCTTCTCTTATTTGCTTATTTTTTCTTTTTGTAAGCATGCATCTTTGCCTGGTCGGTTTGTGATTTTTCCTCGTCGGTTTGATTATGTATGTCTGTGTTTTGATATAAAACAAATAACCTGTTACTTGTCTTGTTCTTCACTGTAATTATTATTTTTGTTTGGTTTGTGTTTGGGTTTGTATTTTTTGTTCTTCACATTAATATTCAGATGCATTATCTGAATATTAGTTCTACGAATCATTAATTCAAAATAATTTAGAGTTTGCTTATAAGTGCTTGATTTTGTGCCTATTTATTTTATTTACGGAATTGATTTAGAGTTTGCTTATAAGTGTAGAATCTTTGAGTTTTGTGCATCGTTGCGAATTGATTTAGTGTTTGCTTATAGGTAGTTTACAACAGGTTGGTTCGTAAATTAAAGTAATGTTTCCATATATTGCGAGTGGAAATTAGGTATGTAATTAGGTATGTAATTAAAATGTTTAACAAACTTTAATATGGTAATTCAAATAAACACAATGATTATATAGATTCGGCAGATCAGATTGTTATAAGACAGGGTGAATAATGGTAAAGTGAATGTGTTTTTAATTTATTAAATAAAATTGAAGTTGTAATTTTTGTCCATATATGAACCTGGTAAGAACTTTAATAGATGAAATAAAAAGTAATGACTTATATGTACTAGCTAATTAGAGAATAAGGAGTCATTATTGGTGAACATCGACTAAAGTGGATTGAAGAATAACGACCCTGACCCTGATGAGAAAATAATAAGGCAGGGGCCGACTAATAATTTTGTAACATAAATAATACTCTAAAGTGTATGCTTCTTTATAAATGTTAGTGGTCAGTTTCAAATAATTAAGAATTCAGTCTAAAATAATTGGTATCATGTAATAGAAATATATGCTAGTTTTAGTATATAAATTAATTAGCTTTTAAGGGGCTGGTTATGTTAATTAAGTTTTTAAGGTACTCGTTTAGTGTAACTATAAAAGATGTATGATAATAAATGGATAAAATATAAAACAATGAATGTGGTGCTAATATTATAGAAATTTAGCGGTATTCTAAATTTGATAATTGGTTTCTTTTTATGTAGACATGACTGATCAAGATAGTAATTGGTTAAATCATCCTAAGTATAGTGAAATATATAGGAATGATGTACAAGATTTTGTGAGAAACTCGATGTCTAAATTCGGTGTTGGAAATGAAATGAAGTGTCCTTGTCTTCCATGTGATAATCGTCTATGGTGGTCTTAAAAGGATGTTTATGATCACCTTGTCTGTAATGGACCTCATGATAGATTAGTAAACTTTATATACGAGGTTTCAATGTCGACGATGGAGCGCGAAGAAAATAACAGATTTCAGGATAATATTGATGAGATGCTGAACGCTGCCTATGGTAATGTGGGACTGAATGCATGTACAAAGAAATTTCTACATCATGTCGAGGAAGGAAGACAACCATTATATTCAGGTTGTATGAAATTTTCACGTTTAAGTTTCTTAATTAGGCTTTATAACTGGAATATCTTAATGGCATAACCGAGATGACTTTCAGTGAAATAATAGAGTTATTAAAAGAGGTTGTTCCCGAGATTAGGCTGCCTAAAACTTTTAATTCTGCTAAAACTACCATCAAGGATTTAGGTCTTAACTACGTGAAAATACATGCATGTCAGAACGATTCTGTGTTATATTGGGATGAAAATGAAAAAGAAGTTAAGTGCAGAAATTATGGTGTTTTAAGATGGAAGGCTGTGGCACAAGGGTCAGAAAATAATAAAATTGCAGCCAAAGTTATGAGATACTTTTCACTAAAACCAAGGCTGCAACGAATGTTTTTGTGCAAAGTCTTCTCTAAACTAATGAGTTGGCATGCAGTAGACCGAAAGCAGGACGAGAAGTTACGGCATCCGGCTGATGGGGAAGCCTGGAAGATGATGGATGCCACATATCCCCATTTTTCTTCAGATAATTGGAATGTCATTGGGTGTAACTTCTGACGGCTTTAATCCATATGGCAAGATGAGTTCCACTCGCAGTATATGGCCAATTGTTATCGTTAACTACAACCCTCCTCTCTGGTTGAACATGAAACCCGAAAATTTAATCCTCTCAACAATAATACCTGGTCCCAACGATCCCGAAAATAATATCGATGTCTACATGCAGCCGTTGATCGCGGAATTGAAAGAGTTATGGAATGGAGGGGTTAAAACTTATGATGCTTTGACGGATTAGAACTTTATGTTACATACAAGCATCTTGTGGACCATTAGTGACTTCCCGGATACACAATATTGTCGGGTTGGAGCACAAAAGGTAAATTAGCATGTTCTATATGTAATTACGAGATGTCGTCGAAGTATTTGAAATATAGCAAGAAGGTCTGCTATATGAATCATCAAAAATTCCTAGACCCTGACCACAAGTGGAGGTCTGATAAGAGACGATTCAATGGCGATGTTGAGACTGGAGAAATTCCTATAATGCTATCTAGGAGGGAAATTAAAGTTCTGCTGGATGGTTATATGAACACATTTGGAAAGGGAAGTAAACAGAAAGTTAGTTGTGAAACTAACCCTTGGAATAAGAGGTCAATATTTTTTGACTTACCTTATTGGAGAGATAACTTAATTCGACATAACTTGGATGTAATGCACATCGAGAAGAACATTTGTGATAGTGTTCTAGGCACATTGTTAAATATGGGAGGCAAGACAGATGATCATATGAATGCTCGATTAGATTTGCAAGAATCAGGTATAAGGAAGGTCCTTCATCCTATCACCACTGCTGATGGAAAATCTGTAATTAGGGCAGCAAACTTTGACCTGACCAACAAAGAAAATGATATATTCTGTTTAGTATTCCAAAATACAAAGCTACCACACGGTTCAGAAATGATGTCCCTAGCTTTCGTACCATGATAGAAAATCATGAAAATGAAGTTACATGGTTCAGAAATGACATCCATGCCAAGGAAATTGCAAAGGAAATTCCAGATGGAGTAAGTGATTAAGTCAGGTGTTCTTTATTATTGCTTAAGGCCTAAGTGTTTGAATTAATTTATTTAAAAGGAAATGGTAGATAAATTATATAAAAATAAAAAACTTTAATTAAACTTTATAAACAATTAACAGTCGGTGAGTATATGATAAATGTTCATTTTATGACTTGAATTTTAGTCCTGCATTGACCCCTGTGATATTACCATTGCGTCCTGGCTATTACACTTGTAAATATTGTGTATAACTGTCAAAGCCATGGCCTTTAATCTTTATAAAAACAAATATCCTTACCCTCCCGAGATCTGTTTAATTTGGTTTGGTTTATGAAATATAAGTGTTAAATATAATATTTAGATTAAAATTAGAAAATTAGACGCATTGTTACTGCAATAGTGAGTGATGATGATTGGCATGATGATATCAGAAATGTAAGATGAAGTAGTTGTGAGGCACATACTAAGTTTTGGGGTACTGTTGTGTGGAAAAAGGGGACCTCAATTGTGGCTTTGATTAAATTGAATAATCTGCTATACTTGGTTTGAGTTGAAATTATTGTATTTGTAGCCAGCTTTGAATAATCTGTATATGGCGTGGCTTTATTTTCTATGCATGTAGTTGGTTAGCCTATTTTATATATTTAACATGGTAGTTTTAGATTATTTTTTAAATTTACATTATTGTAGTTTTTATATCTCTCCACCTTGTTACCTGTATGTCAGATTATTGTAGGTTTTTATATCTTTAAAATGTCTTTATATTTTTATAGTATGACAGATTTAAGATATACCATCCACTTGCACCATACCGGATATTTTAAAAGGACTAAATACACTGGTGGCTCACATGTCACATATGACACGGATGCTGACAGATTTTCATATTATGTACTCATGGATTGGATTAAAGAAGATCTCAAGTATGATGAAATTGGGGGAGTATATGTCAAAAAAGGGAAGGGAGGTGGCTGGACATTGATAATAGATGATAGCAGCATGTTTCGGTATATTCATGAAAGTAATAGTTCAGAAGTGCATTTTTTTGTTGACTGCATTGTTGATAAAAGAATAGCCCCAATGGCGCAGATGCAGCCATTCGTGATTGTAAGGCCAAGAGCATGTATTGTAGAGAATAATGCAGAACAACGTAAATTTGTGACCTTGAAAGACATCACTGATGAGAAGGAACGAAGGTTAACTTCAAGAAAGAAACTACAATTTAGTTCTACTATTCCCAGTGTTGTTCCAAGTGCTACAAAAAGGGGAACAAGTTCAAAAGCTCTGCTAGAGGTTGTAGAAATAGGGAAGGTGGTAGAAACAGAGATGTTGGTAGAAATAGAGAAGGCGGTGGAAATAGAGGACGATAGTGAGCTGATGGGGTTGGGAGAATATTTGAGGAGATGGGGAATACCTGCAGAAGATACAGTAGACAATGTTGGGAAGCAAGCACCAGAAAAGATTACAGTTGAAGATTAAGGATGTACTGAATATGAAATTAATCGAAACAAGAATGTTGTGGAACTTCAGAAAAAGGTTGATGAACTCAGATTAAAGCAGATGGCAGCTGACATGTTTTAAAAGAACCCTCATCAGATATAGAAAAACTACTAAGTGCTCGAAGTGGAAGTGAATCATGTTTTCCAAATCAAGAGGTCGGACCAGAAAATGATGAAGCTGACATTGTCACATCAAAGGTAGAAATTCTTGCTTTATTTCTAATTCTTCCAGCATCGTATAATTTATTATAGTCACTTGCTCATTAGCTGACTTCTACATTTTTTAGAGATAAAAAAAGGTGCATATACCTGAGGTCGGAGCTGGATCAAGAACTCGTTCCCGCGCTAATAAAATTGCAAATGTTCCTGAGAAGAACGTAGTTGGTGGTTCAGTTGCTGCTGAGGTATTATTATTTTTTTGTCTTTAATTTTTTAAAAATATTGTATTAAGTCTTGATTCCAAGTCTGCAATATTGTAGGTTAATTATTTTAGGAAATAAATTGGGAAAAATAAAAAAAATAGAAAAATATTGCAAAGTAGTTGAAATATTTATATACACGTGGTAATTTCTCTTTAAAAAAAATGAAGAATCACCAGTTCCACTTGGAGAAAAGCTGAGGCTGCTGAAAACTGCAACTCCTAGTTCAATGGAAGCATACAATGATCTGTTAAAAATTTGCAAACACAAGCTACTGGTTTTCTTATTTTCCTTCTTACATATCAATTTCTGTTTTGATTTTACACCAAGGACATTAGATTTATGTATCGTTTGGTTGGACAGATGCGCCTCAAGAGTTGACAGATAAAAAATGGAAGAGGGGAAAGACAAGAATGGATTATGTCCATACAAGAAAGGAGAAAAAAGTGATTACAGTGAACAACAAGTTCCAACCTATATCAACTGATGACAAGTTATTATCTGAGTTCAGCCACTTTCTAGGGACAATGGTAAGGGATTATGTCTCACTAACTTGTGTTAGTTGGACTAAAGTTCATAACAAAGAACTCATGTGGGACTATATCAAGGTAATTTATATAATCATTTATTGTATTTTTGAAGTAGTTCATAAATGTTAATTTGTAAGAATTTAATTTAAGAATTGTATATTTTTCTTAGGATAAATATGTTGTTCTTGAACATTGTAAGAAGTGGGTATTTAGAGGAATGGCTGACCAGTTTAGGATGTACAAAAGTCGCGTCAAGGCTACCCATTACACTGTTATGCATCAGATGAAGAAAGATTGAAAAATAGGCATAGGGAAATTCCTCTTGCTGACTTCAAGGTACTTTTAAATTATTGGGCTGATGAGAAAGTGCAAGTAATAATATTGTTGTTAATAATGCCGGTTAAATTATTTGACTGATCAACCAACAGTCATTGTTAATGCAGTATGCTTTTAATCATTTTTTGTGGGAAAAGGCTGAAAAAAATAGAAAAGCGTGAAGCAAGGTTGAAGACACACATACTACCGGTCCTAGGATTTCCGCCCAAATTCGAAACAAAATGGTAATAAAATGCTATAACATGTATTTTATTTTGTAATTCTTGTATGCTTTTACGTTATCTATGTCATTATTTATGCAAGGTACTTGAAAAGGAGGCGGTGGAACCTCCGAATCCGGTTAATTCTGAGAATACTGATGAGGAACCTCCAGCGCCGATATTTGATGCTCACCTTTTTATAGAAACCCGCAAACCCAAGCGTGAGTACAAGGTACCCGCTGAGGTGGTTTTGAAAAAAATTGTAAGTAAAAATTTTAATTTTAGTTAAGCCCTTTGAAATGTGGATATATATTATTCTGGTGACTAATAAATGTTATTGCAACATAATTGGGATGGGATTATACCATATTTATTTAAAGATAAATAAATAAAAAGGTTATGTAAGTAAAGTGCATGTTTGTGAATTGTTGTGGTAAAAAATTCATTTAAGCGATTAAGGCAGTGACTTGTTGGTTAATATTCGACTGCATATTCGACTGCTCTATTAAAATTTAAAAACTAAGAACTCAATAAATATTGTTTCTGATTACCATTTTTTGTTTGTGAAACTATTAAAATTTTACACTGACTTGTTGGTTAATATTGTTTCTGCTTACCATTTTTTGTTGTACAAAACAAGATGTTTATTATTTTATTGATTTTTATAGTCTGTTGCAGAATGGTATTTTTTAGCCTGGTTTTATATTTCATTTAAGAGAGCCAGATAGTTATGACATAGAGTTTCACATTTGCTTGGCCGTAATATTTTGCATAAACGTGACTGGGGCAACGATACTTAGATTTAAAAGTTTATGTGCACAGGATGACATTGGCAAGATTCTCAAAACCGAAGGAGATGTTGAAGCTGCGAATAAGCTTGTTTATGGTAGCAAGGAACACGGCATGTCCTTTCTTGTTAGCAGGGTTTGTAAGAAAAAAAATGTTAAGGGAAAGTCTTCTGCTTCAGCTGTTCAGGATGACCAGTACGAGGCGCAGCTTATAGCAAAGATCCATGCTCAGTTAGAAAGCGAGATGAAAGAGAAATTTGACAGAAAAATTGAAGAGAGAATGAGAAAGTTAGCGGAGAAGAATCCAGAACTGAAAGTCTTTGACGAGGGAAACTCCAGTGGAAATGGTACTAACTGTGGAAACTCCACAGGAGATGGTGACTCTGGTGGAAATGATGAATCTGGTGGTGAATCTGGTGGAAATGAGGGCGACTCCAGCGGTAATGATTATGGTGACTCCAGTGGAGATGATGACAATACTGATGTTTGATCAACATGTTTCTTAAGCAAACTCTTTTTAATTTAAGTACACTTGTAATCTTATGGGAACTTTATGCATAGTAGTAACTAGTTGGCGCTCGTGGCAGTTATACTTTTTATCTGGATTAGTTAATCTAGTACTTGGAATTTGGTTATTTTTGTTTGTTGGGAGCTGGAACTTTAAATTTATTGGATGGACTTGTGCTTTTTCCAACAGTTATCAAGTTCAGTTAGTATGTATTTAGGTTTTAATCTTGCAAGTTGTTTTATATTTTGTTTACATCTTGAAAATTAACAAAACCAATTGATATTTTAATATTGCCTAAAACAGGAAAAAATGTTATAATAAATATAAAAGTGTAACAACAGATACCAGGATGTTTATAAAGAAAGTGTTACAATAAGCTCTAAAAATGTTACCAAAATAATATAATTGTTTTACCATATTGTGTTATAATAGAAAAAATTATGTTATAAAAGTGTTTAATGTAATATTTTGATTGGTGTTACTAAAGGTTCAGGGGTGTTGCAACAGAACTGTGGTGACACATGCATGGTGTTACCATAGAAACCTAATGTGTAACCATAGGGGGTCTATTTTTAAATCTTTACGTGTGTTACCATAGGTTCCAAAAGTGTTACCTTAGACCCCTATTGTAGCATGAGCAAATCCAACACCACTAAAATTTCAAAAAGTGTAGCCATACCCCAATTTTTTGCTTTAGGTAACACTTTTTGCCCATTTTTACACTTTTTTGGGGTGTTGCTAGAGGTCATATATGGTATAGTGAGGGTGAACATAAAAGAAGCCCTATTAATAAGGAAGGCGAGGTGTGTGTAACCTATCCTAGCCACACGACAGTTTCCCAACAAACTGTAGTGCTTAATAAGGATATAAGCTCATTACTAGTTTCATCCTCCCAAAAGAATATTACTATTTTAACAAGCTCTCAACCAAGAGCACATGCCAAGAGGGTGAGGGACACAAGCTCTCACTCCAAACTTACATTAGTAAGAAGAAGTCAAAAACACCTAGGGATACACAGGTGCACACACGGTGCAAACTGCAGTCAAAGACTCAGTTACAATACCTTCTTAAAGTCAGATTGATGTGGCTCCTGTAAATGTGGAGTCACAACCTAAATCTTTAATAATAGAAGCACCTCACACACCAAACTCACCCACAAACTCTTTGGGTGTGGATATGATTCACACATCAATTCCTGATTCTCCATCTTTAACTCTCATGGAGAAGCCAAAATCTACAGTAAGTGAGCATCATCTTTTCGATGATTTGTTGGCTCACTTGCCATTTCTTTTTGATTCTACTGAGAAATATGTGCAAAATCTTAAATCAATCACCACAGATTCTACAGTAGTCTCTACTCCAAACTCTATCATTTCTACTATCTGGACGGATATTGTTGATCCATCGAAAAGTGATTGTATCTCGACGGATGTGCTTAACAGCAGTCATCCGTTGAAACTCTCATCTACTACCTTGACGGATGTTTCTCATCCATTGAATATCACTGCACCACTTCAAATGTCAACTAATGTTACACGTATAGATGACTTAGTAGTTGTACAATCACTTCTAGGATTGAGGGAATGGAGTGAACAGAGTGAGAGGCTAACTTGCTCTCAGGCAAAAGGAGAGGAAAAAAGTGAAAATCTGTAAGCTATTTCTTCCGGCTTGGAAAATGTGAGTGAGTGGAGTCCCACCTTAGTAGGTGAAGGTGAGGGTGTGAGGATGGGAAGCCAAGGGGAGCCCTTGATGCAAGAAAATAGAGAAAATAAGAGAAAAATAGGTACTGAAGAATGGGAAGAACCCATTGTTAGTGAGTTAAGGTATGTCAATGAGGCTGAAAAGAAACAACTATTTCAGCAAGATTATCAAGTTGTCTTAGACTCTGTTTCTTATGAAGCTGAGGCATTTACTTACCCTGTTCCAGCTTATCAAGTTTTGGCTGAACTGGACAATGAGGCTGCTGAGAGAATTCTAAACTTGGTGCACACAACTACTTTTAACAAATGGCCAAGGATGCAATCACTGCCATGCCCTCCATAACTGGTGATGATTTTGATTATCCAACTGGTGGTTCTGAGGATATGTTTGGGGATGAAGGAGATTTCATGCACATAGGGGGAGAAAGAGGCCCTAGCTTAAGTACAAACACTCCGGCTTGGATGTTTAGCAAAGAATGTGAAGAGCACCATTTCAAATCAACTCTCTTTCACATAATTCATCAGACTCAGAAAGCTCTTCAAGATACTATAAATGCCAACACTAAGAGACTTCTTCAATAATACCTTGAGTCACTTCAATTGCATCAAATCCAATCTCTAAAACAAACTCAAGATGTAACTGAACTCAAGACAGAAATTGGTCAAGTCAAAAAGGACATCAATGCAGGATTGGGGGCTACCTTTCCTAACACAAAAATGTCAGATATCAACAGACAACTTAGGAAAAACTCTGATCTAGTCAACAAAGTGGAGTCTTTGGACATCAGGCTCAAGACCCTGGAAATCTCAATCACTCAAGTACACCTCCATCAAGCTCAACAAACACTGCTTCTTCAAAAGTTGATGGCTGCATAAACCTCAACCTCCACACAACTTGATGCTAACAAAAAGGGGGGAGAAAGACTCAACATACAAGTTGGCAACCAGTGAGGGGGAGAGAGTGCTCAACATACAAGTTGGCAAGGTGATTGTTCCAGCAATTGCCTTCTCTACACCACCAGCTCTTGACATCATTGATCTGAGCAAGATAACAACAGCTAAGTTGGAATTAAATGACAAATGGAAGAAGTTTGATGTAGCAGCAGCTGAGTTGGAACTTAATGAAAAATGGAAGAAGCTTGATGAAAACATCAAGAAGAAGTTTGGTCCAATTGAGAAGCAAGACAAAGTCTTCTCTCATTTCTCTCAATTGAGACAAATTTCAGCAAATGAAATGAACATAGGGAACATGGAAAATGATCAACCCTCATCTATTAAATCTCCAAATGCCAATGTGATTTTTAAACCCAAGAAAAATTATCCAAAGAATCCAGACAAAAAATTATTGGACCTAATGTATGAAACCCCTAAGCCAGATGAAAATAAGTTGCTTAGAAGGTCTATAGCTTACTTCAAAGATGCTAGAGACCCAGTCTCAAAGAAGAGAATAGCCAAAATCTACAGGAATGGAAAAATGATCCGTGTGGTGGCTGGACATCCATAATTTGCATATGCTAAGAAAGAAAAAAAGGTGAGGCTTCAACAAAAACAAAAGCAAGTTGCTTTAGTTGCCAAGAACCTAGCCAAGAAGCCTGCAATCACAGAAGTTGTCTTGACTACTATGACAACTGAGAATATGATTGAAGGAAAGCAAAAAAAGCCAAACAAGACTAGGAAATTTAGATACAAGCTACCATCCAAGAGGAAGTTGGATTTCAATAATGATAAGGAATAATACATGACAATCCAATCTACTACTTCAAGTCAACCAGCCATACCTACATTGAAGGAGGCTGAATTCAAGGTTAATTCTAACATAACTTTCCATGGTGAACCTGTAATTCCCAAGGATGAACCTATAGATTGAGACAGTCTACCTCTTCCTGATCTAACATTCCAATCCAAGTCAAGCCAAGAAAGACAAAGAAAAGAGCTATCAAGAAGGCCAAGCATGTCAAACTTCAATCTAGATCACTGACCATACCCAAACCAATTGTCAACAAGAGAGATCAACTCTTCATTTGTGACATTAAAGAATTCTCAGACATAAATCTTTATCTGGAAGGGATAGATGAATTTAGAGCCATTCATGCTTACAAACATCTTCCAGAAAGATTAGTCTTCAGATATAAGGGTGGAAGAGAGATGACTTGGCTACTTCACAGAATTCTCAATGAAGGCTATTCTGTTTTTGTGAAGATTTTCTCAATAAAAAAGAATTTTGGATTCAACATAATTGCCAAGAAAATGGTATTGAAAAAAATTAAGGAGATAATGAACATCAGAAGAAATCCAAATGCACTCCCAAGAGTATTAACAATTCTTTTTATAGGAGATAGGGTGCATTTGAGTCCATACTGGATAATGGAGTTCAAAGATGAAAAATGTATCAGAAGATTCTTTAGATTGGAAGATCAGCTAAAAATTTAAAGCAATAAAACTCTCAGGCAGATGTAAGAAAAGCTGGATCAAAGAAATAAAGATGAATATGAGTTCTACATGCAACTCCAAAATCAAATTGAGAAAAACAATGTGAAGCTGGGAAAGAAGTTAAGACATTCAAAGAAGTAATCCAAATTTGCTCAGTCTAGAGGAGCATCTTGAAAATGGCCTGTGAGATTCTGATAAGTGGATTTTATATCTACTTGGAACCCTTCATTACAAGCTTAAGTTGGTGTTTTGGACTCAAGTTGTTGGTATTTTTGATATGTTTTTGTGTTATTGCATTTCAGGCATCAGTTAGATGAAGAAAGGAGCTTTTCAAGGAAATATGCTGAAAAGAGCTAAGAATTGGAAGCCTAGGCCATTCACAATTTTTAGAAAATCTTGTTAGCTCGTGGGCAGTTGAATCGCCTAATTCTGACGGTCAGAACTAAAGATACTGCCAAAAAAAGAAACTACAGAAAAGTCCAGAAGTCAGGCGCGACCGCCCCCAAAACCAGCGCGGCAACCCCGTCTTTCTTCCAAAAAACCAGCGCACCCGCGCTGATTTTAGCGCGGCCGCCCCACCCTTTTTGCCTCAGAATCCTGATTTTAGCAGAATTTGATGGTTTTGAGGGTCCAGGTCCACTATGGGCTTATATATACCAATAAAAAGATGTTTTTAATGACAAGGAGCGAATGGAGAGCAATAAGAAGACCTAAAGAGCACAAGACGGCTATGGAGAACAAGACTGTTATTTTCTTAAGTAAAGTTGATACTTGGATACTTGTTTTCGATTTGTCTTTGAACCCTAGTACTCTTCTATTGTTTTATATCATGTTTTCATTGGAATCCATGGTAATGATGAGTTCAATTATGAACTAATCGTTATGGTGGGGTTCTAACGGATTTACTTATGGATTTTTATAGTTAATTTGTTCAATATCTTGGTGTGTGGTGATTGATTGATATCCTATTTTTGGTTGTGCTTATTCGTCTTATGTGCGTAGCTAACATATAAGATAGCGTGTTAATCTCTATTGAAGTGAAAGTGAATATAGAGGTTCAGAACTTGCTATGCTAATATAGGTTCATATATTTATTATGCATGATTCGTAGGTAATTTTAACCATCTTACTTGCCCTATATAATCACTATAGATAACTTGTTCATTAAACCTTTATGTTATAAAATTCTATAGACGTATGGGGTCTTAACATAATTAGTGTATATTCAGCTTCTATCTCTTTTGTGGATGTCTGATAGTAGGGTATTCGTACAACGAAAGTTGGCGTTTACTAGTTTTGTGTTATCTGATTAGTTGTCATCACCATTCCATGCTAAGTTTAAGAACAATGACTTTGAATGAAGTAGTAATGAAGTTATAATCCTATGTTTATCTCATATAGTTAATTCAATCACTTTAATTCTTAGTTAATTGCATGTTAGTTTAATCTTAGTTATAAACTTCTCAATTTGTTATTGTCTTAGCATTGAGCGATAGTCATACCATTGTTGCATAGGTGCATAATCTTAAGTTATCTCTGTTGTAATATCCGGGATATATCGTGTAATTATTTTTGCTAAATAAATAATTAATATATGTGTTCAGTATCTATTATGTGAATTAATTGTTCAGTGTTATCTGTGTTTGGATATTCAAAAATAATATTAATTGAGTATTTTAATTTTTATATGTCTAAAATAAAATATAGATAATTGTCATATCTTCCTAATTATTTTTATGTTGATTTATGGATTTATAAAATCTTTTTTCGAGTATTTAAAATCTATTTTATAAAAACGGGAACCAATCGACGTCATCCGTTGTTACGTTTTTGGAACCCGAAACTCTTTTGACAACTCCTTCCTAAGCATATCCCATGTTTCGACTTTTTTGATCCGGCGTACGGTTTGTTCTGCGCGGGTTCCAACGCAACATTTTCAAAACAATATTCGTTTTGGTAAATCAATAAAACCCGTATTTTTGATAAACGGGAGCTTTTTATTAAACTATCCCAATTATCATCTCGTAGTACGTGTAACCAAGCGCTGAGACCAAGACCGCAGTACAAATTGTACTGATTTGGATAATTATCCCAAAAACCGATACCGTTTGGATCAGTTTTTATAAATAAACGTACCGTTTTATATCCAGAATGATCCAACGGGATACTAATTTTCCGTAATTATAAATAGCCTTTTCTCGTATTTTATTTCGTATCAAAATCATTTGCAGATAGTTAATTTTATAATTTTTAGAGAAAAACCCTAATTTCATAAACGGTTCTAAGAATCAAACAGCAAAACGAAGGCGTTACCGATCTCTATTTTCAAAGCTTGAGTAACCAAAACGAAGGATTTGAAGTGTTCTACCAGATTCTGAGCTTCGTTTTACTGCAGAAATCAAGTTTATTTTTCTATATTTTTATTTATTTTCGAATTAATTTTATTAAAAATAAGAATTTTTGTTCGGATGATTGTTTGTATGATTTGATGATTGCATGTTGTAGAGCTTGTTTTCCTAATGATTTTGATATATTATACGTCTGATTTAGGGTTCAATAACATGTTCAAATTTGAGTTTGATTTTCGAATTTTAAAATTAGGGTTTAAAACCAGTATGAATGTTTTCAATTGAAATTTGGGGGTTTTTGATTTAGGGGTTATTAGCTGTTGATTTATAGTGGGCTGTGTTCCTTATGAAATTTGCAATCGATTGGTATATAGCTCGTTAACAGAGGATGTCTGAATTGAAGGGAGTTGTGTTTTTAAAATCCACGATGTTCGCCGGAAACCGGCGATGTTCTTGGCCAATTTCCGGCCAAGTCTGGGGTTATTTGAATGATTTGATTGCATGAACAAGTTCCTGGTGTTGTGTAGAGTAAATCTTGAGGTGATGGTGGTAGGAGGATGCCGGAGGCGAGTTCTCCGGCCACCCCTGATTATTTTCCGGCGACCCCCTGGAAAATTACAGTTTAGTACCCCTACTTTTGAAAACGATGAAGTTCAGTCCCTGAACTTTACAGAGTTTGCAAAACTTGGATTCCTGTTTTAAAAATATTCAAAAATCATATTTCCTATTTATTTTTATTATAAAAATTCGATTTTAATTTCTAAAAATTCCAAAAATTATTATTTTAATTCCGAAAATTATTTTTAATTCAAAAATAAATCTGAATTAATTAGTTAATTAATTTTAATTAATTTTTAATTGATTAATTGGTCAATTAATTCGAAAATTAATTGATTAAATTAATTATTAATTGATTTTAGTTAATTATTTAATTAGATTTAATTATTTAAAAATGATTTAAAAAATCCGAAAAATAGTTTCGAGCTTTAAAATATTATTCTAAATTATTTCCAAGGTTCGATAATTATTATAAAATTGTTTCGGAGCCAGAATTGGCCAACGGAACCCTGTTTATTATTCCGAAATTAATCCAACGACCCGTTTTAATTCCGAAAAATATTTTAAAAATCATTTTAAATACCTGAAAGCCTGTTTATGACCTGAGACTTATTTATAAATGATATATCATTGATTATGTGACGTGGTATGTGTTATATGTGACTTGTTGGTTGACTGTCGGTCTGTATATTCGATGTTTACTGTTTTTTTTGCGTAACTTTCAATCCGTTAATCAGATTTGGGTGAAACGAAGGGTAGATAGAAGTATGTGTTGAATAGAATCCTATGAGTTAAATATTGATAGATGCTTATGATATGTGAGCAGAAAAGGCAAGGCGTAGGAAAAGGAAACAGGTAGTTGAGGAGTAAGACGGTTGAGATTGGAAACGAGTGCAGTGTAGTAAGCTAATACCAGGCAAGTGTTCTGAACTTTCTCGAGATATTATCGTGATTGATATTCATGTTTTATAATGTAAGTGCTTTGCAGCACTGAACCCTAAACCTTGATTCCAGTTATTGATCTTGAGCCGTAAACCTGATTCTTTCTAGACCATTGATTGTTGTATACCCAAACACGAACCTCAAATATACGATACTACTCCACAAATACATACAAACTAAATACCATACACTGAATCGAGTTACCTACATACTCAAACCATTGTATTTTATGCTATGAAAGACCAAATCCTTGAAACCCTGAAACATTGATTCATTGTTAGCCAATTCTTTCATTACCTAGCATCCAAACTTTGAAAATGCTCTTTTGATCCTTATCCAGATTAAAACCATTTCATTATGGAACATCAAATGTTGTTAATGATTCTGGTTATTGCTTATTATTGTTTATTCTGTTATTATGTTAGAATTGGATTGTTTTTATAAAATTGTGGACCAGATTCGTGGTCAGACCATATAATGGTCAAGTTAGGCCAATGTGTGCCTTGGATCCAGTAGTTAGAGCAGTGCTGTATGCTTTGCTCGGGGTTAGTGCGTGACTGATCAACAACCTAACCTTAGTTTTTAAAATGAAAATATAATATCCAATTCTAAATCATAATCCATTATTCACTTGATATCATAACCATGTTCACCTGATGATCATTATTCTCAGTTTTGTCATTGTGACTTGCTGAGCTAGTTAGCTCATTTGTGCGATATTGTTTCTGTTCTTTTCCAGTTAAGAAGGAAGCGGTTGGTACCGAGGATCCCCAGTCCAGCGCGAGAGCTAGGGGTTCAGGTTTATTGAGCTGAGCTAGTAGGCTTCTTTTGGGATAATTTAAGTCTGTAAAAGTTTGTAATAATGTTTAATACTCAGTTTTGAGTTTGGAATAGTTGGGATTTGAACGTTTGTAATATAATAGTGTGTTTGGCTTGTGTGCATACTTTAACCTGTTGCAGTCCGTGGTGGTTAGTAAGTAGGGTCACGGCATATTATTATTATTATCTTTATTATTGTTATAAGCAGGTTATAAATAAGGTGTGTGTGTGGACCCCATACTTCTGACCCAGGTTTGGAGGGCGCCACAGGTTTGGTATCAGAGCTACAGGTTATAAGTCACTGACACAAGCCTAGGTTGACGGGAGTGGGTAGAGGGTTAAGATTAGAAGTAAGGAATAGAAAGATAGGACGTCGAGAGGTTGAGTGCTTCGGTATAACAGGTATTAGTGTAATTCGCGTTATGGTTCGAGATTCTTATACTGTGATATGATTTCAGATAGCAGTGATGGCCGACTCTTTTATTCCCGTATCAGCTGATCAGTCAGAGCCTTCAGTTAAGTGCCGTCTACGGATCCACGTCCTGTTGTTCCACCAGTGTTGGTTATATTAGCTCCACCTGTGTTACAGCCCGTACCACTGCAGGCTATTCCACCCCCAGACATGAGGTCACCTATCATAGGACCCCCACCTGCTGATTCAGGCTTACTGGTCATTCAGTTACAGGAGTACCTTTCCAGTTCTCTTCTTATCCTGTCCCATATCATCAGTTTGAGGCTTGCCTTATGGAGCAGCGATTCCTACAGGGTCAGATCCAGGAGTTATTGCATATCATGCGTACTAGAGAGGTTGGGAGTGGTGAGATGAGACTTAGAGAGAGGCTCCAGGCATTTCGTAGAGCAGCTGCTGTGAGGATTGCTGAGGCTACACATGAGGACATCACTCCTGATTTCCTAGTGGAGTGGGCTAAGTGGGTTCTAGAGGAGCTTGAGGAGATTGGAGGTCCAGACTTGCCGTGAGCCAGAGATTCAGAGATGGAGATACTGAGCAGTGTTATTATAGTTGTGTAGTATGTGCAGTAGTGTGTAGTGTGTATCAGTAGACTTTTGAGTTGTATTTATAGACTAGCTATGCTGACTAGTGAGTAGGTTGTTGTACCCTTTTTCTTTTACTTTCGAAGCGTCTTTACGCTTAACTACCTAAAACTTTTGATCTATATATACCAGTACCTTTTTTCCTTTCTATTACTGTCATTTACTTTATTGCACCTGTTTTACTTTACCTTATTTATTGCACCAGCTATACCCTGCGATACCATGTACCCTGTTTTCCATAACTGTTTATATTCTGTAAAGAAGCATGCAATTTATGTAGTTACAACTGTTTTCAAAAAGAGATATTTCTTTTTTACAAAACTGTTCTTTTATGCAAAAGATTGATTCAAAAGCTAAATAAATTGTTTGATTCTTTACAGAAAAATGCCTCCTAGAAGAAATACCCGCACCAACACCCAGAATGAAGAAACCAACAACAATAACAACCAAGATGATACAAATCCAAATGTGAACCCAGGACCCGTGGACCCAGCAATAGCCCAGATTCTTCAAATCTTGGCCCAACAAACAGTTCACCTGGCACAACAACAACAAAGGCAACCAATCCCCAGGTAACTTTTAAAACTTTTCAGGCAGTAAACCCACCAGAATTCAAAGGTTCCCTAGAGCCGATTGAAGCAAATGTTTGGTTAAAGGAAATAGAGAAGGCATTTGCCTTAGTGAAAGTAAAGGAATAACAGAAGGTTGAGTTTGCAAGTTACTATCTGAAGAACGAGGTCACCTATTAGTGGGAGATGGTGAAGACATTAGAAGGTATAGATGTTATTACTTGGGAGAGGATTAAGGAATTGTTTTTAAAAAATCATTTTCCTCAGTTTGTCCAAGATCAAATGAAGCTGAAGTTTTTAGAATTAAAGCAAGGGAACATGTCGGTGGCAGATTATGAAAGTAAGTTTGAGGAATTGTTAAGGTATGTGCCGTCGTATATGGATACTGACAGGAAGAAAGCTAAGAGATTCCAGCAAGGTTTGAAACCATGGATCAGAGGAAAGGTAGCTATTTTTGAATTGGAGACCTATGCAGGAGTGGTACAGAAGGCCATGATCGCGGAGACGGAGAGTGAGATGTCACAGAAGGAGAAGGAAAACAAGAAAAGGAAATTTGAAGGGAATGAAGGTCAGTCACAATCAGGGAAGTTTCCAAATTTTAAGAAAGGCAAGTTTCAGCCAGGGAGAAATTTTAATTTCAAGAGACAGAATGCAGGCGACGAAGGCCAGGGCAACCGTCTAGTTAATGTGAATCAGCCGAATCAGTTGATATTAACTTTTCCAGATTGTCAAGTGTGTGTGAAGAAGCATGGGGGAGTTTGTAATAAGTTGAATGTGGTATGTTTCAAATGCAACCATAAAGGGCACTATTCGAGGGAGTGCCGAAATCAGCCAGCAAGAGAGCCAGCAAATAAGGATCAGCCTATCCGGAATCCAGCAGTAAAGGTTCCATCCATTGGATTTATGTGCTTTAAATGTGGAAAGCCAGGACACATGGCCAGGGATTGCAAGACACCAGCCCCAGTCAGTAATGCATTGAGGATTATGGGATCTACCCCAACAGTGAATGAGACTCCAAGGGCTAGAGTTTTTGACATGTCTGTGAAGGATGCTATCCAGGATACGGATGTCGTGGCAGGTACACTTAATGTGAATTCTTTATGTGCCAAAGTATTAATAGATTCGGGAGCAACTCGATCGTTTGTTTCACAAAATTTTGGTAGTAAGTTAAATTGTCCAGTTGAGTATTTAAATGAAATAATGACTGTGGAATTGGCAAATCAAGAACGTGTATCTGTTAATCAAGTTTGTGGGAATTGTGAGATTGAGATTTCTGGTAGTCAATTTTGTGTAGATTTGGTACCATTTAAGTTAGGGGAGTTTGACGTTATATTAGGGATGGATTGGTTATCTAAGCACGATGCCCAGATAGATTGTCGAAATAAGAAGGTAATTATGAAGACGCCAGATGAAAGAATAGTAACGTTCAAGGGTCAGAAATAAGTAAAGAAGTTCTTAACGATGATTCAAGCTAAGAAGTTACTACGACAAGGATGCGAGCATTTCGTGGCATATGTGATTGACAGAAGTCAAGAACCAACAAAACTTAAAGATATTCCAGTTGTGAATGAATTTCCAGACGTGTTTCCCGATGAGTTACCAGGACTTCCTCCAGATAGAGAAATTGAGTTTCCAATCGACTTAGCACCTGGAACAGAACCAGTATCTAAGGCCCCATATAGAATGGCGCCTGTTGAGATGAAAGAGCCAGCGAAGCAATTGCAGGAGTTGTTAGAGAAAGGAGTAATCAGACCCAGCGTATCCCCGTGGGGAGCCCCGATATTATTTGTCAAGAAGAAAGATGGAAGCATGAGACTGTGTATCAACTATAGGGAGCTCAACAAGCTTACAACCAAGAACAAGTATCCGTTACCCAGAATTGACGATTTGTTTGATCAATTGAAGGGAGCCAAGTTTTTCTCCAAGATTGATTTAAGATCGGGATATCATCAACTGAAGATCAAGCCAGAAGAAATACCAAAGACAAGTTTCAGAACGAGGTTTGGACATTATGAATTTCTAGTAATGTCTTTTGGATTGACTAATGCCCCAGCAGCGTTTATGGATTTAATGAATACAATTTTCAAGGAGTATTTGGACAAGTTCGTTATTGTGTTTATAGACGATATTTTAATTTATTCAAAGACAGAAGAGGATCATGCGGAACATTTAAGGTCAGCTTTGGAGATTTTAAAGAAAAAGAAGTTATATGCTAAATTCTCGAAGTGTGAGTTTTGGTTAAAGAAGATTCAGTTCTTAGGACACATAGTCAGTAAAGAAGGGATCAAAGTAGACCCGGCAAAGATCAAAGCAATTACGAATTGGGAGAGACCGAGAACACCCACCGAGGTAAGAAGTTTCTTGGGATTAGAAGGATATTATCGTCGATTCGTCCAGAATTTCTCAAGGATTGCAACACCATTGACAAAGCTTACACAAAAGAATGAAAAGTTTATATGGAACGACAAGTGCGAAGGAAGTTTTCAGGAATGGAAGCAAAGATTAATCACGGCACCTGTTTTGTCACTTCCAGACGATCAAGGGAATTTCGTAATTTATAGCGATGCTTCTCACAAAGGACTAGGATATGTTTTAATGCAGCATGAAAAGGTGATTGCGTATGCGTCAAGGCAATTAAAACCACATGAACAAAAGTATCCTACTCATGATTTGGAGCTAGCAGCTATAGTTTTCTCTTTTAAAATTTGGAGACATTATCTGTATGGAGAAAAGTGCAAGATTTTCACGGATCACAAAAGCTTAAAGTACATATTCACACAGAAGGAACTTAATATGATGCAAAGGAGATGGTTAAAATTGATCAAGGATTACGACTGCTCGATTAATTATCATCCCGGTAAAGTGAATGTTGTAGCAGACGCGTAAAGTCGGAAGGAAAGGTTAAATAAGTTATCAGTACCTGAAGAGATAAATAAGGAATTTCAGAAATTGGATTTGGAGATTAGAGTTTGCAAGCCTGAGAAAGCGGAAGTGTACAGTATGATTTTCCAACCGGAGTTATTGGAGAAAATAAAGAAATGTCAGGAAGATGTAATGGATCAAGATATAAATCGTTTGGTAGGTGAAGAATTATGCACGCAAAAGGATGATCAAGGTATTCTGAGGTTTTCATCTAGAATTTGGATTCCACCGGTAACAGAGTTAAAGAATGAAATTTTACGAGAGGCACATAGTTCAAGATATTCCATCCATTCAGGGAGTACCAAAATGTACAGGGATTTAAAGGAGAATTATTGGTGGCCAGATATGAAGAGGGAAATTGCGGAATGGGTTAGCAAATGTTATACCTGTCAGAGAGTTAAAGGAGAGCATCAGAGACCAAGTGGATTGTTACAGCCATTGGAGATTTCAGAGTGGAAGTGGGAACATATTACCATGGATTTCATAGTTGGATTACCAAGGACAAGGGCTAATCATGATGCCATTTGGGTTATAGTGGATAGACTTACCAAGTCAGCTCATTTTCTGCCTATAAATGAAAGATTTTTGCTCGACAAGTTAGTCCATATGTACCTGAAGGAAATCGTAGTTCGTCATGGAGTTCCAGTGTCTATTGTATCTGATCGAGATCCAAGGTTTAATTCAAGATTTTGGAAGAGTTTTCAAGAATGTTTGGGAACGAGATTGAATATGAGTACGGCCTATCACCCGCAGACGGACGGCCAAAGTGAAAGAACGATCCAGACAATCGAGGATATTTTACGTGTTTGTGCTATTGATTTTAAACGAAGTTGGGACGAGCATTTAACTCTGGTAGAGTTTGTTTATAACAACAGTTATCATGCCAGTATTGGGATGCCACACTATGAAGCCCTTTATGGATGCAAATGTAGATCTCCAGTATATTGGGATGAAGTAGGAGAATGCAAAATACTTGGACCTGAATTGGTGCAGCAAACAAAGGAAGTTGTTGAAGTAATTCAGAAAAGATTGATAGCAGCCCAAGACCGTCAAAGGAAATATGCAGACCAGTCAAGGAAGGACATAGAATTTGAAGAAGGAAGCTTGGTATTACTGAAAGTATCACCATGGAAAGGACTAACAAAGTTTGGAAAGAAAGGGAAGTTAAACCCAAGATATGTCGGACCTTTTGAAATCCTAAAGCGCGTTGGCAAAGTAGCTTACGTGTTGGCATTACCATCGCATATGGAGCACATTCACAATGTTTTTCATGTATCAATGCTCAAGAAATATAATCCAGACTCCAGGCATGTAATAGAATATGAGCCAATAGAGCTTCAGGCAAATTTGTCATACATAGAGAGTCCGATAGAAATTCTAGAGGAAAGAGAGAAAGTATTGAGAAATAACGTGGTAAAGCTAGTAAGAGTATTGTGGAGAAACCCAAGGGTTGAAGAGTCAACTTGGGAGTTAGAAAGTGATATGAGAGAAAAGTACCCTCATTTGTTTTTTTAGAAGATTCTGAGGACAAAATCCTTTTAAGGGGGGAAGGATGTAATATCCGGGATATATCGTTCAATTAGTTTTGCTAAATAAATAATTAATATATGTGTTCAGTATCTATTATGTGAATTAATTGTTAAGTGTTATCTGTGTTTGGATATTCAAAAATAATATTAATTGAGTATTTTAATTTTTATATGTCTAAAATATAATATAGATAATTTTCATATCTTCCTAATTATTTTTATGTTGATTTATGGATTTATAAGGATCATATGAAATTTATAAAATCTTTTTTCGAGTATTTAAAATCTATTATATAAAAACGGGAACCAATCGACGTCATCCGTTGTTACGTTTTTGGAACCTGAAACTCTTCCGAGAACTCCTTCCTAACCTAATTGTAATATTCCGAGCATATCCCATGTTTCGACTTTTTCGATCCGGCGTACGGTTTGTTCTGCGCGGGTCCCGGCGCAACATTTTCGATATAATATTCATTTCGGTAAATCAATAAAACCCGTATTTTCGATAAACAGGAGCTTTTTATTAAACTATCCCAATTATCACCTCGTAGTACGTGTAACCAGGCGCTGAGACCAAGATCGCAATAGAAATTGTACTGATTTGGATAATTATCCCGAAAACCGATACCGTTTGGATCAGTTTTTATAAATAAACGTACCGTTTTATATCCAGAATGATCCAATGGGATACTAATTTTCCGTAATTATAAATAGCCTTTTCCCGTATTTTATTTCGTATCAAAATCATTTGCAGATAGTTAATTTTATAATTTTCAGAGAAAAACCCTAATTTCATAAACTGTTCTAAGAATCAAACAGCAAAACGAAGGCGTTACCGATCTCTGTTTTCAAAGCTTGAGTAACCAAAACGAAGGATTTGAAGTGTTCTACCAGATTCCGAGCTTCGTTTTACTGCAGAGATCAAGGTTATTTTTCTATATTTTTATTTTTTTTCGAATTAATTTTATTAAAAATATGAATTTTTGTTCGGATGATTGTTTGTATGATTTGATGATTGCATGTTGTAGAGCTTGTTTTCCTGATGATTTTGATATATTATACGTCTGATTTAGAGTTCAATAACATGTTCAAATTTGAGTTTGATTTTCGAATTTTAAAATTAGGGTTTATAACCCGTATGAATGTTTTCAATTGAAATTTGGGGGTTTTTGATTTAGGGGTTATTAGCTGTTGATTTATAGTGGGTTGTGTTCCTTATGAAATTTGCAATCGATTGGTATATAGCTCGTTAACAGAGGATGTCTGAATCGAATGGAGTTGTGTTTTTAAAATCCACGATGTTCGCCGGAAACCGGCGATGTTCTTGGCCAATTTCCGGCCAAGTCTGGGGTTATTTGAATGATTTGATTGCATGAACAAGTTCCTGGTGTTGTGTAGAGTAAATCTGGAGGTGATGGTGGTGGGAGGATGCCGGAGGCGAGTTCTCCGGCCACCCCCGATTATTTTCCGATGACCCCCTGAAAAATTACAATTTAGTACCCCAACTTTTGAAAACGATGAAGTTCAGTCCCTGAACTTTCCAGAGTTTGCAAAAGTTGGATTCATGTTTTAAAAATATTCAAAAATCATATTTCCTATTTAGTTTTATTCCAAAAATTATTATTTTAATTCAAAAATAAATCTTAATTAATTAGTTAATTAATTTCAGTTAATTTTTAATTGATTAATTGGTCAATTAATTCGAAAAATAATTGATTAATTAATTTAATTAATTATTAATTGATTTTAATTATTTAAAAATGATTTAAAAATTCCCAAAAATAGTTTCGAGCTTTAAAATATTATTCTACATTATTTCCAAGGCTCGATAATTATTATAAAATTGTTTCGGAGCCAGAATTGGCCAACCAAACCCTGTTTAATATTTCGAAATTAATCCAACGACCCGTTTTAATTCCGAAAAATGTTTTTAAAAATCATTTTAAATACTTGAAAGCCTGTTTATGACCCGAGACTTATTTATAAATGATATATCATTGATTATGTGACGTGTAATGTGTTATATGTGACTTGTTGGTTGACTGTCGGTCTGTATATTCGATGTTTACTGGTTTATTGCGTAACTTTCAATCCGTTAATCGGATTTGGGTGAAACGAAGGGTAGATAGAAGTATGTGTTGAATAGAATCCTATGAGTTAAATATTGATAGATGCTTATGATATGTGAGCATAAAAGGCAAGGCGTAGGAAAGGGAAACAGGTAGTTGAGGAGTAAGACGGTTGAGATTGGAAACGAGTGCAGTGTAGTAAGCTAATACCAGGCAAATGTTCTGAACTTTCTCGAGATATTATCGTTGTAACACCCCCAAATCCGGGGTCGGGAATCCGGGTTGTCACGAGTTCCATTTCCCTTAATAACACCCAATCTTAATAAATAATCAACTATTCTGTACTGTGACCCCACCATAAGCACACACACCACAAGTTATAGTCTAAGAAATGAATATCCAAAAATAATCACAAGTCGTTTTATTCCACAATTATATGCCAATACACCTTAAAAGGGTTTCTAAATAAATTTACATTTCTTTGCCATTATTACAATTCATAAATATACATAAATCTTGTTCATCAATAGTTGAAAACCTAGCCTATTGGTAGCTCCTACCTCAGCTACGGCGGCATCAACGCTTCCAGCAAACTGCGGAACATTTTCTAACCGCTTGCGAATTGGAAACTTGGTCCTGTTCATCTTGTCTAGCTGATGTTGTGTGATGAAAGAAGAAAGAAAGGGTGAGCAACAAGCCCACCAAAATAATATGTATAATGATTTACAATATATGAGCATTCTCATAGTACTCATGAAAGTCTTGGTCAAGAAGAAATGAACCAAGTTTGATATCTTACCGCGACCAAGTCGCAATATATTCAGTATGTATGTACGTATATACTTTTCACAATCTTTGAAATCCTCCGACATGTATAATATATACAGAGTTCCCGTTTATAACTGTATAAAATATCGTTGGAAGGTGATCTCATATATCTAACCTTGTCTCAACGTTTTTCCGAAAATCTTTGACATGCACAAGATAATCATTTACTAGATATAAGTTTAAAAGATGAAGTTACAAGATACTCCAATATACTTATATCCGAATACTACTTGAACTACCACCGTTCAAGTTATAATCAGTTTCAAAAGCTCATCACCCAGATGAGACTACAAGATAAGACTTGAATAGATTCAATCCTTGAAATATCATTATAAATAATGAAGTTACGAGATACTTCATTAAGTTCCGATATATATATACACCTATATATATATATACATTTCATACACTCCTTGAAAACCTCTGTTATAAAAATTATAAATAGAGTTGCAGTATCCAATGAATTTTGGAAAGGAGAAAACCTTGGCATAAACCTGATACCTTGCTGATCAGGCAAAGATACCAATAAGTAACCTTTTCTACTAGTAGATGGACGAATTCCCCACTGGTCATCACCCTGGTTGCAATAGGACCTTATGCTGGACTGCCACTCAGCCACTTATGCATTTGATGGACTCCCATTGAGCCACTTACACTTTTATGGACGCCCACTGAGCCCATGTTGCTTATGCCGACTCAATAGATGTACTTACTTCCCGAACGTTGGGTAAGTAATCAATTCATTTATCAAAACAGTAACCTCGTTGCGAATGTAAAATACACCACTGAGCCGGATCCCTCAAGTTTTGAGCGAGTATTTAAATCCCCTTCGAAAGGAAGATCTTAACTATAAAAATGAGTTTTGGGATCCGCTCTAACTTTTAAAATCATTTTGAAGACTCGAAAACATTTTTAAGAATGTTTGGAGTAATGCTAATTTAATAAAGTAAATCAGTCCCGATATATTAGAAAATATCTGAATATTATCATTTAAATAATATTCCCTTAAAGAATAATCTTTATACAAATAATTGAAGTAGAAGTTGTAAAACTTATACTTGAAATGAGTTTTAAATAACCAAAGATATACTTATACGAAAGTACTATCTTTATTTGAATAATCAAAAAAATAAGTTTGATTATCGACACCTTATTCTTTAGTAAAATAAAGAATACATTTCAGAAAATAATCGGAGTCATAGGTCCTCATATGAATATTCAAATAATATTCAATTAAATAATATTAGCGGAGTCATCTGTCCTCGGATGAATATTCAAGTAATATTCATTAAATAATATAAAGTGAGTCATAAGTCCTCGAATGAATATTCAAGTAATATTCATTAAATAATATAAAGTTATCGAATAAACCTTCTTCGATTAATAGTTTTAAAAACTATTTATATATATATATATATATATATATATATATAATACTCGGGAGCCTCGCCTCCCGGTTTTAGAAAAAGTTCACCTTTTGATCCCCTATACTAAGGGTATACTCAAATACCGCTTATCTCTAGCATAGGTATTATGCAACTAATAAGCATTTGAACCAACAGATATATAAATCAAGAATACGAAATAGGCATGCATATATACCATATCACATGCTACAATATATCACAAGAATTTGCTAATAACAAATATGCATTTATCACAAGATCATGCATATACACATATACATCACAACAACAGTTATACGGGTATAAAACTTGCCTGAGCCACTGGGGGTTACAAATGGCTTGGGAGGAGTCTGGTAACCTATAAACAATATATAAGTTGGAATTAAACCAAAGTCACTTATAAATCTATACTTTAACCAATTTAGACTCTAACGCTCGCTTTGCGCTTAATGATTCACTTAAGTCGCTCGAGTACCCTCGGCTCCACCATTTTTAATAAATTAACCATTACAAGTTTTAAGGCGATTCTTTCGCGAGTGTCTTACCAACTGCCTATTACACTTTACATAAATGTTTCATACTCCAATTAGTCCTTTAAGGTCTTCAATCTATGTTTCAAAGTAAGGCGAGGGGTAATGGTTCGTTCGCGAAACGTCGTTACTTAACACGGCCGTTTCTCCTAAACTGTACATCGGAATCAAACGAACCACATATCAAAATGAAGCCCGTAACATGAACTATCTAATCATGGAAATGGTCAAAACCTAGCAGGGAGTTCTCGGGTCCTAATGTTAAGAACAAAACAGCCTAAAGTAAATCGGACATTACGACGGCTATGTTTACGCGATTTCCCAAATTTAAAACACTCCAATTCAACCCACAATCAATCCACAATCACAACCCAATAAAAACTCCATCCATACTACATCATAACAGCCCCAACAACTCAACATCAACAATTTATACTTATTCTTAAACTTGAATTTAACTACACTTAAGTTCATTAATCAACAATCCAAGAACTACCACTCCAAAAACTTCACAAAATCAACTAATCTCTACATTTACAACTAGCAAACCTCTCATGAATTATAACAAAAACACTAAACCTAATTACTGAAATAAAGTTAGGGTTTGGAGGGGTTATACCTTCCTTGGAGAGTGGAGAATCAAGAGAATGGCTTGGAATCACCCTTAAAGTCCTTATCCAAGCTTAATCTAAACAAAACTTCAAGAACAAACAATTTAGTTCTTGAAAAACACTATTCACCATCTTCTTCAATGATTTTTAGGAAGAGATTGTGGATGATTTACGAGCTCAAACTTATAGGATATTCATAACTATGCATAAGGAGTCTTAGATTATTACCTTGTAATTTAACAAAGCTTGGAACTATGATTTTGACTTTCTTGCTTTGGAAAAGAAGAAGAAGCCGAGAGAAAGGTGAAGAAAATGAAATAATCTTTGTGTTTTGGGTGAAATGATTGTTGGTTGGTTGTTTTTAGCTTGATTTTGGTTAATTACCTTTTTAACCATGAACTTTGTGTGGTTTTAAATCAACCTCACCTCCTTCCCCCTTATGTCATGCTTATGTCACCTTGTTATGTCATCATCCCTTACTTGCCCTCTTCTCATTGGTTTGATGACATCATCCCCTCTAATCTCTTTGATTAGCTTTTAATTATTTGGCTAATGACCACTGATCTGTTATACGGTTCGCTTAACTTTCGTTTTCGTTTATCGTTTGAGGGATCATACCCGGGATCTTATTACTTAGGTTTCCTTAACCTTTTTTAATACATTATTTTCCTTTTTATGATCCTCTCTTATAATCCTTGAATTTAAATCCTTTTTATTCTGTTACCTTATACTCAATTCTTTCGATATCTGGTGGATTTCCGGGAAAATCAAAGTGTTCGGATTTGGATTCTGGCGATCTTTACGTACACTTATATACCACATAGAGTACTAATAATATCCCAGAAGATCAATAAAAGAACCCCTACATAGTGTGGCATGAAAAGTTTTCTTATTCAGCAAAACACTATTCATAAGGGCTTCAAAAATTCCAAAAATTGGGGTTATTACAGTCTCCCCTCCTTAAGGGATTCCGTCCCGGAATCAGATAGAAAATGAGTAGGGATACTTTCTTAGCATTGCACTTTCTAATTCTTACGTAATTTTCCCACATTGTGGTTCTACCATCAAACTCTGACTAGTTTGATAACTCTTCTCCTAAGTATTTGTCCATTTTTAATCTATAACCCTTCCTGGTTGCTCCATGTAGGTTACGTCTCGTTGCATGTCTATGCACTCATATGCCCCTATTTGTCTGGAATCCGAATTACACTTCCTTAACATTGATATGTGGAACACGTTATGAACTTACTACATGTTCGGGGGTAGTGCTAGCTCATATGCTAACTTCCCAATACGTCTTAATACCTCAAAGGGTCCAATAATTCGTAGGCTTAGCTTTCCTTTCTTTTTGAACCTCATCAATCCTTTCCAAGGGATACCTTTAACATTACTAGGTCCCCTATTTCCTATTCTTTATCCTTTCGTGTCAAATTAACATATTTCTCATGTCCATCTTGGGCTACTACCAGCCGTCCTCTGATTAGATCTATCATATCCTTGGTCCTTTGGACCACTGCTGGTCCGAGCATCTTGCGCTCTACAACTTCATCCTAACATAAGGGAGATCGACATTTTCTTCCCTCAAAGATCTCATAAGACGACATCTCCATACCTGACATACGATCTATTATCGTGAGAAAACTCAATCCGCGTTAAGTGATCATTCCAAATTCTCTCAAGTCTATTGCACAGACTCTCATTATAGCTTTTAGCATTAGAGCTTTTGCTTCTCAATACCCATTATTTTCCAGTTCGTAATCGTTACTACCTTCCGTTCCTAATATTATACCGGTTATACTTTTGCTCGTTAGCGTTCTATAACCTTTTAATAACCACATCAACCTTAGTATCACTAACGTGTTAGAATCGGAATACCATCGTACTGATACTACTTCCTTTAGCTGCTTCCATCTTCGAAAGCTTGATCCATCATATAGAAGTAAAGGAATTTGTTGAGAGATCACTATGATCATGAACACTTGTTCTATTGCATAGTTAGTACAGAAGGTGGCCAACCTTTAGCACTTGACAAGCAATTCAACGACATGTGGTATCCTACTAGGCTTCTATCACAAAGATAGATAGTCATTCAATAATACCTCCCCTTCTGGAAGGGTTGTTCTTCTCAGCTTACATGAAATGAAAAGAAGAGAAAAGAATGAACTGAAGAGAATTGTATATATGTAAAAATATTGCCATAAAATATCTGGCTTGGAATCTACCTCTGAACTATAGAGGTTTGTCATAGGAGAACAAAACATATATGTATTTATATCAACATCAAGTATTATAGCATCGTATTTCACATGCCTAAATATTTTTGCTATTCCGTCCATCATTCTATGGACCCATGCTCTTCCTCGAGCTTATACATAATCACCTTTGAAACTCCCTCGATATCGAAAATCGAATCTGGGATCTCATTCTAGACACCATCGTTACTAGAATTCTATGCTTGCATCACAACCTTCCTCGTATAGTAATACGACTCTCTATTGATAAGAAGGAATAAATATTCAATAGGTAGATAATCTAATTAACCAGTCTATTCAACGACAACTTATACATCACCACAACCCGATTAGGGGTACCCAATCTCAACATCCATTACACTACAACTCTCACGGTTGTAATCGGCTCATTATTCAAAGAATCGTTGCTGCATTACTATGGTCTACCACTGACCTACTGTCGTCATTCATTTTCCTTGGAATCTTAATAGCTAACCATACGGAGTCCATACCTGTTGTATCAAATTCTTCTAAGGAGTTAACATAATTACCATTCATAATTCATGAAGAACACTCCAGATCCTAACGTACTTTCAAGACATGAAGCAGATAAAATTGCAGAAGAGTTTCAATCAAAGTAACGATAGCAGGTTAATACCATTCTTAATCATATGCCTTCAATAGAAGACTTAACTCAAAGGTTCGTCTAGTCCTTTTTGAAACATGGTCCTGGCTTATCTCAAGATAGTACCTTCTGAGATAGATAGCCCGTTCATGGCGATTACACGAATTAAACCTTTACCAACTACTATTACGGTTGGGTATTGCACAGCCATCAGAAGGAATGTCAATCTTCCAAACCATAATACAACCTTCATAGCTTTAACCATCATCACTGTATTCCTTTGGCACAAGCGCCTATAATTATCCTCTTACCTTTAAAGTGTCGGCCACCTCTTTGGCCTTTCCTGATAGTAAAATTTCCTTACAGTCAATGTCATTTTAACCACCTCCAAATAAATTTTCTACCTCAATTCAATCACTGCTTATGTGAAGATGTTTTCCTTAAAATCTGATGAGTAAAAAAAAATATCGCCATTTTTCCATAAGTTATTGCCTCAGTCTTTAGAGGTTAATCACTGTCATGACTGACTCTCAATCATACTTAGAACATTTTTTATCTTAGGTCCTAATTTCCCTGAACAATTTCGACCTTTACTGGTTCGATCCATACTTTCTCGTGGTTTAACACGTGCCCCACTTGGCATCATTATAATTATGTCATATTTCCTTTATCAATATTTCTATTCTTGAGAATTTTGAATATTACCTTTCTCCTTGTAAAACCTCTAAGGTTATCCTTGAATCGTTCCTCCTGTATTCCCTAGATACAGGGCATATCAAAATACCATTTACTAATACTAGAACCATTGTCTATGTACTTCTGAAAAATTTCTTTACTGATCTTTAAAGGTTGTTGTTACCTTGATCATTTCCAATTCATACTTGTCAAAACTCATGCTGTCCCTATTAATGGTGAAATGCGAACCCTTATGCATTCCCCTAGGATTCGTTTTAAGTTACCGATGTTCTATCCTTAATTCCACCTCTAAAAAGGTACATGCATCCTTCCATGGATAAATCAAGTCATATATCCCTGATGAGGGTGTCTTTATTCAATCATTCCCACCTTGATAGTATATGCCTAATTTCATAATAATATCCTTATCCAAAATGAGGTCAATCCATATGGCCTCAAAAGACAATAACGGTTATCCACTTTTCTTGCCTGATTCGGTAATGATAACAAGGATGTTCTGGAAGATATTGGTCGTGTTCAACGTGAACTCCTTCTTAATAATTCCGTATTTACTTTTGTTGTTTATCTCAACAGTCATCTCAATATTGGGATATCTCTCATTCCTGGCGTCTTCCTTCCTGGGTATCAAGCCACCGGTCTCACACTCCACATTTTTGAAGGTCACTTCCTTCATCCAATTTTCCTAATTTCTTACTTTCTTGTCTCCTCGGTCTATCCGCGTCTCATTATTTATCCTTCGAACTATCTCAAGGTTTCCCGAATCCTTCCAACTTGAAGGGGGTACAACATATATGTATCTCTTATGCCTTCAACCATCAATTTAACTCATGGTGAATCACCCTCATCCTAACGATTACTTACATTTCTATTTCTATTGCTACGAGTCTTCAGGGTTTCCTCATACCCAAATTCCTTATTATTCCTCAAACTCTATTGCCTTTATATTCCTTTCCACTTCAGTTTCTTTTTATTTTCCTTTCTCTTATCATTATTTCCTGAACTAACACAACATAAGCATTGATTTCAAACATCCCGTCATTCTGGATTCGTGTCCTCAGAACGAATCTTGACAACATTTACAACTTAGATTCATAATTCATCATACTCGTCCGCCTTGTTTTGGCTCTAAAGTTTTTACACTATCTCTATAACCTTGGGAAGTACTTTCCTGAAACAATTGATTGAACTGTAATCAGTTTATCATAACCTCTTGCTCTGTGCCTTTCTTGGTCTTTCACCAGTGGGTGGTCTCTCTCTTAGGAGGGTAAGTGACAAAAACACTATTTTCTGATTCGTCAATCATTTAGAATCTCAAATGATTCATGTATTTCCTTTAGCCAGGCTCTTACCTCGGCTGGGTCAGCTATTCCCTTGGAACTCTGAGAGCTTAGTGACTTAAAGGTCCTGAAATAATTTCACTCCACATTGTTTCCTGAGGTGGTGGTTAGGGTAAAAGTATAAGTTTTCTTTTAGGTAGGTCCATGGATTGCCCAATAGGAGTACCATCCTGGTTCTTCCTATCTTACTCAACTTCTGTTTTCTCAGTCTAAATATTTCTTCCTACTCCCCATAATTGGGGTCATCTTTTAATTTAAAATCTTTATTTTCCACTTCATTATATTTGGGTTCCTTATATCTTAATTACGACCTCCCTAATTATCACATTCAAGGTTTGCCCCTAATCTTATTCCTCATGGGGGCATAATGCTTGGAAAAATTTTAAGAATCTCTGGATATTTATTTTACTTACTTTGCTTAAGTCTTTCCCTCGTTTTGTCCTTGCATGATTGCAAATTATGAATTCTCAAGTTCTATAAACTTCATGACACTCTCTTAAGTGTTAAAAGTGCAATTAACAATATGAACTTATCACAAACAACTGATCTGAACTGAAATTAACGAATATATACATAACCATTTTTTCGAGGGTACAACTACTGAACACATTAAAGAGAATTCTATCATTTGATCTGATCGCTTATATCCCAAAAGTACTACCATGGATAATCATCTCGTCATTAAAACTAATCATTCATAACTTAGGCTAATCCTCCAAAAGCGGTGCTACATGAAATTTGGCGTCCTCCAAACCCGGGTCAGAAGTTTGGGGTCCACACACACACCTTAATTATAACCTGTTTATAACAATAATAAAGATAATAATAATATATGCAGTGACCCTACTTACCAACCACCACGGACCACAACAGGTTAAAGTATGCACACAAGCCAAACACACTAATATATTACAAACCGTTCAAATCCCAACTATTTCAAACTCAAACTGAGTATTAAACGTTATTACAAACTTTTACAAACTTAAATTATTCCAAAAGAAGCCTACTAGCTCCACTTGCTCAACCTAAACCCCTAGCTCTCGCGGTGGACTGGGGATCCTCTTTACCAACTGGTTCCTTTTTAACTGGAAAGAATATAAACAACATTGCACAAATGAGCTAACTAGCTCAGCAAGTCACAATGACAAAACTGAGAATAATGATCATCAGATGAATATGGTTATGATATCAAGTGAACAAAGGATTATGATTTAGAATTGGATATTATACTTTTAATTTAAAAACCAAGGTTAGGCTGCTGATCAGTTACGCACTAACCCCGAGCAAGGCACACAACATTGCTCTAACTACTGGATCCAAGGCACACATTGGCCTAACTTGACCATTATATGGTCTGACCACGAATCTGGTCCACAATTTTATAAAAGCAATCCAATTCTAACATAATAACAAAATATGCAATAATAAACAATAACCAAAATCATTAACAACAATAAATGTTTAACAATGAAAGGGTTTCAATCCTTGTAAGGATCAATAAGGCAATTTAAAAGCTTGAATGGTGGGTAATGAAAGAATTGGATAACAAAGGAATCAACATTTCAGGGTTTCATAGATTTGGGCTTTCAAAGCATAGGATACGATGATTGAATGTACAAGTAATTCAGTTCAGTGTTTGGGATTTTGTTTACATGTATTTGTGGAGTAATATCGTATATTTGGGATTTGTGTTTAGGTATACAACAATCAATGGTCTAGAAAGAATAAGGTTTACGACTCAAGAACAATAACTGGAATCAGAGTTTAGGTTTCAGTGCTTCAAAGCACTTGCAGTATCAATCTGACTATCAAATACTACAATATCTCGAGAAAGTTCAGAACACTTGCCTGATATTAGCTTACTACACTGCACTCGTTTCCAATCACAACCGTCTTACTCTTCAACTATCTGTTTCCCTTTCTTACGTCTTGCCTCTTCTGCTCACATATCATAAGCATCTATTAATAATTTACTCATGGAATTCTATTCAACACATACTTCTATCTACCCTTCGTTTTACCCAAATCCGATTAACAGATTGAAAGTTATGCAATAATCAAGTAAACACCGAATATATAGACCGATAGTCAATTAACAAGTCACATATAGCACATAATACATCACGTAATCAATGATATATTATTTATAAAGAAGTCTCGGGTCATAAATAGGCTTTCTGGTATTTAAAATGATTTTTAAAATATTTTTCAAAATTAAAACGGGTCGTTGGATCAATTTCGGGTTAATAAACAGGGTTCGGTTGGTCAATTCTGGCTCCGAAATAATTTTAGAATAATTATCGAGCCTTGGAAATAATTTAGAATAATATTTTAAAGCTCGAAACTATTTTTCAGAATTTTTAAATCATTTTTAAATAATTAAATCTAATTAAATAATTAATTAAAATCAATTAATAATAAATTAAATCAATTAATTTTCGAATTAAATGACCAATTAATCAATTATAAATTAACTGAAATTAATTAACTAATTAATTTAGATTTACTTGTGAATTAAAAATAATTTTCAGAATTAAAATAATAATTTTTAGAATTTTCAGAAATTAAAAACGAATTTTTATAATAAAAATAAATAGGAAATATGATTTTTAAACATTTTATAAACAGGATTCCTAAATTTGCAAAGTCTGGAAACTTCAGGGACCTAACTGCATCGTCCCCAAAAGTCCAAGGACCAAACTGCAATTTTTACATCCCGTCGCCGGAAAACAGTCGGGTTCGCCGGAGAATACGTTCCCGGCGTCCTCACCCCACCAACACCTCCAGATCACATCTACACAATACCAGGAACACAACCATGCAATCAATTCATCCTAACAATCCCTGAGTTGGCCGGAATTTGGCCGTGAAATTTCCCAGTTATCGGCGAACATCGGAAAACTTCAAAACACAACTCCCTTCTCTACAGACCTCGTTGGTTCATGAAACTTATACGACTAGATTGCAAATTTCACAGAGAACACAACCCACTATAACACAACATCAATCTATCACAGAATAAGAAACCCTCAAATTTTAATTAAGAACATTCATACGGGTTATAAACCCTAATTTTGAAATTCAAAAATTAAACCCACTTTTCAGCATGTTATTGAACTCCAAATCAGACATATGACATATGAAAATCATGAGGAAAACAAGCTCTACAACATGCAATCATCAAATCATACAAACAATCATCCGAACAAAAATTCATATTTTTAATAAAATAAATTCGAAAATAAATAAATATTTAGAAAAATAACTTTGATTTCTGCAGTGAAACAAAGCTCAGAATCTGATAGAACACTTCAAATCCTTCGTTTTGGTTACTCAAGCTTTGAAAACAGAGATCGGTAACGCCTTTGTTTTGCTGTTTGATTCTTAGAACAGTTTATGTAATTAGGGCTTTTCTCTGAAAATTATATAATTATCTGTCTACAAATGATTTTGATACGAAATAAAATACGGTAAAAGGCTATTTATATTTACGAAAAATTAGTATCCCGTTGGATCATTCCGGATATAAAACGGTACGTTTATTTGTAAAAACTGATCCAAACGGTATCGGTTTTCGGGATAATTATCCAAATCAGTACAATTTGTACTGCAGTCTTGGTCTCAGCGCCTGGTTACACGTATTACGAAGTGATAATTGGGATAGTTTAATAAAAAGCTCTCGTTTATCAAAAATACGGGTTTTATTGATTTACCGAAACGAATATTGTATCGAAAATGTTACGCCGGGACCCGCGCAGGATAAACCATACGCCGGATCGAAAAAGTCGAAACATGGAATATGCTCGGAATATTACAATTAGATTAGGAAGGAGTTCTCGAAAGAGTTTCGGGTTTCAAAAACGTAATAACGGGTGACGTCGGTTGGTTCCCGTTTTTATAAAATAGATTATAATTACCCGGAAAAAGATTTTAGAAATTTCATATGATTCTTATAAATCCATAAACCAACATAAAAATAATTAGGAAGATATGACAATTATCTATATTTTATTTTGGACATATAAAAATTAAAATACTCAATTAATATTATTTTTGAATATTCAAGTACAGATAACACTTAACAATTAGCTCACAGAATAGATACTGAACACACATAATAATTATATAATAGCAAAAAAATAATTACATGATATATCCCGGATATTACATCCTTCCCCCCTTAAAAGGATTCTGTTAGATATATTTGATAATGTCCTGACTAATATGTTTTATGTTTAGCTTTCAGATCTTACGTGAACAGGATAAATCAGTACTTAACTGTTGATCAGTACTTATACTGGAAGTCAGGACTTAAGGATATCAGTACTTATATTATCAGGAGATAATCATCAGAAGATAGATATCAGAACTTAAGTGCTGAAGGACAATCAGATAAGGACAGTAGCTGATTAAAAGAAAGAAGATCGAGATAAACATAAGAAGAGATATGCATGAAGAAGGAATTCCGTGAAGAATGGAATACTTGGAAGAAAAGATATCTGATTGATATATTTTAGGAAGCAGAATTATATTCCATATCAATTAGCGATTATCTTGTAACTGTGTAGTATATAAACACAGACATAGGGTTTACACTATAAGTGTTATCATTATTAGAAAAGATTATTCATTGTAACCCTAGCAGCTCTCGTGATATTTGTTCATCACTGAGAGGTAACAGTTCCATACTGTAATAGAGTTTATTGTTTCAATAAAGTTTGTTTTCTGTTACTTAAGTTCTTAAAGTTCGATTTAAGTGTACTATACACTGTATTCACCCCCTCTACAGTGTGTGTGTGACCTAACAATTGGTATCAGAGCCTATCTGTTAACTTACATATAGTTAAAGATCCAAACACAATCATGTCGGACACAGAAACTCCAACTAAGCCTACCACAACTGAGGAACCACCAAAGACACAAATTCAGAGTCGGTATGAGACCATCAGAGTCCCCATACTGAGACCATCTGAATATCCCATATGGAAGGTAAGGATGACCATGTTCCTGGAAGCAACAGATCCAGAATACCTGGATAGAATCAAGGAAGGTCCTCACAAACCAACCAAACTCGCTGTTGCAGTTGTAGGTGAAGCAGCAAAGACCGTACCAAAGGAGAAGAGTGATTATACTGCTGAGGACATAGCATCAATTGCTAAGGATGCTAAGGTACGACACTTACTGCATAGTGCCATTGATAATGTAATCTCAAATAGGGTAATCAACTGCAAGACTGCTAAGGAGATATGGGATGCTCTGGAAACAAGGTGTCAGGGAACTGACACAATTAAGAAGAACAGGAAGACAATACTCACTCAAGAGTATGAACACTTTGACTCAAAGACTAATGAGTCATTGAATGATTTATATGATAGATTTGTCAAACTTTTGAATGATTTTTCATTGGTTGATGAAGAGTATGATCTTGAAGGTTCAAACCTTAAGTTCCTGTTAGCTCTTCCTGAATGCTGGGATTTGAAGGCAACGACAATAAGAGACAACTACAATCTTGATGAAACAACTCTTGACGAAATCTATGGAATGCTCAAGACTCATGAGTTGGAGATGGAACAAAGAAGCAAGAGGAAAGGAGGAAAGTCAAGGACAGTTGCTCTTAAGGCTGAAGAAGAATTCCTCAAAGCAGCTTCCTCAAAGAAAGATAAGGGTAAAGCTCTTTTCATAAAGTTTGATACTGAGTCATCAAGTGCTGAGAGTGATGATGACTCAGATTCTGAAAGCTTGCCTGAGACTGATGCTGATGAGGAGATGATGAAGCTGTGTGCTCTTATGGTGAAAGGAATCACAAAGATTGCATACAGGAAGTTCAGGAAGGGAAAGAAGTTTTCCAGGAAAAGCATAAATTCTGATAAGAAGAATTTCAGAAGATCTGAAGGCAGAGGAGGAAAGTCTGACAGAGGAGATTACACCAATGTTAAATGCTATAACTGTGGTGAGAAAGGCCACATATCTCCTGACTGCAAGAAGGTAAAGGGTGACAGAGGCAAGGCTCTTGTCACAAAGCAGAAAAGCTGGACAGACACCTCAGACTCTGAAAGTGAGGAAAACTATGCATTGATGGCAAATGCTGATAAAGAAAGTGCTGAGAGCAGTTCTGAAGCTGCTGAAACAAAGGTACCTCAGACTACTTATGCTTTTCATACTGATGATATTAATGAGTTGAGAAGATATCTTAAAACCATGTTTGTTAGCTATAGAGACCAAACTTTAACATGTGAAATATTAACTTCTGAAAATCTTGCATTTAAGAAAAGGAATGATTTCTTAGAAAAAGAGTTAGTCATGTTCCATCAAACTTAGAAGGATAGAGATGATGCTTTTTATGTTAGGAATGAAGTGCTAAAATTAAATGAATCTCTAAAAATTGAGTTAGAAAAGGAAAGAGAGATTATCAGGACTTGGACTAACTCTGGCAAAACAACTCAAAATTTGCTAAGTAGTGGAAACTGGAAAGAGGGCTTAGGTTATGGAGAAGATAAGAATGATAAAGGAACTGAAGAAATTAAGCCTGTTGTTAAGCAAAAGCCAAAGTTTAAACCTATTAAGTTTGTAACTGTAAAGTCTGAAAATGAGAAATCAGAAGATAAAGAGGAATTAACTTCTGACAAACTAAAACAGGAAAAGACAGCTGAAGTGAACATAGGCTTAATGACAAAGAAGCAGCTTAAGCATAAGCTGAAAGATGTCAAGAATGCAAACAAGGTAAAATCACCTAGGAAAAATAGGAATGGAAAGGAAGGTGTGAATAAAAGTAATGATTATAAACCTGTTCCTGATGCTCCTAGGAAAACATGTCATAACTGTGGAAGTTCTAACCATCTCGCTTCTTTTTACAGGAAGAATAAGAATATTAACTCCTTACCTTCAAAATCAGGAGTTAAGAGTCAGTCTGTTAGATACAAACCACAAAATCCTTGTTTTCATTGTGGTAGTTTATGGCATTCCATTTATACTTGTAAGGAATATCATAGTTTGTACTATGATTATTATCAAATAAAACCTTCTTTGAAGAAAGTTTCCATTGTTCCTTCTAGTGTAAATTCTGATTCAAAGTATGATAGTGTAAATTCTGATAAGAAAAATGTTAACATAAACTCTGATGCTAAATCCGCTGCAAATGTTAACAAACTTAATAAGGCCAAAGGATCCAAACAAGTCTGGGTCCTTAAAACTAATAATTAGTGGTCTTTGTGATTGCAGGGCAACAGGAAAAATATTCTAGTTCTGGACAGTGGATGTTCAGGACATATGACTGGAAATAAGGCCCTGCTATCAGACTTTGTGGAGAAAGCTGGCCCAAGTGTTTCTTATGGAGATGGCAACATTGGAAAAACATTGGGATATGACAATATCAATCTTGGAAATGTCATAATTAAACAAGTAGCTCTGGTCTCAGGACTTAAATACAACCTACTGAGTATAAGTCAAATATGTGACAGAGGTTATCATGTTGATTTCTTTGAAGAACACTGTGAAATTGTGAGTAAATCTAAAGGCAAAGTTGTTCTGAAAGGATACAGACGTGGTAACATTTATGAAGCTAAGCTTTCAACAAGTACTGATGGTTTTGCAATCTGTCTGATAAGTAGAGCATCAATTGAAGAAAGCTGGAATTGGCATAAGAAACTCTCTCATTTAAATTTCAACAATATAAATGAACTGGTCAAGAAAGATCTTGTGAGAGGATTTCCAAACACAGTATTTGCTCCTGATGGTCTTTGTGATTCATGTCAGAAAGCCAAACAAAGAAAATCTTCATTCAAGAGCAAGACTGATTCATCAATTCCTGAGCCTTATCATCTTATATATGTTGATCTATTTGGTCCAGTAAATGTCATGTCTATTGCAAAGAAGAAGTATGCGTTGGTCATAGTGGATGAGTTCACCAGATACACATGGGTGTATTTCTTTCACATAAAAAGTGAAACTGCATCTATCTTGATTGATCATGTCAAACAGCTGGATAAAATTGTCAAAGATTCTGTGAAAATTTTAAGGAGTGATAATGGCACTGAGTTCAAGAATTTGATAATGGAAGAGTTCTGCAAAAGCCATGGAATAAAGCAGGAATTTTCTGCTCCTGGAACTCCACAGCAAAATGGAGTTGTTGAAAGGAAGAATAGAACTCTCATTGAAGCTGCACGTACAATGCTTGAAGAAGCAAAGCTTCCAACCTATTTCTGGGCTGAAGCTGTGCAGACTACTTGTTTTACTCAAAATGCAACACTCATTAACAAGCATGGAAAAACACCATATGAGATGGTGAAGAAAAAGAAGCCAAATCTGAAATATTTTCATGTATTTGGATGCAAGTGTTTTGTTCTCAAGACTCATCCTGAACAACTATCAAAGTTTGATCTAAAAGCTGATGAAGGAATCTTTGTTGGATATCCACTTTCCACAAAAGCCTTCAGAGTCTATAATTTGAGAACAAAAGTGGTCATGGAATCTATCAATGTCTCTTTTGATGACAAGAAGATCACTGGTCTTAAAGATTTCATTGACCATGATCAGCTGAGATTTGAAAATGAAGACTCATATTCTGATACTGAAAATCCTGACGTCTAAGTCCTGGTACGCCTTAACTCAGCCTGAATTATTTTCAAGTCAACAAGTTCTAAGGTTCTGGAGGACTGGAGTTTTTGATGATGGTGGTAACCGTGGAACTCCCAGTATTATCTTCCAAGTGGGTGATTCATCCTTTGTAGTCACTCCTGGTACAGTACGCAGGGCTTTACATCTTCCAGAGGAGTGTACTTTCTCAGTTCCAGAGGACTCAGCCCTTCGGGAGTTAATGGCTGAATTGGGATATGAAAAGAGTCTGACGAAACTTCGACAGTTGAAACGGGCTAATATCAGAAGAGAATGGAGTTTCTTCTTTGATTGCATCACCAAAGCTTTTGGGAACAAATGTTCAAATTTTGATGTTATCCCAATTCTGAGTCAGCACATAGGGTATGCTATTATCCATCAAACTCATTTTGATTTTGCAACTGGAATAATTGGTTTTATTGGGGATAGGATGACAGAGGATCGAGATGTTGTTTATTTTGCTAGATTCTGTCAACTTATTTACACTTACTGTACTGATGAACCTCATTTAGTCAACACTCAAACCCCACCTTTTAAGGTTGCAAAACGATACTTTAATGACCTGGTAAATGTTGATACTAAGAAGAAAGTGGTTAGACCATTACAGATTCCTAAGTTTGTGAAACAGATCCTGGTAAATGCTGATCCTGATACTTATAGATCTGTTTACTCTGATGTCCAACCACCTCCAACCACCCAAAATCCATCAACCTCAGTACCTACCTCTCATTCTACTCAACCTACCCTCAGAACTTATCTCAAATCCTATCTCTCCACTTCACAGACTGCTCAAACTTCTTCTTCAGCACCTACTGTGAAGCCTACATCCTCTAAGCCAAAGAGAACAAAGACTGTTCCTCAAACACCTCAAAAGAGGAGGAGAATTACTTTGAGAGATGAATCAGATTCTGAGGAACAGATTCCTTCTTCAGAACCTGTGTTGGTTGAAGCTGAGAAAGCAACTTCTCAGAAGGATTCTGAAATTGGGGGTTCTAGGCTTCTCAAGAGGCTTAGACGTATGATAGTTCCTGAAACTCCCAAGGAATCCAAATCAACAAGGAAGTACAAGAAACAGAGGGCATAAAGACCAGTTTCAGATGATGAGGAGGAAGCAGCTAAGGAAGGGGATTAGGAATCTCTGTTCTCACAAGACAAGGAATTTGCTCCAGTCACTTCTTCTCCATCAACTCCATCTCAGGAAGCTATATCTGACAAGGCTAACTCACCATCTGTGTCTCTTGTTGATCCAGGCACAAGTGCTGAAATTGATATTCAGAACCTGGTTGTGCCTACAATACTTTTCTTAGAAGCTCCAACATCAAATAATCCTTCCACAACACCTGTTACTGATGCTGTTCAAACTCCAGAGTTATCAACAACACCTTCTCTGCATCAAGATGCTGATGATCAGATTTTAGGTGAGCATCAGGATATGGCTGTTGATCAGAACTTAGTATCAGATCAGCTATTAGGGGATGATGAAGCCTCCATTGCTACTCACACTGTTGTCTTATCAGAAGATACTGATTCTTTAAGTTCTGATGCTGCAAATGTTGGAGATACTGGTGAAGCTGCTACAACTGTAGATGCTGATGAAGCAGGTCCTTCAGGACATACACCTCCACCGACTCTTCCTAAGTCTGAACTGGTAAAGGAGTTTGTTATCAGGGATGCACCAGTGCCTTGAAGTGAAACTCCTGCAGGTCAGGAGTGGACTAAGGAATAGAACTCAGTTTCATGTGTTCCAAATGCTTTACATCTTGCTGAGCACTTGACTAAAGCTGATGAAATGTTAAATTTTGATGATTTTAAAACCCAGCTTAGAGTCACTGCATTGAGTACTAAACATCTACAAGGTCTTCATTCCAATACTCATGCTGAGCTACACAAGATTCAGGAGAACTTTATCAAACAGGAACAAGTTTGGAAAATTGATAAGAAAAAGTTCTTTCAACCTACCATTGACAGGATTGCTTATATTGAGAAAACTCAAGAGAAACAACAAGCTCAGATTGATCAAATTCTGACAAATCAAGCTTCTCAGCAATCGTAACTTTCTGAAATCCAGACCTCAGTGGAACTACTTATCTCTCTTTTATTACCTGCTGATGCCAAAAAGGGGGAGAAGGTAATTAAGTCCAAATGCAAAACCAACAAGACACTGCAAGGAAAGGATGATGGAAAAGATGACCAAGGAAACTCTGGAATGGGTAGTGGTCATAGTCAAGGTAGAAGGTTAACATCAAGACAAGCTAGTCACAGAACAAGTTCTGATACAGGGAAAAGAATAAGTTCTACTGCTGGTAAAAGGATAAGTTCTGATGAACTTCTAGATCTTGATGAGGAAATGTCAAGACAGTTATTTCTTCAAGAAAATCCAGGGATGGACTTGGAAAGTTTAAAGGAAGAAGAAGCCAGACTTAAATCAGAGAAAGTCACATCTAAATCTGAAGCTTCTGGTAAAAAGTTACTTCCAAAACTTAAAGGCATTGTGATCAAAGAAAGGACACATACTGAAGCAACATTGGCTAGATCACAACCACAGATAGATCCAAGATCCAAGGGTAAAGAAAAGGTTGGTGAACCTATCAAGGCTTATGTACCTCCTGAGGAAGAAGAAATTACTGATGGAAAAAATGATCTTGCTCTGACATCAAGAAAAGTTCTTAAAACAACCTCTGACATGGCTCAAGTTGTTCAGAGTCAAAAAATTGTAAGTTCTGATATTCAGAAGAAGCAAGTAACCTCTGACAGAGCTCAAGTTAACTTGATATCAGAAAATAGATCAAAGACACTCCTACCAGGATTCACTAAAGCAAAACAGGCTCAATCTTTGAAGACTACTGCAAGTGGTTTTGAAGCAAGAGTAGTTACTGGAAAGGAAGCTAGAGATAAAACTGGATTGGGAAGTGCTGATGAAAGAAGAGTACACAACACTACCAATGATCCAACTTCCTTGAGTGAACCACTTATTGGAGCAACTCCTGAGAGATTGAATCAACTGGAATCTGTACAGATGGTTTACCATACCTACTTGAAAGAATACATCATGTTGTATTTCATGACAGATGGTAGGGTTTATCATATAAGATAAAATGCCATTCCTTTGAAGTATTTTGAAGAATTGGAGCATGTACTTTTCTTACTTCAAGTGGATGACAGAATAACAGAGACTGCTGCAAACTACTTAAAAGAACAGATTCAGAGACAGAAAAGGCTTTATTCTATTAAGTCTGACAGCATATATGTTCCAAAGTACAGAGATCACAATGGTGATATTGTTGATATGAAGCCTAATACTGCACAGATCAGAACGTATCTTGGTATTAAGGGACTTGAATTCAATCTTGAGTCTGACAAAGCTTATGTCATAAGACTAGATCAGGAGTTGAGAAAAGCAAAGATTAATGATCTCAGAGCTGCAATCTTTCAAACTAGTGAAGATACTGTAGAGCTTAAAGGTGTTAAAAGGAGAATGATTGATGAACTAAGATATGCTGAGAAATGTTTGTTGAAGAACTATCTCAGAACAACTCCTGACATCAGAGAGATCAGAAAATGAAGAAGCCAAGTCGAAGATCTACAACTGCTTAAATTCTGATATTTATACAGATTGAAGTTGTTATCAGAAGTTGAAATTGGTAAAAACTTTAAGGACTGTAAGTTGTAGTTATCTAGTCTATTTCTCATGCATTTGTACTTAATATTTTTGACATCATCAAATATCTGTTAAACTTGTATATTTTGTTAATTTACAAGTTGGGGGAGATTGTTAGATATATTTGATAATGTCATGACTAATATGTTTTATGTTTAGCTTTCAGATCTTACGTGAACAGGATAAATCAGTACTTAACTGTTGATCAGTACTTATACTGGAAGTCAGGACTTAAGGATATCAGTACTTATATTATCAGGAGATAATCATCAGAAGATAGATATCAGAACTTAAGTGCTGAAGGACAATCAGATAAGGACAGTAGCTGATTAAAGGAAAGAAGATCGAGATAAACATAAGAAGAGATATGCATGAAGAAGGAATTCCATGAAGAATGGAATACATGGAAGAAAAGATATCTGATTGATATATTTTAGGAAGCAGAATTATATTCCATATCAATTAACGATTATCTTGTAATTGTGTAGTATATAAACACAGACATAGGGTTTACACTATAAGTGTTATCATTATTAGAAAAGATTATTCATTGTAACCCTAGCAGCTCTCGTGATATTTGTTCATCACTGAGAGGTAACAGTTTCATACTGTAACAGAGTTTATTTTTTCAATAAAGTTTGTTTTCTGTTATTTAAGTTCTTAAAGTTCAATTTAAGTGTACTATACACTGTATTCACCCCCTCTATAGTGTGTGTGTGACCTAACAGATTCTGTCCTCAGAATCTCTAAGAAAATAAATGAGGGTACTTTTCTCTCATATCACTTTCTAACTCCCAGGTTGACTCTTCAACCTTTGGGTTTCTCCACAATACTCTTACTAACTTTACCACTTTATTTCTCAATACTTTCTCTCTTTCCTCTAGAATCTCTATCGGACTCTCTACATATGATAAATCTGCTTGAAGTTCTATTGGCTCATATTCTATTACATGCCTGGAGTCTGGATTATATTTCTTAAGCATTGATATGTGAAAAACATTGTGAATGTGCTCCATGTGCGGAGGTAACGCCAACTCGTAAGCTACCTTGCCAATACGCTTTATGATTTCAAAAGGTCCGACATATCTTGGGTTTAGCTTCCCTTTCTTCCCAAACCTCGTTAGTCCTTTCCACGGTGACATTTTCAATAATACCAAGCTTTCTTCTTCAAATTCCATGTCTTTTCTTTACTGGTCTGCATATTTCCTTTGACGATCTTGTGCGGCTATTAATCTTTTCTGGATAATTTCAACAACTTCCTTTGTCTGCTGCACCAATTCAGGTCCGAGTATCTTGCGTTCTCCTACTTCGTCCCAATATATTGGAGATCTACACTTGCGTCCATAAAGGGCTTCATAAGGTGGCATCCCAATGCTGGCGTGATAACTGTTATTATAAGCAAACTCTACCAGGGGTAAATGCTTGTCCCAACTTCCTTTGAAATCAATAACACAAACACGTAGCATGTCCTCGATTGTCTGGATCGTTCTTTCACTTTGGCCATCAGTTTGGGGGTGATAGGCCGTACTCATATTCAATCTTGTTCCCAAACATTCTTGAAAACTCTTCCAAAATCTAGAATTAAATCTTGGATCTCGATCAGATACAATAGACACTGGAACTCCATGACGAACTACAATTTCTTTCAAGTACATATGAACTAACTTGTCGAGCGAAAATCTTTCATTTATAGGCAGAAAATGAGCTGACTTGGTAAGTCTATCTACTATAACCCAAATGGCATCATGATTAGTCCTTGTCCTTGGTAATCCAACTATGAAATCCATGGTAATATGTTCCCACTTCCATTCTGGAATCTCCAATGGCTGTAGCAATCCGCTTGGTCTCTGATGCTCTGCTTTAACTCTCTAACAGGTATAACATTTGTTAACCCATTCCGTAATTTCCCTCTTCATATCTGGCCACCAATAATTCTTCTTTAAATCTCTGTACATTTTGGTACTTCCTGGATGGATGGAATATCTTGAACTATGTGCCTCTTGTAAAATTTCATTTTTCAGCTCCGTCACTGGTGGAATCCAAATTCTTGAGGAAAACCTAAGAATACCTTGATCATCTTGTTGCGTGCATAATTCCTCACCTACCAAACTATTTATATCTTGATCCATTACCTCTTTCTGGCATTTCTTTATTTTCTCCAATAACTCCGGTTGGAAAATCATACCGTACACTTTTGCTTCCTCAGGCTTGCAAATTCTAATCTCCAATTCCAATTTTTGAAATTCTTTATATATCTCTTCAGGTACGGATAACACATTTAACCTTTCCTTCCGACTTAACGCATCTGCTACAACGTTCGCCTTAACGGGATGATAATTAATCGAGCAATCATAATCCTTGATCAATTCTAACCATCTCCTTTGTCTCATATTAAGTTCCTTCTGGGTAAATATATATTTCAAACTTTTGTGATCCGTGAAAATCTCACATTTTTCTCCATACAAATAATGTCTCCAAATCTTCAAAGCGAAAACTATAGCTGCTAACTCCAAATCATGAGTAGGGTACTTCTGTTCATGTGGTTTCAATTGCCTTGACGCATACGTAATCACCTTGTCGTGCTGCATAAGAACACATCCTAATCCTTTGTAAGAAGCATCGCTATAAATTAAGAAATTCCCTTGATCGTCTGGAAGTGACAAAACAGGTGCCGTGATTAATCTCCGCTTTAATTCCTGAAAACTTTCTTCGCACTTGTTATTCCATATAAACTTTTCATTCTTTTGTGTAAGCTTTGTCAATGGTGTTGCACTTCTTGAGAAATTCTGAACGAATCGTCGATAATATCCTGCCAATCCCAAGAAACTTCTTACCTCAGTGGGTGTTCTCGGTCTTTCCTAATTCGTAATTGCCTCGATCTTTGCAGGGTCCACTTTGATCCCTTCATTACTGACTATGTGTCCTAAGAACTGAACTTCCTGTAGCCAAAACTCACACTTCGACAATTTAGCATATAACTTCTTTTTCCTTAAAATCTCCAAAGTTGTCCTTAAATATTCCGCATGATCCTCCTCCGTCTTTGAATAGATCAAAATATCATCTATAAATACTATAATGAACTTGTCCAAATATTCCTTGAAAATTCTGTTCATCAGTTCCATAAACGCTGCTGGGGTGTTGGTCAATCCAAAAGACATCACTAAAAACTCGTAGTGTCCATACCTTGTTCTGAAAGCTGTCTTTGGTATATCTTCTGGTTTGATTTTCAGTTGATGATATCCCGATCTTAAATCGAATTTGGAGAAATACTTGGCTCCCTTCAATTGGTCAAACAAATCATCAATTCTGGGTAACAGATACTTATTCTTAATCATCAATTTGTTGAGCTCCCTATAATCAATGCACAGTCTCATGCTTCCATCCTTCTTCTTGACAAATAATACTGGTGCACCCCACGGGGATATGCTGGGTCTAATTACTCCTTTTTCTAACAGCTCTTACAATTGTTTTGCTAATTCTTTCATCTCAACGAGCGCCATTCTATACGGGGCCTTGGATACTGGTTCGGTTCCAGGTGCTAAGTCGATTGTAAATTCAATTTCTCTATCTGGAGGAAGTCCTGGTAACTCGTCGGGAAATACGTCTGGAAATTCCATCACAACTGGAATATCTTCAAGTTTTGCTGGCTCCTGACTTCTGTCGATCACATATGCCATGAAATGCTCACATCCTTATCGTAGTAACTTATTGGCTTGAATCATCGTTAAGAACTTCTTTACTTGTTTCTGACCTTTGAACGTTACTATTCTTTCGTCTGGCGTTTTCACCATTACTTTCTTATTTCGACAATCTATCTGGGCATCATGCTTAGATAACCAATCCATCCCTAATATAACGTCAAATTCTCCTAACTTAAACGGTATCAAATCTACACAAAATTTACTACCATAAATCTCAATCTCACAATTCCCACAAACTTGGTTAACAGTTACACGTTCTTGATTTGCTAATTCCACCGTCATTATTTCATTTAAACACTCAACTGGACAATTTAACTTACTAACAAAATCTTGTGAAACAAACGATCGAGTTGCTCCCGAATCTATTAACACTTTGGCACATAAAGAATTCACATTAAGCGTACCTGCCACGACATCCATATCTTGGATCGCATCCTTCACCGACATGTCAAAAACTCTAGCCCTCGGAGTCTCATTCACTGTTGGGGTAGATCCCATAATCCTTAATGCATTACTGACTGGGGCTGGTGTCTTGCAATCCCTGGCCATATGTCCTGGCTTCCCACATTTAAAGCATGTAAATCCAATGGCTGGAACCTTCACTGCTGGATTCCGGATAGGCTGATCCTTATTCGCTGGCTCTCTTGCTGGCTGATTTCGGCACTCCCTCGAGTAGTGCCCTTTCTGGTTGCATTTAAAACATACCACATTCAACTTGTTACAAACTCCTCCATGCTTCTTTCCACATACTTGACAATCTGGAAAAGTTAATCTCAACTGATTCGACCGATTCACATTAGCTGGATGATTGCCCTGGCCTCCGTCTCCTGCATTTTGTCTCATGAAATTAAAATTTCTCCCTGGCTGAAACTTGCTCTTCTTAAAATTTGGAAACTTCCCTGTTTGTGACTGACCTTCACTTCCCTCAACTTTCCTTTTCTTGCTTTCCTTTTCTTTCTGGAACATCTCACTCTCTGTCTCTGCGATAATAGCTTTCTGTACAACCCCGGCATAGGTATCCAATTCAAAAATAGCTACCTTCCCTCCGATCCATGGCTTCAAGCCTTGCTGGAATCTTTTAGCTTTCTTTCTATCAGTATCGACATACGACGGCACATACCTTGACTATTCCTCAAACTTCCCCTCATAATCTGTACCGACATATTCCCTTGCTTTAATTCTAAAAACTTCAGCTCCATTTGATCCTGAACAAACTGAGGAAAATACTTTTCTAAAAACAATTCCTTAAACCTTTCCCAAGTAATAACATCTGTGCTTTCCAATGTCTTCACCATCTCCCACCAATAGGTGGCCTCATTCTTCAGATAGTAACTTGCAAAATCAACCTTCTGCTCCTCTTTCACTTTTACCAAGGCAAATGCCTGCTCTATTTCCTTTAACCACACATTTGCTTCAATTGGCTCTAAGGAACCCTTGAATTCTGGTGGGTTTACTGCCTGAAAAGTTTTGAAAGTTACCTGGGGATTGGTCTGTCTCTGCTGTTGTTCTGCCAGGTGAACTGTTTGTTAGGCCAAGATTTGAAGAATCTGGGCTATTGCTGGGTCCATGGGTCCTGGGTTCACATTCTGGTTTATCTCATATTGGTTGTTATTGTTATTGTTGTTGGTTTCTTCATTCTGGGTGTTGGTGCGGGTATTTCTTCTGGGAGGCATTTTCTGTAAAGAATCAATCAATTTATTTAGCTTTTGAATCAAATCTTTGTATAAAAGAAAAGTTTTGTAAAATAGAAATATCTCTTTTTGAAAACAGTTGCAACTAAGTAAATTGGGTGCTTCTTTACAGAATATAAACAGTTATGGAAAACAGGGTACATGGTATCACAGGGTATACTGGTGCAATAAATAAGGTAAAGTAAAACAGGTGTGATAAAGTAAATGACAGTGTTGGAAAAGAAAAGGTACTGATATATAGATCAAAAGTTTTAGGTAGTACAAGCGTAAAGACGCTTCGAAAGTAAAATCAAAAAGGGTACAACAACCTACTCACTAGTCAGCATCGCTAGTCTATAAATACAACTCAAAAGTCTACTGATACACACTACACACTACTGTTCATACTACATAACCATAACAACACTGCTCAGCATCTCCATCTCAAAATCTCTAACTCAGCTCCAAGGAAACTCTGGTCCTGCCAGCCTCTCAAAGTCCTCCATCACCTCAGTAGCCCAGCCCAACAGTGCATCAGGGCCTCTGCCAGGTAGTATAGCTCCATGTAGCCTAGCCTCAAGAACCCTCCGTGTCACATGAATCTCCTCTCGAAGCTCCCTTACACCACGATCAACATCTATAGTCCTAATGATATGCTGTAACTCTCTAATCTGAGCCAACAAGGAATCACGCTCTAATAGAAGAGCCTCATACCGGTAATAAGGAACTGGGGGCAATGTAGACTGGAATGGGGCACTCGCTACTGAATGCCCAATGGAATCTGAATCAGCTGGTGGGGGTCTTCTGACAGGTGGCCTCATGCCTGGAGGTGGAATAGCCTGTAATGGTACGGGCTGCAACACCGGTGGAGGTAGAATAGCCAATGCTGGTGGAATCACAGGACGTGGATCCGATGCTGGTGCTCCAACTGAAGGCTCTGAGTGATCAGCTGATACGGAAATAAAAGAGTCGGCCATCTCTGCTATCTGAAATCATATCGTAATATAAGAATCTCATACCACGACGTAAACTATACTAATACCGGTTATACCATAACACTCAACCTCTCGACGTTCTATCATCCTATACCTTACTTCTAATCCTATCCCTCTACCCATTCCCGTCAACCTAGGCTTGTGTCAGTGACTTATAACCTGTAGCTCTGATACCAAACCCGTGGCGCCCTCCAAACCCGGGTCAGAAGTTTGGGGTCCACACACACACCTTATTTATAACCTGCTTATAACAATTATAAAGATAATTGTAATAATATGCCGTGACCCTACTTACCAACCACCACAGACCGCAACAGGTTAAAGTATGCACACAAGCCAAACACACTATTATATTATAAACGTTCAAATCCCAACTATTCCAAACTCAAAACTGAGTATTAAACATTATTACAAACTTTTACAGACTTAAATTATCCCAAAAGAAGCCTACTAGCTCAGCTCAATAAACCTGAACCCCTAGCTCTCGCGCTAGACTGGGGATCCTCGGTACCAACCGGTTCTTTCTTAACTGGAAAAGAACAGAAACAATATCGCACAAATGAGCTAACTAGCTCAGCAAGTCACAATGACAAAACTGAGAATAATGATCATCAGGTGAACATGGTTATGATATCAAGTGAACAATGGATTATGATTTAGAATTGGATATTATACTTTTAATTTAAAAACCAAGGTTAGGCTGCTGATCAGTCACGCACTAACCCCGAGCAAGGCACACAACATTGCTCTAACTACTAGATCCAAGGCACACATTGGCCTAACTTGACCATTATATGGTCTGACCACGAATCTGGTCCACAATTTTATAAAAACAATCCAATTCTAACATAATAATAGAATATGCAATAATAAACAATAACCGAAATCATTAACAACAATAAATGTTTAACAATGAAAGGGTTTCAATCCTTGTAAGGATCAATAAGGCAATTTAAAAGCTTGAATGCTGGGTAATTAAAGAATTGGATAACAAAGGAATCAACATTTCAGGGTTTCAAAGATTTGGGTTTTCAAAGCATAGGATACAATGATTGAATGTACAAGTAATTCAGTTCAGTGTTTGGGATTTTGTTTATATGTATTTGTGGAGTAATATCGTATATTTGAGATTTGTGTTTAGGTATACAACAATCAATGGTCTAGAAAGAATAAGGTTTACGGCTCAAGAACAATAACTGGAATCAGAGTTTAGGTTTCAGTACTTCAAAGCACTTGCAGTATCAATCTGACTATCAAATACTACAATATCTCGAGAAAGTTCAGAACACTTGCCTGATATTAGCTTACTACACTGCACTCGTTTCCAATCACAACCGTCTTACTCTTCAACTATCTGTTTCCCTTTCTTACATCTTGCCTCTTCTGCTCACATATCATAAGCATCTATCAATAATTTACTCATGGAATTCTATTCAACACATACTTCTATCTACCCTTCGTTTTACCCAAATTCGATTAACAGATTGAAAGTTATGCAATAATCAAGTAAACACCGAATATATAGACCGATAGTCAATTAACAAGTCACATATAGCACATAATACATCACTTAATCAATGATGTATTATTTATAAAGAAGGCTCGGGTCATAAATAGGCTTTCTGGTATTTAAAATGATTTTTAAAATATTTTTCGAAATTAAAACGGGTCATTGGATCAATTTCGGGTTAATAAACAGGGTTCGGTTGGCCAATTCTGGCTCCGAAATAATTTTAGAATAATTATCGAGACATGGAAATAATTTAGAATAATATTTTAAAGCTCGAAACTATTTTTCAGAATTTTTAAATCATTTTTAAATAATTAAATCTAATTAAATAATTAATTAAAATCAATTAATAATTAATGAAATCAATTAATTTTCAAATTAATTGACCAATTAATCAATTATAAATTAACTGAAATTAATTAACTAATTAATTTAGATTTATTTGTGAATTAAAAATAATTTTCAGAATTAAAATAATAATTTTTAGAATTTTCAGAAATTAAAAACGAATTTTTATAATAAAAATAAATAGGAAATATGATTTTTAAACATTTTATAAACAGGAATCCTAAATTTACAAAGTCTGGAAACTTCAGGGACCTAACTGCATCGTCCCCAAAAGTCCAGGGACCAAACTGCAATTTTTACATCCCGTCGCCGGAAAACAGTCGGGTTCGCCGGAGAATACGTTCCCGGCGTCCTCACCCCACCAACACCTCCAGATCACATCTACACAATACCAGGAACACAACCATGCAATCAATTCATCCTAACAATCCCTGAGTTGGCCTGAATTTGGCCGTGAAATTTCCCAGTTTTCGGCGAACATCGGAAAACTTCAAAACACAACTTCCTTCTCTACAGACCTCGTTGGTTCATGAAACTTATACGACTAGATTGCAAATTTCACAGAGAACACAACCCACTATAACACAACATCAATCTATCATAGAATAAGAAACCCCCAAATTTCAATTAAGAACATTCATACGGGTTATAAACCCTAATTTTGAAATTCGAAAATTAAACCTACTTTTGAGCATGTTATTGAACTCCAAATCAGACGTATGACATATGAAAATCATCAGGAAAACAAGCTCTACAACATGCAATCATCAAATCATACAAACAATCATCCGAACAAAAATTCATATTTTTAATAAAACAAATTCGAAAATAAATAATTTTTTAGAAAAATAACCTTGATTTCTGCAGTGAAACAAAGCTCAGAATCTGATAGAACACTTCAAATCCTTCGTTTTGGTTACTCAAGCTTTGAAAACAAAGATCGGTAACGCCTTCGTTTTGCTGTTTGATTCTTAGAACAGTTTATATAATTAGGGCTTTTCTCTGAAAATTATATAATTATCTGTCTGCAAATGATTTTGATACGAAATAAAATACGGTAAAAGGCTATTTATATTTACGAAAAATTAGTATCCCGTTGGATCATTTCGGATATAAAACGGTACGTTTATTTGTAAAAACTGATCCAAACGGTATCGGTTTTCGGGATAATTATCCAAATCAGTACAATTTGTACTGCGGTCTTGGTCTCAGCGCCTGGTTACACGTATTACGAAGTGATAATTGGGATAGTTTAATAAAAAGCTCCCGTTTATCAAAAATACGGGTTTTATTGATTTACCGAAATGAATATTGTATCGAAAATGTTGCGCTGGGCCCCGCGCAGGACAAACCGTACGCCGGATCGAAAAAGTCAAAACATGGAATATGCTCAGAATATTATAATTAGGTTAGGAAGGAGTTCTCGAAAGAGTTTCGGGTTTCAAAAACGTAATAACGGGTGACGTCGGTTGGTTCCCGTTTTTATAAAATAGATTTTAATTACCCGGAAAAAGATTTTAGAAATTTCATATGATTCTTATAAATCCATAAACCAACATAAAAATAATTAGGAAGATATGACAATTATCTATATTTTATTTTGGACATATAAAAATTAAAATACTCAATTAATATTATTTTTGAATATTCAAGTACAGATAACACTTAACAATTAGCTCACAGAATAGATACTGAACACACATAATAATTATATAATAGCAAAAAAATAATTACACGATATATCCCGGATATTACATGAAACCCTTGTCTGATCGCTCTGGCTCTGCACACTACCATGGATCAAGAAATGCGGGTACGCACAACATCCCTAACCTGCTCCATCACAGAGGTGATGAGGTCTAAGATAGTGGCAAGTAGAGCGGGATCAATCTGACCCTCAAGATGGCCTCTAGCTGTAACATGGGTGGTAGCCTCAATCCTTTCCATGCTATGAGCTAATCCTGCCGGAAGTACCCCGCCCTCAATCCTTGGTGCAGTAAGTCGATCCAACAGATCACTCCTAACATTACAGGCCTCGGACAGGCCACCCAAAGTCATGTAATAGTCGGCGATAAGAGAAGCCTGAGTGGTTGCATCTAGCAGTCCATGGGGTGCAGGTGGTGCAGGCCCAGGGGATCCAAATGGATAACCAAGCACGGTATCAGGTGACAATGGTGCAGGAGATAATGGTGGCATTTCCTCAGTAGGTGCTGGGCTCTGTACAGGGGAGGGAACAGGAATTGGTGGAACCTCATGGATGTCTTCAGGAGCCTTGGGAAGAGGGTCTGATACTGGTATAATTGGTGCCGTGAAAGGCCCCACTCCTTCCGCCCTCATTAACCTTTGTGCCCTTGGTAACTCTTCATTCTCTAGTGCCACCCTCGCGGCCACTCTTGCTCTGGTAGTCGCCCTGACTACGGTCATCAATTCCTCAATGGTCCTCTCTTCATTCTCGTCAGGATCCTCCACGAGATCCTCCTCGGCAACAATCCCTTCTGGGATAACATCCTCAACCGTAACATTCTCAATATGAATCTCATCCGGTCCCTCGTTAGGGTACTCTATCAGATTCACAATTTGATCTCCAACATGTAATAAAACATCCTCATACTGATGCTCCTGAACCTCAGGGTTCGGTGCCCCGCTGCCCTATACGAGAACGAACTATGTTACAATCACGATATTTATAAGGGTTCCCATAAGGGTTTTAACTATCAGTACTACGTTAGGTAGTCCGACTATGAACTTGGCAAGAGTTCTTATTATCTTAGTGAACTTATTATCTTAACGTCACATCATCTCTGAGGTTTATAACGCTTCGCTCTGATACCATTTCTGTAACACCCCCAAATCCGGGGTCGGGGATCTAGGTTGTCACGAGTTCCATTTCCCTTAATAACACCCAATCTTATTAAATAATCAACTATTATGTACTGTGACCCCACCATAAGCACACATACCACAAGTTATAGTCTCAGAGATGAATATCCAAAAATAATCACAAGTCGTTTTATTCCACAATTATATGCCAATACACCTTAAAAGGGTTTCTGAATAAATTTACATTTCTTTGCCATTATTACAATTCATAAATATACATAAATCTGGTTCATCAATAGTTGAAAACCTAGCCTATTGGTAGCTCCTACTTCAGCTACGGCGACATCAACGCTTCCAGCAAACTGCGGAACATTTTCTAACCGCTTGCGAATTGGAAGCTTGGTCATGTTCATCTTGTCTAGCTGATGTTGTGTGATGAAAGAAGAAAGCAAGGATGAGCAACAAGCCCACCAAAATTATATGTATAATGATTTACAATATATGAGCATTCTCATAGTACTCATGAAAGTCTTGGTCAAGAAGAAATGAACCAAGTTTGATATCTTACCGTGACCAAGTCGCAAAATATTCAGTATGTATGTACATATATACTTTTCACAATCTTTGAAATCCTCTGACATGTATAATATACACAGAGTTCCCGTTTATAACTGTATAAAATATCGTTGCAAGGTGATCTCATATATCTAACCTTGTCTCAACATTTTTCCGAAAATCTTTGACATGCACAAGATAATCATTTAAAGATATAAGTTTAAAAGATGAAGTTACAAGATACTCCAATATACTTATATCCCAATACTACTTGAACTACCACCGTTCAAGTTATAATCAGTTTCAAAAGCTCATCACCCAGATGAGACTACAAGATAAGACTTGAATAGATTCAATCCTTGAAATATCATTATAAATAATGAAGTTACGAGATACTTCACTAAGTCCCGATATATATATACACCTATATATATACATTTCATACACTCCTTGAAAACCTCTGTTATGAAAATTATAAACAGAGTTGCAATATCCAATGAATTTTGGAAAGGAGAAAACCTTGGCATAAACCTGATATCTTGCTGATCAGGCAAAGATACCAATAAGTAACCTTTTCTACTAGTAGATGGACGAATTCCCCACTGGTCATCACCCTGGTCGCAATAGGACCTTATTCTGGACTGCCACTCAGCCACTTACGCATTTGATTCCCACTGAGCCACTTACACTTTCATGGACGCCCACTGAGCCCATGTTGCTTATGTCGACTCAATAGATGGACTTATTTCCCGAACGTTGGGAAAGTAATCAATTCATTTATCAAAACAGTAACCTCGTTGCGAATGTAAAATACACTACTGAGCCGGATCCCTCATGTTTTGAGCGAGTATTTAAATCCCCTTCGAAAGGAAGATCTTAACTATAAAAATGAGTTTTGGGATCCGCTCTAACTTTTAAAATCATTTTGAAGACTCGAAAACATTTTTAAGAATATTTGGAGTAATGCTGATTTAATAAAGTAAATCAGTCCCGATATATTAGAAAATATCTGAATATTATCATTTAAATAATATTCTCTTAAAGAATAATCTTTATACAAATAATTGAAGTAGAAACTGTAAAACTTATACTTGAAATGTGTATTAAATAACCAAAGATATACTTATACGAAAGTACTATCTTTATTTGAATAATCAAAAAAATAAGTTTGATTATTGACACCTTATTCTTTAGTAAAATAAAGAATATATTTCAGAAAATAATCGGAGTCATAGGTCCTCATATGAATATTCAAATAATATTCAATTAAATAATATAAGCTGAGTCATCTGTCCTCGAATGAATACTCAAGTAATTTTCATTAAATAATATAAAGTGAGTCATAAGTCCTCGAATGAATATTCAAGTAATATTCATTAAATAATATAAAGTTATCGAATAAACATTCTTCGATTAATAGTTTTAAAAACTATTCATATATATATATATATATATATATATATATATATATATATATAATACTCGGGAGCCTCGCCTCCCGGTTTTAGAAAAAGTTCACCTTTTGATCCCCTATACTAAGGGTATACTCAAATACCGCTTATCTCTAGCATAGGTATTATGCAACTAATAAGCATTTGAACCAACAGATATATAAATCAAGAATACGAAACATGCATGCATATATAACATATCACATGCTACAATATATCGCAAGGATTTGCTAATAACAAATACGCATTTATCACAAGATCATGCATATACACATATACATCACAACAACAGTTATACGGGTAGAAACCTTGCCTGAGCGACTGGGGGTTACAAATGGCTTGGGACGAGTCTGGTAACCTATAAACAACATATAAGTTGGAATTAAACCAAAGTCACTTATAAATCTATACTTTAACCAATTTAGACTTTAACGCTCGCTTTGCGCTTAACGATTCACTTAAGTCGCTCGAGTACCCTCGGCTCCATCATTTTTAATAAATTAATTATTATGAGTTTTAAGGAGATTCTTTTGCGAGTGTCTTACCAACTGCATATTACACTTTACATAAATGTTTCATACTCAAATAGTCCTTTAAGGTCTTTAACCTATATTTCAAAGTAAGGCGAGGGGTAATGGTTCGTTCGTGAAACGTCGTTACTTAAAACGGCCGTTTCTCCTAAACCGTACATCGGAATCAAACGAACCACATATCAAAACGAAGCTCGTAACATGAACTATCTAATCATGGCAATGGTCAAAACCTAGAAGGGATTTCTCGAGTCCTACTGTTAAGAACAAAACAGCCTAAAGTAAATCGGACATTACGACGACTATATTTGCGCGATTTCCCAAATTTAAAACACTCCAATTCAACCCACAATCAATCCACAATCACAACCCAATCAAAACTCCATCCATACTACATCATAACAGCCCCAACACTCAACATCAACAATTTATACTTATTCTTAAACTTGAATTTAACTACACTTAAGTTCATTAATCAACAATCCAAGAACTACCACTCCAAAAACTTCACAAAATCAACTAATCTCTACATTTATAACTAGCAAACCTCTCATTAATTATAAAAACAAAACTAAACCTAATTACTCAAATAAAGTTAGGGTTTGGAGGGGTTATACCTTCCTTGGAGAGTGGAGAATCAAGAGAATGGCTTGGAATCACCCTTAAAGTCCTTATCCAAGCTTAATCTAAACAAAACTTCAAGAACAAAAAATTTAGTTCTTGAAAAACACTATTCACCATCTTCTTCCATGATTTTTAGGAAGAGATTGTGGATGATTTAGGAGCTCAAACTTATAGGATATTCATAACTATGCATAAGGAGTCTTAGATAATTACCTTGTAATTTAACAAAGCTTGGAACTATAATTTTGACTTTCTTGCTTTGGAAAAGAAGAAGAAGCCGAAAGCAAGGTGAAGAAAATTAAATAATCTTTGTGTTTTGGGTGAAATGATTGTTGGTTGGTTGTTTTTAGCTTGATTTTGGTTAATTACCTTTTTAACCATGAACTTTAAAACCACACCTCCTTCCCCCTTATGTCATGCTTATGTCACCTTGTTATGTCATCATCCCTTACTTGCCCTCTTCTCATTGGTTTGATGACATCATCCCCTCTAATCTCTTTGATTAGCTTTTAATTAATTGGCTAATGACCGCTGATCTATTATACGGTTCGCTTAACTTTCATTTTCGTTTATCGTTTGAGGGATCATACTCGGGATCTTATTACTTAGGTTTCCTTAACCTTTCTCAATACATTATTTTCCTTTTTATGATCCTCTCTTATAATCCTTGAATTTAAATCCTTTTCATTCTGTTACCTTATACTCAATTCTTTCGATATCTGGTGGATTTCCGGGAAAATCAAAGTGTTCGGATTTGGATTCTGGCGATCTTTACGTACACTTATATACCAAATAGAGTACTAATAATATCCGAGAAGATCAATAAAAGAACCCCTACATAGTGTGGCATGAAAAGTTTTCTTATTCAGCAAAACACTATTCATAAGGGTTTCAAAAATTCCAAAAATTGGGGTTATTACAATCGTGATTGATATTCCTATTTTATAATGTAAGTGCTTTGAAGCACTGAACCCTAAACCTTGATTCCAGTTATTGATCTTGAGTCGTAAACCTGATTCTTTCTAGACCATTGATTGTTGTATACCCAAACACGAACCTCAAATATACGATACTACTCCACAAATACATATAAACTAAATACCATACACTGAATCGAGTTACCTACATACTCAAACCATTATATTTTATGCTTTGAAAGACCAAATCCTTGAAACCCTGAAACATTGATTCATTGTTAGCCAATTCTTTCATTACCTAGCATCCAAACTTTGAAAATGCTCTTTTGATCCTTATGCAGATTAAAACCATTTCATTATAGAACATCAAATGTTGTTAATGATTCAGGTTGTTGCTTATTATTGTTTATTCTGTTATTATGTTAGAATTGGATTGTTTTTATAAAATTGTTGACCAGATTCGTGGTCAGACCATATAATGGTCAAGTTAGGCCAATGTGCGCCTTGGATTCAGTAGTTAGAGCAGTGCTGTGTGCTTTGCTCGGGGTTAGTCCGTGACTGATCAGCAGCCTAACCTTAGTTTTTAAAATGAAAATATAATATCCAATTCTAAATCATAATCCATTGTTCACTTGATATCATAACCATGTTCACCTGATGATCATTATTCTCAGTTTTGTCATTGTGACTTGCTGAGCTAGTTAGCTCATTTGTGCGATATTGTTTATGTTCTTTTCCAGTTAAGAAGGAACCGGTTGGTACCGAGGATCCCCAGTCCAGCGCGAGAGCTAGGGGTTCAGGTTGATTGAGCTGAGCTAGTAGGCTTCTTTTGGGATAATTTAAGTCTGTAAAAGTTTGTAATAATGTTTAATACTCAGTTTTGAGTTTGGAATAGTTGGGATTTGAAAGTTTGTAATATAATAGTGTGTTTGGCTTGTGTGCATACTTTAACCTGTTGCGGTCCATGGTGGTTGGTAAGTAGGGTCACGACATATTATTATTATCTTTATTATTGTTATAAGCAGGTTATAAATAAGGTGTGTGTGTGGACCCCAAACTTTTGACCCAGGTTTGGAGGGTACAACATCTGTGGGTACGAATCTAATTTATATCTTATAATACTTGCGAACACGTATACTTGCGTGTAATTTTAGCTTTTATTTTCGCCCTAACAAGTTTTTGGCGTTGCTGCTGGGAACTCAGTGTAATTTTTAGTTTATGTGCTTGACATAAGTGGTCGTTAAAGTTCACTGACTCGGATTCTTTTACTTTCACGGTTTACTTGCGTGTGTTTTAGGTACTCTAGTTTTTATTGCAACTGGAGAACCAGCAGCAATGAAAGTGTTGATGGATTATTCTCAACCAAAGATCAATGATATTAAATCTAGCATTGTCAGGCCAGCTATCGCAGCTAATTCCTTTGAGATCAAGCCTGGAATAATTCAGATGGTATATAATTCAGTCCAGTTTGGGGGTGCTCCAACGGAAGATCCCAACATGCATATCAGATATTTCACCGAGATCTGTGACACTTTTAAGTTCAACAATGTTTCTGAAGATGCTATAAAGCTGAGTCTTTTCCCATTCTCTCTGAGGGACAAAGCTAAGAGCTGGTTATACTCTCTACCAGCTGGTTCTATCACTACTTGGGAGGATCTTGCTCAGAAGTTTCTTACTAAATTCTTCCCTATGGAGAAGACAACTGCACTCAGGAATGTTCTTACTCAATTTGTGCAGCAATTGGGAGAAACTCTATGTGAATCTTGGGAGTGCTACAAGGAGATGCTTAGGAAGTGTCCTCATCATGGCATGCCTGATAGGATGATCATCAATTGTTTTTACAATGGTTTGGGAGCACAGTCAAGACCCATGCTCGATGCGGCATCAGGTGGAACATTATGGGCAAAGAGCTATGAGGAAGCTTATGATTTAATTGAACTAATGACTATTACTGAATATCAGTATCCAACCTAGAGATTGCCACGGGGCAAGGTAGTAGGCGTTCTGGAAGTGGATACAGTTACAACTATCCTTGCTCAACTAAAGGTGTTGTCTATGAAGATCGATTCTCTGGCTAACGATGGTGTTAATAAGATAACCAGTGTTTGTGAGTTGTGTGCAAGTTCGCATGCGATGGAGAAATGCGCTATATCTAGTGAATCAGCTCAGTTTGTGAGCAACTTTTAGAGATCGTAGCAATCTGTTCCAGCCACTTATCATCCTGACAACTGGAACCATCCTATCTTCAGCTGGACAAAAAATTAAAGTGCGATGCAATAGCCTTATCAGCAGTATGCAGCAAAGCAATTCAACCCCCTGGTTTTCAACAACCGCAATATGCACCAATACAATAACTCCAACTTCAACAACGAACTCATAGAGGTGCAGGTCTATCTTCGAATAAAAAATCTTAATTTGACGAGTTGTGTCTTATGTGCAAAAACCAGGCTCTTATATGCCAAAGCCAGGCTGTTTCTATCAAGACTCTGGAGAACCAAATAGGGCAAATTGCTAATGCCTTATTGAATCGACCATAAGGAACACTTCTAAGTGATACAAAAGTCAATCCAGGAAAGAGGGAAGTTAACGAATAGGTGAACACCATCACTTTGAGGTCCGGAAATGTCGGAAGCCCCCAAATTCAGCAAGACAAAGAGTCTGAAAATTTTGTCCAGAATGCAGGTGCATCTGCACTTTCGCCAAATCCAGAAAATGAGATTGAAGCTAAAAAAGTGGTGCAAAAGGATGCCGAGGTGGAACCGAAGAAGAAAGCTGTTGAAAGCAATCCTCCTGAGGGTAATACAGGGGATAAACATGTATACCCACCTCTGCCATATCCTAAAAGGCTTCAAAAGCATAAGTTCGACAAGCAATTTGCCAAGTTTTTGGAAGTTTTCAAGAAGTTGCACATTAACATACCTTTTGCTGAAGCTCTAGAACATATGTTGAGATATGCTAAGTTCATGAAGGGTATTCTATCTCGGGAGCTAAAACTTGAGGAGTTAGAAACCGTTGCTCTAACGGAAGAGTGTAATATTGTGCTGCAAAAGAAATTACCCTTAAGCTTAAAGATCCAGGAAGCTTCACCATACCTTGCACCATTGGCAATCTATCGTTCGACAAGTGTTTGTGTGATTTGGGTGCTAGCATCGATCTAATGCCATTGTCAGTTTTCAAGAAACTTGGACTACCTAATCCAAAACCTGTAAACATGCCTTTGCAGTTGGATGATCGTTCCATCACTTATCCGCGATGAGTAGTGGAGGATATCTTGGTTAAGGTGGATAAGCTCATTTTTCCTGCTGATTTTGTCATTCTAGACTTTGAGGAAGATAAGAAAATTCCCATCATTTTGGGCAGACCATTCTTAGCTACTGGCCGAATTATGATTGATGTGCAAAAAAGAGAGCTTACGATGAAGGTTAAAGATCATAAGGTTACTTTTAGTGTGTTCAAGGCAATAAAGTTACCCAAAGATAAAGAGAAGTGCTTTAAAGTAGAGTGGGTCGACTCTGTCATGAATTCAGAGCTTGAGCAATTGCCAAAGTCAGATATCTTAGAGAGATCCCTAATAGGGAAATTAGTTATTTAAGATGAAGAAGGAACAACGCAACTATAGGTTTTGAATGCACCTCCATGGAAGAGGAATTTAGATATGCCATTCAATTATCTTGGGTTCGCAGAGCTGAAAATTTCTCAAGAGCGTCTCGAGCCGTCTATTGAAGAAGATCCCATACTTGGGCTCAAACCGTTGCCAGATCATCTTAGTTATGTATTTTTAGGTGCTCCCCCTGATAAGGGGTTGTAATATATCTATGATAATCTAAAAGATGATCAGTCGGTTCCTCCCGTGCTTACAGAGGGTCCCTCGCTTGTGCCACAGACAGTTGATCGGTTTGGTATTGGTGATGCGTAGTATAGAAGGTTGATTCGATATATTGAGGCCATGCATGACACCACCGATATTTTGCTAAAGATTTGACACACGCTCTCTGTACTATTTTCTGAGACACTAGTGTCGAAGTTGATTGCCCACCTGATCCTCCACCCGAAGAGGGTGATCCTCCCACTAACTAGGTATGCCTGAAATCTTTATTATTACCTTCAATAAGGATATTGAAAATTTTAAGTTTAGGGGTGATAATGTAAGGATTAGTTTGTGTGAGTTTATATAGATTCATATAGATTCATGTTGCATGGTTAGTTGTATTTCATTCATATGTTTGCATGATTGTTCATATATGACATATTTATTTGTGTTTTTATGTGAGTTCATATAGTTGCATGTGCATGCATGTAACATGATCCCGTAGAATGAGCTGTTTCTGATGGATTGGTGGATGTTGATTTGAGTGTAGTGATGGAAAATAAAGGGCTATTTAAGTCCTAATGAATTGATTTGCATGCTAAAAAAAAAATTTACAAGTCTTATAGATTGTTTTTGAGATAGATCATGATCATACTTGTTTATTTGTTAAGATTTAATCACTTGTTTATATTTAGAATTTATGGTATTCTCGTAATGACGTAGGAACACTGAATTTTAAACTGGAGAAAAACTTGGATTTCATTTCTAGTTTTGAATAAATCCAGGAATCAAATGCCTAGTAGCTGGCTCATAATTTATGAGTAGTCTAGGGTTGAATGAGATGGAGCGAAACACACTCATTCAAAAATTGTTGAAAAAAGAAGAAAAAAAGTACGTGTTTATGCATAATTGACCAAGAGTGAGCTCCTTAATACTCGAACTATTAAGTTCTATGGGACTTTATGCCTAGTGACCTAAGGCTTTTATAGTCTGAGATCTGCTCACTTAATGCTCACTACATGGGTATTATTGTAGAAGTCTTTTGGGACCTCATTCATTGCACGGTCAAATAAGCATCTTTGTTATGTGTTCAATAATAGCATGAATCCTTGTATAACTCTAGTAGAAAGGAGGTGTTGTGAGTCATTATGAGTTTAACGTCTATTCTAGTAATAAACTTGTGATTGTTTTGATGAAATATAAGTTATGGTTATTAATCTAGTATCGAGAGTATATCTGTTAAGCATCCCACACACACGCGAATCTGGTTTGTGGAATTTATTCGAACTCTGTTAAAAGTTATTGCATTCTTAGAGGAGTTGGCTTATTCATTTAGTTAGGGTTATTCTGAGGGGATCGATTGCATTGTCATTTAATCGCATTCACGTACTTGCATTCATACATTAGGTTTGTTCTATAGTTTTTGAGTCTGTTTATGCTTGAGGACAAGCATCGATTCAAGTTTGGGGGTATAATAAGTGGATTTTATTTATACTTCGAACGCTTCATTACAAGCTTAAGTAGGTGTTTTATGTAATATCCCGTATTTTTTTAGAATTATTATAATTATTATTTGAATATATATATATATATATATATATATATATTCTTTTACGATTTAGAAGGAATAAAATGGTGGTTATTTTATTCTTATTTGACGAGTTTGTGTTAATAAATGGTAATATGCTAATTGTTGAGTGTTATATCAATCCTTGTTAATATCTGAAAATATTTACTTAAATGTATTATTTTCAAAAGTTTATTTGAAAACCGATCATTTTATTGATATCGGTAAATTGAGTTCATTTAGTAATATCGGTAAAACTTTATTTTTATGCCTTTATAATTACAATAATTATTTTTGGGATTTTATAAAATTTAGAAATCAATATTTCATCAATTATTTAGCCCTGTATGATTTTCCGATTTTATTTATTTGTAAAATCCGTATTTAATTCCAAAATTCTTTAAAAATTATGAAACTCATATTTATTTAAGTTTGGAATATTCTGAGAATTTTAAAATTATTTTGGGAATTTTCGGGATTAATTTCACCCGCGCGTTGAATCGTTTAATTGTTAAAAGCGGGTATAAATTGCATTTCAAAAAGTATTTTAAAATTTCAAAATTTATGTTTTTATAAATTTCGGGATATTTATAACATTTTAAGACTATTTTCGTGATTTTCTGAAATTGTTTTAGGTGCAGTTCGGTTCGTTAATTGTGAAATGCGGGCACGAGTTGCATTTCAAAAACGATTCAAAAATTATGAAAATTTATTTTATTAGTTTTGGGTTTTTAGGAAATTTTAAGAATGTTTTCATGGTTTTCTGAAGCCGTTTTAATTGTACCTTGGTCGTTAGTTATCAAAGTGTGGAACATAAATTAGTCTGTGCAGCAGGGATACGTGTCTCATTCTTGTGAATTGGAGACGCGTGTCATTTTCTGGTTGGCTGGTTGCTGAGCTTTGTTAACAAAAAAAAAAACAAAACAAAAAAAAAATCCTATACTACCCACGACCCCCACCCCCCTGTTTCCCTTCTCCCTTCCTTATTTCCACCGCCACCATTTATTCACCCACCCCCCCCGTTTTATTTCAATTAGGTAACACAAACCCCTCCCCCTGTCTTTCCTTTTTTCCTGTCTTTTACCCCTCTCTGTCTCTCCTCTTCCGTATATTTATATATACTTTTAATTTTCAAAAATTCATATTTTACAAACCGTACATCCAAATTTCAATTATTATATATATAAATGATCAGTGCTTCGATACCTACGCATAGGTATATATTTTGCAAGATTTTGAGGAGATAATATGCGGGGCATATTTCCGTTATATTTCCGTTTTAATTTATTCTCGGGACGTACAAAAGGAGTTTGACGATTTTGATTACTCCACATGGCATGTCAGCGTATGTATATCTATGGATATTAATTTCGAATTTTTCTGGAGATATTTTTCGGGCATCAGATATTCTCTTCGGGGTGATCAGAATTTATTTTGGGTAATGATTCCGAAATTCCGCCTTCGTATTTGTGTATATTATAGCATGTTAGTGTTTATATATTTATTTAATAATTTTTAGAAGTTTTTGTAGAAGTCGCTTTTGGCCGTGTTTTTCATTTCTGGCGTGTTTATAGGTGCAAATATAAATTATTGTGTTGATTGTTGTTAGTTGTGTCGATATGATATCGACTGGCAGTCCGAGAAATAGAGGAGGTGCTACCCGATTTCCAAGAAAATATTATTTTTAGTTTTGAAGATTATTGTTTTTATTATTATTCGAAAATAAATCTAAATTATTTAGTTAATGAATTTTAATTGATTATTTAATTCGAGTTAATTATTTCTTATGATTTAAATTTTTTCTGAGCTTTTAAAAATATATTTAGGTATTTAAAAATTAATTAATATTATTATTAATTGATTCATTCTTATTTTATTCGTAATAAATAAACCGTTCGTCCGTTTAATACGAAACGAACGCCTCTAGACTCAGAAAAATATTCCTCTTTCAATAAAAATACTTTCGAGACCCAAATTCTTTTGTTTCGAAAGGTCGCTTGTTTTACGAATCATTCTGAGTCGATTTTTGATCGATCAATCATATTTTGACCCGATTTTAGTTTTAAACATATCGAGTCGACCCTTTTGATGAACCGAGTCATATGTGATATATATTATGTGATATATGAGTTATGTGCTTATGTGCTATATGAGTTATGTGTGTATGTGGATCAAGGATCCTGTGTTTGTCTGTTATATTTATGTGTTGGCTATCGTATGGGTAGATGATAGGCTTTTGACGCGCAGTTCGTCGAGTGATTATCGTTTAGACGATTAAAATTCTATATTTTAATTATAGATGCGGATCTCTCAAGTCGATCACGACCAGATGGAATGGGTGAAGAGTAGAGTTTAATAGTATGGAATCTTGGGTTGCAACACTGCATGCGCAACAGACCAAATGATTAGTTCAATAAAGACGGTGATGTTTTGAGGCAGAATGTCAGAATAGATGCGTCTTTGCGAGTGTGACTAATTGCTAAAACCCAAAGACAAGTATTTCTATAATCACTTATTGTTCAAGTGATATTTATTTTGAATCGTATCATACAAGTATTGATTTCCCTATTCTCAATTTGGAATTGATAAATGTTTTACATATCGCTGAATTAAATGATTCTGTTTACGCAAGTACCCTCTGCTATTCTATGTTCAGAATAGTCAAGTGATTTTACTTATCCAATTATCGGATTAATAAATGTTTTGGATTTTCAGAAAAGTGATTTGGTTGCGAATATTTCTACCCAAGAATTGGGGAAATAAAATTATTTGGGGTGTCGATTATTATGACCCCATTTCAATAAAAGGTTTTAAGATTGGATCATAATTGCGTAAGTGACCGGGACGGACGGTCCGGCGGAGGGCTATTTGTAAGTGCCATATGGAATATTATGACATAACTTTTGCCACAGGCAGGTATATTGCCTTTTTGTTTGAGTACTCAAGTATTAATTTCCAGAGTTCGGTTTTGAGTAAAGTTTATAATTCAATCCATAATTATTGTTTCATGTTATTGTTGTTTATGATATTTCCGTAAACAATGTTTTACGAGTTTTATTCTCTTCAAGATTTAAAGTATTGCTGAAGCATTTCGCTCAAAAATATCAAAATGGTTTTGAATATAATTAAGGAATCAAATCTGGGATTCCTCCACTAAAATTTTTATGATTCAGCAATTATGATTTTAAATATTCTGCGCTGACGCAGATGTCGGTTTTATATCAAAAGACCCTATATATGTCATAATGATCTTGCTGAGCATTTCTTCCGCTCATACTTGCCTGTTTTCAAATTTAACCTCCAGTGAGGATTAGCTTGCGCTGTTTAGCTATGTAATTCAAAGAAGCAAAGAAGAAGCTCTTGGAAGGTGGTAGGTCTAGGGTTTATGAACTAGTGTAAGTTTTATTGTATAAAGTTGTTTATATTATACTATATTATAGTTGTGTATTTTATTTGGGCCTAGTATACTTCATTTCGAAGTTATACTAGTGGGTTTAGTTTTGAATTGGATTTTGTTAAAAAAAGAGTTTTAAAAGAAAGTGAAAAATTTATTGATGGAATTTGGATATCTTGTTTCTAGAACTGTAACCTTAAAAGATCTTGGAATAGTTTGGGGTCATAAATGATAATTATCTTCCGCTGGCATTTATTTATTGACTAAACAGGTTGATTTAGATTGAGGTTTCTTAGTGATGACCAAAATCTCTAACCCCGGATTTGGGGGCGTTACATTTTGGATTCAAGTTGTTGGTATTTTTGATAAATGTGTTATTACATTTCAAACATCACTTAAATGAAGAAAGGAGCTTTTCAAGGAAATATGGTGAAAAGAGATCATAATTGGAAGCCTAGGCCATTCTCAAGTTGTAGAGAATCTTGTTAGCTTCGTGTGGGCAATTGTATCGCCTAATTTTGATGAGCAGAACTCAAGATGCGGCCAAAAGAAGAAACTGCAGAAAAGTCCAGAAGTCAGGCGCGGCCACCCCGAAAACCGGCGCGGCCGCCCAGCCTTTTTTCCAAAAACCAGCATACCCGCGGAGATTTTAGCGCGACCTCCCCACCCTTTTTGCCCAAGAATCCCTATGTTAGTAGAATTTGATGATTTTTAGGGTCTACGTCCATTGGGGGCTTATATATACCAATAAAAAGATGTTTTTAATGACAAGGAGTGAATGAAGAGCAATAAGAAGACCTAGAGAGCACAAGAGGACTACGGAGAAGAAGACTTTTATTTTCTTTAGTATAGTTGATAGTTGGATGCTTGTTTTCGATTTGTCTTTGAACCCTGGTACTCTTATATTGTTTTGTATCATGTTTTCATTGGAACCCATGGTGACGATGAGTTCAATTATGAACTAATCATTATCATGGGTTTCTAATGAATTTACTTATGGATTTCTATAGTTAATTTGTTCAATATCTTGGTGTATGGTGATTGATTGATATTCTAGTATTGGTTGTGCTTATATGTCTTATGTGCGTAGCTAACATTTAAGATAGCCTATTAATCTCTATTGAAGCGAAAGTGAATATAGAGGTTTAGAAGTTGCCATGCTAGTATAGGTTCATATATTTATTATCCATGTTTCGTTGGTAATTTTAACCATCTTACTTACCCTATGTAATCACGATAGATAACTTGTGCATTAAACCTTTATGTTGTAAAATTCTATAGACGTATAGGGTCTCAACATAATTGGTGTATATTCAGCTTCTATCTCTTTTGTGGATGTCTGGTAGTAGGGTATTCGAACAACAAAAGTTGGCATTTACTGTTTTTGTGTTATCTGATTAGTTGTCCTCACCATTGCATGCTACGTTTAAGAACATTGACTTTGAATGAAGTTGTACTGAAGTTAGAATCCCATGTTTGTCTCATATAGTTCATTCAATCACTTTTATTCTTAGTTAATTGCATGTTAGTTTAATCTAAGTTATATACTTCTCAACTTGTTATTGTCTTGACATTGAGCGATAGCCATACCATTGTTTCATAGGTGCATAATCTTAAGTTAACTAAAAAGAGTCTCTGTGGGTACGAATCTGATTTATATCTTATACTAGTTGCGAACGCGTATACTTATGTGTAATTTTAGCACGTGTTTTCGCCTTAACAGATTCTTTACAAACCTTCCCCTGTATATTTATCAATAAATTGTAGCACTTGTAAATTTTGTCTACTATAATTGAGTCTGTATTAATAGGGTATTTTGTTATCATCAAGTTTCTCTTAATTTATGGCTATAATTCCAGTAGATATAAATTGGGGGAGATTGTTAAGAATATGCTGTGAACTTGATGATAAGTTAAACAAAACACTTAGTAGATATTATTTTGTGAGTTTGTAGCTTTCAACAGATTGTCTCTTCAACATCTGTTGAAAGAGTAGCTTATGTAATAATAAGATTAGTAGCACATTATATGTTTTAGAGAACAAAGAAGCTGTTGGGAATATGTTGTGAACTTGATGATTACATTAACAAAACACCTTAGTAGATTTAACTTAGTGAAAAATGTAGCACCCGGTGGATGATCAATTAGGGTCCCAACGGATGATTCAATATAGTCCCGACGGATGACTAATTGATATCAATCGGGTGAGCAGCTTATGTAACAATAAGTCATGTAGCACATTTATGCAAACATCTTTGTATAGATTCTTTAGTAGCATATAAGTCAAGTTGACTTTAATTAGATATGCAGAAAAGGTTGATTAATTGTAAATATAAGATGTATTGTAATTCTGCATAAGTGAAATGAAGTCCAGTATCAAATAGCTACAAGACGGATGATCAACAAAGCTACCCGACGGATGATCAACAATGCAACCCGACAGATCACAAGCATGTACCCGACGGATGATCAATTCAAAAATCTATTGACAGTGACAACACAGTCACATGCGTTGGGTGTTTGCAAAAGGAATATGGAAGCCCGTTTAACAGGAAATGAAGAACAAAGAAGCATTACCATTTCCATGCAAGATAAGAAGATTTTCAAAGATGCTGGAATAGAGTAGTGAAACAGCATAGAGTTTGACTTGATAGTTTTGTTTTATTATCCTGTCTTATTACCATGTAAACTTATTGGTATATAAATCAAGTGTAGCTAGTAGAACAAACAACTAAGCAAACACTTATAGAAGAGAATTAGAAAAAGCTGTAACTATTAAGAATTTCTCTGTAGTTTGTTTATTCACTTGTAAAGCAGCTGCGAGACAATTTGTTCTTCACTGAGTTCTTAATTCGATAAATATATATATATATACATATATATATATATATATATATGGTGGATACTTTCAAATCCAGCAGAAAGTTTTAAAGACTTGTGATTTTATTACTTTGTGTTTTTGATTTATTTAACTTGTGATTCCGCACCTTGCAAATCAAAACACTTATATATATAGTTTGAGTTAGAACATTTTATAGTTCAAGAAAAACTTTACTAGAATTACATTCAACCCCCCTTCTGTAATTCTTGCTGCATTGTTAGGGACTAACAATTGGTATCAGAGCAAGCTCTTGAAGCACAAAGAGTTTAAAGATCACAACAAAAAACAAGATGAACAAGAAGGATGTTGGAGTCAAGATTCCTTTTCTGGAAAAAGATAATTACCATCACTGGAAGGTAATGACGCATCTTCATTTACTTTCTCAAGATGAGGCCTATGTTGATTGCATATAAAGTGGTCCTCATATTCTAATGAGATCTGCCACTAGCAATGAGCCTTCAGTCCCCAAGCCTAGGCACGAATGGTCAGAACCTGATATTGAGCAAGTCAGGAAGGATAAAAAGACCATGAATATTTTATTCAATGGAGTGGATGGTGACATGTTTGACAACATCATCAATTGCAAGATAGCCAAGGAGGTTTGGGACACCATTCAAATAATTTGTGATGACACTGAACAAGTTAGAGAAAACAAGATGTAGTTACTAATTCAGTAATATGAGCATTTTCACTGTGAAGAAGGTGAAACTCTCACTGATATCTTTAGTAGATTTCAAAAGCTACTAAATGCTCTGAAGCTGCATGGAAGAGTCTACCAAACTAAAGATTCTAACCTCAAATTCCTGAGACCCCTTCCAAAAGAATGGAAACCAATGACAGTCTCCTTGAGAAATTCACAAGAATACAAGGAGTTTACACTAGAGAGACTGTATGACATTCTAAAGACTTATGAGCTTGAAATAAAGCAAGATGAAAGAATGGAGAAAGGGAGGAAGAAAGAAGGGTCTATTGCACTGGTTGTTGAGTTAGAGAAAGAGAAGGAGATGAAGATGGAAGCTGTTGAATCTACATTAAAGGTCTGTGAAAGCAAGGGAAAAGGGTTGGTAGCTAATAATGATGATCCATTGAGTCAAGATGACATGGATGATATTGATGAACACTTAGCATTCTTATCCAGAAGCTTTGCCAAGCTCAAGTTCAAAAAGAACTTTGGAGCTGCTAAGCCAAATAAAAACATGGTGGATAAATCAAAATTCAAATGTAATGTGGCTTAGCTGGTCATTTTGCAAATGAATACAGAAAGTCAGATTCCAAGAAAAAGTTTGAGCCTGTGGATTATAAACTAAAGTATTTTGAATTGCTCAAACAAAAGGAAAGGGCTTTTATTACACAAGAAAATGACTGTGCAGCAGATGGTCTGGATGAGGATGAAGATGTCAGCTATGTTAATCTAGCCCTAATGGCCAAGTCTGATGAAATAGTGGCAAGTTCTTCAAGTAATCAGGTAATCACCATTAACCTTGCACATTTATCTAAAGCTGAGTGTAATGAGGCAATAAATTACATGTCTACAGAATTATATCATTTGTGTGTTACACTTAAGTTCCTCACTAAGGAAAATGCTAAAATCAAAGAAAATAATTTGTTTTTAAGTGAGAGGAATAATGTGCTAGAGTCTCAGTTTATTGAATTTGAAAAAACTCAATATAATGTAAGATTTCTAAGAATAAATTAACCGAGTCCTTGAAGAAATAAGAGAGTTTGAAGAAGCAGCTGGAATGAGAACAGGAGGTGATTAAGGCATGGAAATCATCCAGAGATGTCAATGCTCAAATCACAAAAGTTCAAGGTATTGAGTCCTTTTGTGATGCAGCCTGGAAAGAGAGTAAAGAGAAGATGGAATCAAATTTGGTTGAAGGATTGCTAACAGATGTAGACTCGATGGATGATGAGATTCATCCGTCGGATAATCAAAAAGATTATCCATCGATTGACATAAATCCTCATCCGTTGGCTGTGAGCAAACCTGGGAGTAAAGCCAAACTTGCCAAGTTAAATGATAAATATGGATTAGTTTCCAAAAACTTTGTTCCAGGAGAATCAAGTCAAGTGAAGAAGGAGAAGAAAGGGAATGTTGGTCATCTGTTCATCAAGCAATTGAATGACAGATTAGAAAAGATTAAGGTTAAAACATAGGCTAAAAAGAAAAATAATAGAAATGGGAAAGTAGGGATTAACAAAAATAACAACTACACACCTGATAAGTGTGGTAGTGTTAATCATTTGTCTGTTAATTGCAAAATTGACATGCCTACTCCCATATCTGTACCATCTTCTTTTCCCAACATGAATGACATGCCTTCTATGCCTATGAATGCTATGTCTGCACAGAATATGAATGCACAATTTGCTAATATGCCATTTGCACCTAATCCTTATTATGCTGTATTTAGTATGCCTCAAATTCCATTTAGCATGCCTTACCAGAATAACATGTTTGCAAATAGCATGCCTTTTCCTGTTAATCAAAATGTGCATGATAATTCTGTTTTAATGACTAATTTCAAAGGTCCAACTCAAATGACTAAGGATGAATCAGATATCCCTAAGTCAAATGAGATCAAACCTAAGAAAAAAAAGAAGAAAGCTAACGAGGCAGGACCCAAGGAAACTTGGGTACCAAAATCAACTTGATTTGATTTTGATGTGTGCAAGGAAACAGAAAGAATCCGTGGTACTTGGATAGTGGTTGTTCAAGACACATGACTGGAGATTCTACCATGCTCACAGAGTTTAAGGAGAGAGCTGGCCCAAGTATTACTTTTGGAGATGACGGCAAAGGTTATACTGTGGGATATGGCTTGATTTCTAAAGACAATATCATCATTGAGGATGTTGCCCTAGTGGATGGTATCAAGCATAATTTGTTGAGTATCAACCAGCTTTGTGACAAGGGCAATTCAGTAACCTTCAATTCAGAAGCCTGTGTTGTGATAAACAAGAGGAGCAACAAAGTGGTTCTCCCTGGAGTGAGAAAAGGAAATGTGTACCTAGCTGACTTTAACTCATCAAATGCAAAATCTGTTACTTGTCTTCTCAGTAAAGCAAGTCAAGATGAAAGTTGGCTATGGCACAAGAAGCTGTCCCATCTAAACTTCAAGACCATGAATGAGCTTGTCAAGAAAGAACTGGTTAGAGGTATTTCTTAAGTGGAGTTTACAAAAGATGGACTGTGTGATTCTTACCAAAAGGGAAAGCAAATCAAAACATCATTCAGAAAGAAGCTTGATTCAATAATTGAAGAACCTTTGCAATTGCTACACAAGATTTGTTTGGACCAATCAATGTGTTGTCCATCTCAAGGAAAAGATTCTGCCTAGTAATTGTAGATGATTTCTCAAAGTTCTCTTGGACATATATCCTAAAGTCTAAAGATGAGGCTAGTGAAGTCATCATCAATCACATAAGGCAAGTCAACAATCATCCTGATTCCAAAGTTAGAAGAATCAGGAGTGATAATGGAACTGAGTTCAAGAATTATGTTATGAGAGCATTTTGTGAAGATAATGGGATTATGCAAGAGTTTTCAGCAGCAAGAACTCCACAACAAAATGGAGTGGTAGAAAAAAGAACAGATCCCTTATTGAAGCTGCAAGGACAATGCTTGAAGAATCAAAGTTACCAACATACTTTTGGGATGAAGTTGTGAACACTGCCTACTACACTCAAAATATCTCTTTGGTGAATAACGAATAATGCATGACTCCCTACCAATTATTCAAGAACAAGAAGCCAACTCTAAATTTTCTTCATGTCTTTGGCTGCAAATGTTATATCTTGAGAAATCAAACTGATCAAAATGGGAAGTTTGATGCTAAAGCTGATGAAGGAATTTTTGTTGGATATGCTATTGGTAAAGCATACAGAGTCTAAAATTTGAGAACCAACATTGTTATGGAATCAATACATGTTGTGTTTGATGATAAAAAGATTGAAGGACTACAAGATGGAGATTACCATGAGAGCCTCAAGTTTGACAATGTGGAGATGGTTAGTGATGACAGTGATGATGAAAGTGATCAAGAAATTATAACTAAGGATAGTGCAGAAAAATCTACAAATAATAAAGCTAATAACTCAACATCCATCGAGTTACAAAATGCTTCATCCGTCGGGAGACAATCTGCATCATCCATCGGGAGACAATCAGCTTCATCCGTCAGAACTTAAAATACACCATCCGTCGGGTCATCAAAAGAAGCTAAAAGTCAGAATAGATCACTTACAGAAAGTTCCCCTTTCTCAAATTAAAGATTCACAAACTCAGGGGGAGTTTCTAATAATCAAAACTCAATCACACATCAAGACAACAATGAGGCCTCTTCATCTAGAGCTAATCTACCTCAACAAAGAAAAATGGACAAGAGATCACCCCTATGAGCTAATTATTTGTGATGTATCTTCTATAGTTCAGACAAGGAAAGCAACTCAAGAAGAACGTCTATATAGCAGCTTTTTATCTAAGGAAAAACCAAAGAAGGTAGAAGAAGCTCTGTTGGATCCTGATTGGATTTTAGCTATGCAGGAAGAGCTAAACAAATTTGAAAGGAACAATGTTTGAAAGCTGGTACCCAAGCCTAAAGGAAAAAATCCAATAGACACCAAATGGGTATTCAGAAATAAGATGGATGAAAATGGAATAGTAGTCAGGAACAAAGCTAGATTGGTTGCTAAGGGCTATTGTCAACAAGAAGGAATAGATTTTGATGCAACCTTTGCTCCTGTTACAAGACTTGAAGCTATAAGAATTTTCTTAGCCTATGCAGCCCATGCCAATTTCAAGGTCTATCAAATGGAAGTCAAGAGTTCCTTTCCAAATGGTGATTTGGAGGAGGAAGTCTATGTGAGTCAGCCTCCAAGTTTTGAAAACCCAAATTTCCCAAATTATGTCTACTATCTTCTGAAAGCACTTTATGGACTGAAGCAAACACCTAGAGCCTGGTATGACACTTTATCAAAGTTCCTTTTGGAAAATCACTTCACAAGAGGTACTGTGGATAAAACTTTATTCTTTATAAATGTTAATGGCTCTAGTATACTTTTTCAAATCTATGTAGATGATATTATATTTGGCTCTACAGATGAAAAACTTTGCAAAAAGTTTGCCAAATTGATGCAAAGTAAGTATGAAATGAGCATGATGGGAGAACTAACTTACTTTCTTGGTTTACAAGTTAAGCAAGTTAGTGATGGAATATTCATTAGTCAAACTAAATACATTCATGATCTTTTAAATAAGTTTGATCTAATGGATTGTACATCTGTAAAAAACTCCCATGACCACTGCAACTAAGCTTGAATTGAACACTACTGAAAAGTCTGTGGATATTTTAAGTTATAGGGGCATGGTTGGTTCACTTTTGTACTTAACAGCTAGTAGGACATATATAATGTTTGCTACATGTCTGTGTGCTAGATTTCAGGCTGAACCTAGAGAATCTCATTTAGTAGCTATTAAGAGAATTTTCAGATATCTCAAGGGAACACCAAAATTTGGCATTTGGTACCCTAGAGATTCTGGTTTTGATCTAACTGGTTATTTAGATGCAGATTATGCAGGTTGTAAAATAGACAGAAAAAGTACAACAGGAACCTGTCAGTTTTTAAGAAACAAGCTTGTGTCTTGGTTCAGTAAAAAGCAAAATTCAGTTTCTACTTCTATAGCTAAAGCTAAATACATTGTTGTTGGTAGTTACTGTGCACAGATTCTATGGATGAAAAACCAATTGTTGGACTATGGTCTACAAGTGGATAGGATTCCTATTTTCTGTGATAACACAAGTGCAATTGCCATCACTGAAAATCCAGTTTAGCATTCAAGAACAAGGCACATAGAAATCAAGTACCATTTCATAATGGAACATGTGATGAATGGTACTGTGGAACTATATTTTGTTCCAAGTGAAAAATAGCTTGCAGATATATTTACCAAGCCATTGGATGAATCCACCTTCTCAAGGTTGGTAAGTGAGTTATGTATGCTTAATTATTCTTGAATCTTTTCAGATATTTTGCAAGTAGTATTGCGTCCAGGAATTTAATTGATTTTTCAGTCTTGGATGAAATTTTGGCTAAGTCAAAATTTACATCCCGATGGATTATCATTATCCAACGAGTTCGATCATCTGTCGGAATACAATTTGTAAAATAAAATCAATTATTTTTCTGGAATATTTTATAACTCGACAGATAACTGATTTATCTTCATCCGTCGAATTGTCTCAATCCTAGCTGTTAATTCTCTGAACATTATCCATCGAGTATACTTACAGTTTGTAAGCATAACACGACGGATAAGTGATGGAATTTTTACAGTTTATTTTTAAACGGCTATTTTGGGCAATTTTTATTGGTCACTTTATTTTACTTAATTATTTTTGACAGTTAGTTTTTGAGAAAGTATAAAAGCAAAATTCATCTTCATTACTTTTCTTTTATCATTATCAATTCATCTGCTCTAACTTCTTTCTTTCTCAAAAGCAATTACCCTCTCTCTCTACAATTTTTACTCTCTAATAATGGCACCAGTCATCCAAATCATGTCTCAAACTGGCTTTATCTATGAGAAGAACAATTTTACGGCTCTAGTGAACAAGGGGATTCAATAGTCTGGCGATTACCGCAAAATGATGGATTTTGTGCAAGGCTGTAAGCTCAAATATGCCATGCTAGAGTCTCCCCTATCTACTATCAGTTTGTGGAGGAAATATGGACAACTGCAGTGTACAACTCAACTGACAAGACAATCACTTTCACTATTAAAGGTAAGGAATTCTGTGTTAATAGTGACATTGTTAAAGCATGCTTTAGGATTCCTGATAATACTGTCTCTACTCCACACACAGACACTGATATTGTTAACATGTTAAACTCTATGGGTTATGCTTTCACCATCTCTAAATTAATTGAAATTAGGAGATTGGGTCTTAGGAAAGAATGGAGTTTCCTGTGTGATGTAGTTACTAAAGTATTTTCTGAAAAAATTAGCAATTTTGATTCTGTTAATAACTCTATCCTCAACATGCTTTACATTCTAGTAACTGATAAATACTTCAATTTTAGTGATCTAGTCTTGTTTGAGTTGGGGTTTAAATTAGGGGAGCTCAATAAGAGGGGTAAGAGTGTTTATTATGCTAGATTTTTCATGATACTTGCTAACCACCTCTCTGAGGACATTGTGCTTGAGAACCCAACCAACAAGTTAAATTGTTGGATTCAAGAGAGAAGAATTATTGTAGATCTCAATAGAGCAGATCACCACAAAGAGGTGCCACTCTTCTACTTTCCAGTAATGGAGGCACCTCAGGTAAGTGAGGTAATTTCAACTGTCTCTACTCTTCCAACCTCAAACATTTCTTTGCCTTCTAGTATAGCAGTGGCATCTGTGCCAAAGACAAAGAAAGCCCCCTCTGGTGTCTCTCAAAAGATGTCACTTGTAAAATCCACTAAACATAAAGAGGGGCGTGTGAAGGTGGGAAAGACATGTGAGGGACAGGGTGAAAATCAAAGAAGCCCTAAGGATAAGGATGATGAGCATATTGTACCCAAACTAAGCCACACCACAGTTTCCCAACAAACCGTGGTTGTTAATAAGGACAAAAGCTCAATTCTAGTTTCATCCTCCAAAAAGGATGTAACTATTGAAACAAGTTCTCAACCAGGAGCACATAACAAAAGGGGTAGGGACACAAGTTCACCACAAACTTACAAAAGAAAGAAGAAATCTAAAATCGTTGGGGATGCATAGGGTACACACACAGTGCAAACTGGAGCTAAAGACCCAGTCACTTCACCATCTTAAAGTCAAATTGATGTGGCTCCAACAAATATGGAGTCACAGCAAAAATCTGTACAAATTGAAACACCTCAAACACCAAATTCTTCCACACACTCTTTGGATGTTGACATGATTCAAACATCACAACCATATTCTCCATCTTTAACTCTGTTGGAGAAGCCAAAAATCCATGCAAGTAAGCATCATCTTCTAGATTATTTGTTGGCTCACTTGCCATTTCTTTCTGAGACTGTTGAGACATCTATGCCAAAATTTTCATCAATCTGCACAGAGACTACAATAGTCTCCACTTCACACTCATTCATTTTTACTGACTCGATGGATATTGTTCATCCGTCGAGTAGTGATTGTATCCCGACGGATGTGCCCAACAGCAATCATCCGTCGGATAGTCAAATTACTAACCCGATGGATATTTCTCATCCGTCGGGTGTCTCTGCACAACTCCAAAGTTCAACTATAGTTACAAGTGCAGATGATTTAGTAATTGTGTAATCACTATTAGGATTGTGGGAAGGTATTGACTTGAGTGAAAGTCTGGGTTGCCCCCATGAAAAAGGAGAGAAAAGGAGTGATCCAATGCAGTCCATTTCTTCAGGATTGGCAAAAGTGAGTGTGAGGAGTCCCACCTTAGATGGTGAATGTGAGGGTGTGAGGGTTGGGAGATAAGGTGAGACCTTGATGCAAGAAAAGAGAGATAATGAGAGAAATGCAGGTACAGGAGATATAAGGGTGGATGTCATTGCAAGTGAGTTCATAAATGTCCAGGATGCTAACAGGGAGGAACTATTTCAGCAAAGTCAAGCTGTTATAGATTCAACCTCCTTGGATCCTGAGGCATTTACTCACCCTGTTCCAGCATACCAACTTTTAGCTGGACTGGGCAATGACAATGCAGAAAGGATGCTAAATTTGGTGTACACCACACAGTCCATGCAAAGAGCTAAGGATGCCATCACATCTTTGCCCTCAACAGCTGGTGATGTTGATTATGAAACTGGTAGTTCAGAAGAATTCTTTGGGGGTGCGGGTGGAGATAGTGAAGAAGAGTCATTGGAGATAGGGGGAGAAGTAGGCCCTCGTTCCAGATCAGGTATGCCATCTTGGGCATTTTCAAAGCAGTGTGATGAACACTATTTCAAGACAACCCTGATTCAACTTATAAATCAGACACACTCTGCTCTTCAAACCACAATAAATGCCACCACCAAGAAGCTCCTTCAAGCACACCTTGCTTCTCTGCAACTACAACAAATCCAAGGTTTTCAACATACTCAGGATGTCACCACTATCAAAGGTGAAATTGATCAAATGGAAAGGGACATTTCTGAAAGGTTGGATTCTAAACTTCTAGAAACTATAATGCTTGACATTAAGAGACAACTCAGGAAGAATTCTGATCTTGCTACAAAGATAGATGCCTTGGATATAAGAATGACAGTAATGTAAGCCTCTCTAACAGCAATTCATCTCCACCAAGCATAACAAATAGACTTGCTTCAAAGGCTAGTGGCAGCACAAACCTCCTCTTCTACTTGACTTGCTGATAACAAAAAGTGAGTTCAAGTGAGTAAAGCAATTGTGCCAACAATTGCTTTCACAAAGCCACCAGCTAAAGATAGCATTAATCTGATAAATGAAGCAGCAGCCACTTTGAGAGTAGCTGAGAAGAAGCAGTTTAGTCCAATCAACTGGGAGAAAATTGATGAGGATATTCAAAAGAAATTTGGTCTAGCAAAGAAGCCAGAAAAATCAGCCATTCATCACTCTCAAGTCAGGCAAATTTCTGTGAATGATATGAGCATGAACTATCTGGAGAGAGGCCAGACATCCTGCATCAAATCCCTAAAGGCAGATCTAATCATGAAGCCAATGGTGAACTACCCAAAGCCTTCACTCAAGAACCCTTTGGACACATTGTATCAGACACCAAAGCCTGATGAGAAGAAGCTGTTGGCCAGGTTTATAGAATTATACAAAGATCCTACAGATTCAGCTCTAAAAAGGAGAATTGCCAAGATTTTCAGAAATGTTAAGGAAATTTGTGTGGTGGATGGACACCCTCAATTTATTGAAGAAAAAAGGGAAGAAAAGGCAAGATTGAAGAAAGAAAAGAAGCAAGCTGCTCTAGATGCTAAAAAGCTCAAACAAAAGAAGGAGCAAGCTGCTATCTTTGCCAAGTTGCAAGCTGTGAAACCCACACAACAAATTTCTGCACAATCATCTATAATTGCTGAATCTCAAGATCAAATAGTGCAAGATGAACCTCCATAGACAAAGAAACCAAGGTACAAGCAAAGAATCAAGATAAAATTGGATTTCAGTGATGAGGAGATGGAAGAATAGTTTCCCAAAGAGTCTACTTCTACAACAACTCAAACATCCATGCCCTCTATGGCACATAAAGAATTCAAGATAGATCCATCCAAGAATTTTCATGGTGAACCTATCATTCCAAAGGATGCGCCAATAGACTGGGATAGTCTACCAAATCCTGAACTCAATCTACCTGATTTCATGAAGCCAAAGAAAAGAAAGACCAGAGCAGTCAAGAAAGTGAAGCCCTCAACTCTCAGATCCAAGTCCCTAACCAAAGCTCAAACCAAAGTCAATAAGGGAGATATCATGTACATCTGTGACATCAAGGAATTCTCTGATCTAAACCTCTATCTAGATGAACTGGAAGAAGTTAGAGGGATTGATGCTTACAGGAATCTACCTGAAAGGCTAGTATTCCAGTACAAGGCAGGAAAAGAGATGACATGGCCACTTCACAGGATTCTTCAAGAGAGCCAATCTATTCTGATAAAAGTATACTCATCTTTTAAGAAGAACTTTAGACTCAATGTGACAGCTAGAAGACTAGTTCTAAAGAAGATTGAAGAACTGAGGAGTATCAGAGCCAAAGATGCACTCCCAAAGACTTTAACTATTCCTTACACAGGAAGTAGAGTGCATCTAATGCCCTACTGGCTGATGGAATTCATGGATAATAAGGGAGTTAGAAGATTCATCAGACTAGAAGACCAGCTGAGTATCTCTAGCAATGAGACTCTACTGGAAATGCAAGAAATGCTAGATCTGTCAGAAGCTGATGAACTTGAATTCCAGAGACAGCTCTAAAATTAGATAGAAGAAAACAACAGGAAGCTTGGAATGAAATCCAGACCATCAAGGAACTAGATCAATCTGCTCAAGAAAGAGGAGCACCTTGAAAATGACTGTGATAAATCTTTGTACACTTTGTCTTGTAAATTCTGAAAGAGATATGTCCTAAGTCCAATCATGTATGAGGATTTAGGAATAACTTTTATGTCATCTGTTTTGATTTCATTGACATTAATAAAAGACTTGTTTAGTTTTTATTGCGGGCTCTATCTATTTAAATGTTTAAATAAGATATACCACAGTTTAGAGTAAAGATTTTTATGGATTGTGATGAGATCATAATAATGAGACCTAAAAGATGATAAATTTAAACTTAAATAGTTCCTGGTCGTATGATTACTAACTGGTAATTAATAATCAGCAAAGATCGGTACATACTATGCTTGCTTCATTATGAAGGATGTCTGTTCTCACAGACATTTGTGTGGTGACACTATAGCTAGTATGTAGGTGCTTATTATAGAATAAGTTCACTGAACATGACTCACACAGCTGAGCAACTGATGGAGTTCCCTCACGTGTCAGCAGTTGTTCACATAGTGATAGTTGTACAAGTATCCTTAGACTTGAGGTCATCATAGTCATCTTGTGTACATTGAACTATGCTTTGGTTTAGTTCTTAGTCTCAAGGGACAATTATAAGGGCTCTACTGGGTATAGGAATTTGTACACGAAGATAGTGTATGATCAATAAAGGATCTACCCCTTCCAGTGTAGGAAGAGAATGTTCAATGCTGATCCACTTATGTTAGTTCAGGAATCTCTGGCCAGAGTGAATAAAATTAGAAAGGAGTTTCTAATTTACATTAAATAGAACTAAGCATAGTGAATGGGAAAGCAAGTAATTAAATAAGATAGGTTTGACACAAGTTCCATGCCTTGTATTTAATCATGACATTGCAGGCTAGAAGAAATTAATTGTACGGTAACTACTCACTGAATAGGTTCTTGGTATTCTAAGCAGTGAATTTGTATTATCCGGATAGTCGCGATATGTGGAGAAGTATCCCTCACGTTGTAGAATAAATATGATTAATTAATTAATCATATCTAATGAATTAGAGAATTTTCTATAAATAATGATAAAATAGTTTTATTATTATTTATTTCTACTACCGGCTTAATATTGAACCTATAGGGTCACACCATAAAAGAGAATGATTTAATGGTGGAGAAATTAATTAATAATGGCTGATAATTATTTATTTATTTATGAAATAAATAATTAATTGGCAAATTTAATAATTGATTAAATGAGATTTAATTGATTATAAATTAATAAAGAAAAAGTTCTAAATATTATTAATTAAGAATTTAATTTTTGGAAATTAAATCAAGTGAGAGAATTATTTCTAAAGTGTTTAGAAAAAGGAATAATAATTAAAAGGTGTTTTAATTATTTGTGAGAATAATAAAGGGTTAATAATAATAATATTTTATGGGAAAAATTTCAGTTGAAAATTTTGCCTATAAATATACTATTATAGACCCTATTTTTGCCTCAACCCAAAGATTTACAAAAGCCTAATTCTCTCCACCTCCTCCTCCTTCATTACATCGTTTTCTTGGTGGATACCGGTGGAGTGCTTCACACTTGAGGAGCAGCTGCTAAGGATCTCCGTTCATCATTTTTGGATCGTTATTAAAGACCTCCAGCTTTCCATTAACGTAAAGCTTCTTAAGGTAAACATACTGAACTACAAATTAACTATTATTTTTCGCATGGATCCTGCGGAGGGTTTCGATTTTTTTTAAGATTTAAATATACGTTTTCTTTGCGTTTATGTGCTAAAAACCCTTCAATGGCATCAGAGCTACTTGCAAATTTTTTTTAATTCGTTTATGTGTTTATCTCTTTTCGATATATGAGCATGTACGTGATTCGCCATGATTTGATGTTGATATAATATGCTTATATATGTATGGTTTTGAATATATGATATTAATGTGAGTTGTATAATCATAAGATGATTATGTAATCTGTATATATACTCATATATACATGATTTATGTTTGTTCTAATTATGAGAATCATATTAGATACGGATTCTGAATTGGCTACTGCAGATTTGCTGAAATCTGGGTCTGATGTCCGATTTACGCAAACGAATACCTTATTCCATAGGTAAACGAGCGTCTGAACAAAATTGATAACTATTGCTATCAACGACTCGTCTGTAAGGCCTTTGACGTCATTTACTGCCCGTAAACAGTGATTCTTGTTTTTCTGATTTGATTCTGATTTTTCTGATTTTTGTCATATTTTCTTTTTATGATTACATAATGGATAATATGATATGTTAAGATCAGATTATATGTTTTAACATGCTTTTATGTGTTATATGAGCATGGTGGATGGTTATGGCCTTTCGACCTTAGTGTAATGGTTTTTGTTTTGGTTTTAAATACGACTTGCATGTCGTCAATCTTTGTAATCATAAATCTCGAATGTAACTCGAGTTATTCTTGTAAGCTCATTAGATTACTTTTACTTTCAATCATATAATGTAATTGAAGACTTAAGAAGGTTATCCAATGGAGGTGATATAAAGAAGAAGATGAGGCATACAAGAAGTCTAAACAAAGAAGAAGACTTATGTAATAAGTAGTTGTATTTATTTCCATCGCCATATTAGATTGACCTTGATCTTTATCAAGAGCTTGATAAAGATCACATAGGATGGGGACATAACCAAACACATTTAATTTATTGCACTTTACATTTACTTGTTTATTTAATTTTATATATGAGATATATGCCTATGTTTACCATGCGATGATAGATTTAGGTGAACTTAAATCAATATAAGGCGTGCTCTTGAAAATCTAGAATATGAATCGTTTCTTGCCTTAACAATAAATATTATGAATACGATCATGAGATTCTTGTGTTTATGAAACACGTAATTGAATATGAATTTTCAATATTGAGAGAAAGGATTATTCTGTCAACACAAATTTCTATCTGTAAGAAAGGGTTATTAAGTGACGCCTTTTGACAATTCTCCACCCGATCTGGGAATCATCTGATTATCGATTATTGATTTGAAATATTTAATTTAAAAGGAAGAATCTCTTTATAATATGATTATGATACGTAATATAATCCCTCTAAAATTAAATAATATCAAGTAGTAATTGGCCAATGACACAACGGGCTTGTGTCGGTCATAGCCTTCCAACATGGTAGAAAGTGGTTCTTATTTTTAAATCATTGTCATTTCGTGCTACAACCGAGGGCTTTGATTTTGAAATAAGAAATACTTGTCTATTACATTGAGATGTGTACATTGAATTAGAATCTAAAGGTCGGTACGTGCTACAGTCGTGGGCCGTTGGAGACTGATTCAATTGTACGAAATGTTGGGTTAGACTTGACTTAGAATATTGAGTTTGTCGTGCCACAGCTGTGACTCAATTATTCAAGAGGCTAAACTTATATTAGGGAATAACATAAGATATAATTGACAAGAGTTGTCTGCCTATTGAACATCACATGACGTTTTATGCCACAGCCGAGGTTGTGTGATGGAATGTAGGATCCCTATTCCCACTAGCATTATGAATGCTTAATTTTCACTTAGGGGGTTGAAAAAAAATTAGATAAACTAGTGGGATACACTTATGAATAAAGACCCGATTCATATAGTATTTTAAAATGAAATTGAATATTTGCTAAGTGTTGTTATGTGTTTATCATTTACAGATTTACTATATTCGTCATGTCTTCTGCACTATCACTCCGGAGCATGCTAGATGCTCACAAGTTGACTGGTCCTAATTTAGCTGTTTGTTTTCACTGTAACAAGTTGGGGCACTGGAAGAGAAACTGTAAGGTTTACCTTGCAGAATTGAAGAAGAAGGGTAGTGAGACTACCGCTTCTGATTCAGGCATGTTCATGATCGAAGTTAATATGTCACTAGGTCAAATTTCTACTTGGGTATTAGAGACCGCCTGTGGTTCTCATATTTGCAATTCGTTGCAAGGACTAAAGGGAAGTAGGACTCTTGAAAAAGATGAGGTGATTTTACGTATGGGCAATTGAGCAAGGGTTGCGGCCGTATCTGTAGGATCATTTAGTCTACATATGCCTATGGGCAAGACTATTATTTTGAATAATTGTTATTACGTTCCCTCTATTGTGAGGAATATTATTTCTATTCCTATGTTGGATTTGGATGGTTTTTCATTTATTATTAAGAATAATGAATGTTCTATCCTTAGAGATAATGTTCTTTATCGACGTGGTATTTTAAATAATGGTCTGTATGTATGTGACGTAGAGCATGATTTACTTCAGATTGAACAAACTAATAAAAGAAAACGCGATGATGAAAATCTGACCTATTTATGGCACTGTAGGCTAGGTCATATTAGTGAAAATAGACTGCGGACATTGCATAAGGAAGGGTTACTTGACCCCTTTGATTTTGAATCATATCCTACATACGAGTCTTGTCTATTGGGTAAAATGACCAAATCTCCATTTAGTGGACATGGAGAGAGGGCTGCAGATTTGCTAGGATTGGTACACACAAATGTATGTGGACCAATGTCTACGCAAGCCATGGGTGGATTTTCGTACTTCATTACTTTCATAGATGATTGATCTAGATTCAGATATGTGTATTTGATGAAACACAAGTCTGAAGCCTTTGAAAAGTTTAAAGAATATAACCATGAAGTGGAGAAACAAACCAAACACAGTATTATAACTCTTCGATCAGATCGAGGTGGTGAATACCTGAATGGAGAGTTTCTAGATTATCTCAAAGAAAATGGTATAGTCTCCCAGTGGACTCCTCCATATACTCCACAGTTAAATGGGGTATCTGAAAGGAGAAATCGAACATTGTTAGACATTGTTCGGTCCATGATGAGCTATGCGAATCTTTCAGTATTCCTATGGGGTTATGCATTGGAAACCTCAGCACATTTACTGAATAAGGTGCCTTCCAAATCTGTTCCTCAAACACCATATGAGATATGGAAAGAAAGGAAACCGAGTCTTAAACACGTTAAGATTTGGGGACGTCCAGCTTATGTCAAGAAAGTTGACCCAGATAAGCTGGAATCTCGATCCGTAAAATGTAATTTTGTGGGATATCTAAAGAGACTTTGGGGTATTACTTTTACACCGATCATCTGGTGTTTGTCTCTAGACATGCTACCTTCTTGGAAAAGGAGTTTATCCTTGAAGGAAATAGTGGGAGCAAAATTGAACTTGATGAAGTTCAAGAAGCACAAACTACTACGGATCAAGTGGAAACACCTGTTCAGACTGAACAACCTTCTGCAGAACAGCCCATTCGTAGGACAGGGGGAGTGTCTCACCAACCTGAGAGGTATTATGGCCTTGTTATTGAGAATGACAATGATTTGTCAATCATTGATGATGACGACCCTGTGACCTATAATGAGGCTATGAGTAGTGTTGACTCAGAGATATGGCATAGTGCCATGAAATCCGAAATGGAATCTATGTATACCAACCAAGTATGGACTCTAGTTGAAGCGCCTGAAGGTGTTAAGCCTATTGGGTGCAAGTGGGTATACAAAAGAAAGATTGGAGCAAATGGCCAGGTGGAGATCTATAAGGCCAGGCTCGTGGGAAAAAGATTCAAACAAAGGCAAGGGATTGACTTTGATGAAACTTTTCCGCCTGTAGCCCTGTTAAAATCAATTCGGATTTTGCTTGCGATTGCTGCTTACTACGACTATGAGATCTGGCAAATCGACGTGAAAACGGCCTTCCTCAATGGGGAACTTGAGGAGGAAGTGTATATGACACAATCAGTCAAAGTATGGCTATTAAAGAACTTCACCATGAAGGACTTGGGAGAAGCATCCTAAATTCTCGGTATGAAGATCTATAGAGATAGATCTAGAAGAATGATAGGTCTTACCCAGGGTACATACATCCAGAAAGTGCTTAAAAGGTTTAGCATGGAAAACTCCAAAAGAGGTCTCATACCGATGAGCCATGGAGTGTCCCTTTCCGAAAAAATGTCTCCTAAGACACCTGAGGAAAGAGAGCGTATGAGTAAGATTCCTTCTGCTTCAGCAATAGGATCTATCATGTACGCGATGTTGTGTACAATGCCTGATTTTGCTTATTCAATTAGTGTGACGAGCAGATATCAGTCCAATCCAGGTGAAGACCACTGAAAAGCAGTGAAAAACATCCTTAAGTACTTGCGAAGGACTCAGGACATTTTTCTTGTTTTTGGTGGTGAATCTGAGTTGAAAATAGAGGAGATGTCAACATCGAGAGAGTTGACACACATAACAACGAAGCAGACCCACTCACAAAACCACTTTCTCAGAGTCACTTTGATCGTCCTAAAGACAAGATGGGTATTAGATACCAGAGTGATTGGCTTTAGTACAAGTGAGAGATTGAAAGAGATATGTCCTAAGTCCAATCTTGTATGAGGATTTAGGAATAACTTTTATGTAATCTGTTTTGATTTTATTGATATTAATAAAAGACTTGTTTTGTTTTTATTGCGGGCTCTATCTATTTAAATATTTAAATAAGATATACCACAGTTTAGAGTAAAGCTTTTTATGGATTATGATGAGATCATAATAATGAGACCTAAAAGATGATAACTGTAAACTTAAATAGTTCCTGGTCGTAGGATTACTAACTAGTAATTAATAATCCACAAAGATCGGTACATACTATGCTTGCTTCATTTTGTGTGGTGACACTATAGCTAGTATGTAGGTGTTTATTATAGAATAAGTTCACTGAAAATGACTCACACAGCTGAATAACTGATGGAGTTCACTCACGTGTCAGCAGTTATTCATATAGTGATAGTTGTACAAGTATCCTTAGATTTGAGGTCATCATAGTCATCTTGTGTACACTGAACTATGCTTTGGTTTAGTTATTAGTCTCAAGGGACAATTATAAGGGCTCTACTGGGTATAGAAATTTGTACACGAAGATAGTGTATGATCAATAAAGGATCTACCCCTTCCAGTGTAGGAAGAGAATGTTCAATGCTGATCCACTTATGTTAGTTCAGGAATCTCTGGCCAGAGTGAATGAAATTAGAAAGGAGTTTCTAATTTACATTAAATAGAACTAAGCATAGTGAATGAGAAAGTAAGTGATTAAATAAGATAGGCTTGACACAAGTTCCATGTCTTGTATTTAATCGTGACATTACAGGGTAGAAGGAATTAATTGTACGATAACTACTCACTGAATAGGTTCTTGGTATTCTAAGTAGTGAATTCGTATTATCCGGATAGTCGCGATATGCTGAGAAGTATCCCTCACGATGTAGAATAAATATGATTAATTAATTAATCATATTTAATGAATTAGAGAATTTATATAAATAATGATAAAATAGTTTTATTATTATTTATTTCTACTACCGGCTTAATATTGAACCTACAGGGTCACACCATAAAAGAGAATGATTTAATGGTGGAGAAATTAATTAATAATGGCTGATAATTATTTATTTATGAAATAAATAATTAATTGACAAATTTAATAATTGATTAAATGAGATTTAATTGATTATAAATTAATTAAGAAAAAGTTCTTAATAATATTAATTAAGAATTTAATTTGTGGAAATTAAATCAAGTGAGAGAATTATTTCTAAAGTATTTAGAAAAGGATTAATAATTAAAAGTTGTTTTAATTATTAGTGAGAATAATAAAGAGTTAATAATAATATTATTTTATGGGAAAATTTTCAGCTGAAAATTTTGCCTATAAATATACTATTATAGACCCTATTTTTGCCTCAACCCAAAGATTTACATAAGCCTAATTCTCTCCACCTCCTCCTCCTTCATTACATCATTTTCTTGGTGGATACCGGTGGAGTGCTTCACACTTGAGGAGCAGCTGCTAAGGATCTCCGTTCATCATTTTTGGATCGCCATTAAAGACTTCCATCTTACCATTAACGTAAAGCTTCTTAAGGTAAACATACTGAACTACGAATTAAATATTATTTTTTGCATGGATCCTGCGGAGGGTTTCGATTTTTTTTTAAGATTTAAATTTACGTTTTCATTGCGTTTATGTATTAAAAACCCTTCAAATTCTTCAGTGAATTTTGCAGCACTTTTTTGTTTTATCTACTACCTTTTAAATTTGTATTTTTAGGGTGTTTTGTTATCATCAAATTTCTCTTAATTTATGATTACAATTCTAGTAGGCATAAATTGGGGAAGATTGTTGGGAATATGTTGTGAACTTGATGATTACATTAACAAAACACCTTAGTAGATTTAACTTAGTGAAAAATGTAGCACCCGACGGATGATCAATTAGAGTCCAGACGGATGATTCAATATAGTCCTGATGGATGACTAATTGGTATCCATCGGGTGAGCAGCTTATGTAACAATAAGTCATGTAGCACATTTCTGCAAACATCTTTGTATAGATTCTTTAGTAGCATATAAGTCATGTTGACTTTAATTAGATATGCAGAATATGTTGATTAATTATAAATATAAGATGTCTTGTAATTCTACATTAGTGAAATGAAGTCAAGTCTCAAATTGTTACCCGACGGATGATCAACAAAGCTACCCAATGAATGATCAACAAGGCAACCCAACGGATGACAAGCATGTACCCGACGGATGATCAATTCAAGCATCGGTTGACAGTGACAAGACAGTCACATACGTTAGGTGTTTGCAAAAGGAATATGGAAGCCTGTTTAACAGGAAATGAAGAACAAAGAAGCATTACCATTTCCATGCAAGATAAGAAGATTTTCAAAGATGCTAGAATAGAGTAGTGAAGTAGCATGGAGTTTGACTTGAAAGTTTTGTTTTATTATCCGGTCTTATTACTATGTAAACTTGGTGGTATATAAGCCAAGTGTAGCTAGTGGAACAAACAACTAAGAAAATACTTTTAGAAGAGAAATATAAAAAGCTGTAATTGTTAAGAATTTCTCTGTAGTTTGTTTGTTCACTTGTAAAGCAGCTGTGAGACAATTTATTCTTCATAGAGTTTTTAATTCAATATATATATATATATCTATATATATCTAGTGGATACTTTTAAATCCACCAGAAAGTTTTAAAGACTTCTATTTTTATTACTTTGTTTTTTTGATTTATTTAACTTGTGATTCCGTACCTTGCAAATCAAAGCACTTACATATATAGTTTGAGTTAGAACATTTTATAGTTTAAGAAAAAGTTTACTAGAATTACATTCAACCCCCTTCTGTAATTCTTGATGTATTATTAGGGACTAATAGAAGCATTTCCATTTCCATGCTAAACTGAAGATATTCAAAGATGCTGAATTGAAAAATGAAGAATCATGAAATTAGACACGAATTAGTTTATTTTATTTGTTTTTCTATTATCATGTAACTTGGTGATATATAAACCAAGTGTATCAAGTAGAACATTATCCAAGTTATTAAGCAATTACCAGAGAAATAGAAAAAGCAAAATCTGTAAAGAATTTCTCTGTTCTTGTAGTTCAACTTGTAAGCAGCTGTGTACAACATTGTAACACAGAGTTCTCTACTTAATATATATCTTTGGTGGAAAAGTTCAAACCACCAGAAAGTTTTTAAATACTTGTATTTGATTACTCTGTGTTTGATTTCATCAATACTTTCATTCCACACTATAGCCAAATCAAACACAGTTATATAGTCATAGTAGAATTGTTCTTAAAATTTAAAAAGTAGTCAGAATTACATTCAACCCCTTCTGTAATTCTTTGTTAGATTTTTTGCGAATAACGCATAAATCCTGGAGAATGACTCAAGAGTTTGAAACAAATTACCTTCTTCATCAAATGCTCTCTCTCCTCCACGAAATTAGTCCCAATTGCTGGCACGTGTACTTTTCCTTGCTTGGTTCCTTGCAATAAATATTAAAACTAAAACTTAAGATTGAATAATTACAAATTCCAACTACTTTTGAAGAACATATTTTGAGCTAACCAAAAACTTTATCAACACCTACCCCATCCCACGAGTCATAGTTATGTGAGTTGTCTGCTTGTAGTGACTCACAATTCTTGTTAAAACTTTGCAAACTCTTTTTCTTCTCCAACTTACTTCTTCGCTCAACAGGATTATAGTTCCTGAATGGCATTGAAATATCAAAATTAGACCTTAATTGGAAATATTTCTTTTGGCATTTATAAGTGTTCTAATTTTTGAGGGATGTACTTGTTCATCATTCCACCAGTTACAAAGTCACAGTAATGTTTCTACCACTGTAGAAACTCCAAGTTATCCAGTGGTCGACCTTTGACCAGTCTGTTAGCAATAAGAGTATACATTAATTTATGGAGCTAGAAATGTCAATACTATTTTAGTAAATACATTACTTGGTGGTTACATAAGCATAATCTATCCACTATGACTCAATTCGCACGAGAAATATATAAATATATATACACGAGTAATAATAACATTTTTAAAATAAGTAAGATGAGTTTAACTACATTCCTATTAGGCTAACCCTTTATATCTGGTTCATTTTCAATTCCATAACCTTGGGATTGACATTATGGTGTGAGGACATATAGCACCCTAACATGTGGTATCTCCCATTTACACGAAAAAAGAAATTAAGGTGGTATGGTATAGCAATAAGAGAAATTTGAAAAAAATATGCTTATGTACTAAATCCATAGAATAGTAGACAAACAATTTTTATTTCAAAAATAATTTACTCACTCGTGTGAACGTACTGACATCTTGTTCCTTGGAGAAGCCCTCATATTTAACTGAGGTTGCCCTCTCTATCGAGCCACCCATGTACTACCACAAGGAACAAGTGCCATTTAATTGAATCTGTGAAAAGGCATAATGAAAAGTTAAAGATTAATTTAGCAGCCTTTTGCAAATTAGAGAAGAAACACAGTGAAAGCCTTATACTTAATAGTTAACGGTAATAAAAACTTTTGCTTACTGGTTTAAAAGACTCGAATTTCCATCTCCTTATTTGAATATAAGCACAGTACAACAACAATACTGGACCAACAAAGTACGGAATAGAAGATATTTAGTACAATACAAGTTATGAACTTTAAGAAAAGTTCTACGACGGTTAACTGTCAAAACTAAACACATAGCAACTGAAATTCGATGGCTCGATAGATAAAATAATATTCTAACTGTCAAGGCAAATGGGACAGTCCCTTTACGAATGAGACAGGCAATGAGACAGTCTCAATTACACTGCAGAAAATAAATAACAGAAATAAAATGCAGAATGCTGAAAACTGAAAAGTAAAAACACCAGAAGTTTTCACTTGGTTCGGCCCCTACACCTAGTCTATGGCCTACATCCAAGTCCCCATGCCAACTAGCATAGAGAATGTATTATATCAACTTTAATTAAAGAACTTACAGTCTTTTCCTTGATTACAAATATAGCACCTGAAAGGAACCCTTTCCCAAGCTACATTGCTTACCTAGCCCACTGCTATTCCTTAGCCTTCTCGCTACCTTGCTATACTTTGAAATCAAGCTTGCCACAACCCGACACAAAGTTGATATGAATACATGAGTACAAGAATAAACAAATTGATTACAACTCAAACTAGGCTTCTTGTTTGACTGGATATTCAAGAGATATAAAATAAGAATGGTGTTTCAGATTATAAAGATTGAACATGGAGTCATTAGGTGTAATCTGAAAATATGAGATGTGTTTTCTTCTTAAATAGAATATTGAAGAGAATGGAATAAGAAGAGTTTTTCAGAGAATAAAGATAGAACGTGGAATAAGCACTCTTGTTGAATCTGAAAAACAAGATGTGTATTTATATACACAAATCTAACGGGTTTGATTTTCAAAACAAAGAAGAGATAAGATTGGATAATCTATTTGTTTGAAAATATTTGAATGAAAAACTAATTTGTTAGTGTTTGAAAAAGATAAACCAAGTAAAAGATAAGTTTTGAAAGATTCAAACTTGGTTTATAGGATAGGGTTGTTGAGATAAGATTTATCCAGTCAAATAGAATTACACCAAACCCTATCACTTACAACAACTAAGACCCATAATCTGCATTCTCCACGTACATCTTGAATTAGGTCATCATCAGAAATCTGCAAATCAACATTCTCCCCCTTTTATGATGATGACAAAGAGAACAATTGCTCCCCCTATCAAAAACACTTTAAGCTCTGTTCAAGATGTTAGTAACAAGAAAATAGCATATGCAGATTATATCTTTATGCAACAGATATAACAATAAGTATAGAATCAAATGAAATTAGTACATAATCAAAATCGAAAAATAACTCTTTCTCCCCCTCAACATCATAAAAGGGACAAAAGAATTAATCACACAAGGAGCACATACCAAGTTCTCGACGCATTTTACAAAATCTATCTTCAGCTTAGGGCATAGTGAAGATATCTGCACGCTGTTTCTCAGTAGAAATATAGATAAGCTTAATATTACCTTTAGAAACATTATCTCGTAGAAAATGGTGACGAACATCAATATGCTTAGTACAAGAATGCATAACAGGATTTTTAGAGATATTAATTGCAGAGGTATTATCACAATAAATAGGAATATTTGAGTAAGAAATACCAAAATCCTGCAATGTTTGTTGCATCCACAAAATTTGAGCACAGCAACTTCCAGCTGCAATGTACTCTCCTTCAGCTGTAGAGAAAGCTACTGAAGTTTGCTTTTTACTATGCCATGCAACTAAACAATCTCCTAAAAATTCACAAGCACCACTTGTGCTTTTTCTATCAACCTGTGACCCTGCATAGTCAGCATCTGAGAAACCGATTAAGTCAAAGGAAGAAGAGCTTGGATAAAATAATCCCAAGTCACTCGTACCTTTCAAATATTTAAAAATACGTTTAACGGCATTCAAATGAGATTCTTTAGGTTGAGATTGAAAATGAGCACACAAGCATACACTATACATAATGTCAGGTCGTGAGGCAGTTAAATATAACAATGAACCAATCATACCTCGAAATTTAGTGACATCTATAGGTGTACCTTGTTCATCCTTTGTAAGTTTAACTGAAGTACTCATCGGAGTTGATTTAGGTGTGACATAATTAAGTGCAAACCTTTTGAGTAAATCCTTTATGTACTTGCCTTGGTAAATAAAAATTCCTGCATTAGAATGATTAATTTGCAAACCTAGAAAGTACTGTAATTCACCCATCAAACTCATATCAAATTCTGTATGCATACAATCAGAAAACCACTTACACAGAGATTCGTTAGAAGATCCAAATACTATATCATCAACATAAACTTGAACTAAAAGAAAGTTATCACGTTTATGAAAAATAAAGAGAGTTGGATCGAGTGTACCACGAATGAAGCCATTGTTCACAAGAAACTGACTGAGACGCTCGTACCAACAACGAGGGGACTGTCTCAATCCATAGACAGATTTCTTGATCTTGTAAACATAGTTAGGGTACTTCTCGTGAATGAAACCTGGAGGGTGCTTCACGTAGACTTCTTCCTTGAGATAGCCATTTAGAAATCCGCTTTTGACATCCATATGATAAAGCTTGAATTTATTGTGAGCTGCAAAAGCCATTAAGATTCGAATAGCTTCTAAACGAGCTACTGGAGCATATGTCTCGTCGTAATCGATTCCTTCCTGTTGGTTGTATTCCTGAGCAACCAAACGAGCTTTATTTCGAATAATGTTGCCATCTTCATCCTTCTTATTCTTGAAAACCCAACGAGTACCAATGATCTTGGCATCCTGAGGAGGTGGGACGAGTTCCCAAACTTCACAACGCTCGAACTGGTTCAATTCCTCCTGCATTGCCACAGACCAGTGTTCGTCTACAACTGCTTCTTGAGCATTCTTTGGTTCAAATTCAGCAACAAAAGCACAGAATGCACATAGATTATGAAGTCTGCTTCGAGTAGAAATCCCTTGATCTAAATCAGTAAGAAGATTATCTGGTGGATGATTCTTCACAGTCCTAGAAGACTTAGGAAGTTGAATATTACGCATTTCTTCCTCATTAGAATTGTCTGCCTGGAAATGAATAGGAGTTGTCTCATTCAAAAGAGACTGCCTCATTTCTGCTTGTGAAGATTTATCCAGAGGAGTAACAAAATTCACATTTGAAATACTATCAGGAGTCTTTGGAGAGCCAGAAGATTCATCTGAAGCTTGAGTAGATCCTGAAGAATTATCAGAAGACTGAGATGGTCCTGGAGAGTCTTGACTGTTTGATTTGTCCGAATGAGACTGACTCTTTTCAGAATGAGACTGTCTCATTTGGGAATAAGACGATAGATCCGCAGTGTCTTCATCAATTTGAGATATATTCCTTGAGGATTCATTGAACGCAATATTGATGGATTCTTCTACTTTGTTATTGACAGAATTATAAACACGATAAGCTTTGCTTGTTGTAGAATATCCCAAGAAGATTCCTTCCGTAGATTTCGCATCGAACTTGCCTCGATTATTTTGAGTATCTAAAATAAAACACTTGGAACCAAATACTCGAAAATAACTAATATTAGGAGTCCTTTTCTTAAGCAATTCATACGGTGTTTTAAGCAAAATAGGATGAATAAGTACTCTATTTAAAATATAACAGGAAGTGTGTACCGCTTCAGCCCAAAATTTTCTTAGAAGCTTACTCTCATGCAGTAGAGTTCTGGCAGTTTCCTGTAAAATCCTGTTCTTGCGTTCTACTACTCCGTTCTGCTGAGGAGTTCGAGGAGCTGAGAATTCATGAGTAATTCCTTTTGATTTGCAGAAGGTTATAAAATCCTTCTCGAATTCACCTCCATGATCACTACGAATAGTCTTGAGCTTAAATGAATACTTAGTCTCAAGGTTAGTAATAAGATCCTTAAACTCAACAAAAGCTTCATCCTTAGTTCGTAAAAATAATACCCAAGTAAAACGAGAATAATCATCAACTATAACAAAGGCATAATTCTTACCTCCCAAGCTTATGTACCTTTCTGGACCGAAAAGATCTAGATGAAGGAGCTGCAAAGGAACAGAAGTTGATACTTTATTCTTAGCAATAAAGGAAGTTTTCACCTGTTTTCCAAGTTGGCAAGCTGAACAAGGTTCTATTTTCTTGTACTTCAGCTTTGGTAGACCTCGAACCAGATCATGAGAAGATATCTTCCGAAGAAGATCCATGTGAACATGGCCTAGACGTCGATGCCAAAGATACTGCTGATCTTGAACAGTAGCAAGACAAATTTCCTCCTGCTGTTCATCAAAATCTAACACGAAAATATTTCCTTTTCTTTTGGCAACTAAAGCAAACTCGTTAGTCTTAGTACCAATATAACATACATCCTTATCGAACTTAACCTTATGACCAGCATCAGTGAGTTGACTTATACTAATAAGATTATATTTCAAACCATCAACTAAACGAACATTAGAAATAGCAAACCTGTCATTACCAATGGTACCTTTTCCAATAATTCTGACGGTGTTTGAATCTCCAAGAGTAGCTAAGCCACCTTCCTTGGCAACTAGAGATAGAAACTTGGATTTATCACCTGTCATGTGACGTGAACAACTACTGTCGATGATCCATTTATTTCGCGGAACATGGACCTTCAAACAAACCTGCAAGAATTGCTTTATCCCTTAGGTACCCACTTAACCTTGGGTCCTGGTTGGTTAGTATCACAAATCTTATATAAATGTCTATCTGATTTCTTAATCCACATCTGAAAAATATTAACAGAAGTATTAGCAGATTTATATCTAGTAGACGATTTATAAGATGAGTTAGAGAAGTGGTCCTTGATACCACATAATCTAGATTCAGCTGTAGGGTGGCCAGCTTTGCCATAATCTCGACATTTCTCATAAGGCATCTTATATTTCATAGGAGCTCGCTTATAACCGCCTTGAAATGCACGTTTCTTGATTGACTCACATCCTAAACCTCCTTTATCAAGAGAAGATTTTTGTTCACCAAAAAGAGCATTCAAAGTTCCTTCTCCATGAAAACATTTAGCTAAATCCTTTTCAAGCTGTTCGACTTTCTGCTTTAATTCAGGAACCAAGGGATCAGGAGAACTGTCTTCTTTAACGGTTTCTGGATCAATAGATATTGACTCTTTCTTCAAGGCTTCAAGGCATACATCCTTCATCTCAATCTCATTTTTGAGATATTGATTTTCTTCAGTGAGTTTTGAAACCCTTTCAAGCAATGATTTATTCTCAGCAACTAGGGCTTCTTCTTTCATGGGGTCATCCATTTCACTAAGAACTTCACTTAAAGCTTGCTTTAAATAAACATTCTTTTCTTTCAACTTCTTAACCTGGACCTGCAAATTTAAAATAGATGAAGATATATTTGAATTATATTTAATATTCTGTACCTCATCATTATCACTGGAGTTGTCCTCTAGTCCTGCAAAACAAAGTTGAGCAACTTCATCGTCTGAATCGATCTCCACGTCAGATTCATCATCACTCCAAGTAATTAATGCCTTCTTTTTGTTCTTCAGCTTGTAGCAGTCCTTTTTGAAGTGCCCTTTCTTTCTACACTCAAAACAAGTATCTTTGCTTTGATTCGTTTTAACCTCCTTGCTCAGATTAGATTTAAAGTCCTTCTTTGGAAACTGTGACTTCATAGGTCCTTTGGAGGCATTCCGTTTGGCAAGAAATTTATGAAACTTCTTTGTTAGAAGAACAATCTCTTCATCAGAATCATCAGGAGACTCGTCTGCATCTGCATTAAGTGCAAGAGTTTTCTTACGAGGAGCTTCATCTTCTTCATCATATCTGTGTAGCTGATTTTCGAATTCTTCGAATTCACTGTACAGTGTTAGAGTATCCATAGTCGAAAGCAGTGTTGAATCCTGCAGAATGGTAACCTTTGGAGCAAACTTCTTTGGCATTGCTCTGAGGATTTTCCTATTAATCTCAGATTGAGGAATGATCATTTCCAGAAGTGAGATGGAGTTCATCAATGTCAGAAACCTCCCTTGAGCATCTCGCACGCTTTCATCTCTTTCCAACCTGAAACGTTCATAGTCACTCATTAGCATACTTAATTTTACTTCATGTACCTTAGACGTGCCTTCATGGCTGACTTTGATTGTATCCCAAATCTGCTTGGCAGTAGTACATGCTGAAAATTTTCTTAATTCTGTAGCTACCATGCCATTGAGAAGTGAGTTCATAGCTTTAACATTGGAATTCATTGCGTTCACTTCTTCGGGAGAGAGATCCTTGAGAGATTTTGGCTTCCCTTCTTTCATAGGAATTGTGAAACCATTTTCTACAGCATCCCATTCAAATGCATCATGCTGGAGAAAGATTTTCATCCGAAACTTCCAGTCATTGTAGTTTTCAGCACCATGAAGCAGTGGTGGATAATTGTTTGAATACCTATCTGGTTGAGCCATGGATCGCTATCAAAATAAACACTAAAAAGAGAATTAAATGCACCTGCTCTGATACCAAATGAAATTTGATGGCTCGATAGATAAAATAATATTCTAACTGTCAAGGCAAATGGGATAGTCTCTTACGCAAATGGGATAGTCCCTTTACGAATGAGACAGGCAATGAGACAGTCTCAATTACACTGCAGAAAATAAATAACAGAAATAAAATGCAGACAGAAAACTGAAAAGTAAAAACACCAGAAGTTTTCACTTGGTTCGGCCCCTACACCTAGTCTATGGCCTACATCCAAGTCCCCATGCCAACTAGCATAGAGAATGTATTATATCAACTTTAATTAAAGAACTTACAGTCTTTTCCTTGATTACAAATATAGCACCTGAAAGAAACCCTTTCCCAAGCTACCTTGCTACCTAGCCCACTGCTATTCCTTAGCCTTCTAGCTACCTTGCCTAACTTTGAAATCAAGCTTGCCATAACCCGGCACAAAGTTCATATGAATACACGAGTACAAGAATAAACAAATTGATTACAACTCAAACTAGGCTTCTTGTTTGACTGGATATTCAAGAGATATAAAACAAGAATGGTGTTTCAGATTATAAAGATAGAACATGGAATCATTAGGTGTAATCTGAAAATATGAGATGTGTCTTCTTCTTAAATAGAATATTGAAGAGAATGGAATAAGAAGAGTTTTTCAGAGAATAAAGAAAGAACGTGGAATAAGCACTCTTGTTGAATCTGAAAAACAACATGTGTATTTATATACACAAATCTAACGGGTTTGATTTTCAAAACAAAGAAGAGATAAGATTGGATAATCTATTTGTTTGAAAATATTTGAATGAAAAACTAATTTGTTAGTGTTTGAAAAAGAAAAACCAAGTAAAAGATAAGTTTTGAAAGATTCAAACTTGGTTTATAGGATAGGGTTGTTGAGATAAGATTTATCCAGTCAAATAGAATTACACCAAACCCTATCACTTACAATAACTAAAACCCATAATCTGCATTCTCCACGTACATCTTGAATTAGGTCATCATCAGAAATCTGCAAATCAACAGCAACAATACGACTTTTGCAACAACAGATAGTTAGAAATGAAATATTCTACTTAATTGTTCATTTCAACCATAAATTTTAGACTTTAAAACTACTTTGGTAGCTATCCCTACATGAAATTTGAGTGCTCAGCAATGAAACAACAAATTCCAAACCTCCAAAATAATATAGTTACACAAATATTTAAACATTTGTGTATATTTATACACAAAAAAATCAAGGAAGATAAATACACAGACAAAGGCAAACATATGTTTAAATACGATAACAAGAAACTAAAATCAAATCGAAAGATATACACGCAAAAAAATAAATTTTTTAAAAAATATACCTTAAGAGCAAGAAGAAACTCCCCAACTCTATAAATTTCAGATCTGCAGAAACCAAAAACAAAAAATGAAAACTCAAAGCAATAATCTTAAAATATGAAAATAAACTAAAGAAAATATGAAGAAACTATACATAATCTTACTAATTGAAGGTTGATCAAGAATCTTAATATGGGTTGAAATAATCTTGCTCCGTTTGTATTTAATTTCAATTAAGGTTCATATCTTCTTAAAAATGGGGTTTTTATTAAAGATTGAAGAAGAAGAAAGTGAGGTGTGAGATATAGCGACGAGAGATAGACAGAGAGAGAGCCGGGTATGCGTGAGAATCCGGGGGGGGGGGGATCGGCGAAAAGGGGAAAAGAATTGGGGAAAATTAGAATTTTGGTAAGGGGGATAATTTATGTAATAATAGAGGTGATAGAGGTCTAATTGCTGCCATTTTTTTATTTAATAAAATTTGAGATTAGAAAACGGTTATTGTCTAAACTGTTGTAAACATTTTTTTTTTATTTTTTAAAATAAAGATTAGACAACGGTCAAGTTTTTAAACAATTTCTACAAACCCTTTCACATCGCTTAAAAACTATACGCGATGTTAAAAATTATGTTAACATCGGTGGCTTTTAGGATCGCTGATAAAAGTGTGATGTCTTTTGCTCTGTTTCTTGTAGTGTTGGCTGAGTTTAAGCATCTTGCATCGACTGTGAGATGAGGTGTGAAGGACGTTGAGTAGGGTTGGAGGTAAATGGTATATCAGTTTGGTTTGAGGTGGAGGGTTGTGAAGAGATAGGTAATCCTCTGATTGGAATCACAGTTACATTTACTGATAGAAACTATGGGAACCTCCATTTCAATTGGAGGGGATTTGACGAGGTTACTGTCATGTACCATGGCCTCAAACCCTTGTTCTTCTTACAAAGAACTGACACCTAAATATGCTTGACTTGTCTCCCCAATGATTGGATCATTGACAATTGGACTCCTAGCTTCAATTGACAAAGCAATCTCAACAAGAGTTTTTAGGGGAGTTGTCCCTATATGAGGAACCTCCAATTGAATTCGAGAGGATTTAGATAGCTCCCCCTCAGGATTAATACCCTCAAACCTTTCAATCTGTGAAGATTAAATTACACATGAAGGTGAATTTGGTACTACCATAGGGTCTTCTGTAAAAACTGATGAAACCCCTGTATTTGTGTCGGTATCATCAAGGTCTACCCCAGAGTGTAGCCTCTCCCCAACTAAATGTGGTTCCTGGGTGGTGAGAACAATCTCTTGAACTGTGTCACTTGATTTTGACAATGCTTTAGACTTGGATTCAAGTGTTTTATTATATGTAGAAGAAATTTGAGAGATAAAATTTGTGATTTGAAAATTGAGTGTTGGAAGCTCCCCCTGGATAGATGAGGGAGCTTCAAAAGATGTGATCTCACTTTGTGTGCCATCCTTATTCCTTCTTTCATAATCTTGAATGTGTTTAAGTTGTGGTGCATACTCTTTACAAGCTGCACTAGGGAGAGTTCTTTGTTCAATACAGACACCCTGTTGAGAGGATGCCTCTAGAGTCTGTTTTAATCCCTCTTTTTCAACTACATCCTTTTGGGAGGATGCAGAGGTAGCTAATTGAGTGGTCAACTCAGAATTCTTTACCTTTTTTGATTTATTGACTAGGTCAGACTCTATTTGTATTTGATCCTCACCACTCTCATTGATAACAGTCAAGGGTGCCTACTTTCTCTTCTTTTTACTCACCTCTCCCTTTTGAGAGGATGAAGCGGTTGGTTTCCTAGCTTCTAACGATAAATAAGGAACGGTCTCATTTATGAAAGGCCCCAGTTGGTATTCTTGTATTTGTTCTTCCACTGGCAAATGAGTTGTAACTGTACTAGGTTGGACATTAGACCTCATATAAGGCATATGGTAAGGGTAAGTCCTGAATCTCTCTAATATAAATTGAGTAATTCTATGACTTACAGGTACCTTATTCTTTATACTAAGTGAGCCAAATAGTATTTTGGACACTTGTTTACAATTTCAAATATTTTTTTCTATCAATAGTACCTAAAAGTGAATGGATGTCTTGAACTTTGTGGTTTAAAGTAGACATTATAAACCTAGGGAAAACAATTTTCCTTACCTCTTGTAGCCAAAGGCATTGTAGGCCTTGTGCTGAGTTCCTGCAGAATCAAGAGCTCCATATTTATGTGTTTGTTGTGAGCCATGGAGAACACCAGCTTCTGGACCACACTTAAGATATTTTCATACCCTGACCCTCTGCTGGTGAAGGCCCTCACAATTGAGCCCTCATCAGATGCTTGTTATTCAAGCTAGCCAGGTTGATCTTCTCACTGTAGTTGATAATGTTCATGAACTCAGCTAACTCTTCTTGAGTTGGGACCTCCACCATGTTGTCAGTAGGAATACCCAAAGCCAGGTTAACATCATTGTCATTAAACTCCATACGTTGCCCTTGAATTGTGCTTACCACCAAAGATGTAGCTTGATTCTCATGCACAACTGTCCTAATCACAGCTGAGTTCCAGAAATCATTGAAAACATCCAGATACATAATTGGATTTATAGTTAGAGCACCTGCAAAGAATGTCTTAGATAGAAATTTGACAAAGCTCTTGAAGCTATCAGGACCTTGGTTGACATCTGTGAATATAAGGTAGTCGGTGCCCTCCTTTGGGATAAAAGCTCTTACAGTGTCTGATGCCATTTTAAGTGTTTGAATTTGAGTGGGTAATAGATTTGATAGAGAAAGAGTTTAAAATGAGAGAAATGTTAAGATTTGAAAAAATGAGGTCACTTGAGATCTCGAAAGCGTTAAGAAGGGTTATGTCGAGAAGTCTGGGTATTTATAGAAAAAGGTAAGTGACTTGTCGAGAAGTAGAAATAAATGTTAGGGATCTGCTTATCGAAAAGTCACGTGTGAGAATAGATACATATCGATATGTCACTTTCCTAACTCTTATCGAGAACTAGATAGTGTGACTTATCGAGATGTCAAATAAATACCCAATTTATCCTAAATGGACTGAATTTTTCCAATTTTTATTTGAATAAATGAAAATAAAATTAGAATGATTTTATATCAAAAGTATTTTACTGAAACAATTTATTAATTTAAATTATTCTAGTTTTAAGTTGTCGAGAAGTCTAAAATGTATACTTGTATAGAACTCTATGAATAAACATAATTCGATATCTCTACAATGACTTATCGAGAAGTCATAATAAGATTTGTCAAGAAGTCCTTCGAGAAGTCAGGAAAATGACTTATCAAGAACTCTATCGAGAAGTCTCAAAATGACTTGTCGAGAAGTCAGTTAGATTTATCGAGAACTCAGTTCTCTATATACGTTTATTCTTTTTGATTCTGTCTTATGCTAATTTCACATACTGAAAATATAAATTATCAGTTAGACAATTTTCTTAGAATTTAAAAAATTCCAAGCTAAACTTTGAATTTTGAAAAATAAATATATAGAGAATTATGAAATATTTATAACTCATATTCCAGTAATTTTCCAATTAAACAACATTCTAACGCTTGCTGACGTGGTGGCGACTATACCAACGACATAAAACTATCACAAAAGTTGGCTATGACTTTCAGCGACCAACATCAGTCGCTGATATCTATGACTACCATCTGCTATGCAGTTCCGTCACTAAGAACAGTGACCCACTTAGCTATGGTGTTCTGTCGCTACCATTTGCGATTACTATTAGCGACATAATTTTTGTCGCCAAAGGTAGTTTATTTGTGACACTCTACAACTACTGAATATAGTCGCTAATGATTACGACGAACCATTAGCTACCACTCACGGTCGCTGATTGTGAATTATTTTTTCATGGATTTTTGCTACTAATTTTGGTCGCTAAACATAATTTCTAAATATTAAAATATTTTCCTATTTCATCATATTTACTATTATTTTATACTTGTTTTCCCAAAACAAATTGCAACAAAAATAACCAATTTACATTGGTAAACCATATTAATAATCCAAATCCATATATCCGAATTGGATTAATAAAAAATTTAAAAACTTTTACACTATCTTGAAAAAACAAAAGAATACAAACAAAAGTTCAAACAAAAGTTCAAGTGTCAACCAACGAAAGAACAACACAAGCAAGTTCCAGTACAAAAGAAACATAAATGCGAGTGAGAAAACTAAAAATATCCACCAAACTCATCATCATTATCAGCAATATGCGCTCCCTTTATTTAACAAAACAACAAAGAAATATTACATTACATGATATTGACAATTTATACCAAAGTAACTCCGCCATTTAAGAACATAAAATCTGAAATTCAGGTAGGTTGAATAAACAAAATACATCAGAGCTGTCTCCCGGCTATGATGCATTCACCTATGCCACTGCACGAGCGAGCACCTCAGGATCCAAAGCTCCCAAATGGGCTCCTAGTACTCAAAAAAGCTCAAGATCTCGACATATAGCCCTCACACAGTCAACAGGACTATGAACAGATGGTTGGCTCGACGACTGTGAAAACTCTATACTAAATGAGGAGCCATAGATGGATGGGCTCCGTCGTTCTCCTTGACCTTTGACATAATTCTTCTTGACAATAGATACCGTCTCCCACAACTCTTGATTAAAATATGGATGCTCGGTGCCCTCAGGATAGCGCTCATCATATAAGCCACGATAATACTGCTGTGAACTTGTTTACAATTAAACAATAAAATTAAACTAGTACAATACTAAACATAAATGATGATAATATTCATATATTATAAATTTGAACAATTGTACCTAAATGTATTCTTATATATTTGAACCACTGGCCAAGCGCTGGACCTAAAGTTGTTTGTTGTTATCATTCAAGGATAGGTTGGGAGTTTATTTTACTATATTTTATACTATTGTGGGACAAAATTCCTCGTGTTAACACTAAGTATCATTTTTAAAAGTGTCAAAATATGATAAAGAAGTTCTCCATTTGTTATACAGTTTTATTTAAGGTCTAAATATTTGGGTTGAAAATATTTTTTGTTCAAAATGCTCATGGAGGTTTAAATTTAACCTTAGCCATCATTTGTATTCTTATAGAATTATTAACAAAGTGCAATACTAAATTCTAAAAATTGTAAAGAAATTTTACATGGATATATATATCAAGAGTTTGAGAACATAAGAAGAAAAGAGAACAAATATTACTAACCTTTTGGTAATAATTATTTGTGAAATAAAAATACAAGCTTATTTGTTTTTTCTCATCTTCTTCATTGCCTATCAGGCAGCTTAAATGAGTTCTTAACTCTGACCAGTTTTCCACAAGAAACTAGTCGTTTAAATTGAGGAAACAATCTCTTTCTAAAATTATTAGGAAGGCCATTATAATTATTTTCAATTTGCTTGGCTATTGCAATATAACTCCATCTTTGTATGCTTCCCATGGAGGATATTGCATCATTAATCACTTACATTTGAAAAAAATAAAAGTTAGATCCATACATAGTGTAATATATTAATCCTCATATATTACTTAAGGAATATATATTAAAAATATGTTCATAAGGATTATGGCGGGAATATAGGCATTTGGTTGAGCGTTAGCATTGCGGGGAATATAGGCATTTGGTTCAGTGTTCATCATGAGAACCATGATGTTAATTTTTTAAAAACTAGGGACTTTTTGCCCGCGCTACGCGCACTCCAAATTTCTTTAATTTTGATTTTTTTTTCTCAAAGTTTGTAATTTTTATAACATAAACGGTTATCTTCTAGTTTTATTTAATTTATTTATTACAGTTATTTAGGTTCCGTTTATTTTGAAATATAAAATTGATATTATAGTTTAACGTTAATCTCTGTATTTTATTTTAGTTTTCTTTCTCTCACATTTTAACCAATTAAAAGTCTCTTAACTCATATTTTAACATTTCTCTTTTACGTTTTTAGTAGTCAGTATTTTAATAATATGTACGACAAAACTGGGTTTATATTATTTTTAATTAAATACTCTAAAAAAATCCAGTAAATATTACATAACATACAATTTATTGCAATATTTTATTTGAAAATCAAAATAATACAAAAACTCACTTATATTAAAACATAATATATAACACTGTTTTGTAAAAATCATTTTTTTTTAAATTATAAAAAAGGAGAAAATATCAAAAGAATTAAAAAACCCAAACAACCCAAATAAGTTGACTTTGGGATATTGTAAACTCCTGTCTTAAAAGAAGCCCACATAAAATCAAGTCATGTCTTAAAAGAAGCCCAAATAAGAAAACTACCGTGACTTTGGGATTCTCAACTTCTTCAAGCAAAAAGTAACTTCTTTTCACCAAGGAGACAACACTCTCGGTAGAATCAAACTCTTTCTCTACAATGGAGGTATGAATCCATTCTATATCTATAGTTTATCTTGCTTTCATATGGTATATATATGCAATGGAACCATGAATCAGTTAGAACTTGAGATTATATTGCTTGATTGATAGAGTTTTAAAGTATACACACCTTAACTTAATCGATTAATGTTATATAGAATTTAAGAACATTACTTGATCAAATTCATGTAATTCTCAAGTTTTGTATCCTATACATGTAATGTTCTTGTAAAATCTTTGATTTGTATCTCATGCATGTAATATCTAAGTAAAATAACATACTTTATATTGATTGGAACAAATTTATTATGTAATTACAGATGCAGAAATGATCCAGTTCAAGAGCGAAGAATGTCAAATTCAATTTAGGTAAATATTTAACCTAGAATGTATATACTGCATTTATTTAGGTACATTAACATAATACCAACTGTACAGATAATGTAGAGAATATATGTAGATTTCTGGCAGCAAATACAGAAGTCTCTGATTTTAGCCACTTTGTAAGTGTATATTTTACAGCGGTAATTTATATAGTGTCAAATTTATGTTTATTTCTAAATGTATTTGATTTAATGGTACTTGATCAGAGAGTGCCCGAGGATTTTAAAAGTGTTTGTGGTGGAAGAATTCCAACTGGCTTGAAGATATATTGTAAAACACATAAATGACGTGCTCGATATGATTCATAAATCGGAAAAATATGTGGTATTGCTCGCTTTATGGAGTTTTATGGAATCACGATATATAATCTTGTTTTATTTGATTATCATGGAAATGGGGTCTTTAATGTCAAGATATATAAGGAAGAGACAATTGAGATAAACTACCCGATAATAGAACCAAATGAGTGGATGTTAAATAAACCGGAATGGAAAGACGAAGAATTCATGGTTTTCTATGGAAATATTCAGTTTTAGAAATCTGTCGCTATGTTATATGATGGTTTCGTGGAAAAAACTGAAGCTTACCGTATTAGCGTAAATAGTGTAGACTTGCAAGGTGATGGGATTGATCTGGTAAGATTTATTTGCAATTGTTTTCCATATCAGGTCGCATTCATACTTTAATATCAGTGTGTATATGCTGGATACCTGAACAAATTTTTACATATATGACAGACAATGAAGTCAGGAATAGAGAATTTCTACAAAAACTTCAAACATGGAAACTCTGTCAGTCTGAGGTTCACCACTAAGGAATGGAAATGTGAGGTGGAGAGGGTTGGAGGTCATTGTAGATTTGGGAAAGGCTGGTCTGATTTTATATCAGACACAAGACTTGGAATTGATGATTCTATTGTGATGTACAAGATGCATAATGATATAGAAAATGTGAACAATGTGAATGTTTGCATCTATAAACATGATGTTTATGAGAAAGATCTTGATAGAGGTAATGTGATAAATTAACCACTTTAAATTCTATATTTAAATTGATTCAATTACGAATATTCTACAATATTACAAACTTATAAATTATTTTATTTTTTGTGGCAGGAAACTTGTTTGCGCCAAAATCATTTCTGAAAATCGTCTCTAAAGATACTCTGGCATGTGGAGGTTTTGTAAGCAGTTTTCTATGTGATTTAATTGAAAAGGGTGTATATATAATATAGTATATATGTTTGTGTGTTTGTTTTGTGTTTGTGTTTTTAAGTGTAATATGTAAACATTGCATTGTTTATTGTTTTTTCCAAGGTTGTACCAAGTTTGGTGCAGTACAAATACAGTGAAAAACTCATGAAAATAATGAAAATCTCGCTTGAAGGGCATGAATCTTTCGTTTCATACAACTCGGCAAATGGATATGAATAGATATAACATGGGCTATATAAAATAGTAAAATTAAGATAACAAAATTACGTGAACTAATCATATAATTTTTCTTCTGAATAACCAAAACTAATGCAAAACCCTTGATTTATATTTAAAAAATAGCTAACTATTAAAAAATATATTTTCTACAAAAATAAAAATTAAAACAAATGATTACTTAAGTTGAAAATATATTTTTTTTAAAAAATTAAACAAACACCATATACACACGAGAATAACAATTATACCTTAGATTAATAATAAGTAAGATTCAGTTTCTCTGCAGTAGGACCTGATTTTTTTTACAATTAATCGGTTAAATACGTTTATCCCAACTTAACCGAAAATATAAAATTGTAAGAAATTTATTTTTTAAAAAATAGATGATTAAAAATTTATAAGACTAATTTTAAAAACATAAGTGTTGCAAATAATACTTGAAGCTTATCAACCTCATTAAAAAAATATTTTAAAAATATTATGTTAAAATATACTAAAGCTATAATGTGCTTTGTTTATACTACTATCCTTATTATTGCAACACTATACCTCTACCGAATTTGGAGATTTTAAGTTATGAAAAAATGACAATTATAAAAACTCTATAATTTAATTAACCTTAAATGTAATGAAGATATATTTATAAAAAACATCTTAAAACAAAATAAAATTGTATGAATTGAAAAAGATTTAATAACTGTACATATTTTAGTTATTCTTAATACTTAACAGTTTATGGACTAACCATTTATATTAAAAAAGAATAATAATTATTTTCTCATACAATTACTTTCTATTAAAAATTTTATTCTTCATTTGTAAATTACTTCACCTTAATTACTTAAATATAGTATTTTTAGGAAAATAAAACCATTTTTTACGATTAACTAAATAATTTTCCATTCTTTAAAATTTGAAAATATTTTGATGTGTATTAATATATGTTGTGCTTGTAAAGGTATAAATAAATTCTATTCAACTTCATAATTTAAGGCTAATAAAAATGCAAACGCGGTTTATCTATTTAAAATCTGTACCTACTAAACTAACAATAATATCATATTTACGGGAAAATACGCTATTAGAAATATAGTAAACTTGAATTTCTACCGGTATAAAGAATTTATTCGACTTCTTTTATTAGTTTCAATCAACTTTATAGTTTTATAATATTAGTTAATTATTTAAATTGATATATAATATTATCTTATAATGATAAAATATAAGTTAAAACTTTATAAGACTAATTTTAAAAACAAAATTTGAGTGAGAATCAGTAAAAATAATACTTGCAGATTATCAACTTAATTAAAAAATAATATTTTTAAACGAAAAATGAAGAAATTATGATAAAATATACTAAAGGTATAATGTGTTTTTTATACTACTATCCTTATTATTGCAACATTATACCTCTACCCAGTCTACAAATTTTAAATTATGATAATTTAATATTTTTTAGTGTATTGTAGATATATTTATAAGAAAAAATATCTTAAAACAAAATAAAATTCTATAAATTGAAAAAGATTTAATAACTGTATACATTCTCAATACTTAACAATTTATTGCATTTACATTTATATTAAATAAAGTATAATAATTATCTTAATATCTAATTTACTATCTACTAAAATATTTATACTTCATTTGCAAATTACTTTACCTTAGTTACTTAAATATAGTATATTTTCGGAAAATAAAACCCATTTTTTATGATTAACTAAATCATTTACCATTATTTAAAATTTGCAAAAAAGTTTGGTTTCGGTTAGCAAATGGTCGTGAATTTGATGTCAAGTATTCACATGAAGACCACAGTTTTGTAACTTGAAAGAAGTTAGTAGGTATTCAACTAAAATTTTGATTTTCAAGCATGAGGACATGGGATAATAAAGTTAATATTGGTCTTTTCTTCCTTATAACAATTTAGATAGAAAATCGTATAATTTTTTCAAAAAGAAGCTAAACTCTTTGAACAAAGAGCCTACAAATTTTGTAGCAAAACATTCTTGTTTTTTAATATAAAAATTAAGTGAGTTTTGAAAAGATTGTTCTTGTTTATTACATGTTTATTTACTGCATTAACACATCTTCGCTAGATTAAATTTACTTTGTTCAACCAAAAACATTCAAGAAAAGCCTAAAAATATTAAAACACATTCACCTCATATATATTTATATACACAAAGAGAAGTGCACTCAAATAAAATCAAAACAACTTTAGAATATTATTTTACCGTATATCAAATCACATATTTTGTTTAAACTAAATCAAATATTATTAAAAAATTGTACCAATAAAAAAGTGGACATAATTTAATTATGATATCATATTTTATTTAAAGAGATGAAATCAATGAAATTAGAAAATATAGATTATTTAAATATGTTTTAATAAATATTTAACAAAGTCAACTTTATTTCATTTAATTTTTGAAAACAAAATCAAGTGAATGCATGTAAAACACCATCCTATTTTAAAATTGAAATTATTGTAAAAACTCTAGTTTATTATATTTATAGATGACTTCCTTTAAAATAATATATATATTTTATTAGTTTAATTCTTAGACTAATTTCACAAAATAAACAATGTGCATAAAAAGTAATAACATGAGTTAGTTACAAAAAAAGAGAAATATGTAACTGGTTAAATATTTGGATCATAATTAAAATCAAATCCATTTAATTATTCATTTAAGAATATATATCTATATATATAATTTTTAATTACCACAATTTATTATAAAGAATGTTTTCTTGATTGTCACTGCTTTTACTTTTCTCCATAAGATATTACTATACACCCACATCAAGGAAAATATTAGTACATTAGGTATAATTACATAAGAAATTTCTCCTACTAATTTAAGGCATCAAATGCTTAGCCAAAAGTTAAAATAGACTGCTAGGTTTGGTAACTACCAACGCAGTAAAAAACTATGATGCATATAAAAAACATTACCAAACTTATACATATGCTTGGATATATAGAATAGAACTGAGAAAATTGCTCATCAGCCTCTGCACTGAATTATTAGTCAACATCATCCCATCCCATGGTGGATCACCTGCAAAAAGAAAGGGGTCAGTTTACAGATACATAGTTTTTAAGTTTTTGGAATAATGCTCAAGAATATATTCAATGTTACTGTTCATATTTATTAATACATAAGTAAATTCATAAAATAAATAAATTATGGCAAAAAATACGTTAACCATACTATTTCTAGAAATTCATCATATTAGTGAATCAAGTAATGTCACTAAAATGCTCTGGAAAAATACAATTATAATAATTTGTTCCTGCCAAGATTAATAAAATATAATAGAAAATTAATGTATTACTACGGTTTTAAGAATCTATATGTGCAAAAGGTGCATATTTATTGACACATAAAACACATCATTTAAAAGATATCATACTTTTTTATGATGATATAGTTACTTAGCCATTTCATCAAGCACAGTCTCACATGATGTTAGATTAACTACACATACCAGATCATATACATTCAGACCATTTTCTAAAAGGAAAAAACATATCGTGGTTTTGTATGAGAGAAAATCTAAAGAATCCACTTGCTTTTGTGTAACTAAATAATCTTCAAAGTCAAGTAACCTCAATTATGTGGGTGCCTCTTTCAGTATCTTGGAGAGATGATATATTATACTTTGTTCTTTTACTTGTTATACACTAATAAGAATACAAACAAAATCTCAGAAGTGCTATAAATATATATGGGGATACACTTATACTGACCATGATCTTTGATCTTATTTCTTTTCCTACTCCATAAATCCAAAAATTTATCAACCAACCATTTAATTGATAATATAGGTGCAAATTTCTTAGACAACAATATATGATAGTGGGTCCATCATTACGATACAAGGTCGAAGCTTTCAAGTAGTTTTTTTCAAATCAAAAGAAGATGTATAAAATATATCAGCACCTCTTACTTTTTTCATTACAAAAAAATTCAGAATTTCAAAATATTGATAGAAATATTCTCACCTTTCACAGAGTGTAAAGGGTTCATCTCATACCATGTGTTATACACATTTATAATTATATAAGGGATATTAAAGAATAAGTAAGAAAAGCTGAACTCATCTTCTAACCGATATGGACTAAGTTGAACGATTGTCATCCAATTTTTAAGCCATTCATAGCGTGTTTTCACCCATTTACTATCCGTGCATGTTTAACTATTGTTGGGTTTCTTTTCATAATCCATGATCTGCAGTATAAAGAATCTCAGAAGTCCATTACTGCTTGCAAGTTAAAAAAATACATCAATAATGGTGGGGAAAACACCTTTAAAAAGATTTGAGAAGGCAATAGATAATGTTAACGATCAACTTTCAAAAGATTATCTTTATATCATAGCTGAAGGATATTTTGGAGCAGCAGTTGCTGGCAATTTGACTTCTTATAAACTGTTCAATACCAATTCAAGTTTTTTGCAGGAGCCATTTAATCAAAAATGGAAGAATCCACAGTCCCTTTAGACTTTATCACAAATTGTGTAGCTACTTTGGTCATGATTCTGAGTACCAAATTTTCACAATTTACTCTATAATAAGAACAACATGATTCACCCAATGTTGAGTTTGCAGCTTATATACTGGAATTTGCAGCCTTAGCACCCTTTAAAGCTAATAAGTGGATAAAACAACTTATTTGTCAATGTTGTAGATAATCTTTCTTCCTGAAAACAAAAATTTATATATTTGATGCCTCTTCGAAGAAATACAAGCTGGGTTAATTAAGGGTATTGCACATATATAAATTATATTCTAGAAAAATATACACATGTTCAGTTTAACTACATTTTCATATCTATAAAAGTAGTTACTCTATAAAAAACTAACCTTGAAGTGGATTTTGTTCCCAAAAGTAACATAAGTAGGAAACTCACGATCTATAGTAGCATAAGTTTGAATTCATCTTTTTGGTCCATTTTGACACAAGGGCACCTTTCAACCTGACCACTTAATAAGACATTTGTGCGCTTCTTTCCAGGGATTGTAAAACTAAAAAAGCAGGTATAAAATAATTATACATGAAAATACGTTAAACTTTTCAGATTTTTCGCGGCTACATTTTTATGTGTAACTTTCTCACCTCCTGCTACATACCATTCAAGTACTTTTTACTCACATGTAGATATTGTCATCATGGAGCTATATCGAAAAGTCGAGGGCTCTTGATCACACTTAATTCTCAAGAGTTATAGTTTCAAAAGAATGTGCCACAATTGAACATCAAGTGGAAGTAAGAACCAGATACGTGTATAAAAATAAATTTATAATAACATGCATTCTTTAGTGTTTTGGTTAAAGAATTAACCTTTAAAGCTGAAGGCCTTCCACTTTATTCTCTTTCGTTTTTGCAATTTATAAGCACTAACCTATAAACGGAAAGTGCAAACACTTAATTGTATAAAATAACCATGGTTCAATAACACAACATAATAAAAGGCATACAAAATACAGATCAGAGGTCACGATGGTTTAGCTAAATAGAGGATACGTCTGCAAAATTGGCAAATAAGAGAAGTAAGAATATCAGTTGTAAAAAGCAAGATTAATAATTTAGAAAAAAAATAAGATTAATAATAATTTCAAGAATGGAAAGATGTTTATCAATTAATGGCCTGCGAACACCATACGATTGTTAACGAAATTTGAAATCTTGAGAAAATAGTATAACTAACCACTTCGATACAGAGATATGAAATTCGAAATCATGCATCATTGATCAAAAATAGGTTAGACACACATATAATGAATTCACCACGATTTTGTAAACACTACTGTAAACTTTATCAACACATCATCATCTCCTGCCAAAACCAAAACAAATATAAGTGAACAATAAGCATATAAACGTATAAAATAAATACAATTAACAATACTAAAATCACGAAACACAGAGATTGAAAAGATGAAGGAATAGAGAAATTGGAAAAGAAGATGAGATGAGACATAATTACTAACCCGTTCGATTTAAATATTTGTATAGCACATATAACCTGCAAAAAGAGAGAGAAGAATGAGATTCAAATATTAGAAATTTGTATAAAGAAGAACTTTGATTCATTCATCATGATGAAACTGGGTACGTGTTTATATCTATATATCTATCTAATTCAAATGAAAGGAAAAATTAAGGAAGATATTAATTAGTGATTATTTTGATAAGAAATTTGAAATTCAAAATATAACCAATAAGGATTAGTAAATTGCTTGATTAGTTGCCTAAATAGTGGATCTGGAATAAGTAGAGTAGTGTGCATACTTGGTTAGTAAATGGATATATCCATGGATATATAGATTTTATACTTAATATGGGTCATGGGTAAATTTATTTACCCATTGGGTATATTTTGTGGATATATCCATGGATCTACTGATTTTATACTTAATATGAGTTATGGGTACCCATTTGGAAAATGGGTAAATTAAGGACTAGTCATTAAGAATATATAGATAAGATTTTGTTTCTTAATTATTTGGATGAACTACAAATTTATAATATTATACCACATCAAAAATATCATACGTCAATCCTATTTCAAAGTGATGATTATATTATTAGTAATTAATTCTTAAACTCCAAATTTATTAAGATTTTTTTGAAATAATAAAAATATTTTAATCTTATACCGAAAAATATTTTTTATTTATATTAGAAACATTTGTGATATAAAAGGTTTATAACAAATATGATGTAATGTCATAAGTACTACACAAGACATATTATGATCAAAATTATCAAGTCACTTAGGGTTTACATTATACTGTTGAAGATAATAAAAAATAATATGATTTCATACATATTAATGATGATTACTCTAATGTATTTCTTGAATTTAAGCTTGGTTGTAAAAAATAACAAATTTAAAAAAAATTGTTAAAAATATTTAGTATTGGTGAGATAGTATATAGTTGACTTGTCTCAATGTTAATAGTATGAGTTAAATCTAGTCCAATGTATTTAAAATAGAAGTTTTATTTTGTGTTTCAAATTAACTACCAACATATTCATAAAAAAATATATTAATTAATTTATATTAATTTCTATACTTTAATTTTTATGAATTATTTTTAACACATATATTAAAACTAATTGTGGTAAGGACAACAAAAACTTTGCATTGGAGTTTCACGTAAGATAATGTACTTGTTTAACAACTTTTTTACATAACAACAATAAAAGCATATTCACTTTTAAAACTTATTATACTTATTAGAGGTTTGTTAATATGTGCTTATTATAAGTTTAGTATAACAATTAAAAATTGTTTGAGCACATAAATTTCAAAATCAAGGAGGGTCACAATATATGCCATAAAGATTTTGAGCTTAATAAGTTAGCAAGCTAATAGCTTACAAATTATTGTTTGCAGTATATTAAAATGTGTTATATTGATGGTAAAAACCTTAATGGATGGGTAGTTATTAAAGAAGAAAATTTTATTTTTTTGTCTTCACAACATCATAAAGTTAGATGGTTAAAAATTCATTTTCATTAACTCCCTTTATTAAGAACCCAAAACATTAGTTTCAAATCCTAACTTATAGTATTAATTAGATAAATAATTTTGTAATATCTACCTAATATCTTTAATTTTTTAAATTTTTTTATGATTTACTATTTCTTTCAATGATAAAAAAATAATCATTGTGTTGAGCAGTTAATATTTCTTCTCCAAATAGTCAATATTTCTACTCGAATTAGTAATTATTCTTGGACCATATATCAATTTGCTCCATTTGTTAAATTGTAAAACCTTTTTCATCCTCCAATATGTTTTATAACTTTGAAAAATAGTTAGTATTTATTTTAAGAAAATATTAAAGCTATATATTGTAACGACCGAGAAATTACGTTTGTATTATATCTTAATAAACATATTTTATGTGTATTATTATGTGATTAAGTGCGTTGAGTCATAAAATCGTAATTGCTATCTGCTACATTTTGTCTCTTTTGATCGGAATGTGTTTTGAGTATTTATCAAGTGTTTTATTATAAGTTATATATTTTATATCAAAACTCGTAGAGCTCAAACAGTGTTTTAAAAGCCCATATTTCAAACAAAATCATTGGCCCTATTTTTCCAAGTATGGCCTATACCACATCGATATTCTGAACATTTAGACGTTTAACAAATTTACCTTTTTCGCGAAAAACGAATTTTTCGGACCCCTTCGGGTGTCAAAAACTCCACAAAAAACACATTTTTATTTTTATATGACCATTAAATTATCAAACATCATTTTTATTTCCATTTTTGTATTATTCACAATTTTTGGGAATTTTTGCCATATATATTGTATTTATTGGATATTTAAAAATTTATAATTAATACACAAAAATTATAAAAATTGAGGCCAAATAATTTTATTAGATGTGTAATTAGACCCTTAATTTTAATTAGGGGTATTATTATCCCTAGTAGAAATAGCTGATTTATTTACTAATTATTATTAATTAATTATTAAAAAATCTGAAAAATCAAGAAATAGAAGTGTTGGTGAAGAACAAGCTGAGAATTAAACTGCAGATTTGAAAGTGATTCTGTTGCTCAAATCTTTTATCTGAGTAACCAAAATGAAGCCTATGATCTCTACTTTCTATTCATACCATCAATTTCATGTTTTGTTGCTTAGCTTTTCAATTCTTATTTTAGGGTTCATGAGCCAACTTCGAGGGTTTTTGATTGTGGGGTTATGGGTTTAATTTGATTCTTGGGATAACTTTAGATGCTTGTTTACAACTGATTCATGATATTTAATTCATCAAATGATTGCTGTAATTAGTTGTTCTTACGTTAGGATTTATGTAAGTTTTAATTAATTCGTTTTTGTATTTGTACGAATCTGAGATTGTTTTGGTTATAAGGGTTAGATTGTAGAAGTGTTAAACTTTATTTTCAGCTATTTTTTGCTATTTTTAGTGTACGAAATCGTTATCTTGAGTTTTGGCCGGAATTTCTTGTGATTTGATAGGAGAATGCGTTGCAAGGGTTATCAGGTTATGATGTTGATATGGTTGAATTGCTGATGAAATTCTGAATGAATTAGAGGCTTGAATCGAACCAAATGGTTCTGTTTCGACATCATTTTGTGCTCGTCGGAGAACCGCCGCCACGACGGTGTTCTTCGTTTTTCCGGCTGCAAATCGATGAAGGAAGGAGAGGGAGGTGTTCCTATGATGTTATTGGTTAAAAATGGAGTGAAAGCAGTCCATAATCGTGTTGTTTTGTTGTTGTATCGTCCCAGCGGAGTTTCGCCGGGAACCACCACTGTCGCAGGATTCTAGTGATGGTTGTGGCTGTTCTACGTGACCCGGGTTCGACCCGGTTCCAATCCGGAAATTGACTCGGGTTTGATCTTTAAAACCCCTGAATTGAATTCTAATTTGTGTTTCTTTGTTTATTATTTAATTATATTTTTATAATATCATAAATTAGTTTTTAATAATTAGAAATATTAAATAAAAATCAGATTTAAAAATCTAATATATTTTGTAAATAATTTCTAAATTATTTTATTAATTTAGAAATTTGAAATTGTATTTATTTATTATTTATTATTCAATTGATTATTTAATAAATAAGATTAAATGATCAGATCAATTAATTCGATTAGTGGTTCTATAATTAATCAATTATTGCGAGTAACTCGTAAATGTTCGAGTTGTGTTTGGGGAATTTGGAAATTGGCATACGAGTATCGATTCATTTAATTGCGCGATCAGATCCGTAATAATTATGTGTAGCGATTAATCGATTAATTAATTATAACTAATCGATTTAATCAGATAATTTGTAATAAATTGCAATTAATTCTAAAAATTAGGGAATAATTATTTAAAAATATGATAATTCTTAATTAATTATTTAAAAATATATTTAAGGTTTAATTAATTATGATTAATTAATTATAATAGATTTACAATTAATTAAATCTTGTTTATTGCGTAGCAAATAAACTGCCAATTCGATTTGAGTGAAACGAAGACCCTTGGACTCAGAAAAATGACCCAATTATATTAAAAATAATTATAAATCATAATTTCTTTCGAAAACGAGTCGACTTATGATAAATAATTGTTTATAGACCATATTTATGATAAAAATGAGTCTAATAAATCCCGAAAAATTAGGAATCGAGCCAGATAGTGTTTGTTAATGTGAATATAAATCTAGTATCGATTGTAAAAATAATTATAAGTCTAAAATTAATTATGTGCTTTATGTGCTATGTGATTTACGTGATTATGTGAACTCTATGTGTTATATAATTATATGCGAGTCAGATAGAATCATATGGGTAGACGATCAAGGCTACATGGTATCAACCTGAGATTGCGTATGAAGTAAGTCATCTAAACGAATATATTTCCTTGATAGATTCAAGACCAATAAGGCGAATCAAGAAGGAGACAGAAGGCTCTAAATCATACGAGGTGAAGTGCACACCAAGCAAGTTTTTCCCCTATTCTAAGTTCAGAATAGTGAATTACGTCCAACTTTCCATTACAATTATACTTTGATAATTCTTGTTCACAAACACTGATACACAATTATTGATCCTTTGTTTCTATTTCATTCAATTCTTGATTTCTCCTAATTTATTGAATCCTCTATTCATATTCCAATACTTATACCCTTACTTACATATACTCTGATATATCCTGATGTTGGTATATATCGAAAGCATACCGATTATTCTGTATGCTAAGCTATGGATTGGATGGTTATGATACGGGCCGAGTATGAACCAAACCCTTGATTATTAGACCATAGTTTCCTGGGTACCCCATATGTTGGTTGGGTCTATGCAGTTGGGTATAGATCCGCACTGTATCCTGATTGATCAGCAGGTTATAGTGCATATGTTGGTTCTTGTATCCAGTCTCGTTCATTTGGCACTCGCCAGCAATGGTATTTATTATTCTATACAGAAATAGATGGTTGTCCAAACCAGTAGAGTACTGGTTCACTTATCCTTCTCTCTTTACACTATATATATATATATATTATTGTAGGCTTGTTGAGCATCTTTGGCTCACCCCCTTTTATTGTTGTTCACCTTTTTTTCAGTTAAGGTTGAGAATGAAAACCATCAGAACCCAAATAGTCAAGAAGCAGGTCAAGCTGCGGGACCCTCTAATTCCAAGAGTGTTTTTCCCTATCACAGAAGAGAGCTTTGAGTTGCTATAGCAGGTGTAGCAGGATAAGTGATAGTTGTAATTTGAATAAAAGATGTTTAATTTAAAATTTGAATAAAATAATGTTTTGTAATAAAGAGAGTTCTTGAGACAGTTTGTTTAGAATGGTTTGTAATAAAGTTAGTTTGTTGTTCTTGTTATCAATCCTTAACTTTGAAAAGATCCCGAGTAGTAGCAGTTTGGGGTAATTATTTATTCATATTATGCTTGTACAAGTTTAGTAAGTAGTTAGTGTAAATAATGCCCCAAATCTATACCTCAGATTTGGAGATGTTATAGTTGGCATCAGAGCTTAGGTTTTGGCCCTTCAAAATAAGAACATTAAAGTTAAGATAAGATAGGAAGATCATATGGGATATAAATAATGGTATTAGGGTTGTTAGTTTCTTAGAGTAGGAAATTGTGAGTTTTAGGAACGGGTTTTAATCTTTTTCTTATGTTATGGTTATTCTGTTAGATGGCGTCTTCAGTATCATCCTCAGAGCGGACACTATCGGGTCCAGTAGTACCACTATGATCGGTTCATGCATTTCTGCCATTGCCACCACTACAACCGTTGCCTCAGGGACCAGCACCGGACTAGTTGCTAGCACGAGAGGTACCATATTTCATTGATTACTTTCCCTACTTTGAGCCAGAGATACCTGAGCTACCACCACTAGAGTTTCCAGTATTTGATATTCCTGATATGGGTGATTTACCTCAGTGGGAGGAGTTAGATCCTCAGGTTCCAGCAGAGTAGCCCGAGATCCCACAGCCATAGCCAGATTCACCGATGTTTGCACCACCAGATTAGCCTGTACTGTTTCCCGAACCACTAGCTATCTATGCCCTTTGTGGCTGGGGTATATCAGTTCCCTCAGTCTGAGTTTATGGATGAGGTTATCGACCAGCCAGTGCCATTTCCTACTAGAGGTTCTCGGACGGATCTTCGTGAGCCCCGTATGGTACCCTACCAGCAGTATGAGAGTCTGAGAGAAGAGATGCTGAGGTGGAAGGATCAGTACAGAGAGATAGTCGGATTATTTGAGACTCGAGAGTATGGACCAGTGAGAGTGCTACAGCCAGACTACATATTAAGGGAGAGACTCCACCAGATATATAGAGCAGGTTCCTAGGAGATTGCTGATTTGAAGAAGGAGGATATGCGCACCGATGCAGTATATCGCAGAGCGATGAGGCTGACTGAGGCCGTGTTAGAGGCACTACAACAGGAGCTAGGTCGAGTGCCACCTGGATCCTGAGTTTAGCTAACAACAGGATGTTGTATTATATGTGATACATGTAGATAGATTTAGCATAGTATAGTATGACTAGGTTTGTACATGTGTAGTATCTAGTTTTGACTGGTAGTAGTAGCAGTATGATTGATTTGATGGAGACCCTTTTTGTATCAAGCACTGACACCTGTAGCTGGTGTCATACCTATATATAAAATGAACATTTCCACATTTTCTTTTATTTTCCAGTCTCTCAAATATTTACATTTATTTTACTGTTTTACCGTTGCATATTTTCAAATGCTATTTTTATTTACAACCATGTTGTACGATACTTTGTAAACTGTTTTTCTTTCCAATATCAACTATTTAAATTTAATTTTAATACCATATAAAATTGTTTCTCTATTCATATCACCTGTTTAATAAACTGTTATTACAAGAATCATTTGATTTATCATCAGATACATGACACCAAAAAGAAAAACAAGAACCGAGTCGTCTAATGGCAATACCGAGGGTCAAAACAATAATACCCCAATGAACCAAATGTTCCACCTTATGCAACAATAAATGATGATGATGCTGCAGCAGATGCAACAACAGCAACATCAATTTCAGCAGCAAATATTACAGCAAACAGTTCGTCCAGAACCACAAGCACCACCAGTGATACCTGTAGTTACTTTTAAGGAGTTCCAGTCGATGAAGCCTCTGGAATTCGAAGGGTTAGCGGATCCTACTAAGGCAAGAGCCTGGTTAAAAGACTTTGCATTGGTTGAGGTTGAAGAAGACCAACAGACGGATTTTGCTAGTTACTTATTGAATGGAGAGGCCAATTACTTGTCTGAATCTAATAAAGATTTGGAAGGCGAGGGTGTAGTAAACTGGGATAGATTTACCGATCTTTTTCTGGAGAAGTATTTTCCCCGTTATATGAAGAATCAAATGGTAATCAAGTTTTTGAAATTGAAGCAGGGAAATTTGTTGGTCACGGACTATGAAGCCAAGTTCACTGAATTGGCTAGGTTTGTTCCTGAGCAGGTAGATACTGATGAAAGGCGAGCCAAGAGGTTTCAACAGAGATTGAAGCCGTGGATCCGTACTAGAGTAGCAGTATTCGAACTGACTACCTATACAGCTGTAGTTCAGAAGGCCATAATTAACGAGGAAGAAAGTGAAGCGTCTCTAAAGAAAAAGGACCATGAAGTTTCCAGAACCTCTCCAATCAAAGGCCGGGGTTTCAAGCCCGGGAAAATGTGAATTTCAGAAGGATAGAGAAGGGCAACCAGAGGATGGGTAACCGACTCCCAGCCTCAAATCAACAAAGACTTATCCAACCACCAATACCTGACTGCAGGACATGTGGGAAGAAGCATATTGGAATTCGTAGTAAGCTAAACATCACGTGCTTTAAGTACAAGCAGAAGGGACACTACTATGGGGAATACCCGATAGGGAAGGAAAAAGTCACTTGTTTCCAATACGGAAGAAATGGGCACATTGCCAAAGATTATAGAGGAGCAGCAATGGCAGCCACTGTTCCAAGGGTTTTGGCATTACCTCCACCACCTAGCACAATCAGCCCAGGGTAAGGACTTTTAACATGTCAATGAAAGAAGTTGTGCAGAGTCTGAACGTGGTTGCAGATACGCTTCTTGTAAATTCTGTAGATGCATAAGTATTGATTGATTTTGGAGATACGAGGTCTTTTATTTCAGAAGAATTTATTTTTAAGCTATATTGTGAGATCCAACGGTTAGACGAAATATTAGTCATAAAGTTAGCAAATGATGATCAAATTACGGTAGATCGAGTGTGTCCAGGTTGTGATATTGAAATAACATGACATCATTTCTCAGTTGACTTGATACCTTTCAAGTTAGGAGAATTTGATGTTATTTTAATAATAGATTGGTTGTCCATTAATAATGCTCAGATCGATTACGCAAATAAGAAAGTGAATTTACGAACCGAGGAGAATGCAACAGTAACGTTTAAAGGCGAAAAGCAAAAGCAAAGATTCTTAACGATGATGCAAACGAGGTGATTATTACGTCAAGGATGTCAAGCTTATTTAGCCTATAAATTGGACACAAAAAAAGGAAGTCCAAAGATTGAAGATATTCCTGTAGTTAGTGAGTTTCTCGATGTCTTTCCAGATGAACTTTCAGGACTACCTCCGGATCGATAAATCGAGTTTAACATTGATTTGGCACCAGGAACTGAACCAATTTCAAAAGCTCCGTATCATATGGCGCATGTTGAGATGAAAGATTAGCAAAGAAATTGTAGGATCTTCTCTATAGAGTAATCATAAGGCCCAGTGTATCCTCATGGGGTACACCAGTATTGTTCGTAAAGAAAAAGGACGGTAGCATGTGACTATGTATTGACTATCATGAGTTGAACAAGTTAACTATCAAGAACAAATACCCTTTACCCCGAATCAACGACTTATTTGATCAACTAAAAGGAGCGACATCGTTTTCAAAAATCGATTTATGATTGGGTTATCATCAGTTGAAGATCAAGGCGGAAGATATTCCAAAGACTGCATTCTGAATGAGATACAGACACTACGAATTCCTTGTGATGGTGTTTGGACTAACCAATGCACCTGCAGTATTTATTGATTTGATGAACCGAGTGTTCAAGAAATACTTGGATAAATTTATCATTGTATTTATTGATGACATCTTGATCTACTCGAAAACTGAAGAAGAATATGCAGAGCACCTGAGAATGACATTGGAGACATTGAGAAAGGAACGACTTTATGCGATGTTTTTAAAATGCGAATTTTGGTTAAAGGAAGTACAATTTCCAGGTCACATCATTAGTGTTAAAGGAATTCAAGTCGATCTAGCAAAGATTGAAGCTATTTTAAATTGGGAAAGACCAAAGACTCCAATGGAAGTCAGAAGTTTCTTGGGATTGGCCGGTTATTACAGAAGATTTGTTAAAGATTTTGCAAAGATAGGTACACCACTGATCAAGTTGACCCAGAAGAATGAAAAGTTTGAATGGAATGAGAAATGTGAAGAGTGTTTTCAAGAATTGAAGAATCAACTAGTAACCGTACCTGTACTTGTGTTACCTGATGATCAAGGAGATTTTGTCAAATATAGAGACGCTTCCTATCGAGGACTCGGATGTGTTTTGATGCAGCATGACAACGTAATTCACTACAAAAAAATGCCATCAGACAACACCCATCAGAAACGCTTGACCAAAAAAGTGTTGACCAGAAATTTTACACAACAGTTTTTTAAAAACCAGAAAACGGGTGTTATGTGAAACCCTTTACTACAATAGGTTTAAAACTGTTGTCTAGCATATCGTATCATATAACCGTTTTATGAGATAAGCTGTTGTTTAAATCAAAAGATTTCATCATTCCTACAATGCTTTAAAAACTATTATCTAGGTAATCGACACAAACAAGCATTTCTAAAGCGATATTGTGCAAATGAGGTAGTTTGTACAACCGTTTAATTTTGTATTGTCTGAAAGTAATGGAGAAAATGTTGTGAAATACCGTTGTTGGAATGAGACAAGTGTTTTCTCAATGGATTAGTTAAGCTGCAATCAAACAACGTTCTTCCATTGTGTTGTCTGAATATCACTTGACATACAAGTGTTTTTCTTCTGCTGTATCTCACTACATTACACAAGCGTTTCGCTCATCAAACCAGTGTCACTTGTATTGGTGAGTTGGTGTAATGAGAGACGCTCATTGATAGGAGATTTTGTATCAGCCGTTAGATTAAAAAACATTGATATGCTTACACAACCTTATTTGTTCAAAAGAAGTATTGTCAATGTTTATCTAAGATGACATTTTTCCATAAAAACCATTGTCTATAAGTCTGATTCTATAAATTTCTAAAGCATTGTTTGTGATGAGGTGGCACCATGTGATTGGTAAAAAAACTTTCACTTCGATTGTTGAGTTGGTGTAATAAGAGCAGTTGATTGAAAGTATATTTAATATCAACCATTAGATTAAAAAACGCTGCTACGCTTATACAACAACTTTTGTTCAAATAAATATTGTCAATGTTCATCTAAGACAACCTTTTTTCATAGAAAAGAGTTGTTTGTAAGTCTGATTCATAAAATTTCTAAAGCGTTGCTTGTGATGATGTGGCACCATGTGATTGGTGAAAAAACATTCACTTGGATTGTTAAGTTCGTATAATTAGAGCCATTGATTAAAAGTAGATTTAATATCAGCCATAAAATTTAAGAAAGTTGATCATCTAAGACAACGATTTTTTTCAAAAAAACTGTTATCACAATTTATTTCAGACAAGACTTTTTTCATAGAAAACCGTTGGGTGTTGACTCGTACTAGATTTTTTTTCATACCCGATGAAAAAGATAAATTTTTTAAATGATTTTTTAGAGGATCCAACCGTACGGATGTTAAAAAATACTTATTTTAGTCACATGAAAAAGTATTAAAAAATTTCAAATTCATCTTGAATGTCAGGATTAGAAAAATCTGGTAAAAGCACTACTTCCCAACACGGGATTCATTCCCGATTTACAGGATTAATTTTTAAAATGATTTTTTCGACGATCCAACTGTACGAATGTTAAGATATATCAATTTTACTCATATAAAAAAATTATTAAAAAATTTGAAATTCATCTCGCATGTCAGGATTAGAAAAATCTGGTAAAAGTACCCCTTCCAACAACGAGACTCGTTCCCGATTTACAGGATTAATTTTTAAAATGAGTTTTTCGACGATCCAACTGTACGCATGTTAAGATATATCTATTTTAGTCATAAAAAAATTATTAAAAAATTTGAAATTCATCTTGCATGTCAGGATTAGAAAAATCTGGTAAAAGTACCCCTCCCGAGAACGAGACTAGTTCCCGATTTACAAGATTAATCTTCAAAATGATTTTTTCGATGATCCAACCTTACGGATGTTAAGATATATCAATTTTAATCATATGAAAAAATTATTAAAAAATTTGAAATTCATCTTGCATGTAAGGATTAGAAAAATCTAGTAAAAGTACCCCTCCCGACAACGAGACTCGTTCCCGATTTACAAGATTAATTTTTAAAATAATTTTTTCGACGATCCAACCATACTGATATTAAGATATATCAATTTTTGTCATAAGAAAAAAATTATTAAAAAATTTGAAATTCATCTTGCACGTCAGGATTAGAAAAATCCAGTAAAAGTACCCCTCCCTACAACGAGACTCGTTCCCGATTTACAAGATTAATTTTTCAAATGATTTTTTTGACGATCCAACCGTACGGATGTTAGGATTTTATTCTTATGAAAAAATTATTAAAAAATTTGAAATTCATCTTGCATGTCAGGAGGATTAGAAAAAACTGGTAAAAGTACCCCTCCCGACAACGAGACTTGTTCCCGATTTAAAGGATTAATTTTTAAAATGAGTTTTTTGACGATTCAACCGTACAGATGTTAAGATATATCAATTTTAGTCATAAGAAAAAAATATTAAAAAATTTGAAAATCATCTTGCACATTAGGATTAGAAAAATCTGGTAAAAGTACCCCTCACGATAATGAGACTCGTTCTCGATTTACATGATTAATTTTTAAAATGATTTTTCGATGATCCAACCGTACAGATGTTAAGATATATCAATTTTAGTCATAAGAAAAAATTATTAAAAAATTTGAAATTCATCTTGCACGTTAGGATTAGAAAAATCCAGTAAAAGTACCCCTCCTGACAACGAGACTCGTTACCGATTTACAAAATTAATTTTTCAAATGATTTTTTCGACGATCCAACCGTACGGATGTTAGGATATATCAATTTTAATTATATGCAAAAATTATGTAAAAATTTGAAATTGGTCTTGCACGTTAGGATTAGAAAAATCTGGTAGAAGTACCCCTCCCACCAACGAGACTCGTTCCCGATTTACGAGATCAATTTTTAAAATAATTTTTTCGACGATCCAACCGTACAGATGCTAAGATATATCAATTTTAGTCATATAAAAAATTATTAAAAAATTTGAAATTCATCTTGCACGTCAGGATTAGAAAAATCTGGTAAAAGTACCCCTCCCGACAACGATACTCGTTCCCGATTTACAAGATTAATTTTTAAAATGATTTTTCGACGATCCAACCGTACTGATGTTAAGATATATTAATTTTATTCATATGAAAAAATTATTAAAAAATTTGAAATTCATCTTGCATGTCAGGATTAGAATAATCCTTTAAAAGTACCCCTCCCGACAATGAGACTCGTTCCCGATTTACAAGATTAATTTTTAAAATGATTTTTTCGATGATCCAACCGTACGGATGTGAAGATATATCAATTTTAGTCATATAAAAAAATTATTAAAAAAATTTGAAATTCATCTTGCATGTCAGGATTAGAAAAATCTGGTAAAAGTACCCCTCCCGACAACGATACTCGTTCCCGATTTACAAGATTAATTTTTAAAATGATTTTTTGACGATCCAACCGTTCTGATGTTAAGATATATTAATTTTATTCATATGAAAAAATTATTAAAAAATTTGAAATTCATCTTGCAGGTTAGGATTAGGAAAATTTAGTAAAAGTACCACTCTCGATTAACAAGATAATTGTTTTAAATGATTTTTTCGACGATCCAAATGTACGGTTGTTAATGTTTATCATTTTTACTTGTATAAAAAAATTAAAAAAATAAAAATGAAATAATTTTAATTTATTTAGCTTGTTGGAAACTGGAAAAACTCAAAAAATTACTACTCCTGCACACGATATTGATAGGTGATTGAATAAATGATTTTTTTTAATATACCTCGTTAACGATTCAATCGTACAAATATTAAGGTATTAAAAAAGTTTAAAATTTAGCTATATTTTTATATTAATTTTGGTTAAATGAAAAAATTATTATATGAAAAATAATCATTTTAAAATTTTATTTTTTAATTATATGAAACCAATTATTTATTTTGGTCCTTGGGCCAATCTTTCATTTCCCCCTTAACAAAATTTTGTTCCCACCTTTACATCTAGATCTGAGAATAAATTCCCTCCCCCTCCCTTTCTCGGAATAGGTTTCACCGATTATTGATTAGTTTTCACTGTCTTTGATGTTTCTATCTATAGCTCTCTCTTTCTCTTCTATATCTTCAATTAAAAAGGAGTAATTTAGAGCTTTGGTATTTGGATTCAAGGTACTGCTTCTTTCCTGATTATTCAACATCACTCTCCACCCTTAGTTCTATTTTTTGCCCCTACCTATGTATAAAGTTTTGATTTAGGATGAGTGTGATATGTGGTTTAGGGATTCAATTAGATTTCATGGATTTAATTTGATTTCATGTATTGGTCCAATATTTTATATTTTTTTTTGTTTAACTTAAAGATTATATACTATTTTGAGATTCTCAATTCTTACTTCTTAGGTACATGAGAAATTTGAGGTATAATGAAGATGATGGGTTACAGATTAATACATTTCGCCACATTAATAATTTGTTTTTATGGGTCTGGTGGACTTGTAGTGTGCATTTTGTTAAGGAGGGTTATGTTTGGAATTGCTAAAATAGTTTTGTGGGTTTATGTGAAGGCTTGGCTAAATATAGGATTCTTTCTCTTTCCGCCGCAATCGTTTTATTATCTATGAGTTGTTCTGTCTCAGTTTTAGTGATTATTAATGGTAGTTTATGGATAATCTTTCGAACTTAACCTCCGAAGGTAATAAGATTAGCAACAGCATCATGCTAAAATTTTGCTCTAATTATTTTTCTATTATATTTTAGGAATCTACAATAGGCGCAAACAGTGGTTGTTAACGAGGCAACGGTAAAATTTTAAATATGGGATACTGCTAGTCAAGAGAGATATGATAGTTTAGCTCCAATGTACCATAGAGGAGCTGCAGCTGCAATTGTTGTGTATGATATAACAAACCAGGTAAGTCCTTTGTGCTAATTTAGGCCTCTGCTAATACCTCTTGTTCAAATAGGTCTTTACATGATACTAAATTGTTATTATCATAATCAACATCGCCAAATATTTGTAAGAAACACATATTTCCGATGCAAAATTTTCGCCTTTTTATTTTAGGAATCTTTGATGAATTAGAAAAGAGAACTGCTAAAAGAGATTTGAAAATTGATATATTTTTTCTTGTTGTATTTGTAACCATTGACATTGTAGGCCTCGTTGGATCGGGAAAAGAAATGGGTTCAAGAGCTTCTGTCTCAAGGTAATTTATGTTACTCTGTTCATCTAAATGTTTCTCCCCCTTTTGCATTTAGTGTTTTTTTTCTGTTATTTTTGTATTGGCTAATAATAAAAAATTCTTGTTTATATGGACTCTCTTGAACCCCACACATATGACATCATTACTTTAACAAGTATCCTACAACACCTAAAGTCTATGAATGTGATAATCTCTGGTGGCATAAAAGCTCGCTCGTAACTTAATGATTGATTTAGATTCATTATGTTTCTGTATTAAAGTGGACAATTATTTGGCTTTTTCACAAAATTGTGAGATTGTGATGATTCAGGGGTGTGGTTCATAATTGTCACTACACCATAGAATGGCTATGACAACCACAAAAATTTATTGCATTATGGGCTATTTATGTTGCAGTAGAATTTATGGCAATAAATATGTAAAATTTTTGCGTTGCATCCGATGGTGATGTAATAGAGGTCCTATTGCAACATTTTAAACAATGTATTGCAACAACAAAACAATATTGCAATAAATCATATATAGCAATAAAATGTATTTTACAGCAACACAGTAAAATCATTGCAATAGCTGTTTGTGTCACCTAAATAACCACATTAAGGCAACATTAATTGGTTCAATTGCAATGCAATTTAAGGTCAAATTTGACAAATATTGTAACAATATTGAACCAATTGAAATATTTTATAGCTGATGTAATTGTAAATGGCAACATATTTGAACAAAATTGCAACATTATTTTTTAAAAAAAATAGTAGGATTTGACTATAAATAAACTAAACCAGGCATTTTTTATGCCACAAAACCAAACACCAATGTCATTTCATAACCATTAACAATCATTCAAAAGCATTGTTTGTTCCAACATAATCATGCATACAATTCAGAATGTACATCAATACAAAAGGATAAATTACTACACCAAATTAACTAATAAACAAAACTAAATTGGAGCCCTAACATTTCCACCCCGTTCATATGTGGCATCCCACCTTAGCATGTAATCTGCAACCTTCTGCTTTCCACTTGCATCTTCTGAAGGGTATTGAAAGCTACTAGCAGTGACCCTTGCATAAGAATTACTTGTCATGTGATATTTTGGAAATCTTTTAACATATAGAAGCAGAAATTTCTTGAAGTGAGCAGACTAAAATTATTAAAAGGTAACAAATTTATTATATATATAATATACCAGTTCTCCTGTCAATATTTGTAGAATTGGTTAAATCGGCATGAAGCTTTTCCAGCTCTCTGGCCATGTTTACATAATTTGTCTCCATCACTTGAAGAGATTCGAGGTGGTCATTGTACAGTTTCTTCTCATAGTAATATGTAGCCCTGTTATGGCCAAATCATGTGATCAATATATGCTACATGCCTGTTCGACTTTAACATCATATAACAATATTACAAGGATTTACAGCATCAAAAACATATATGTTAAACTAAACTGCAAGTTCAAAAACAGAGTGCAAGGGAAAATTCACCCTCATGAATGTTGTAGTTTGGCCAAAACACTAAAACTTACCACTTCATATATATCACACTAAAAACTTACCATATAAAAACATATTACACACACAATACAAATCTAAACTTCATAAATTCCTATCTTCATTTCTAAACAAACCCTTAAATTTCAAACACACAAATCAAACACAAACCAAGTAAAATCATGGAAATACATAACTATATAACTACACACACATATGAATAAGAAAGTGCATCCAAGCATCAAATATTTGGTCTATACATCACAAGAAACAAAGTTTCACCATCCACAGTCACACCAACATTATCACTGCAGATCTGGCAGGTATGAGCTCTTAAGCTCTTCGAAGAATCAAAAGAGAAAGCAATAATAACATAAACCTTTATCTGTTTTAAAGAACCCTGTCATAGAGAAAGCAAAATCCATAATTTAACAAACCGCCTTCACTGTCAGATCACTACTTAAATCTCCTTAATTCCACTTCAATAACACACCCAACACAAAGGCAACGTCAAAACAGTATACAATCACAATTAGAACAAATGCAGTTAAAAACCATAAGAACCCTAATTATGAATTTAAATAGTAATTTGAGAACAAGATATAAGATTTGAACATATACGAACAAAGTAATTAAGATTTTAAAATTGTTATTAGAACAAAGAAGAACATATATATATACAATCAATTTGGGGGAAAATGATTTAGGGTCAGATGTTTTACCTTTTTGTAGTTTAAATCTTCTTTTTTTCTCTCAATAGTAGATCTTGATTTCTCTTCTCTGAATCAAGCTTCAATCTTCTTACTGTCTCTCATTCTCTTGAGTTCGTGTTGTGTCTGTGTGACTGATAGTGTCTAGGCTTGTGTTGTATTTTTTGTTTACTTATTTTTTTATTTTTTGATAGCCGGGCAAAAAGTTTCAAGATAATAATTTAGATTCCCGCCAAGATTTTGGGCCCAAATTTCGGATATACTGCAACGCCTCTAAATATTCATTGCAATAGAATGCTAGTTTTCAATTCCTTCCACTTTTTACACTTTATTTGTAACACTTTTAAAAGTCCTGGCAATACATGTAATGTATTCTCTCATTTGCAACATTTTTTGATAAAATTTTAGAAAGATGGTTGCCATAGCCAATCTATGGTGTAGTGTGTATTTTTTTTGTTGTTATTATCAAAATTACTTATGACTCTTCATATTTTTCTTGGGATCAAGGCAACTCAGACATGGTTATGGCACTTGCTAGGAATAAAGCTGATTTGTTAGATGCTTTGGTTGCTTCTCATGTCCTTATTCAGGATCAATATGGTGCTGTAAGACCCCCCTTACTATTTCTTCTTGAATTTTCAGTTAATAACACCACAACTCCAATTGTTCTATATTTATATTTCTACCCCCTTCTTTATTCCAATTGTAGGTGCATGCCCTTAGAAGGGAACTCAATGAAGGCCTTTGCCCTCTTCACGAAATATTTATCGCGTCGATTCGATTGTTTGGCTCCATGGGACATGCCACCAAAGGCTTAGAAATTCTCGCTGCTATGGAAACGCTCAATTATGACGTTCGCCAGGCTTGCTGCTTCTTACTGGTATCTTCTATTCTTCAGTTTAAATATTTATATACATTATTTTCTAATTAAATTAATTTATTCACAGAAGAGCTTGTTGGAAGCAATCATTTGGAAGATGCAAATAAAGTCTTCTTAAAAGGTGCTGTTGGCGGGCTACGAGCTACTGACCAGCTTTATGATATGATAATTGAGGAAGACTGTAAAGTAGGTGATCATTCCAATGCACTAACCATATCGTATGAAATGGAGGCCGCTGGAAGGATGGCGACTACTTTTATGCAAGCTCTAAAGACAGATTGAAGAGGGAACTCGATGTCATCCAGGTTGAGTTGCAAGCCACCGATCCAACAGAAATGGGACTTGATGTTTTCAATAGCTGAGCTAATTAAAATGTGTACCTTGATGAGCATGTTTAGAAATAGATTTTAAGTTATAGTTGTAATTTTTGTAGATAACCTTTGTATTGTAAATTTAATTTTAATTATGAAATAACTATTATATTATCATAATACCATTTTATTTTCAATCTTGTTTATTACAAGTGTATAAACAACCGTTGTCCAACCTTCGATCACACGAGTATTGGATAGACAACGGAAACTATACCTGTCACACAACGACAAAAAATAGTTGTATGATTGCAAATATGTTGTAGTGGTATCAAATCATGCCATACATTAAAATACAAAACTGTTGTGTGTAGAAATTTATTACAAGAGTTCTACGAGCTGAATTTCATTTTTGTTGTCAATGTCGATACACAACAACATTTATACAAAAATAAGTGTTGTAGGATTGGTTTTAATGTTATACCCTACACAACGGTTTTCTGAGTTTGTGAGAACTTTTGAGTAATATCGCTTGTTACGATGTAAAGAAGAAAAAAACGTTTTCTTTTCTGGATGTAATACAACGGGCTTAATTCATAATTATTGTCTGTACAATCCCAAACAACGTTTTTCATCCGTTGTCTGATCGAACTAACAGACGACGACTCAATAGTCAACGAAAAAATAGGGTATCAGACAACGGACATAAACCGTTGTTGAAGCATGTTTTCCTTGTAGTAATTATATACGCTTCTAGACAACTAAAGCCTCATGAGAAAATATATCTGACGCATGATATAGAACTAGCAGCTATTGTGTTTGCGCTGAAACTTGGGAGACATTACCATTACAGCGAAAGATGTGAAATCTACACGGATCATAAAAGTTTGAAGTATATTTTCATGCATAAACACTACAAGGAAAACAAGCTTCAACAACGGTTTATGTCCGTTGTCTGATACCCTATTTTTCCGTTGACTATTGAGCCGCCGTCTGTTAGTTGGATCAGACAACGTCTAAAAAACATTTTCTGAGATTATACAGACAATGATTATGGATTAAGCCCGTTGTATTACATCCAGAAAAGACAACGTTTTTTGCTTGTTTTCGTCGTAACAAGCGACATTACTCAAGGGTTCTCACAAACTCAGAAAACCGTTGTGTAAGGTATAACATTAAAACCAATCCTACAACACTTATTGTTGTATAAACGTTGTTGTGTATTCAGATAGATAACAAAAATGAAATTGAGCTCGTAGAACTCTTGTAATAAATTTCTACACACAACAATTTTGGATTTTAATGTATGGCATGATCAGATACATACAACTGTTTATTTGTCCAAACGTATTGCATGAATACCTTTGATACAATATCTTAATATTATATAAACAATGGTTTACTAGTGTTGTGAGAGTTAATTTTGCACCAAAGTTTTGTGTTCGAAAGCATTGTTTTAGTATTAAAGACATGATATTTTAATGAAGCTTGGTTCTTAAAAGCGTTGTCTTACATAAAATATAACAAGTAATCAAATGAAATTAACTTTGCAAATCTAAACAAAAGTTCTAAAGTTAATCCATGATCGAAAATCACAACAACATAGTTATACAAAAGCTAAAAGCATATTGATATCACTGCCTTCACGAGTCTAAGATTTCTACTAAAAATTAAAGAAAATATAGAGTCTACAAGGATTTGATGTTGGCTACTCAGAGCTCACTTGGCCTTTTCAGGTTCTCTTCACGTCTTCCGCAAGAGCTATGTTGTCCTTGCAATATCATTACAACATGTGATAGGCAATTTCCCAATCTGGAGAAAACAATCTTCAAAATAAATCGACAACCACTCTTAAGTTAATATTCTTTTCCTTCCTGTATTATAAGAAAAACAAAGAATTGGATCTCTTAATATAAAGTGAAATCAAACCAAGACATAATAGAAAATAAACAAATGCCCATAGTGTCACCTGGCTCACTTCCATGAAGAGACTGTCAATGTCCTGCTTTCTAAAGATACCACCTTTCCTCGCAGTTTCTCTTGGTGAAGATTGGGAGGTCCTGCTTATAACAACTTCATCTTTTCCTCTTTTGTCAACCTCCTTTTTCAAATCATCTATCCCGACAATCTGTAGAGAAAGTCGAAATTTCCGAGTTCTAGCTGGTGTTCATGGCCCCAACAGTCTATATGAGGTGATGTTTCCGCGGTAGTGGCAGAATTATGCAGAGCATTTGTTGCCTTCATTATACATTGCTGCATCATTTTATATAGTGATGCTTTATCATGTGCTGGAAATTGCATCAACCTGGACTCGCCGCTATCTACTTCATCATCGTTACTTTTGTAAAAGAAAGAACACAATTCTGTCAGAATAACTCCAAGTAGAACTAGAAATTTATATAAGAAGTAATCAATAGTAAAGATATAAAAAATAATAGGAGAAAATTGTACATCAACCTCAACATTACACTTGATGGGTGCATCGGCACAACTCTTGTGCATCCAGAAAGAACATATGGTACAAATATAGGACAAGTCTATAGATGTAGTGTTACAAGCATGACACAGTAACAAAGCAGCTGTTTGGACTAGGGTTAATGGGTGCTTGTGACCTTGATGAAGAAGGATACGGTCCTCTAGAAATTTAAGTTGGGATGCTACATATTTCAGACAAAAAAATCGGTTTTCCGAAACATACATAAAGCCCTGAGATAAACCTCCACAAGCATCACAAGGGTAAAGCAGTTGTTTTCTATATGGACGCGCAATGAGGCTTAGAGGGTGTTGGGGGATCATAGGGTGTGTAAATGTTGAGGGCAACTCAGAACAAGTTTTATGTAAAAAGAAACCTGCACAGTTACTTGATGAACAACCATCAGTAGTGGTAGTGTTGCACGTATAAAATGCGTCAATGAGTTTGTTTATTGGCTGTCTACACTAGCACAATCAACATCCTTGCTGACAACAGACTCAGCTTCATTTAGTATCAGCTTATGCTCATGAAAAAAATGTTTCAATTCTCCCATCTATGTATGAAAAGAACACAGACACACAGACACACCGCAGAGAATGTATGTTAACAAAAGAAGAAGTATGAATGATTTTACACAACCACACTGCAATTTAAAAGTTTGATGCATTGCTGACAGGTGAAGCAAAAAAAATTGTTTGCATTGGAATGAAAATACAGTTCATGTATGTCCGATTAAGGATAAAAACGACATGCTACATAAAATAAACACCTGATCAGATCATGAGGGTCCATAAAGAATCTTTGTTATTTGTATTTGTACAAAGGCATGTCGGCAGCAAGGATTATAAGTTGTGGATGGGACAATCACGGTCACGCTCTCGTATAAAGTTCCCTAAATCTACACAAATACCATTACGGCTAGTACACAAAACTATTACTTCTCTCGGTCAACTAAACTAAACAAAAAAGATCCTATCTAGGAGCCGGAAGTACAAATTACATGGAACTCCTATAGCACTGGACTTGTATATTCTCCACACTCATGATAACATTCTGATGTACACATCTACCACCATTCCAAAGCTGCCGCATTGCTGATCTAATGGCAAAATAATTGCTAAACAAGAAGCCACTAAATTTCTAGATGATCAGAAGTCATACCCATTCAAAGTTTGTTTCTTTTGGCAAAACTAGAGATGAAATGTAATTATCAGTTTTATTAACCAAGTTAAAATTCATCCTACTCTCTAGTAATCTACTGACAGGTGTAAGGTGAGAAGTCCTGCTAGGTAATTAAAAATAAGTCTCGCATAATTTTTATCAATAAAAAGATAAGAAGCCATTTCAGTTAATGAAAAGAATGAATTCAGTTCAAGACAATGTTAAGAAAACAATGAATTTAGCTCAAGACAGTATGCATACCTTATATCCATAGGTCAAATAACCCCCTAAAAACATAAATTTCCTCTCGTATACGGCCAATAGAAGATCAATTTCCCCCTAAATAGAAGAATTAGATCTTATAAATGTCATAATCGAGGCCCTTTTCGATCGAGTACTCAACAGAAGCAGGTCTCTGAGAGCCTTCCACCTTGGGAACTGTCAGTTACTGAGTCAACTACTGAGTCAAGTGGCGAGTCAGGTACATTTTCCATTTCTAAATCAGACATGTTTCTCGACGAGTCAGTGCAATACGAGAGAGAGGAGAGATTTGTAGTAGTAATATGAGATAGTTTTGTACGAGATATTGAGAAAAGAGAACAAAATAGAGTTCTTGAGAGTGAAGATGCCATTGATTTTAATGGAGAAAATTTTGAGTTTGAGCCCTATAATTGGGAAGATTAGGGGAAAATGAACATACAAATCAATCAAAAAAGGCTAAAATCAAAATAAACATTTATGTATGTATAAATTTTGCATAACCAGGAGAGTAGACAGGGAGAAGAGCGGGGGAGAGAGAAAGGAAGAGAGAGATGAGAGAGAGACATTCAGATCTGTGAAGCAATTAGACTGCACTATTTGTTAAGGCGGGGTGTCATTTGGGGAAAAATGGGAAAGAGCGGTCCATTTGCCGCTTCAATTTTCACATGTTTTACCCTTATACAGCTTATATTTCAATAGAATTTTTATTAAAATTTAAGTAAATTAAATATTAAAAACTATTTTACACATATATATATATTCATATATTTATATTTGATAATTTGTGTATATGACTTCAATCAATATATCTTAACATTCACATGGTTGGATCGTTGAAAAAATTATACAAAAAAATTATATTGGTAGTCGGGAACGAATCTTGTGTTTGGAAGTAGTGATTTTACCAGATTTTTCTATTTTCGTCATTTCAAGATGAATTTAATAATTTTTTCTTATGACTAAAATCGATATATCCCAACATCCGTACGGTTGGATCGTCGAAAAATCATTTTAAAAAATTAATCCTGTAAATCCGGAACGAGTCTCGTTGTCGGGAGGGGTACTTTAACCAGATTTTTCTAATCCTGGCATGCAAAATGAATTTCAATTTTTTTAATAATTTTTTCGTATGACTAAAATCGATATATCCTAACATCCGTACGGTTGGATCGTCGAAAAATCATTTTAAAAAATTAATCCTGTAAATCAGGAACGAGTCTCATTGTCGGGAGAGGTACTTTTACCAGATTTTTCTAATCATGGCATGCAAAATGAATTTCAAATTTTTTAATAATTTTTTCGTATGACTAAAATCGATATATCCTAACATCGGTACGGTTGGATCGTCGAAAAATCATTTTAAAAAATTAATCCTGTAAATCGGGAACGAGTCTCATTGTCGGGAGGGGTACTTTTACCAGATTTTTCTAATCCTGGCATGCAAAATGAATTTCAAATTTTTTAATAATTTTTTCATATGACTAAAATCGATATATCCTAATATCCCTATGGTTGGATCGTCAAAAAATCATTTTAAAAAATTAATCCTGTAAATCGGGAACGAGTCTCGTTGTCGGGAGGGGTACTTTTACCAGATTTTTCTAATCCTGGCATGCAAAATGAATTTCAAATTTTTTAATAATTTTTTCGTATGACTAAAATCGATATATCCTAACATCCGTACGGTTGGATCGTCGAAAAAGAATTTTAAAAAATTAATCCTGTAAATCAGGAACGAGTCTCGTTGTCGGGAGGGGTACTTTTACCAGATTTTTCTAATCCTGGCATGCAAAATGAATTTCAAATTTTTTAATAATTTTTTCGTATGACTAAAATCGATATATCCTAACATCCGTACGGTTGGATCGTCGAAAAATCATTTTAAAAAATTAATCCTGTAAATCGAGAACGAGTCTCGTTGTCGGGAGGGGTACTTTTACCAAATTTTTCTAATCCTGACATGCAAAATGAATTTCAAATTTTTTAATAATTTTTTCTTATGACTAAAATCGATATATCCTAACATCCGTACGGTTGGATCGTCGAAAAATCATTTTAAAAAATTAATCTTGTAAATCGGGAACGAGTCTCGTTGTCGGGAGGGGTACTTTTACCAGATTTTTCTAATCCTGGCATGCAAAATGAATTTCAAATTTTTTAATAATTTTTTCTTATGACTAAAATCGATATATCCTAACATCCGTACGGTTGGATCGTCGAAAAATCATTTTAAAAAATTAATCCTGTAAATCGGGAACGAGTCTCGTTGTCGGGAGGGGTACTTTTACCAGATTTTTCTAATCCTGGCATGCAAAATGAATTTCAAATTTTTTAATAATTTTTTCATATGACTAAAATCGATATATCCTAACATCTGTATGGTTGGATCGTCAAAAAATCATTTTAAAAAATTAATCCTGTAAATCGGGAATGAGTCTCGTTGTCGGGAGGGGTACTTTTACCAAATTTTTCTAATCCTGACATGCAAAATGAATTTCAAATTTTTTAATAATTTTTTCTTATGACTAAAATCGATATATCCTAACATCCGTACGGTTGGATCGTCAAAAAATCATTTTAAAAAATTAATCTTGTAAATCGGGAACGAGTCTCGTTGTCGGGAGGGGTACTTTTACCTGATTTTTCTAATCCTGGCATGCAAAATGAATTTCAAATTTTTTAATAATTTTTTCTTCTAAAATCGATATATCCTAATATCCGTACGGTTGGATCGTCGAAAAATCATTTTAAAAAATTAATCCTGTAAATCGGGAACGAGTCTCGTTGTCGGGGGATGTACTTTTACCAGATATTTCTAATCCTGACATTCGAGATGAATTTCAAATTTTTTAATACTTTTTTCATGTGACTAAAATGAGTATTTCTTAACATCCGTACGGTTGGATCCTCTAAAAAATCATTAAAAAAATTTATCTTTTTCATCAGGTATGAAAAAAATCTAGTACGAGGCAACACCCAACGGTTTTTTATGAAAAAGTCTTGTTTGAAATAAATTGTGACAACAGGGTTTTTGATAAAAACCGTTGTCTTAGATGATCAACTTTTTTAAATCATACGGCTGATATTAAATCTACTTTTAATCAACGGCTCTAATTACACCAACTCAACAATCCAAGCGAATGTTTTTTCCCCAATCACATGGTGCCACCTCATCACAAGCAACACTTCAGAAATTTCAAGAATCAGACTTACAAACAACGGTTTTTTATGAAAAAAGGTTGTCTTAGATGAACATTGACAACATTTATTTGAACAAAAGCTGTTGTGTAAGCGTAGCAGCGTTTTTTAATCTAATGGCTGATATTAAATATACATTCAATCAACTGCTCTTATTACACCAACTCAGCATTCCAAGTGAATGTTTTTTCACCAATCATATGGTGCAACCTCATCACAAACAAGTGTGAAAAAATCTTTTAAAAAATTTATCTTGTTCATCGGGAACGAATCCCGTGTTGGGAAGAAGTGCTTTTACCAGATTTTTATAATCCTGACATTCGAGATGAATTTGAAATTTTTTAATACTTTTTTCATGTGACTAAAATAAGTATATCTTAACATCCGTACGGTTGGATCGTTGAAAAAATCATTTAAAAAAATTATCTTGTTCATCGGGAAAGAATTTCATGTTGGGAAGTAGTGCTTTTACCAGATTTTTCTAAACCTGACATTCGAGATGAATTTGAAATTTTTTAATACTTTTTTCATATGACTAAAATAAGTATATCTTCACATCCGTACGGTTGGATCGTCAAAAAAATCATTTAAAAAATTTATCTTGTTCATCGGGAACGAATCCCGTGTTGGGAAGTAGTGCTTTTACCAGATTTTTCGAATCTTGACATTCGAGATGAATTTGAAATTTTTTAATACTTTTTTCATGTGACTAAAATAAGTATTTCTTAACATCCGTACGGTTGGATCATCTAAAAAATAATTTTAAAAAATTATCTCTTTTATCGGGTATGGAAAAAAATCTAGTACGAGGCAACATCCAACGGTTTTCTATGAAAAAGTCTTGTCTGAAATAAATAGTGACAACAGTTTTTTTGAAAAAAAACCGTTGTTTTAGATGATCAACTTTTTTAAATCCTACGGTTGATATTAAATCTACTTTTAATCAACGGCTCTAATTACACCAACTCAACAATCTAAGTGAATGTTTTTTCACCAATCACATGGTGCCACCTCATCACAAGCAATGCTTCTGAAATTTCAAGAATCAGACTTATAGACAACGGTTTTCTATGAAAAAAGGTTGTCTTAGATGAACATTGACAACATTTATTTGAACAAAAGCTGTTGTGTAAGCGTAGTAGCGTTTTTAATCTAATGGCTGATATTAAATATACTTTCAATCAACTGCTCTTATTACACCAACTCAGCAATCCAAGTGAATGTTTTTTCACCAATCACATGGTGCCACCTCATCTCCTCTTAATGAACGACTCTCATTATACCAGCTCACCAATACAAGTGACAATGGTTTTATGAGCAAAACGCTTGTGTGATGTCGTGACATACAACAGAATAAAAACACTTGTATGTCAAGTGATATTTAGACAACACAATGGAAGTACGTTGTTTGATTCCAGCTTAACTAATCCATTGAGAAAACACTTGTCTCATTCCAACAACGGTGTTTCACAACGTTGTCTCCATTACTTTCAGACAATACAAAATTAAACTGTTGTACAAACTACCTCATTTGCACAACATATCTTTAGAAAGGCTTGTCTGTGTCGATTACCTAGACAATAGTTTTTAAAGCATTGTAGGATGATGAAATCTTTTTATTTAAACAACACCTTATCTCATAAAACGGTTGTCTGATACGATATGCTAGACAACAGTTTTAAACCTATTATAGTAAAGGGATTCACACAACACCCGTTTTCTGGTTTTTAAAAAACTGTTGTGTAAAATTTCTGGGCAACACTTTTTTGGTCAAGCGTTGTCTGATGGGTGTTGTCTGATGGCATTTTTCTTGTAGTGAAAGAACTCAACATGAGACAATGACGTTGACTAGAGCTAATTAAAGATTACGACGTATCAATCAACTATCATCCAGGCAAAACGAATGTTATAGCAGATGTGTTGAGTTGAAAAGAAAGATTGAATCTGTTAACATCTTCAGAGGACTTGATTAAAGAATTTGATTAATTGGCGATTGAAGTTCGTGTTCCATACAGCTCCACTGAAATGATCTACGCAATGACATTCCAGCCAGAATTATTGGAAAAGATAAGAAGATGTCAGAAAGAAGTAATGAATCATGAAATCGACAATTTGTCAGCAGATGAAATTACCATCTAGAAAGATGATAAGGGAATTTTTCAAGTTGATTCGAGAATCTGGATACCTAATGTTCCGAAATTAAAAGCGGAAATTTTGCAAGACGCTCACAGTTCAAGATATTCAATACATCCCAGAAGCACCAAGATGTATAGAGATCTGAAGGAGAACTTTTGGTGGCCAGATATGAAGAAAGAGATAGCAAAATGGGTCAGTAAATGTTACACGTGCCAATGAGTCAAGGCTGAACATTAATGTCCGAGCGGATTACTACAACCACTAGATATTCTAGAACAGAAATGGGAACAGTTAGCTATGGATTTCGTAGTGGGACTTCGAAGGACCAGAGCAAATCACAATGCCATTTGGGTTATCATTGACAGATTAATGAAGTTAGCACATTTCCTTCCAATCAACGAAAGGTATTCGCTTCATAAGTTAGTAGACCTATATCTCAAGGAAATTGTGATGCGCCATGGAGTGTCGGTATCCATTGTATCGGACCGAGATCCCCGTTTTAATTCAAGATTATGGAAACAATTCCAGGAGTGTCTAGGTACCAAGTTAAACATGAGTACTGCTTATCATCCTCAGATGGACGGGCAAAGTGAAAGGACTATCCAGATAATTGAAGATATGTTACGTGTATGTGCGATAGACTTTGAAGGGAGTTGGGACGAGCACTTACCACTAGTGACTAGTACCAAAATGACTTTTTACGTCACCTCTTTTACGTCGGACTTAGTAAAGACCAACGTATATAATACCATTATATGTCGCGTTCTCTTAGAGCCGACGTACAATGTCTTGTCCCTGTATTTTTTACGTCAGTCAGTCTAACAACCGACGTATAAAGTAAAAATATACGACGGTTATTTTATTAATGACGTATAAAAACTATATTTACATCGGCTTTAATTCAACCGACATATAAAGTAATAATATACGTCAGTTATTTTATTGATGACGTAAAAAGAAATTGTATTTACGTCGACATTTATTTGACCAACGTATACAGTTTTAGGATATACGACGTTGTTTTTGGTGTCGACGTATTAATAATTTAAATTATAAAAAACATTAAAACTTGGTACTATAGCTGATTCAGTTTAGACTATGTACTTCCCCAAATCAAGCTCTCAAGAGTAACCTCTCTCTCTTGACTACTACCAGAAACACTCTCAAAGATTTTAATTCACACGGTAGTAATCCTAATCGCTTTAATTCTAAATGTCTGGTACTTCATATTCAAGAAATTGCTTAATTTATACTTCACGTATATGAATAAGATTAACTTCTCATCTTTAACCTCTTGTATAACTGCAGGTGTCTTGTTAAGTTTCTCAACTCATCTTACTTGTGTCGCTACTAGGCTATTGGTAATCTCTCTATCTCTCTCCATCCCTCACTCCCTCACACCTCCATCTCTCTCATATAGCATGTTTTTATGTTTTTCTTAAATTCAATTCTGTTGAATTCTGCAAATTTGGGCATTTGTTATAAATTGCTACTATAGCTGTTTTAGAATTATCCATATATATTTAATTTTTTAATAATTTTACGACTCTATTTGTTGTGTAAATCTGCTTATAAGCAGTTAGGCATATGTATTTGTTTTTTGAACTGGGGTGATTTGTCAAACTCATGCTTTTTAAAGATAATAGAATTTGCAGAAGTAAGTCTTATGTATATAATTAGTTGATGGTTATTTTTGGGGAAAGTAATGTAGTCGGAACATGCCTTTTGGTGTGTGATTGTTATATCATACTTAAAACTAATACAATTTATTGACTTGTTGTCTAAAGTGAGCCGAATTGCCAGAGATCTAGAACTTGGGAAACCATCTGTCTTGGAAAGCTATTATGTCCTTTACAAACTTTCGGTGCTAGACGCGCTTATTCAACTCAATAATAAAGTTCTTTATAATTTATAAATTTGGCTCTGAGGTACTTAGATGCTAGAGCTGTATAATTAATTTGAAAAGAATAAATAAAATTACAATAAGAATAGAAGCTTAGTAGGCCGTATGTAGTATTAGATTTTTACTTGCAATGTTATTGTTCAGAAAATGAACCTAAAAGTATAGGTGTGTCGTGTGTAGAGTGTTCAAGTCGGACCTAGATCCAAGCTACAACATGATATAAGCATTTGTCATCAATTTTAGGTACAGTATAACCTTGATAATTGGGAACTGTTCTTTGTTGCTAATTTACGGTGTGTGCTGCAAGGTATTAAGTTAATATGTTGTTTTTTCATTAAATTTAGTGAAGTTGTAATATTTTTACTTATTGCAGATTCATAACAAGGTTTTAACCCTGATAGTAACCATGTGATTTCTCACTCACCACATGTTTTTAGAAGTATTGAAAGTGCTAGGACAAACCTCCAAACTCTCTAAACTACGGACCTTATGCCTGATGGATGTACAACCTGTACAAGTAAATATTTACAGAACTTTACTATCTGCAACTTTATTAGACCAAAACAGAGATATATAACATCATAAACAGAGAAGTTCTTTTAGTTACATTTGATTTTGCAGTGTTAGCATTGGAAAGTACTCTTGCAAACCTTGATATGGAGATGGAACCTTAATCAGGAGATTAAAAAAGTTCATAAATGCTCTTATTATCTTGTTATGCTACCAAGTTCATGTATGCCTTTTACCTTTTCTGTAGTAGACTTTTTTAGGAATACGTTATGCAACAAAAGTTATTTTGTATAGAGAAGTTTAGTATTTATTTTTTGTATTTGCTTGAGAAATTTCTAAAAAAATATCTCAAGTTATCCTTTTCTTGTGCATTTGGGATACATATTGCATAACCCTTTTGTTGCATTTATCAGTAGCCGAAACTAATATATTATTATTCACTTGTTACATATATTATTATTCTCAAGTTTTGCTCTTATTTCTTTTTGGTTGGTTACAGTTTTAGGAAAAAAAGAAATTGAGTGTTTAGTTTATTTCACATAAATAAATTGGGACAAACTTACATTGCTTGTAGCTATACCACGCTAAAACCTTCTCACCATAAATCCTAGAATGCAAGTTATTTTTAGAGAATTATATGATATATTTTTTAATTTTAGAATTTTATTTTTTAATGGGATTTTAGGTGAAAATTAATTTCAGGGATAATTTATATGGTTGTATTGAAGAATTTCAAGGTTCCACATAATTGAGTAAAAGTGTGCAATATCTTAGAAGTGCACCAGGAGAGGGAATTAGAGTGCTTTGACTTTACCATCAATTTCTTTCTCACCGAGCATAAGATTTTAATTATTATTTAACGAGCATATCCCTAGGTTATATGATCTCAACTTCTTTTGATATTTAATTATTATTTGAGGTCTATTTTGTTGTAATTTCTGATTTTCACTATATTAAAATGTCCAAAGTTTATTGTGTACACTTTTCGTGCTAATTTATTTCCGTTACTGAAATTGAAGTCAATAATAATGGACAACTGTGAACTGAATTTGTAAGTTTATGTGGTCATAGTGTACTTTATCTTGCATTAATTATTTTTAAAGAAATAGTCAGATAAGGCACTGAACTTAAACTTCATATATTGCATCATGATACACCCATTGTTCATAACTACCTATTAGAAAGAGAGGACTATGAAATGGAGGTTGTAGCGGCGCTACTAAGCAGAGTATCGGCAACAGAAGTTATGAAACATATTTTTTTTTATTTTGGAATTATTGGAAGATGTATGGTGTTTATGTTCGAGTGTATGATATGGTTATATCAAGATTTTGTAAATATTACGTAAGTATTCATTTGAAGTGTGTGATAATAGTTATTTAATTTAATCTATTCTTGTGCTGAGAATTTTGGTTAGATGTAATAATACCACCGTAAGACTATTTTTTGATTTGTTATTAATTGGATTTATGTGTATAAAGAGAATCGGGAGGAATATATCAACTTTTATTTTAATAATTTACTTCGGTTCTTTGAAATTTTGGGCGACATATAATGGTAGCTATATACGCCGGATCCAAACACAACGTATAAAGTATAGGCATATACGTCAGCTTTTTAAAAATTTACGTCGGTTGTTTAGCTTTTATACGTCATCGATATAAAATCATATACATCTATTTTTTCCTATTTTACGTCGGTCTTACAACCGACGTATATCAGACATAGTACGTCGTCCTTTTAACCCACATAAAAAAAGGTTACTTTATACGTCCCCCCTCTATACGTCGCCATTTGAATGCCGTATATGATCTATTTAACAGATGTAAAAGGCCATTTTTGTACTAGTATTCTCTTACAACAACAACTACCATGCGAGCATCAGAATGCCACCTTATGAAGCCTTATATGGAAGAAAATACAGATCACCTACATGTTGGGATGAAGTTGGAAAGCGCAAATTCTAGGTCCAGAACTGATTCAGCAAACCAAGGAAAAAGTAGAACTTATTCGAAAGCGACTCGAAGCAGTGCAGAATAGACAACGCAAATATACAGATCCAACTAAAAAGGATGTGGACTATCAAGAATAATAACATGTATTGTTAAAGATATCACCACGGAAGGGATTGACTAGGTTTGGCAACAAAGGCAAGCTAAAGTTTCGATACGTCAGTCCATTTGAAATTCTAAAGAGAGTCGGAAAAATTGCGTACGAATTAGCTTTACCGCCCCATATGCAGCATATTCATAATGTGTTTCATGTGTCAATGCTTAAGAAGTATAATCCTGATACAAGGCATGTAATAGAGTATGAGCCGATAGAGCATCAAGCCGATTTGTCATATATAGAATAGCCGGTAAGAATTTTATATTGGCAAGAGAGAGTCTTAAGGAATAAGTGTGTACCATTAATAAGAGTCTTGTGGAGAAATCCCTGGTTGAAGATTCAACCTCGGAGCTTAAAAGTGAGATATTAGAAAAGTACCCTCAGTTATTTTTATAGCATGATTCTGAGGACAGAATCCTAATAGGGGGGGAGAATGTAACGACCGAGAAATAGCTGACTTATTTACTAATTATTATTAATTAATTATTAAAAAATCAGAAAAATCAAGAAATAAAAGTGTTGGTGAAGAACAAGCTGAGAATTAAACTGCAGATTTGAAAGTGATCCCGTTGCTCAAATCTTTCTTGTGAGTAACCAAAACGAAGCTTGTAATCTCTACTTTCTATTCAAACCATCAATTTCATGTTTTGTTGCTTAGATTTTCAATTCGTATTTTAGCGTTCATGAACCGAATTCGGGGGTTTTTGATTGTGGGGTTATGGGTTTAATTTGATGCTTGGGATAACTTTAGATGCTTGTTTACAAATGATTCATGCTATTTAATTCATCAAATGATTGTTGTAATTAGTTGTTCTTATTTTAGGGTTTATGTATGTTTTAATTAGTTCGTTTTTGTATTTGTATGAATCTGAGATTGTTTTGGTTATAGAGGTTAGATTGTAGAAGTGTTAAGATTTATTTTAAGCTTTTATTTTCTATTTTTAATGTACGAAATCGTTATCTTGAGTTTTGGCCAGAATTTCGTGTGATTTGATCGGAGAATGCGTTTTAGGGGTTATCAGGCTATGATATTGATATGGTTGAATTGCTGATGAAATTCTGAATGAATTAGAGGCTTGAATCAAACCAAACGGTTATGTTTCGACCCCGTTTTGTGCTCGTCAGAGAACCACCGCCACGACGGTCTTCTTCATTTTCCCGGATGAAAATCGATGAAGGAAGGAGAACGAGATGTTCCTGTAATGTTATTGGTTAAAAACGGAGTGAAAGCAGTCCAGAATCGTGTTGTTTCGTTGCTGTATCATCCCACCGGAGTTTCGCCGGGAACGTCCACACCAGATTCTGGTGATGGCGGTGGTTGTTCTTCATGACCTGGGTTCGACTCGGTTCCTACCCGGAAATTGACCCGGGTTTGATCTTCAAAACCGCTGAATTGAATTCTAATTTGTGCTTCTGTGTTTTATTATTTAATTATATTTTTATAAAATCAGAAATTAGTTTTTAATAATAAAAAAAATTAAATAAAAATCAGATTTAAAAATCGGATATATTTTATAAATAATTTTTAAATTATTTTATAAATTTAGAGATTCAAAATTGTATTAATTAATTAATTAATTTATTAATTTATTTAATATTTAATTAATTAATTAATAATTATGATTAAATAATCAGATCCATTAATTCGATTAGTGGTTCAATAATTAATCAATTAATGCGAATAACTCGTAAATGTTCGAGTTGTGTTTCGGGAATTTGGAAATTGGCGTACGAGTATAGATTCATTTAATTGTGCGATCTGATCCGTAGTAGTTATGCGTAGCGTTTAATCGATTAATTAATTAAAATATTTAATCAGATAATTTGTAATAAATTGCAATTAATTCTAAAAATTAGGGAATAATTATTTTAAAATGTAAAAATTCTTAATTAATTATTTAAAAATATAATTAAGGTTTAATTAATTATGATTAATTAATTATAATTGATTTGTAATTAATGAAACCTTGTTTATTGCGTAGCAAATAAATCGTCTATCCAATTTGAGTGAAACGAAGACCCTTAGACTTAGATAAATGACCCGATTCTATTAAAAAATATTATAAATCATAATTTCTTTCGAAAGTGAGTCGACTTATGATAAATAATTGTTTATAGACCCTATTTATGATAAAATTGAGTCTAGTAAATCAGAAAAATTAGGAATCGAGCTAGATAGTGTTTGGTAATGCGAATTTAAGTCTAGTATCTATTCTAAAAATAATTATAAGTAAATTAATTATGTGATTTATATGCTATATAATTTACGTGATTGTGTGAACTCTATGTGTTATATAATTATATGCGAGTCGGATATAATCGTATGGGTAGACGATTAAGGCTATATGGTATCAACTTGAGATTGCGTATAAAGTAACTCATTTAAACAAATATCTTTCCTTGATAGATTCAATACCAATAAGGCGAATCAAGTAGGAGACATAAGGCTCTGAATCATACGAGATGAAGTGCGTACCAGGCAAGTTTTTCCCCTATTCTATGTTGAAAATAGTGAATTACATCCAACTTTCCATTACAATTTCTTGATTTCTCCTAATTTATTGAATCTTCTATTCATATTCCAATACTTATACCCTTACTTATATATACTCTGATATATCCTGATGTTGGGATATATCAAAAGTATACCGATTGTTCTGGATGTTAAGCTATGGACTGAATGGTTGCGATACGAGCAGGGTATGAACTAGACACTTGATTATTAAGCCATAGTTCCCTGGGTACCCCATATGTTGGTTGGGTCTATACAATTGGGTATAGATCTGCACTGTATCCTCACTGATCAGCAGGTTATAATGCATATATTGGTTCTTGTATCCAGTCTCGTTCATTTGGCACTCACCAGCAATGTTATTTATTATTATTTACAGAAACAAATGGTTGTTCAAGCCAGCAGAGTACTGGTTCATTTATCCTTCTCTCTTTATACTATATATCTATATTTTTACAGGCTTGTTCAGCAATTTTGGCATACCCCCTTTTAATGTTATTCACCTTGTTTTTCAGTTAAGGTTGAGAATGAAACCCATCAGATCCTGAATAGTCAAGAAGCGGGAGCCTCTAATTCCAAGAGTGTCTGTCCCTATCCCAAAAGAGAGCTTTGAGTTGCTAGAGCAGGTGTAGTAGGATAAGTGATAGTTGTAATTTGAATAAAAGATGTATAGTTTAAAATTTGAATAGAATAATGTTTTATAATAAAGAGAGTTCTTGAGACAAATTCTTTAGAATGGTTTGTAATAAAGTTGGTTTGTCGTTCTTGTTTTCAATACTTAACCTTGAAAAGATCCTGAGTAGTAGTAGTTCGGGGTAATTCTTTATTCATATTATGCTTGTAAAAGTTTAGTAAGTAGTTAGTGTTAATAATGCCCCAAATCTATACACCAGACTTGGAGGGTGTTATATATATGACCAAAAATAGAGACTTATATTAATTTAAAATCTAAATCTCTAGCCATTCTATCCCTGAGATATTTATTTATGAAATTGGTAAAGTTAACATATGCCACAGTTTTTGTGGGGAGTTTATTTTACTATATTTTACACTATTGTGGGACAAAATTCCTCGTGTTAACAATTAGTATCATTTTTAAAAGTATCAAAATATCGTTAAGAAGTTCTCCATTTGTTATTCAATTTTAGTTAAGGTCTAAATATTTGGGCTAAAATTAATTTTTGTTCAAAATGCTCATGGAGGTTCAAATTTAACCTGAGGCATCATTTGTATTCTTATAGAATTATTAACAAAGTACAATTCTAAAAATTATAAAGAAATATTACACACCCACATATGTATATATATATCAAGAGTTTGAGAACATAAGCAAAAAAGAGAACAAATATTGCTAACCTTTTAGTAATAATTATTTGTCAAATAAAAATACAACCTTATTTATTTTTTCTCATCTTCTTCATCGCCTAAGAGGAAGCTTAAATGAGGTCTTCAATCTGACCCATTTTTCACAAGAAACTATTCATTTTAATTGACTACACAATCTCTTTCTAAAATTTTTAGGAAGGCCATTGTAATTATTTTCAATTTGATTGGCTATTGCAATACAACTCCATCTTTGTATGCTTCCTATGGAGGATATTGCATCATTAATCATCTATATTTGAAAAAAAAATAAAAGTTAGATCCATACATAGTGGAATATATTAATACTCATATATCACTTAAGTAATATGTAAAAAAACCTGTTCATAAGGAGGATAGCGGGTAATATAGACATTTGGTTGAGCGTTAGGATGGCGGGGAATATAGACATTTGGTTGAGCGTTCATCATGAGAACCATGGCTTGAGGATATTTGAATATCTGTTAAAACCTTTTACCTTAAATCTAAACCTTAATTTGAACCATTATGCTAACTCCTCAACTCCCCACCTTTTGTTTTCTTTAAATAACACATCCCTGCTTGCATGTACCTTGTTTTTCACTAGATCGTCTAGACGATATGCTTTAGTTCTATGCTCCTTTCCCAAATTTACCACCTTCATAATCCTGTCGTCCAGCTTTTCTGTATGAATACTTGGTACTTTTATATGAACGATACACCACTACAAGAAAAATGTTAATAGACATCACACATTACACATCGTTTAGGTTTGCCACTGATGTTAAAAGAATTTATAACATCATCCCGTGTTTTTCTGATGTCATTGTAATTCGAAGACAACGGTTATTTTAAACCGATGTCTAAAGTTACCTAAAAAAATTCAATTCACGCCCATCTTTATATTTCCTCCCTTAGTCTAAATTTCCCCCCATTATCCTAAAATTTCACCCCGCTCATTAGCCAATATTTTGGTTCCTCCATTATTTTCCCTCTTCGGACATAACAATTCCTCACCATCTGTCTCTTAGCACTCCTCTCTCTCTCTCTCTCTCTCTCTCGAAAACACTCCTCTCCCCCGTTCACTTCACCATCTGAATTCCACTCATCTCACATGTTCTCACCATCTCACCTCCGCTCACCATCTCTCTGTGTTCATCATCTCAATTCAGCTAAAGCTCGGTTGTTAAGCTTTGTAAGCTTACCTCATCTTTATTGTCAAAACAAACTAGTGTCCTCTACATGAAGACAAAAATTATAAATTGGGATTTGTTTAATCAAAACCTTAATTTGTTAAATTGGGTTTTTTTTCAAATTGGAACCCTACTTTGATTATATGTCCTATGTATAGTGCTTTTATTTAATTCAATATTTTAGAGTTATTAATTCTTTTCAATTTGTTGTATATATACATGACCGTTTTTTGCATATGGTAGTGGATTTAATCTTTAGGTATTCACATGATTAAGTTGGATTAAAAGTTGTGTTGTGTTACTCAATGGTTGATGATTTTGTATTTGTATGTTATATGATTTAATTTTTAAGTTAAATTATGTTTATCAATTTGGGGATACTAAGAATGAGTGTATGTCCACAGGTTGAATTTTTTATGTTTTTGTAGCTTTGGTAGGCATTTTTGTGTTTTTCTGTTGGCTAATCATATGATTTTATTGTTGTAATTTTGGTTGAATGTGATTTGGAACTGCAGGACCACATTTCAATCTGGAAGGATTGACACACGCTGCTGTTGAAGATGAAGTCCGTCATGCAGGTGACCTGGGAAACATTATTGCTAATGCCGATAGTAATGGACTATTATATTACTCTAGTTAAATTGGTTATTACGGACTAGTATTTATAATATAAATTCGACATATTAGTGTATTTAACCTTGAAATAGCTTTGAGGATGTCAATTACATGCCTTAATTAGTATTCCAACATTGCTCTTTATTCCTCGAAACAAATGATAAGAATCTTTCCAGGGCTCTCTATTATGTGAAACTAAGATGATAAGAATTATGGTCATGATTAACTTTGAGCACTCATTAGGGTCCATATTATGGGTTCCAATCAAATTATTGTTTATAAACTTATCATTACTGATATATTTGCCTTCTATGTAATAAATGCAGGTGTGGCAGAAGCAACAATTGTCGATACATAGGTATTTCTCTAGACCTTGGCAATTTTACACTTTGCTGTGTTTAAATTTATTATTAGTTATACTTGAATGTGAACTTAGTGGGCCAAATGCAGTAATTGGAAGAGCCTTGGTTGTTCATGAACTTGAGGATGACCTCGGAAGGGGTAATATTTTATTTTCTCATTTTGAACTTCTGCATTGCATGCATGATATAATGATATGTGAATGTTATGTATAGGAAATTAGGAATGGATTCAATATATCTTCTGTGTGCAAAGATTTGTTTATTCCATGTTCTCACTTGCATTTGTTTATCTGTTTAGGTGGTCATGAGCTTAGCCTTTCTACTGGAAATGCAGGAGGTAGACTGGCATGTGGTATGTAATAAATAAACTCCATTATTTCTTATTACAAATATATTATTACTTTTGCATTACATTCTCCTTGTGTATATAGTACATGGTATAGAGTGTTTTGTATTATATTCTGATATAATGAATAGTTATTTGACAAAATTCAAGTCGACTACTCTAAACGTCATATCAGTTTTAGAATATGTTTGTGTTATAATGCATACATTTTGGGCTAAATCGAAGGGACGTTTATTAACGCGATGTGTAATTCAAGGAGAGATCAACTAAGACTGTTATAATTATAGTTTGTTTTTCATAAAAATTCAGGATTTTTTTTTGTACTTTCTTCTGACCTTATAATTCAAAACAAATATTTTTGAATGAGCCATGAAACTGTGAAGAATACTAAATCTATTGATAGGTGGATGTGACAAAGTTCAATGAGGATGATACACGCATCAAATGCACATAGTCATTTGCCTTTGATCATATCTAAGCTTTGAATCATCCCTAATTTATTAATGACTTAATGTATATATATATATGTGTTGAAACCAGAGTTATCATATCTAAGCTTTGAATCAAAAGTTTTGGCACGACATGGTTATATCTTATATGTGTTAAAACCAGAGTTATTTACCTGTTCTTGCTTTTCTCCGTTTGTCAAATGTTGCAGGGTTATAGAGTTAGCAATAACTTTAAGCCTTATTGTTATTTATACTGAAATAGATATATTTTGTTGGTCTAGGCTGCATACTGTATGTAGATAACACGTAACTTTTATCAGTAGTGTCATAAATATACTTCCCAAGTTATAATGTAGCCCTTGTTCTTACCTCAAGCCTGAGTTTTGATTTTATCATTATTTATAAATGGCAAGAGTTCAGTATGACGTCTCTAAAGGTCTATGATTGATCAACATGACTTTTTCTCAAGTTCCTCAACAGCTGTACCTTCATCTCAGTAGTGGGCCTGTTGGAAGGGCTTTCAGCTCTCATATGGAATCAGTCACCTGGTAGCAAAATGGCTTATTTTTTCCCCTGCCACTATAATGTGGAAGGGGATTACCATATTCTTAGTTATATGAGACATTTAGCACGCTAAGAGATATCTTTGCCCTCCATATAATTGGACCTCATCATCCTTAAATCCTTCCACATCAGTTGTGAAGCCTGATATTAAACCCCGTTATTAGTGTAGGATTTTATCTATCACGGAAGCATGGTAAAACATTTTTATTGATATAAAATCCATATAATACGCATACAGATCATGAATTAAATCGAGGGATCATTTCTAACCTTTAAAACGATCCAAGAACCACGAGCGGAGATCCTTAGTAGCTGCTCCTCAAGTGTGAAGCACTTTACCGGTATCGACCAAGAAATCGATGTAATAGAGGAGGAGGAGGTGGAGAGAATTAGGGTTTTGTAAATTTTTAGGTTGAGACAAAAATAGGGTTTATAATAGTATATTTATACGCAAAATTTTCAGCTGAAAATTTTCCCATAAAATATTATTAATATTAACCCTTTATTATTCTCACTAATAATTAAAATATCTTTTAATTATTAATCTTTTTTCTAAACACTTTAGAAATAATTCTCTCTCTTGATTTAATTTCCAAAAATTAAATTCTTAATTAATTATATTAAGAACTTTTCTTAATTAATTTATAATCAATTCAATCTCATTTAATAAATTATTAAATTTGCCAATTAAATATCTATTTCATAAATAAATAATTATCAGGCATTATTAATTAATTCCTCCACCATTAAATCATTCTCTTTTATGGTGTGACCCTGTAGGTTCAATATTAGTAGAAATAAATAATAATAAAACTATTTTATCATTATTTATATAAATTCTCTATTTTATTAAATATGATTAATTAATTAATCATATTTATTCTACATCGTGAGGGATACTTCTCAACATATCGCGACTATCCGCATAATACGAATTCACTGCTTAGAATACCAAGAACCTATTCAGTGAATAGTTACCGTACAATTAATTCCTTCTACCCTGCAATGTCACGATTAAATACAAGGCATGGAACTTGTGTCAAGCCTATCTTATTTAATCACTTGCTTTCCCATTCACTATGCTTAGTTCTATTTAATGTAAATTAGAAACTCTTTTCTAATTTCATTCACTCTGGCCAGAGATTTCTGAACTAGCATAAGTGGATCAGCATTGAACAATCTCTTCCTTCATTGGAAGTGGTAGATCCTTTATTGATCATACACTATCTTCGTGTATAAATTCCTATACCCAGTAGAGCCCTTATAATTGTCCCTGGAGACTAAGAACTAAACCAAAGCATAGTTCAGTGTACACAAGATGACTATGATGACCTCAAGTCTAAGGATACTTATACAACTATCAGTATGTGAACAACTGCTGACACGTGAGTGAACTCCATCAGTTGTTCAGCTATGTGAGTCATGTTCAGTGAACTTATTCTATAATAAGCACCTACATACTAGCTATAGTGTCACCACACAAATGTCTATGAGAACAGAAATCCTTCAAAATGAAGCAAGCATAGTATGTACCGATCTTTGCGGATTATTAATTACCAGTTAGTAATCCTACGACCAGGAACTATTTAAGTTTAGAGTTATCATCTTTTAGGTCTCATTATTATGATCTCATCACCATCCATAAAAAGCTTTACTCTAAACTGTGGTATATCTTATTTAAATACTTAAAATAGATAGAGCCCGCAATAAAAACAAAACAAGTCTTTTATTAATATTAATGAAATCAAAACAGATTACATAAAAGTTATTCCTAAATTCTCATACATGATTGGACTTAGGACATATCTCTTTCCATTAGTTTGGTGCTTCATTAGATATTATTGATGTTGAGATGATTTATAGACGTTAATCATCCCAAGTCCCTAAACTAACAGTCCTTATGCCTTTATATCCGTAATGGGCTTGTTGGACAGAGCTCACCTGGATTTAGGCATATTAAGCAAATAGTAAGTATGTATTGTTTGTCTCTGTGTAAGTGTCTTGTAAGTCTCTGTATAATAGTATGTCTTGTTTGTCTTTTTTTTACTTACACAGTCACTGTCTCAATCCTTATTCATTAATGTTGAGTTCTTATAATTAATTGTGATCATCTAATATGATTTATGCTAATGTATTTGTGATGATGATGTTACAAATGGGTTTTTCTTTGATTATGTTTTATTGGAGTTTAGTTGTTTAGGATCTGTTTGTTGTTTATAATTAATCTTGATGATCTCAAATTCATACTTCTTTGAAATATTTTCTAAAAGTGTTGATTTAAATAAATTTTTAACGGTAACTCTAATGTTGTAGGCAGAGTTAGAATGACCTTTACATTTCATTCTTTTTCTGGGTTCTGTTTTTGTTCTTATGGTTCTATCTCCTTATTTGTAATTGCTATTTGATTTCGAGTCCGTAGTTAGGATTGTATATAACTAGGCAACACTGGTAATTACGCATGCATATCATCTTATGCACTACATTATTCCAAACCCATATTTAATACAATTAGTCTAATCAGCTGAAAGAAGCATAAACCTAGGAATCCATATTGTTCTAATTTACTAATTTATTAGGAATCAAGATTAATAAGAATGGTTGAATATTAGCATATCTTTAGTATATCATTTCCACTTTCAGGGTCTCAATTCAAATTCCTGCAGGCTGATGCTGATAAAGATGGTCGTCTAACATTCGCTAGGATGATCGATAACACATATATATTCTATAGTGCAATATTCAACGAAGATGAAGAAGATGACTATGGGTACCACGATGAATTCCGTTAGCTCCAACCTATTAGGTAAAATTTGATATTTAGGTCACCAATTTCAAAAAAAGTTGTAATTTTGGCCATCACATAAAAGTAGCTGACCAGAATTTATTTTGATGCATGCAGCCTTAGAACATAGTACCAGCCGTTCCTGCTAAAGAGCTTGTAAACCCTGCAACGTAGAGGAAGAAAAAGAATCTCCAGAAGGTTAAACATACTGCTCATCAGTTTCGAAATGTACTAATCTAGTGTGTCTTGCTACTGAGATTTCTTAACAATAGACTTTATATCTGGATTGCACATGTACTGATGTTTGTAATGTGTTGCAAAACCAGCTTACTAGTTGTGGCGCCCTCCAAACCCGGGTCAGAAGTTTGGGGTCCACACACACACATATTATTCATAACCTGCTTATAACAATAATAAAGATAATAATAATATGTAGTGACCCTACTTAGTAACTACCACGGACCGCAATAGGTTAAAGTATGCACACAAGCCAAACACACTTACTTATATTACAAACATTCGAATCCCAACTATTCCAACTCAGAACTGAGTATTAAACATTATTACAAACTTTTACAAACTTAAATTATCCCAAAAGAAGCCTACTAGCTCAACTTGGTCAACCTGAACCCCTAGCTCTCGCGTAGGACTAGGGATCCTCGGTACCAACCTGTTCATTTTAACTGGAAAAGAACATAAACAACATCACACAAATGAGCTAACTAGCTCAGCAAGTCACAATGACAAAACTGAGAATAATGATCATCAGGTGAATATGGTTATGATATTAAGTGAACAATAGATTATGATTTAGAATTGGATATTATATTTTCATTTAAAAAAAACAAGGTTAGGCTGCTGATTAGTCACACACTAACCCCGAGCAAAGCACACAACACTGCTCTAACTACTGGATCTAAGGCACACATTGGCCTAACTTGACCATTATATGGTCTGACCACGAATCTGGTCCACAATTTTATAAAAACAATCCAATTCTAACATAATAACCGAATAAACAGTAATAAACAATAAACAGTATCATTAATCAACATTGGACTTTCAATAATGAAAATGGTTTCAATCTGCATAGGGATCAATATGGCAGTTTCAAAGCATGGATGCTAGGTAATGAAAGAATTGGATAGCGAAGGAAATAATATTTCAAGGATTTGGCCTTTCAGAGCATAAGATACAATGGTTTGAGTGTGTAAGCAATCTGGTTCAGTGTTTGATATTTAGTTTGTATGCATTTGTGGAGTAGTATCGTATATTTGAGGTTCATGTTTGGGTATACAACAATCAATGCTCTAAAAAGATTCAGGTCTACGGCTCAAGATCAATAACTGGAATCATGGTTTAGGGTTCAATACTTCAAAGCACTTGCAATATCAAACAGGACTATCAATCACTATAATATCTCGAGATAGTTCAGAACACTTGCCTGGTACTAGCTTACTATACTACACTCGCTTTCAATCACCACTGTCTTACTCCTTGACTACCTATTTTCCTTTCCTACGCCTTGCCTCTTCTGCTCACATATCATAAGCATCTATCAATATTCAACTTATACGATTCTATTCGACACATACTTCTATCTACCCTTCATTTTTACCCAAATCCGATTAACGGATTGAAAGTTACGCAATAAACAAGTAAACATCTAATATATAGACCGACAGTTAATCACCAAGTCACATATAACACATAACACGTCACATAATCAATGATATAATATTTATAAAGAAGTCTCGGGTTATAAATAGGCTTTCGGATATTTAAAATGATTTTTAAAATATTTTTCGGAATTAAAACGGGTCGTTGGATCAATTTCGAGGTAATAAACAGGTTTCGGTTGGCCAATTCTGGCTTCGAAACAATTTTATAATAATTATCGAGCCTTGAAAATAATTTTAAATAATATTTTAAAGCTCGAAAATATTTTTTGGAATTTATAAATCATTTTTAAATAATTAAATCTAATTAAATAATTAAATAAAATCAATTAATAATTAATTAAATAAATTAATCAATTAATTTTCGAATTAATTGACCAATTAATCAATTAAAAATTAACTGAAATTAATTAACTAATTAATTCAGATTTATTTTTGAATTAAAAATAATTTTTGGAATTAAAATAATAATTTTTGGAATTTTCAGAAATTAAAATCGAATTTTTATATTAAAAATAAATAGGAAATATGATTTTTGAATAATTTTAAAACAGGAATCCTAAATTTGCAAACTCTGGAAACTTCAGGGACTGAACTGTTTCTTCCCCAAAAGTTCAGTTACCAAACTGCAATTTTACACCCCCGTCGCCGGAAAATACAGGGGTGGCCGCAGAACACGATTCCGGCACCCTCACCTCACCACAAGCTCCAGATCATATCTACAGACAACCAATAACTTATTCGTGTAATCAAATCATTCAAATAACCCCACACTTGGCCAGAAATTTGCAAAGAACATCGCCGGTTTCCGGCGAAACATCGAAAACTTAAAAAGACAACTCCCTACGATTCAAGCATCCTCTGTTAACGAGTTATATACCAATCGATTACAAATTTCATAAGGAACATAACCCACTATAAATCAACAGCTAATAACCCCTAAATCAAAACGCCCCAAATTTCAATTGAAAATATTCATACGGGTTATAAACCCTAATTTTAAAATTCGAGAATTAAATTCACATTTGAGCATGTTATTGAACTCCAAATCAGACGTATGACATATGAAAATCATCAGCAAAAACAAGCTCTACAACATGAAATCATCAAATCATCACTAAATCATATATAGCCTATCGCAACGCCCCCTCTAAAGAATGTTACCTAATATGTTTCCCTAGATTAGGTACTTTTAAGCTAACTTAACATTATGTTTTTTGTGTTACCTTAGCCAAAAACTTGGTGTTACATTAGGTAAAAAATGTTGCACCTTGCAACATTCTTGTCAAAATGTTACTTTAAAGTATTAAAACATAAATACAATATTTTTTAAGATTAAATATCAATTTAAATTATTTTTTTTTAATAATTTAAGGTGATATGGGAATTTAATAAATAAGATACATGATATACAAATTTTATAAATTATAAAATTCATAAAATTTTAAAATTATTAATTTTTTTAAAACTACTAAATTAATTTATTTTCACTTCAAATATACTAAAAACAAAATGATACAAATCTCCACCAAATTTTTAATACAAGGATTGATATACAAGTTTTTTTAAAAAAATATATTTAGATAATAAAGTACATATAAGTAAATAATTTATATTTTAAACATAATTAATTGGATATTATTATTACAATAAATTAATAAATAATAGAACATATCTAAATTTTTGAAACACCCAAAAATTTACTAGCGGGATAATTTCAGAAAAAACCGCCCAAAATTTCTAAATCAGTTCATTACACTCTCACATAGCCCATCTCTCTCATTTCAATTTCTCTCACTATTTTCTTTTTCTCTCTTTGTCTCTCTTTCATTTCAATGCACTTTCTTTCAGACCATCTCTCACTGCAGGCTGGGTTCAATTAATTTAGGATCTTCAAATTGGGCTTTAAATCTTCCTTTTGAGTTCAATTATTTTGATTTTGTATCCTCAAATTAGGGGTATCCTCCCAAATCTCCCGAGGTACCCACCATAGCTATTAACATTTATCTTTATTTGCTACGAAAATTTTAATTGAGTTTGTTTTTATACTTTAACTATCGTGTGTTGTAAATTTTGTTGTATTGTTTCAACTTGTGATTTTTAAATTTTATGAGTATTGTATAGTGATGCAGATAGATTCGGGTTTTACGTTGTTGAACAACAAGTTAGTTCGTTATGTTCGAAGGCTCACTATCCTTGTATGGTTGCAGACATGTGGTTGGATTTGGCTTTTCTATGCTCACTTCTAGTGATTTAATTTTTGGAAAAGTCTATCACCACAAGAGTCACTCAACAACCTAATTATAGTTATAAGCTGCTCTTTGCCTCAAAACGTAATTTACTACTAGTTATTTTTATATATATCTTGATATATATAAGGTATGCTTGTTTTTCAACATTGAGGTCTTTGATTGTGCAAATATTTAGGCATTGTACAAGTTGATTTTGGATTGAAAATATGAATATTGGATTGTTTGGGTTATTATTGTTATAGGTTTTACCTAAGCCAAACTATGTTTGTAAAATCTAATAGCTTCTCTAGTAATGTCATTTTCATTTTACGATTATTTTAATTTTGAAATTTATATCTAAGCAATAAGAACATCTTTATTGGATTTTTTTTCTCATTTTTTCTCGCTTAAATTGTGTATCTTGTTTTTATTTTTATTTTTTTTCTCCTGCATATTATTTTTGGAACTTCGGATAATGATGTAGATCAAAAATTGGTTCCCGTGCTCACTGGTTCTTCCCCCAATTATAGTATATCATTTCTCATTGTTCTCATCCTAATCATATTGATGTAATGAAGCTAAAAGTTAACATCATATCTGTGTCTTTACATGTTGATATGATAAACAAATGCCTTATTATTTCAGTATAAATGGGTATGCACAAGTTTTTGATAAGCGCCTGGCCTTGATTGATTCTGTTTCTTGTTTATGATTTATCCATTGTATATGTAAGGATTGGGCTAATGAGATATACAAGAAGGTAGAAGATCAGAAGTCTAGTCGAGGAAGAAACTAGGACGCAATATTGGCTGCATGCCTGTATATCGCTTGTAAGCAAGAAGACAAGCCACCTACTGTTAAGGGTACAATCTAAGATCGTTTTTGAATAATATGGATGCATCTCGATTTATCTGTGCAAATGATCTTTCCTAAGCCTGTGGATTTCAAACTAGAAGTTTGTTATGTTGCCAATGGAGGAAATTGGCCGAGCAAAGGAATACATAGTGAAGCAACTTGAGCTGGAAAAGGGTCAGTCAGTGGAGATGGGAACAATATATGCTGGGGATTTTATGGTGAGCTTCCTTTAAAATAAGTTTTAGTATCTGGCTGGTCACAATATTCGTCTGTCACCTTCATGGTTTTATAATGGAGTTTTATTGGTTCTTGCCCTGCTTCAATTGACATGCTTCTGTTCTGCAGAGGAGGTTTTGCTCAAATCTTTGTATGACAAATCAAACTGTTAAAGCAGCCCAAGAAGCAGTTCAAAAGTCTGAAGAATTTGATATAAGGTAGTTTCTTTTTTATGTTGTAAGCTTGTTTCAGGCATTTACTTAATCAATATTTTAATCTATCATCAAGTGTTCTGTGATGTGCAATTGATTATCCATATGATATTGCAGCAAGATTCTGGAACTCAGTTGCAGACTATTTTCAAATTGGGGGGGGTGTGATATAGCCAGGACATACTAGTAGCAGGGACAACAGTTTTTTTGACTTGACACAGTTATACTTCATAATAGAAAAGTAGGCGTAGTGTCAAGTATTAACAAGTATAGTGACATTGATGGGTTAAAGGCCGTAAACTAAAAAGTAGTGAACCCATACAATGACAATCTATGACATGGCAATCATATAATAAATTAATCTTTAAATGCAAGTGAAGTGAACAAGACATGTTTAATAGATATAATTGGATACAAGTTTTAAATGGGGATATACTAGAAACTACTTCGACTAGGAACTCAAATATATTAAGGTGAGCTATCTGTCTTTGTGATCAATCACAGTTTCATTCATTTTTTAACATCTCTTTAGCAGACAATCTGCTCCAGTATTTGTTCGAGAAATTATTGTTGCTGTTTGTTTTTTGTTTATTTCTGGAGATATACCTTCCTGAAATCATATGTCAAGCAAATACAGGTCAAGTCTATTCTTTCTTTACCTTGACCTCCTTGTCGGCTGTTCTGTTGAGTTATAAATGATTAAAGGTTCTTATTACAAAGAAGTTTCATGGAAACAGGACAACGAAGTTCTTCATGATATTTTTGGCTTCTTACCTAAAAGAAAACTCTTCTCTGCAAGGGAAAGATCCGGATGGTGGAGTCCAGGAGAAAGTGAACAAAATTAAAACATTAGCTTCTAGTAGTACTTTTTAAAATTTATAATTTTTAGCTGTTGTTAAGTAAAGAACATGAACTAGTTTAATGTTTGGGTTGGATGCATTTTTTGCAGTTATGAATTTGTATAATTGGGATTCTTTAGTTTACAGAATAAGTATTTCAATTTTTTTGTGCTAAAGTGTTACAATAGCCTCCTAAACTGTTACCATAGTATATTTAAAATGTTTCATTAGGCTAGTTATAGTGTTACAACAGCTTTTCAAAGTGTTACATTAGGTTCTATGGGCTCACTTGCCACGTCATCAAGACAACTCAGCACTGTGGGTCTCACACTTGCCATGCCAGCTAGTGGGTCCCCTCATGGGGCCCACTTTTTAAAAACATTTTAAAACTCTAAGGTAACATAAAAAATAAGTTACAATTGATCTCTCTTTCTGTTGCATTAGCAAGCTAAGGCAACATATAAACAAGTTAAAACACGATGTTGCCTTAGGCACCAAAGATGTTACCTTAGACCCCTAAGGCAACATAGAAAAACCTATCTGTAAGATAATGCTACCTTAGCTTAAAAGTGGGGTAAGAGCAACATATTTACCCCCTAATGCAACATTTTTTTGGTGTTACAGTAGGCATTTTATGGTGTAGTGCATACAAACAATCATCCGAACAAAAATTCATATTTTTAATTAAAATAATTTGAAAATAATTAAAAATATATAAAATCAACCTTTGATTATGCAGTAAAACAGGTTCTGGAATCTGATAGTACTCCTTGAGACCTTCGATTTGGTTACTCCAACTTTCCGAATAGATTTCACTAACACCTTGAATTTGTGGTTTGATTTTCGGGCTTTCGAAAAGATGAAGATGCAAGGGGTAAAGAGAGAAGGACTAAGGATCAGTCTAATGGGATCCAAACTTCTTTGTTCTTTCTAAGTCAGGGTTTATAAAATATATGAATTTTCTATGGAAATTTATATAATTACTGACTGTAAATGATTTTTGATACGAAATTAAATACGGTAAAGGCTATTTATAATTACGGAAAATCAGTATCCCGTTGGATCATTCCGGATATAAAACGGTACGTTTATTTATAAAAACTGATCCAAACGGTATCGGTTTTCGGGATAATTATCCAAATCAGTACAATTTTACTGCGGTTTTGGTCTCAGTGCCTGGTTACACGTACTATGAGGTGATAATTGTGATACTTTAATAAAAAGCTCCCGTTTATCGAAAATACCAGTTTTATTGATTTACCGAAATGAATATTGTATCAAAAATGTTACGCCGGGACCCGCGCAGGAGAAACCGTACGCCGGATCGAAAATGTCAAAACATGGAAAATGCTCGGAATATTGCAATTAGTTTAGGAAAGAGTTCTCGGAAGAGTTTTGGATTCTAAAAACGTAACAAAGGATGATGTCAGTTGGTTCCCGTTTTTATAAAATAGATTTTAAATACCCGGAAAAAGATTTTATAAAATTCATATGATTCCTATAAATTCATAAATCAACATAAAAATAATTAGGAAGATATGACAATTATCTATATTTTATTTTAGACATATAAAAATTAAAATACTCAATTAATAATTTTTTTTAAACATCCAAACACATTTAACACTTAACAAATAATTCACAGAATAGATACTGAACACATATAATCATTATTTATTAGCAACAATAATTACATGATATATCCCAGATATTACACTAGTGCACACAACTTTGTATCATAATAGGGGGAAATAGTGTGGCTCAAGATTTGGTTGATCCGATCTTGCTAAAAATCCTGTAAATATTTCATCAAAAAATCCTTGTAATTTGTAATAACAGAGTAGAATTTCAAATATATATTATTCTCAGATCTTCCCATTGTAGCATCCTATTCAAAAAAAGAAATGATGCTAAAATACTCAGATGCAAACACACATTTTAATGAATTAATATTTATATCAAAAAAATAATTGTACATCACTTTTAATGAATAAATACTGATATCTCAGAAGCAATTGTACATCACTTTAAAAGAAGAAAAACTGATTGTCAAAAAGTTAATGTACATTGCTTTTTTAAAAAATACTGATGTCAAAGACTTACATTTTCAAGTTTAAATGGTACATAGACATCACCTTGATTAGGATAAAACTGATGTCTATGTTCCACTGTAGACATCACCCTTTCCTTAAGAATTTGATGTTTAATATCATATTTTACATCACAGAAATGAAATTATTCGATGTCTATGTGGAAAAAAAACATAGCTCATTATATGTTTAACATGTTGTAATATGTGTAATTTATTTATAAAATTATTTATTTCTAATATTTTTTGTAAAAAAACAATGCATGGACATCGGCTTTTTTTCCAGAAACGATGTCTAACCCAATGTCTAGAATAGACATCACCGACATCAACATCGGTTGCTAAACAACATAGACATCGGCCAAAAACCGATGTCTATTGACATTTTTCTAGTAGTGCACCCAAACACACAGACATGTCCAATGTTTGGTTTTTCCTCGAACCATGCTTCAAATGGAGTCTGTCCAGATAATGCTCATATGGGAAACCTGTTCAATAAGTACACTGCATGTCTAACCGCCTCACCCCATAATTTTGAGGGAATATTCATCTCCGTCATGCAGTTGTAAGCCACATGTATCTACTGTAATCTTCACCAAGAAAAAAAGAAGTATTTGTTTTCAGAAGCAGTTTGTCGTGTTATAGGCCCACAGAGATCTCCATGGACTAAGTCCAATATATGTGTTGCACTGTAACTGCTTGGGGATGGGAATTGTTTTCTTGCCCGCTTTCCCATCAAACAACCATCACACACATTATTGCACAGTGTAATTCTCATTATTGCTCTCATCATGTGTTCTTTGACATCAACATCATAGCCCTGTAGTTTACGTGCCCAAAGCGTAAGTGCCACAGACGTGCAACCTCGTTTGTACTCGACAACAAACATTTTGGTTTCACACGTTCCATCAACTACTTATATAATCTGTTTAGAGACTGTGTCACTTTCATAAGGAGTTTCTCACATTTATCAAAAACCCACAAGTAATCACCTTTTAGCACTACTCTATTTCCCCTTTCAGATAATTGTCCCAAGCTAATAATATTACTGCAAAGATCATGAATTTATTATACCTCATGTAAGATACACTCCTCTCCATTTTTGCACCGAAAAGTAATCGAGCTTTTTCCTTTAATTTGCACCATTGAGCCGTCACCAAAATGCACAAGGCCAGTGATTCTTCATTGAATTCCAAAAATTTTGATTTATAACCCGTCATATGATTGGTTGCTCCATTACCGAGATACCATAAGTTGGATTCAGCTTATTTCCGATCATATTCTGTCAAGAGTGCATGTATTACTTGTTTTTCATTTAGAAACATTACGACCCTTTCTTTTTTGTCATGTTTGGAAATTAATAAGGCTGGTTCTTCATCCTCCACACGCGTCATCTTCACCCCTTGTCTTGTTTCTTTATTTTTCTTTGGTCTGTGACACTCAGTTGTGAAATGTCCATAGATGACACACTTATAGCCTGAATTCTGCTCTTATCTCTTCCTCTCCCCTTCTCTAACTTCAACATGTATCATTGTTATGTGTCCGTCTTTGCCATTCTTTCTTGGTAGGTAATAGCTTCTTATCTTCACGTTCTCTTTTATTCCATTCCTCTTCTGTAAGTAGTAGCTGTCGTCCACCCGTTTCTGGCTTTCCTTGCTCTCTTTCTTCATGCGCCTTTAGAGAAGAAACAACTTCCTCTACAGATATCGTGTCCAAGTTTCTGAACTGCCCAATGGTTGATGTGATCTGTAGAAATTTTGCTGGCACCAATCTCAACAATTTTTTAACGACATATGATTCAGTTACTTTTATTACCAAATGCTCTTATATTAGTGACCAGCCCATTTAATTTCATACAATAGTCATCAATTTGTCCGCTTTCTCTCATAATGAGTGTTTCAAACTCTACCTTCATCATTTGTACTCTTGGTGCCTTTACTCATTCGGCTCCTTGACATATTATTTTAAGAGCATCACATGCTTCCTTGGAGGTCTTCTTTATTGCGAGTGAGAGTAACATCTCCTCTGGTATGCCTTGGTATATCATGGCCAAGTCTACCTTATCCATTTTCTCATCTTTTGCTGCGTTGGGATCACTGGGTTCCACAGGGTTCCACAGCCTCCTACACCCCATGCGCCTGCATGAATACCATCATTTTCATCGCTCATGCTATGTAGTTTTCTTTCATCAACATTGGGTAATTCAGTCCAAATGAACAACTTTTCTCCTTGCTTATTTTCAGTGTCGTCATTCTTGGCATGTACTTTGGCATTTACCTTCTCACCAGGCTCTGATACCAATTCTTAGATTCCTACCCACAGATTTATATATATGTTAACTGCTTTAATATAAATTATATAAATTTTTTAAAGAAAACCAACTCATGCAACTCATGTATGACTAACTGTATGCTTTTTATTCATTGCTTAATATAATATCTATACTATACTATAATAGCCGGAATGGGGTATAATTTGTAGTTTGGTTAACCCCTCATTTTGGTTATCCCTTTCTATCACGACCGTTGGATCTTCTTCATCAAATAATCAGAGTCGTTAGATTCAAATACTAAAAAAATACACTCCACAAGTTCTCAGGTTCGAATCCCATCAACAACAAATATTTATATTATTATTTATAAAGATACATATAAGCTCTCAGGTTCGAATCATGTTAACAACAAATATTTATATTATTTATAAAGATATATATAAGTTTTTAGATTCGAATCTCACTCACTAACAACAAACATCTATATTATTATTTATGAATAAGATCTCATCAATCATATATTGTTTGTACTATTTGAAACTAACTTGAAATTAAAATTATATAATCATTATTTAGTATTTAATTATTTATATAAAATTTTAATAAAATTATATGAAATAAAATTGAAAATATATAAATATTAACCAAGACCCGTGTATCGGGGCTGTAAGCTAGTATATACTAACTTACATGAACATGCATATACTAAAAAACAGGAACAGAAACAACAGACTCCTACTAAACATCACCGATTAAAATCCATCCTACAACTACTCAACTGTTGACTTAACCCAGTCACACACGACCAGTTCTAGTGCTAGGAAATTCAGACAAATAAACAATCATTTATTTAATAATATAAATTAGATTAACAATCAACATAATCTGTGTTAAAACTTTATACCTTAAATCTAAACCTTAATTTGAACCCTTAAACTAACTCCTCAACTTCTCACCTTTAAGCAAAAATATTAAAAAAAGGAATACAATCTTTTTCTTTTAAAACTTTTGTTTGGCGCTAAATATTTTCACCAAAATTTTATTTCAGTCTCACTCAAATCCTAATAAGTGATAACTAAGCAAGCGCTAAGATCATGCGTTACTTTTTTACAATAAGATTTTGTTTCTTAATTATTTATATGAACAAGAAATTTCTAATATTATACCACATCAAAAATATCTTAGGTCAATCGTATTTCAATGATGATTGTATTATTAGTAATTAATTCTTTAACTACAAATTTATTAAGATTTGTTTGAAAAATATAAAAATATTTTAATCTTATACCAATTTTTTTTACTTTAGAAATATTTATGATATAAAAGGTTTAGAACAAATATGATCCAAGGTCATAAGTACTACACAAGATACATTATGATCAAAATTATTTGTAACAAGTCACTTATGCTTTACATTATACTTTTGAATTTACATTATACTTTTGAAGATATGAAAAAATAATGTGATTTCATACATATTAATGATGATTATTGTAATGTAGTTCTTGAATTTAAGCTTGGTTGTAAGAAATAACATTTTAAAAAAAATTGTTAAAATTATTTATTATTGGTGAGATAGTATATATTTGACTAATCTTGATGTTAATAGTATGAGTTAAATCTAGTCCAATTTATTTAAAATAGAAGTCTTATTTTGGGTTTCAAATTAACTACCCTATTTTTAACATATTCATAAAAAACTCTATTAGTTCATTTATATTAATTTTTATAATTTAATTTTTATGAATTATTTTTAACACATAAATTAAAACTCATTGTGATAAAGAAATCAAAAACTTTGCATTGGAGTTTCATGTAAGATAATATACTTCTTAACAACCTTTTTACATAACAACAATATAATCATATTCACTTTTAATACTTCTTATACTTATCATAGGTTTGTTAATATGTGCTTATTATAAGTTTAGTCTTTGCAATATATTAAAAATGTGTTATATATTACTTCTAATGATATGGAAACAACTATTGATGTTAAAACCTTAATGGATGGGTAGTTATTAAAGAAGAAAATTTTATTTTTTTCTAATATAACAACATAATGTTAGATGGTTAAAAATGTATTTTCACTAACTCTCTTTATTAAGAACCCCAAATATTAGTTTCAAACCCTAACTTATAGTATTACTTAGATAAATTATTTTGTAATATCTACTTAATATGTTTAATTTTTTTTAGTTACTTTATGATATATTATTTATTTCAATGATAAAAAAATAATTATTTTGTTGGGCAGTTACTATTTCTACTCCAAATATTTGTACTCCAATTAGTAATTATTCTTGGACCATATATCAATTTGGCCCATTTCTTAAATTGTAAACCCCTTTTCATCCTCTAATATGTTTTATAACTTTGCAAAATAGTTAATATATATTTTAAGAAAATATTAAAGCTATATATGACAAAAATGGAGGCTTATATTATTGTAAAATATAGAACTCTAGCAATTCTATTCCTAAGATAAAGATATATGAAATTGGTAAAGTTAACATATATCACAGTTTTTGTGGGGTGTTTATTTTACTATATTTTACACTATTGTGGGACAAAATTCCTCTTGTTAACACTTAGTATCATTTTTAAAAGTGTCAAAATATTGTTAAGAAGTTCTCCATTTGTTATTCAGTTTTAGTTAAGGTCTAAATATTTGAGTTGAAAATAATTTTTGTTCAAAATACTTATCGAGTTTCAAATTTAACCTTAGCCATCATTTGTATTCTCATAGCATTATTAACAAAGTACAATTCTAAAAATTGTAAAGAAATTTTACGTAGATATATATATAAGCAAGTGCAGAAATACAAACCAATATTAGAATACAAACTACAAACCAATGAGACCCACATGTTTAATCACTTTCCCCTTCGTTTTTAATTTTACTTTTCCGGTTTGTTGGTTAACTTTTTAAAAAAAATAATTTCACCATATTTTTATTCATCTGCCACTCATCGATTTGCATAGCATATTTGCTATATTTTGACGACAAATCAGTATTTAAACTTACCTGAATCACTAAACTGAAATCAATACTAATTCGAGAACCAGTACTTTTAGTGATTCTCGTAGACATAATTAGTGATTTATCGTTGAAACATATCAAATATGGTATTCATACTGATTGTTGGATGATGTAGAAAAATATAGTGAAGTTAGATTTTAAAAAGAGTTCACTAATTGACGGAAAAAATTCAACTAAAAATGGAGGGAATTATGTGTAGTTGTATGTGGGAGGTGTAGTTTATAGTTTGTATTTTAATTTCGTTTGTATTGGAGTAAGACTCTATATATATATATATAGTTTAAGAACATAAGCACAAAAGAGAACAAATATTGCTAACCTTTTAGTAATAACTATTTGTGAAATAAAAATACAAACTTATTTGTTTTTTCTCATCTTCTTCATGGCTTAGGAGGAAGCTTAAATGAGTTCTTCACTCTGACCAGGTTTCCACAAGAAACTTATGGTTTTAATTGACAAAACAATCTCTTTCTAAATTTTTTAGGAAAGTCATTATTATTTTCAATTTGCTAGGCTATTGCAATACAACCTCATCCATGTATGTTTCCCATGGAGGATATTGCATCATTAATCATCTACATTTAAAAAAAATAAAAGTTAGATCCATACATACTGCAATATATTAATACTCAGATATCAATTAAGAAATATATATATATAACAAATTTGTTCATAAGGAGGATGGTGGGGAATATTGGCATTTGGTTGAGCGTTAGGATGGCGGGGAATATAGGTATTTGGTTGAGCGTGAGAACTATGGCACAAGGATATTTGAATCTCTGATAAAATTGTTTACCTTAAATCTATACCTTAATTTGAACCCTTAAGCTAACTCCTCAACTCTTCACCTTTAAACAGTACCTACTCATATATTGAATGATTATATAGTTAAATTCACATATGCTAAAATATTAAAAAAGGAAAACAATCTTTTCCTTTTAAAATTTTTGCAAGGCAACCATTATTTGGGGCTAAATATTTTCACTAAAATTTGATTTCACACTCACTCAAATGGGAATAAGTAATAACTAAGTAACGGCCAAGATCATATGTTACTTATTTTAAAATAAGATTTTGTTTCTTAATTATTTAGATGAACTAGAAATTTATAATATTATACCACATCAAAAATATCATATGTCAATCCTAGTTCAAAGTGATGATTGTATAATTAGAAAATAATTCTTTCACTCCAAATTTATTAAGATTTGTTTGAAATAATAAAAATATTTTAATCTTATACCAAAAAATAATTATTTTTTATATTAGAAACATTTATGATATAAAATGTTAAGAACAAATATGATCTAATGTCATAAGTACTTCAAAATATTTGTAACAAGTCACTTAGGGTTTATATTATACTTTTGAAGATATAAAAAAATTATGTGATTTCATACATATAAATGATGGTTACTGTAATGTAGTTCTTGGATTTAATCTCATTATCGGGACTTTTACCCGGATTTTTCTTACAAAGTCATGCAAGATAAGTTTGATTTTTTTAATAATTTTTTCATATGACTAAAATAAATATAATTTAACAACCATCCAGTTGGATCGTCTAAATTGTTTTTAAACAAAATTATTTTTTTTATTCGGGATTGAATCTCGTTTAGGGTAGTAGTACTTTTACCGAATTTTTCTTATAAAACATTCAAGATAAGTTTGATTTTTTTTATAATTTTTTTGTATGACTAAAATCTATATACCTTTAGATCCGTACGGTTGGATCATTCAAAAAACTACTTAAAAAATAAAAATGATTATTCGAGATTCAAATTTAAGAATACGATATCATACAACAGTTTTCTTAAAAAACCGTTATATGATACCTTAAGAAAATCAAGAGCTCTTATTGTGACAACTAAGTGATCCAGGCGAAAGCTCCGTTTGGAAGTGCTATTGAAAACTGCTATGCTGTAAGAAAAAGTGCTTTTAAAAAAGTGCTGTCAGGAAAATTAGATGACTGTTTGGTAATTTTTTTATAATTTATACATATTTTGAAATATAATGTATAAAAATAATATTTTTGAGAAGGATTGATGGTGAAACTGATAGCTACTTCCTGCAAAAGCTGAAAATAGCTTTTTCCAAAATCATGGGGGACATGCATTTGCTAAAAGTAGCTTTAGACCAAAAACGCTTTTCTAGGCAGCAACTTTTAAATTTACCAAATACTTTTCTGACAGTTTTTCAGCAAAAAGCTACTATAGCTGTCTACCAAATTGGGACGAAGTCAATTAATGGGCAAGATTTTGCCAACTAAGGGATCCGAGTAAAATATTTTCCACCAATCAGGTGGTGCCACGTTTTTTTATAAATAGACAACAATTATTGTCTCGTTAGAACCGGTATCTGAACCTCATTTAAGAACTGTTGTTTGATGTATAATAAGACCACACTTTTAATAAACACTTGTCTGAAAGGTAAACATCCACCAGAAATACTTCTAAATTAGATAACACCTTCATAAACTTTTGCCTCTTTACATTTACAAAAAAACCGTTTTTTTAAACCGTTGTTATAAAGTCGGATTAACAACAATTTTGATAAATTGTTGTCTACTATTTTACAACGGTTATCCATTTCGTTGTATGAACTGTATTAAGACAATAGTTTAAAGAAATTGTTGTGCATTGTTTAACAACTGTTACTTGCACTATTGCGTGACCTATATTAAAATAATATATTTTAAAAACCGTTATGTGAACCTTGGATTAGACAATGTTTATAGAAGTGCAAAAAAAAACCGTTGTCTGCCATTTTTGGACAACGAATTTTTTTTCAACTGTTGTCTGATAAGTGTTGTTTGTCCGATTCTGTTTTTCTTGTAGTGTTTTCAGGAAAAATGATATACAAGCTTCCCATTTTTTCAAAAAAAAAATATTTTTAATTATTTTTTTTGCCATATTGTAACGTGTAAATTTTCTTAAATATTAATAATAGAAACTATATGTCAACTTAAAATACTTCCATTTAATAAAATATAATGAAAATATCTAGTACTTCCATGAACCATATGTAGCAAGACTTACAAATCAAATCTTTATCATCAATTCTTACAATATATAAACATTTTAAAAAATATCAACTATAAATTATATATAAACTACTCCATCAAGAAGCATAAAATTCTTGAGGAATCGGTTGGCCTAGTATTACTCTTGAAAGAACCTGATTGTTTTTTATGTAGCTCAAATTGTCCCCTACCATGACAATTTCATCCTCATCCACTTCCTTACACCTCTTTTTATTCATCTTCTTCACTAAGGACTTTGCAGTCGCTCCTTCACGATCTCCTCCCCACCTGCAACTTGAAACCAGCCAAGGTAAGGACATAATAATGATCACAAATATAAGAACATTGAATATCAATGGATTCTAGTCAATTAAAAACACAAAACCATATAAACTAAACATGCTCAATTATAGAGTAAAATTAGCAGATGAAGTACTCTTCAAAAATAAAGGGTATGATTTGAAACGAATCTAGAGAGAAGAACTGAATAAAACTATAACTTCTGATTATATACCCAAAGATTATACTAACCATTGGCAAGATTGTCTTATACAACTTGAGACAAACAACAACCTAAGGTCAAGAGAGAATTTATCAGGCAAATTACTACTAGCTAAACATTCATGCAACATAAACTATCCATCACATGGACCAGATAGAGTGATAACATTTAGATGCTGAAATATCCTGCTAGAACATCAATATGAGGATCGTCTCTATGCGTGTAATCGGTGTAAAAATTTTGTCGAAATCAACTCCTTATTGTTGAACGTAACCTTTGGTGATAAGTCCTGCCTTATATTTTACATTATTGCCATCTGCATCTCGTTTAAGTTTATAAATTCACTTAAGTCCCATAGCTTATGTCCTTTCAGAAGTTCAGTCAAGTGCCAAGTATTATTGTTTTTTATGGGTTCAATTTCTCGCACCATAGCTTTCTTCCATTCTACCTCTTTATTGGCTTGTCTATTATTTGTAGGCTCGTCAACTCCCATTAAAAGAAGCACCTCATCCAATTTTATAGGCTGTGTGTCATTGTTGCTGGCTTCTCTTTGTAAAGGACTTTGCCCTGGCGTAGAGTTCTGATTGTAATCATTCTCTGTGTTTGTCTCACCATCTGATTCTTGTGTAACTTCATTCTTTATACTTGTCTTACCATATGATTCTTATGTGACTTCTTCCCCTGCTTTTTATATTTCAGGAACTACAAACGAATTTGATTCTGTATAACCATGACCAGCTCCTTTTTTATCACTCCACACTCACTTCTTATCCTCTTCAAAAATGACATCTTTGTTTACAAATTATTTCTTACTGGATCATAGAGGCCATAAGCCTTGGTCTCGGGCTCATTTCCCAGATTCACAACCTTTCTGCTTCTGTCATCCAATTTACTCATTTGACAACTTGGTATCCTCATGTGTACAATACATCTAAATACATGAATGTATTCAATGTTTGGTTTTTCTTTGAACCATGCTTCATACGGAGTTTGTCCAGACAAAGCTTGTGTAGGAAATTTTGTTAATAAGTACACAGCATGCCTAATCGCTTCTACCCATAACTTTTATGGCGAATTTATCTCTTTAAAGCAATTATGTGCTATCTCTACCACCATTCTATTACGTCTCTCAACGACTCTATTATTATGTGACAAATATGGTGTAGTATAGTGCCTCTCAATCCCATTTTCGTCATAGTAAGACTTGAATATGTTTAAGCAAAATTTGCCCCCACCATAAGTCCTAAAAACTTTTACTTTCTTCTGTGGCTTGTTCCCAACCATAACATAGAAGCTCTTAAATGTATTGAGGGCCTTATCTTTGCTTTTTAACATATACACCCACATATATCTATTGTAGTCGTTAACACGTTAGAAGAAGTACCTATTTCCAGAAGTTGTTTTCAGAGAAATAAGTCCACAGAGGTCTTCATGGACCAAGTCCAACACGTGAGTTGCATCACTTTACTTGCTCTCGGATGGAAATTGCTTTCTCATTTATTTTTTTATCAGACAACCATCACAAACATTGTTAGATAGTATAATTCTTATAAACCCTTTTACCATGTGCTCTTTAGACATCTACACCATACCTTGTAATTAACATGTCCAAGATGCAAGTGCCACAACAATGCAATATTATCAGAATATGATAACAAACATCTTGTTTTCATAGTTTCAATTAACAATTTATATAGCCTATTTAGAGACCTCTTGACTTCATAAGTAGCTTTTCATATGTATTAAAGACCCATAAGTAATCACCCATTGAAACTACTTTATTTCCCCTTACAGGCATTTGCCTCGAGCTGATAATATTATTACAAAGATTTGGAATATAATATACCTCTTGTAAGATACGCTCCTCCCCATTTTTATACCTGAGAGTAATTGAACCTTTTACTTTAATTTATATCGTGGAGCCATCTCCAAAGTGTACTAAGCCGATGATCTCTTCGTTCAGTTTAGAGAACTTCGACTTGTATTCCATCATACGATTACTTGCCCCATTATCAAGATACCAAATATTGGACTCCACTTGTTTTCGATCACAGTCAGTCGAGAGTGCATTCATTATTTTTTTCGTTAAGCATCATTACATCTCCTTCTCATTTGTCACATTTGGCCAATAATAAAGCAGATTCTTCGTCCTCCACTTGTGTAATGTTCATCTCATGCCTTTGCTCTCTCTACTTTTTGGGTTTTCTACACTCGGCAGGGAAGTGTCCATATATCCCATAATTATAGCATTAAACTCTACTTTTGTCTCGAACTCATCTTCTTCTCTGGCTTCGTCCTGTTTCATTGTCATTTATGTTCGCCCGTCTTTGCCACTCCTCCTTGATAAGCAACATCTTTTTGTCTTCACTTTCTGTACTGATCCATTCTTCTTTGGTAAGAAGTAGTTTACTCTCACTTGCTTCCGTTTTTCCTTTCATTCTTTCTTCATGTGCTTTCAGTGAAGCAGCCGCTTCTTCCACCATCACCTTGTCCAAATCACTAAATGTTCAATAAAGGATGTGATCTGAAGAAATTTTTTTGGTATCGATCTAAGTTATTTTTTTACTACATAAGATTTAGTCACTTCTTCACCCAATGCCCTTACACTACAAGAAAAAAGTCCATAGATATCGCTTTTTGGCCGATGTCTATGCTGTTTCCCAACCGATGTTGATGTCGGTGATGTCTATTCTAGACATCGGTGAATACCCGATATCTATACTCGATTAGACATCGATTTTAGTTAAAAAACAGATGTGTATGTGTTGATTATTTAAATAAAATGCTATAAATAAATTATTTAATAAATAAATTACACCTAATTAAACATGTTAAACATATCATGAGCTATGTTTTTTGTCACAAAAACATCAATTTTAGTGAAAAACACTGATGTTTACGTGATAATTTTTTACCAAAAATGCTATAACAAAATTATTTAATAACTAAATTAAACCTATTAAAACATATTAAACATATATTGAGCTATGTTTTTTGTCACAAAAACATCGATAATTTTGACAGAGGTGATGTAAAATGACATATTAAACAATTGTTTCTTTAATGAAAGGTGACGTCTAATTTAGCGTATAGACATCAGTATTTTCTAGAAAGACGTGATGTCTATGTATCATTTAGACTTGAACATGTTAGTCTTTAACATCAGTTGTTTGTCTGAAACTGATGTACATTGTGTTTTTTGACATCAGTTTTGTTTTGGTTAAAAGTGATGTTTATAATGTTACTTGACATCAGTTTTACCTTAAACAAAGTGATTTCTATGTTTCATTTAGACTTGAACCTGGATTTCTTTGACATCAGTTTTTTACCTTAAAGTGATGTACATTATCTTTTTTGATATCAGCTTTTCTTAATTGAAAGTGATGTGTAAGAAGTTTAGAGACCAAATTGTGTAAAGTGTTACATCACTAATTATGTAATTGTCGTTTGAGAACATCAACCAAAATAGTAAAACATATGATCTGAAATCTAAACTATTACATTCTCCAAAAACCAACTGAAGACATTCAGTCTAATAAAAATTGTAAGATAGTTTTTTCACTATCCTGTTTTGAACACTCTTCAAAATATGAGACACAAATCCTCTCTACACAAGACAGCAAGGGCCCATATAAGTTTCCATTATTTAGATATCTCAACAACTACAGAGGACAAGATGAGCAAACCGCTTTATCCCAAGCAAGCAAGTACGATCCCCCACTAACTGGACATATGCCATGTGCACGATCAAATCAACCACACGGGTGCTGCATTAACCACCCAAAAAGACATATGAAAAGCATTTAACAGTCAACTTTGCTCATAAGAGAAACAACTGAACCGCAAATCATAATTAGATGAGAACGATTGTTTACCTGTATCCCCATGCATGAGATAGATCCCAAACATTTAATATTTTCACTTCAACATTCAAACTTATATAAAATTCAATATTTGAATAATTAACTTTAACTGGGGTTATAACCATCTTTACTGTACTGCATAAGAATTTTTTATCTGAGATTGGGCACCTCATTCTAGTTCACACAATTTCATGTCCAGTGTCATTTAAAATATGTTTTCTTTTAATCACAATACCGACTGACTAATGAAAGAATTACAATTAAAATGGTCTCACCAAGACTCAACGGGAGGAATATATTGATCGTATTATTATCAAACTGGAGTACAAACACTTATATCTACTGGGAACAAAACAGAAACAAACTAATCCTACAAACCAGGAGCACTCCTACACTAACTCAACTACTGTAGCTATATTGCCATGACTTATTCAAACTCCTAAAACAACTCAAGAAAGTTTGTTGCGCTTCCAAACCAAGTCAAACAACAACATTCAGACATAAACAAATTAATATTATTCCAACGTTCAGACAATTATTTACCTTAGCAAGGGGAGCAAGGCAATTTGTGGTGCAACTAGCATTGGAAACAATATGGAGGTTAGATTTGTATTCCTTCCCATTGACACCAACAGCAAACATAGGAGCATCTTTGCTAGGGGCATATATTATGACCTTCTTTGCACCTCCCTGAGAAACAAGATAGAAGTCCAATCAATAGGCAAATATTAGTACCTAACATATAAAACACTTTCCCCACAAAAAATACTCATGTCAATACATAAAAACATACCTGAAAAGAACTGACATGTATAGCTAACAACAATATTGTGAGCATTATATCATTTAACCCATACCTTGAACCGAAAAAAGCAACAGGTTTCTCACCAAATAAAAGGGTCTTCTCATCCTTAACTTTGAGTTCATGATGCTTCCAAGAACCATGGACACTGTCATACTTGAACATATATGTCTACGACAAATAATAAACAACAAAATATAATCAGTTTCACTTTCGCAAAAGCAAACAAGGAAGATCAATCTTAGTTGTTAACTTGCAAAACTAACACAAACTTGAAAGCATACACAGTCAATTTCAAATTGACTGAGATTTGACCAGAACACAATCGTTAAAATTAATGTCTATTATAATCATTCAATCTTGCATTCAAGTTCCGATCCAGCCTTATAACAATGATAACCGTCTATAAGTAACTTGCAAGTTAAAGACAATTTCAACAGTTAGAGTAAACTTGTGTTCAAAGACTTTCAAGTGACAAGGCAATTTATTAGTTTCTACTAAAGTTCCATTATGCAGTTTTACAAGTAAAAATGAAAATCATCCACTCTAGAACATATAGAAACTTCCAATAACTCTATACTAACACTGTCATGAGCCTCTTGTACCCAGGCAGAGCGCGCATACAAACAACTTAATTTCGATAACTTGTCTATAAAATAAAGGAGATAAATCTATAACAAGCACCAAACACCAAATCAAAACATTTAAAACCTAATCATATCCGTAATAAAATAATAGATCAGCATTTATAACGAGCAAAATTAGATAAACAACACTAAATCAAATCACAAATCATAACTAAAGCAAAAAAATGATGATTAAAGTTAAAAATACCATGTAATCAGTAGAGATGAAAGGATCGTTAACTTTACACAATTTAAAAAAATAAAAAAAAACAAACAAAAATATAAATGAACAACCAAAAACACCCAAATTACCTAAAACTTTAAATCTTTTTCTCAGATTAGATACTGTATACAACAAGAAGAAAAGTATTAGCCACAAGTTTAGACAATAAATCAATAAAAAAAATAAGGGTTTCGAATTAGAAAAAACCCCAATTTACAAAATTAGGGTTTTGAATTCAAAAATCCTCAAATTTTAAAACTGGTCTTCATGCAGAGAAGACCAGTTCGATTCAAGTAGATACAACACTTACCGAAGTAGAGAGGTTAACTGAAAGAGGCTTAATGGAGAGATTGAGAGCGGAGAGAAGTTCTAAGAGAGAGAGAGGTTCCAGTTCGAGAGGGAGAGGTTCGAGAGATTGTGATGGTGAGATGTTGGCCGGAGTTCAGAGAGATGGTGAGGGGAGAGAGGTTCGATCGAGAAAGAGAGGCTCGAGAGAGAGAGATGTTTGAGTTTGTGTCTGAAGATTGATATGGGGGAACCAAAATTTGGTTAGGGGGAGAATTTTGGGATTGGGGGGGAATTTAGAATTAAAACTGAATGAAAATTTTACTAAGGGAGGAAAGAAAAGGTGGGCGCAAAAATTTTTTTTGGGTGAATTTTAGATATCGGTTTAATTATAACCGATGTCTACAAAGAACAAAGACCTCATAAAAACACGGGGTGATGTCAATACTTCTTTTAACATCAGTGGCAAAGTTAACCGATGTCTAATGTGTGATGTCTATTGACATTATTCTTGTAGTGTTATATTGGTTACCAGCACATTCAACCTTATATAAAAGTCATCTACTAGCTCATTTTCTTTTATACGAAGTGATTCAAAATCTACTTTCATCCCTTGTACCCTGGCTGTCTTGACACATTCAGCTCCTTAACACATTATTTTGAGTGCATCCCAAGCCTCCTTAGATATGATTTTTGCTACAATAGAGAGCAACATTTCTTCTGGTATACATTGGTATATCATGGCCAAGGATACCTTATCCATTCTCTTGTCAATTATTGCCTTGGGATCGCTAGTTTGCACAGCATCCCACATCCCATGTGCCTACAGGAATACCATCATTTTCATCGCCCAAACTGTGTAATTTTCTTTTGTTAGCGTTGGGTAATTCAGTCCAAATGAACCATTCCTCACTTTACTTTTTCCAAAATCGTCATCTTTGGCATGTACTTTGGCATTCACCTTGCACCAAGCTCTGATACCAAATCTAGATTTCTTACATGTAATCTAATATGTATATTAAGTATATAATGTAAAGCTGAGAAAAAATGCAAAAAAATAGTACGTGCACGTCTAAGACTTGCTTTTTATTGATTACTCTCCTCAAAGATATAAAGACTTACAAACGTTAAAATTCTAGGAAGTAGGAACAGAACAAGAAAACTCTTAGAGCACTACTACCACTACACTCGATCCTACCAAAACTCAACTGCAAACACGACCCAGTCTCACATGACCAGTTCAAATGCTAAGACTTTATGATAAACCAAAACATATATTTTATTAACAAAAAAAATCAGATTATGAACTAACACAAATAGAACCCAATTTGGCTGAAGAACCCAAATTAACTAGCTAGTTGAAATCCAAAAAATTAAGAAAAGCCCACTAAAAACCCTAAAATTAAGAACTCGGAAATCAAATACTCACAAATGATTGAGTCAAAGATCTAGATGAAGAAACCTAACTAGAGATGCTTGCCGAGGGAAGTTCAACGAATTTGACAAATTGGCTCAGTGAAAGCTCCTTGCCATGCGAGTGTGTTGAAGAAATGGTAGAAAAAGATTTTAAAGATAAAATAGAGGTTTAAATAAACTCAAAATAAGAAGATATAATCTAATTCCTGGACAGCTTTTCTAAAAGTGCTATACTAGTATTTAAAAATTAATAAAACAATATTACAAATTACTTAAATTACGCGATCTTTAATGGTGTTTGTCTAAATGTTATCTGAATTAAAGCCCGAATAGCGCTTCATAGATAAACGTTATGCTAGTAATTTTATTTTACTCTTTATATATTTTCACTTTCATCTTTAATTCCTTGTATATAGTTTATTTAAAATATAATGTATCAGTGTCTTTCTTGGATAACACATAAGAAAAAATATAATGTAAGTTAGTTTATCTTCAGCTTAAATTTTAACTAGTGAGTATATGTCAATTATTTGATGATGGTCATAAAGTAAATTTTGGTCAATATGAGTGTATTATATTTGTTGATTCTAACTAAATTCCTCTAGTTACTAGAAGGGAAAGAAATATATATGTATTGGATTTTGAAGAACATGATCAAGCATGTTATTTACAACAGTTGATAGAAGTACATAAATTTGACATAGAAGGCTTGGACATGCACACATGGAATTACTTAGCAAGCTGTCAACAAAATGGCTAGTTTGAGTATTACCAAAATTGAAGTATGTTAAGATGGAAACTTGTACTGCTTCTCAACTAGGAAAGAAAATCAAAACATCACAAAAAATCAAGAAAGTGGTATCAACTTTTAAACCTTTAGAGCTTTTACACTTGGATTTATTCAATGCAGAAGTGTATAAGAGTATTGGAGGTAAACGACATGCCTTTGTTATTATTGATGATTATTCTAGATATACGCGGGTATTGGTTTTACTTACTAAAGACTGTTTTTTTAGTGAATTTGAGTAACTAATCAAGTTACTTGAGAGTAAGCTTGAAACAAGATTTATGGGTATACGAAGTGATCTTGATGGTGTATTATAAAAGGACTTGATTTCTTATTATGAAGAAAGAGAATTTACACATTAATTTTTTAAGGATTAAGGGAAGCACTACTACAAGAAAACAAGGTTAAATACAACTGATTTAAATTTGACTGGGGATAAATTCATCCACATGCCGTCAAATCCCTTGGACACGGCTAAATTCGGCCGACCTCGGTCGAATTCAAACAGTCTTATTTAAATGGTCGTATTTAAAACTAGTTTTAACCGAAAACGGTAGTAATTAAAATGGTCGAAACTATATCGGTCGAATTTAGCCTCTAATTTCGAATAAATTTTTTTTGGTCAAGTTTATCTCTAATAAAAAGTGGAGGGAATTTTTCGGCAAAGTAATTTATTTGGCACTCCTAAATTCAACCAATTTCGTTCAAATTTTTTATTTTAAAAATGGCGGGAAATTTACCCACACTTTTAAAATTTTCGCAAAAAGTGAGAGAAATTTCCCGCCCTATTCGGAAGTATATTTCAATGGAATTCGGTTGTATTTAGGATTTTTAAAATTTTTATTTTTGTAATAAAAAAAACATATTTAAATGTTAGTGAATTTGTAATTATGAATATGGGAGAGAATAAACGTTATCTAAATAACAAAATTTAGTTCTTGAAAAAATGAATTATGCGCTAAAAGAATTTTATAATTTCTTTATGTGATAAAAAATAAAATGGATGCTTGTTAATTGTACTCGTCAAACTAATGAAATTATTTTTAAAATGGCAAGCCAAATAAAATTATTTTTGTCTAAAACTTTGGTTATATCACTAATATATATATATTGACATACATAGGTTGGATCGATGAAAAATACTTTTAAAAAAATCGAATCACAAATTCAGAACTAAACACTACTTAACTATACTAGTTAAACTGATATCTGACTGTTAAAATGGCAAATCAAATAAAATTATTTTGATATGAAACTTTGCTTATATCGCTAATATATAAATATATTAATATCCATATGGTTGGATCAATGAAAAATATTTTTAAATAAATAAAAACACCAATTCAAGACTAAACACTAGTTAGTTATACTAGTAAAACTGATGCCTGACTGTTAAAATGGCAACCAAATAAAACTAATTTGATCTGAAACTTTTGTTATATCACTAATATATATATATATATATATATATATATATATATATATATATTGGAATCCATACGGTTGAATCGATAAAAAATATTTTAAAAATATTGAAACACCAATTTAGGACTAAACACTAGTTCTTAGTACTAGTCAAACTGATGTTTGACTAGTAAAATGGCAATCCAAATAAATTTATTTTGATCGAAAACTTTGGTTATATCTTTAATATATATATCTATTGACATCCATATGGTTGGATCAATGAAAAATATTTTTAAAAAAAATGAAACACTAATTGAGGACTATACACTAGTTAGTTGTACTAGTCAAACTCATGCTTGACTTTTAAAATGACAAACTAAAAAATATTATTTTGGTCTAAAACTTTGGTTACATCACTAATATATATAATTATTTACATCCGTAGAGTTGGATAGATGAAAAATATTTTTAAAAAAAATTAAAACACCAATTCAGGACTAGTTGTACTAGTCAAACTGATGTTTGACTTTTAAAATGGCATACCAATTAAAATTATTTAAATCTGAAACTTTGGTTATATCATTAATATGTATATCTATTGATATCCATACTGTTGGATCAATGATTATTTTCTTAAAAAAAATTGAAATACCAGTTCATGACTAAACACTAGTTAGTTGTAATAGTCAAACTCATGTTTGACTATTAAAAGGACAAGCCAAATAAAATTGTTTTTATCTGAAACTTTGGTTATATCACTAATATATATATATATATTTACATCCGTACGGCTGGATCGATAAAAAATATTTTTTTTTAAATCGAAATATCAATTCAAGACTAAACACTAGTTAGTTGTACTAGCTAAAATGATGTTTGACACTTAAAATGGAAAACCTAATAAAATTAATTTAATCTAAATATTTAGTTTTATCACTAATTTGTATATCTATTGACATCCATACGGTTGGATCGATAAAATATATTTTTAAAAAAATCGAAACACCAATTCAGGACTAAACACTAGGTAGTTATACTAGTTAAAATGACAACCCAAATAAAATTATTTTGATCTAACACTTTTGTTATATTAGTAATATGTATATCTAATAACATACATACTTTGGATCGATGAGAAATATTAATATGATAACATCAATTTCAAATTTATTTTATTTGTTTCATAACAAAAAGTTGCATATTTAGAAAATTAATTTAAAATATTATAAAATTATTATGAGAGTGTGAGTAAGACATATTATATTAATTTTATTTTTTTTGTGATTTTTTAACATTATTATTTTGACAGTCATTTCCTAGATATTATAGCAATCATAATTTAGTGGCTTAAGTTTTAACAGTATTCCTCCTACTTAAAATAACTATTGCACCATCCAATCGTACAAATGTTAAAATGGACAAAAAAATGTTAAATCCAAAATTTAAATAAATATTAATCATTATAATATTTAAATTTTGACAAATAAGGTATAAGTATACATAATTATAAAATTCATGGCACACCTTTTTTGGGGGAATTTGTAATAAATAGAATATGTTGCCCAGTAATAATACAATTGTTTAAGGGGGTCACATACAGTTGTTGAGATATTTCGAACAAGCATAAAAATATAACAGTTCTTTATATTTATATAAAAATTGTTACAAACTCTCTCAAGAAGTACTGATGTTCTTGAGAGCTACTAGGTCGAGTTAATCACTAAACTGTTTTTATATAATAGCTACTAATCCATCTAAGATATGCATTATCAATTACTAACATAAAAAGATACATATCTTTAATTGAATACATAAAGTCCTATCACTCAGAACGTAACAAATATTCATCCCTCAAAATAAGAAACTTAATCAATCTTAACAGACGGCCTTCGGATGCTGATGACATGCAAATACTGATGATGCATCAAATCCAGACGAGACATCAAATATTGATGACATCTAAAATGCAGTCAGATCGTGAGCTTCTTCTGATCATTGAGAATCATCACGTAACAATATGCCCCAATTTATGGTTAATGTAATGAAGCACAAATTCCATTCTCAATGATGCCAAAGCCATTCTCAAATTACATTCACTATCTTCATATATAAAATCTTGAAAAACCATCTCTCAAAAAGTACATAATTTCTTCTCTGACATCAACAAAATTTATCTTCCTTTATACAATCTTTATGGCTTCAACTTTTTCGAGATGTGAAGAAGTAACCCCTTCACCAAGATTGCTAGTCAGAATATTTGTGTCCAGTAAATCAGATCTCAGAATTTCCATTCCCGAATGACCAATACATCCTCTGGTTCCAATTTGGACAAGCTTCAGCCTTTCAATATGCTACACCCAAGAAGGTTTCTTAATGGACTCATCAACATCTTTTTGTTCTGAACCAGAATCTCCTAGTCGTGCAAACACATATTTAATATGTTTGAACTCTTTACGATAACTGAATTAACCAACATCATTTCATCTTCTAACCTATTTTTGTTATGATTCAATTTTAAAAATATTACATATTATTTTAATTTTAAAACTTGTTTATTTTAAATTTATTTATATATTTGAGTACTTATAAATGTAAGTAATTTATTTTTTGGTTGTATTTAACTCTTTCTAGAACGGCCTTCAAAAGCAGTTTGTCGTGTTATAGGCCCACAGAGATCTCCATGGACTAAGTCCAATATATGTGTTGCACTGTAACTGCTTGGGGATGGGAATTGTTTTCTTGCCCGCTTTCCCATCAAACAACCATCACACACATTATTGCACAGTGTAATTCTCATTATTGCTCTCACCATGTGTTCTTTGACATCAACATCATAGCCCTGTAGTTTACGTGCCCAAAGCGTAAGTGCCACAGACGTGCAACCTCGTTTGTACTCGACAACAAACATTTTGGTTTCACACGTTCCATCAACTACTTATATAATCTGTTTAGAGACTGTGTCACTTTCATAAGGAGTTTCTCACATTTATCAAAAACCCACAAGTAATCACCTTTTAGCACTACTCTATTTCCCCTTTCAGATAATTGTCCCAAGCTAATAATATTATTGCAAAGATCATGAATTTATTATACCTCATGTAAGATACGCTCCTCTCCATTTTTGCACCGAAAAGTAATCGAGCATTTTCCTTTAATTTGCACCATTGAGCCGTCACCAAAACGCACAAGGCCAGTGATTCTTCGTTGAATTCCAAAATTTTTTATTTATAACCCGTCATATGATTGGTTGCTCCATTACCGAGATACCATAAGTTGGATTCAGCTTATTTCCGATCATATTCTGTCAAGAGTGCATGTATTACTTGTTTTTCATTTAGAAACATTATGACCCTTTCTTTTTTGTCATGTTTGGCAATTAATAAGGCTGGTTCTTCATCCTCCACACGCGTCATCTTCACCCCTTGTCTTGTTTCTTTATTTTTCTTTGGTTTGTGACACTCAGTTGTGAAATGTCCATAGATGCCACACTTATAGCCTGAATTCTGCTCTTATCTCTTCCTCTCCCCTTCTCTAACTTCAACATGTATCATTGTTATGTGTCCGTCTTTGCCATTCTTTCTTGGTAGGTAATAGCTTCTTATCTTCACGTTCTCTTTTATTTCATTCCTCTTCTGTAAGTAGTAGCTGTCGTCCACCCGTTTCTGGCTTTCCTTGCTCTCTTTCTTCATGCGCCTTTAGAGAAGAAACAACTTCCTCTACAGATATCGTGTCCAAGTTTCTGAACTGCCCAATGGTTGATGTGATCTGTAGAAATTTTGCTGGCACCAATCTCAACAATTTTTTAACGACATATGATTCAGTTACTTTTATTACCCAATGCTCTTATATTAGTGACCAACCCATTTAATTTCATACAATAGTCATCAATTTGTCCGCTTTCTCTCATAATGAGTGTTTCAAACTCTACCTTCATCATTTGTACTCTTGGTGCCTTTACTCGTTCGGCTCCTTGACATGTTATTTTAAGAGCATCACATGCTTCCTTGGAGGTCTTCTTTATTGCGAGTGAGAGTAACATCTCCTCTGGTATGCCTTGGTATATCATGGCCAAGTCTACCTTATCCATTTTATCATCTTTTGCTGCGTTGCGATCACTGGGTTCCACAGGGTTCCACAGCCTCCCACACCTCATGCGCCTGCATGAATACCATCATTTTCATCGCTCATGCTGTGTAGTTTTCTTTCATCAACATTGGGTAATTCAGTCCAAATGAACCACTTTTCTCCTTGCTTATTTCCAGTGTCGTCATTCTTGGCATGTACTTTGGCATTTACCTTCTCACTAGGCTCTGATACCAATTCTTAGAATCCTACCCACAGATTTATATATATGTTAACTGCTTTAATATAAATTATATAAATTTTTTAAAGAAAACCAACTCATGCAACTCATGTACGACTAACTGTATGCTTTTTATTCATTGCTTAATATAATATCTATACTATACTATAATAGCCGGAATGGGGTATAATTTGTAGTTTGGTTAACCCCTCATTTTGGTTATCCCTTTCTATCACGACCGTTGGATCTTCTTCATCAAATAATCAGAGTCGTTAGATTCAAATACTAAAAAAATACACTCCACAAGTTCTCAGGTTCGAATCCCATCAACAACAAATATTTATATTATTATTTATAAAGATACATATAAGTTCTCAGGTTCGAATCTTGTTAACAAACAAATATTTATATTATTTATAAAGATATATATAAGTTTTTAGATTCGAATCTCACTCACTAACAACAAACATCTATATTATTATTTATGAATAAGATCTCATCAATCATATATTGTTTGTACTATTTGAAACTAACTTGAAATTAAAATTATATAATCATTATTTAGTATTTAATTATTTATATAAAATTTTAATAAAATTATATGAAATAAAATTGAAAATATATAAATATTAACCAAGACCCGTGTATCGGGGCTGTAAGCTAGTATATACTAACTTACATGAACATGCATATACTAAAAAAGAGGAACAGAAGCAACAGACTCCTACTGAACATCACCGATTAAAATCCATCCTACAACTACTCAACTGTTAACTTAACCCAGTCACACACGACCAGTTCTAGTGCTAGGAAATTCAGACAAATAAACAATCATTTATTTAATAATATAAATCAGATTAACAATCAACATAATCTGTGTTAAAACTTTATACCTTAAATCTAAACCTTAATTTGAACCCTTAAACTAACTCCTCAACTTCTCACCTTTAAGCAAAAATATTAAAAAAAGGAATACAATCTTTTTCTTTTAAAACTTTTGTTTGGCGCTAAATATTTTCACCAAAATTTAATTTCAGTCTCACTCAAATCCTAATAAGTGATAACTAAGCAAGCGCTAAGATCATGCGTTACTTTTTTAGAATAAGATTTTGTTTCTTAATTATTTATATGAACAAGAAATTTCTAATATTATACCACATCAAAAATATCTTAGGTGAATCATATTTCAATGATGATTGTATTATTAGTAATTAATTCTTTAACTACAAATTTATTAAGATTTGTTTGAAAAATATAAAAATATTTTAATCTTATACCAATTTTTTTTTTACTTTAGAAATATTTATGATATAAAAGGTTTAGAACAAATATGATCCAAGGTCATAAGTACTACACAAGATACATTATGATCAAAATTATTTGTAACAAGTTTACATTATACTTTTGAAGATATGAAAAAATAATGTGATTTCATACATATTAATGATGATTATTGTAATGTAGTTCTTGAATTTAAGCTTGGTTGTAAGAAATAACATTTTAAAAAAAATTGTTAAAATTATTTATTATTGGTGAGATAGTATATATTTGACTAATCTCGATGTTAATAGTATGAGTTAAATCTAGTCCAATTTATTTAAAATAGAAGTCTTATTTTGGGTTTCAAATTAACTACCCTATTTTTAACATATTCATAAAAAACTCTATTAGTTCATTTATATTAATTTCTATAATTTAATTTTTATGAATTATTTTTAACACATAAATTAAAACTCATTGTGATAAGGAAATCAAAAACTTTGCATTGGAGTTTCATGTAAGATAATATACTTCTTAACAACCTTTTTACATAACAACAATATAATCATATTCACTTTTAATACTTCTTATACTTATCAGAGGTTTGTTAATATGTGCTTATTATAAGTTTAGTCTTTGCAATATATTAAAAATGTGTTATATATTACTTCTAATGATATGGAAACAACTATTGATGTTAAAACCTTAATGGATGGGTAGTTATTAAAGAAGAAAATTTTATTTTTTTCTAATATAACAACATAATGTTAGATGGTTAAAAATGTATTTTCACTAACTCTCTTTATTAAGAACCCCAAATATTAGTTTCAAACCCTAACTTATAGTATTACTTACATAAATTATTTTGTAATATCTACTTAATATGTTTAAATTTTTTTAGTTATTTTATGATATACTATTTATTTCAATGATAAAAAAATAATTATTTTGTTGGGCAGTTACTATTTCTACTCCAAACAGTTAATATTTCTACTCCAATTAGTAATTATTCTTGGACCATATATCAATTTGGTCCATTTCTTAAATTGTAAACCCCTTTTCATCCTCTAATATGTTTTATAACTTTGCAAAATAGTTAATATATATTTTAAGAAAATATTAAAGCTATATATGACAAAAATGGAGGCTTATATTATTGTAAAATATAGAACTCTAGCAATTCTATTCCTAAGATAAAGATATATGAAATTGGTAAAGTTAACATATGTCACAGTTTTTGTGGGGAGTTTATTTTACTATATTTTACACTATTGTGGGACAAAGTTCCTCTTGTTAACACTTAGTATCATTTTTAAAAGTGTCAAAATATTGTTAAGAAGTTCTCCATTTGTTATTCAGTTTTAGTTAAGGTCTAAATATTTGAGTTGAAAATAATTTTTGTTCAAAATACTTATCGAGTTTCAAATTTAACCTTAGCCATCATTTGTATTCTCATAGCATTATTAACAAAGTACAATTCTAAAAATTGTAAAGAAATTTTACGTAGATATATATATAAGCAAGTGCAGAAATACAATCCAATATTAGAATACAAACTACAAACTAATGAGACCCACATATTTAATCACTTTCCCCTTCGTTTTTAATTTTACTTTTCCCGTTTGTTGGTTAACTTTTTAAAAAAAATAATTTCACCATATTTTTATTCATCTGCCACTCATCGATTTGCATAGCATATTTGCTATATTTTGACGACAAATCAGTATTTAAACTTACCTGAATCACTAAACTAAAATCAGTACTAATTCGAGAACCCGTACTTTTAGTGATTCTCGTAGACATAATTAGTGATTTATCGTCGAAACATATCAAATATGGTATTCATACTGATTGTTGGATGATGTAGAAAAATATAGTGAAGTTAGATTTTAAAAAGAGTTCACTAATTGACGGAAAAAATTCAATTAAAAATGGAGGGAATTATGTGTAGTTGTATGTGGGAGGTGTAGTTTATAGTTTGTATTTTAATTTCGTTTGTATTGGAGTAAGACTCTATATATATATATATATATATATATATAGTTTAAGAACATAAGCACAACAGAGAACAAATATTGCTAACCTTTTAGTAATAACTATTTGTGAAATAAAAATACAAACTTATTTGTTTTTTCTCATCTTCTTCATGGCGTAGGAGGAAGCTTAAATGAGTTCTTCACTCTGACCAGGTTTCCACAAGAAACTTATGGTTTTAATTCACAAAACAATCTCTTTCTAAAATTTTTAGGAAAGTCATTATTATTTTAAATTTGCTAGGCTATTGCAATACAACCTCATCCTTGTATGTTTCCCATGGAGGATATTGCATCATTAATCATCTACATTTAAAAAAAATAAAAGTTAGATCCATACATACTGTAATATATTAATACTCAGATATCAATTAAGAAATATATATATATATAACAAACTTGTTCATAAGGAGGATGGTGGGGAATATTGGCATTTGGTTGAGCGTTAGGATGGCGGGGAATATAGGTATTTGGTTGAGCGTGAGAACTATGGCACAAGGATATTTGAATCTCTGATAAAATTGTTTACCTTAAATCTATACCTTAATTTGAACCCTTAAGCTAACTCCTCAACTCTTCACCTTTAAACACGTACCTACTCATATATTGAATGATTATATAGTTAAATTCACACATGCTAAAATATTAAAAAAGGAAAACAATCTTTTCCTTTTAAAATTTTTGCAAGGCAACCATTATTTGGGGCTAAATATTTTCACTAAAATTTGATTTCACACTCACTCAAATGGGAATAAGTAATAACTAAGTAAGGGCCAAGATCATATGTTACTTATTTTAAAATAAGATTTTGTTTCTTAATTATTTAGATGGACTAGAAATTTATAATATTATACCACATCAAAAATATCATAGGTCAATCCTAGTTCAAAGTGATGATTGTATAATTAGAAAATAATTCTTTCACTCCAAATTTATTAAGATTTGTTTGAAATAATAAAAATATTTTAATCTTATACCAAAAAATAATTATTTTTTATATTAGAAACATTTATGATATAAAATGTTAAGAACAAATATGATCTAATGTCATAAGTACTTCAAAATATTTGTAACAAGTCACTTAGGTTTTATATTATACTTTTAAAGATATAAAAAAATTATGTGATTTCATACATATAAATGATGGTTACTGTAATGTAGTTCTTGGATTTAATCTCATTATCGGGACTTTTACCCGGATTTTTCTTACAAAGTCATGCAAGATAAGTTTGATTTTTTTAATAATTTTTTCACATGACTAAAATAAATATAATTTAACAACCATCCAGTTGGATCGTCTAAATTGTTTTTAAACAAAATTATTTTTTTTATTCGGGATTGAATCTCGTTTAGGGTAGTAGTACTTTTACCGAATTTTTCTTATAAAACATTCAAGATAAGTTTGATTTTTTTTATAATTTTTTTGTATGACTAAAATCTATATACCTTTACATCTGTACGGTTGGATCATTCAAAAAACTACTTAAAAAATAAAAATGATTATTCGAGATTCAAATTTAAGAATACGATATCATACAACAGTTTTCTTAAAAAACCGTTATATGATACCTTAAGAAAATCAAGAGCTCTTATTGTGACAACTAAGTGATCCAGGTGAAAGCTCCGTTTGGGAGTGCTATTGAAAACTGCTATGCTGTAAGAAAAAGTGCTTTTGAAAAGTGCTGTCAGAAAAATTAGATGACTGTTTGGTAATTTTTTTTTAATTTATACATATTTTGAAATATAATGTATAAAAATAATATTTTTGAGAAGGATTGATGGTGAAACTGATAGCTACTTCCTGCAAAAGCTGAAAACAGCTTTTTCCAAAATCATGGGGGACATGCTTTTGCTAAAAGTAGCTTTAGACCAAAAACGCTTTTCTAGACAGCAGCTTTTAAATTTACCAAATACTTTTCTGACAGTTTTTTAGCAAAAAGCTACTATAGCTGTCTACCAAATGGGGACGAAGTCAATTAATGGGCAAGATTTTGCCAACTAAGGGATCCGAGTAAAATATTTTCCACCAATCAGGTGGTGCCACGTTTTTTTATAAATAGACAATAATTATTGTCTCGTTAGAACCGGTATCTGAACCTCATTTAAGAACTGTTGTTTGATGTATAATAAGACCACACTTTTAATAAACACTTGTCTGAAAGGTAAACATCCACCAGAAATACTTCTAAATTAGATAACACCTTCATAAACTTTTGCCTCTTTACATTTACAAAAAAACCGTTTTTTTAAACCGTTGTTATAAAGTCGGATTAACAACAATTTTGATAAATTGTTGTCGACTATTTTACAACGGTTATCCATTTCGTTGTATGAACTGTATTAAGACAATAGTTTAAAGAAATTGTTGTGCATTGTTTAACAACTGTTACTTGCACTATTGCGTGACCTATATTAAAACAATATATTTTAAAAACCGTTATGTGAACCTTGGATTAGACAATGTTTATAGAAGTGCAAAACAAAACCGTTGTCTGTCATTTTTGGACAATGAATTTTTTTTCAACTGTTGTCTGATAAGTGTTGTTTGTCCGATTCTATTTTTCTTCTAGTATTTTCAGGAAAAATGATATACAAGCTTCCCATTTTATAGGCTGTGTGTCATTGTTGCTGGCTTCTCTTTGTAAAGGACTTTGCCCTGGCGTAGAGTTCTGATTGTAATCATTCTTTGTGTTTGTCTCACCATCTGATTCTTCTGTAACTTCATTCTTTATACTTGTCTTACCATATGATTCTTATGTGACTTCTTCCCCTGCTTTTTATATTTCAGGAACTACAAACGAATTTGATTCTGTATAACCATGACCAGCTCCTTTTTTATCACTCCACACTCACTTCTTATCCTCTTCAAAAATGACATCTTTGTTTACAAATTATTTCTTACTGGATCATAGAGGCCATAAGCCTTGGTCTCGGGCTCATTTCCCAGATTCACAACCTTTCTGCTTCTGTCATCCAATTTACTCATTTGACAACTTGGTATCCTCATATGTACAATACATCCAAATACATGAATGTATTTAATGTTTGGTTTTTCTTTGAACCATGCTTCATACGGAGTTTGTCCAGACAAAGCTTGTGTAGGAAATTTTGTTAATAAGTACACAGCATGCCTAATCGCTTCTACCCATAACTTTTATGGCGAATTCATCTCTTTAAAGCAATTATGTGCTATCTCTACCACCATTCTATTACGTCTCTCAACGACTCTATTATTATGTGACAAATATGGTGTAGTATAGTGCCTCTCAATCCCATTTTCGTCATAGTAAGACTTGAATATGTTTAAGCAAAATTTGCCCCCACCATAAGTCCTAAAAACTTTTACTTTCTTCTGTGGCTTGTTCCCAACCATAACATAGAAGCTCTTAAATGTATTGAGGGCCTTATCTTTGCTTTTTAACATATACACCCATATATATCTATTGTAGTCGTCAACACGTTAGAAGAAGTACCTATTTCCAGAAGTTGTTTTCAAAGAAATAAGTCCACAGAGGTCTTCATGGACCAAGTCCAACACGTGAGTTGCATCACTTTACTTGCTCTCGGATGGAAATTGCTTTCTCATTTATTTTTTTATCAGACAACCATCACAAACATTGTTTGATAGTATAATTCTTAGAAACCCTTTTACCATGTGCTCTTTAGACATCTACACCATACCTTGTAATTAACATGTCCAAGATGCAAGTGCCACAACAATGCAATGTTATCAGAATATGATAACAAACATCTTGTTTTCATAGTTTCAATTAACAAATTATGTAGCCTATTTGGAGACCTCTTGACTTCATAAGTAGCTTTTCATATGTATTAAAGACCCATAAGTAATAACCCTTTGAAACTACTCTATTTCCCCTTACAGACATTTGCCTCGAGCTGATAATATTACTACAAAGATTTGGAATATAATATACCTCTTGTAAGATACGCTCCTCCCCATTTTTATACCTGAGAGTAATTGAACCTTTTACTTTAATTTATATCATGGAGCCATCTCCAAAGTGTACTAAGTCGATGATCTCTTCGTTCAGTTTAGAGAACTTCTACTTGTATTCCATCATACGATTACTTGCCCCATTATCAAGATACCAAATATTGGACTCCACTTGTTTTCGATCACAGTCAGTCGAGTGTGCATTCATTATTTTTTTCGTTAAGCATCATTACATCTCCTTCTCATTTGTCACATTTGGCCAATAACAAAGCAGATTCTTCGTCCTCCACTTGTGTAATGTTCATCTCATGCCTTTGCTCTCTCTACTTTTTGGGTTTTCTACACTCGGCAGGGAAGTGTCCATATATCCCATAATTATAGCATTAAACTCTACTTTTGTCTCGAACTCATCTTCTTCTCTGGCTTCGTCCTGTTTCATTGTCATTTATGTTCGCCCGTCTTTGCCACTCCTCCTTGATAAGCAACATCTTTTTGTCTTCACTTTCTGTACTGATCCATTCTTCTTTGGTAAGAAGTAGTTTACTCTCACTTGCTTCAGTTTTTCCTTTCATTCTTTCTTCATGTGCTTTCAGTGAAGCAACCGCTTCTTCCACCATCACCTTGTCCAAATCACTAAATGTTCAATAAAGGATGTGATCTGAAGAAATTTTTTTGGTACCGATCTAAGTTATTTTTTTACTACATAAGATTTAGTCACTTCTTCTCCCAATGCCCTTACACTACAAGAAAAAAGTCCATAGATATCGCTTTTTGGCCGATGTCTATGCTCTTTCCCAACCGATGTTGATGTCGGTGATGTCTATTCTAGACATCGGTGAATACCCGATATCTATACTCGATTAGACATCGATTTTAGTTAAAAAACAGATGTCTATGTGTTGATTATTTAAATAAAATGCTATAAATAAATTATTTAATAACTAAATTACACCTAATTAAACATGTTAAACATATCATTAGCTATGTTTTTTGTCACAAAAATATCAATTTTAGTGAAAAACACTGATGTTTACGTGATGATTTTTTACCAAAAATGCTATAACAAAATTATTTAATAACTAAATTAAACCTATTAAAACATATTAAACATATATTGAGCTATGTTTTTTGTCACAAAAACATCGATAATTTTGACAGAGGTGATGTAAAATGACATATTAAACATTTGTTTCTTTAATGAAAGGTGATGTCTAATTTAGCGTATAGACATCAGTATTTTCTAGAAAGACGTGATGTCTATGTATCATTTAGACTTGAACATGTTAGTCTTTAACATCAGTTGTTTGTCTGAAACTGATGTACATTGTGTTTTTTGACATCAGTTTTTTTGGTTAAAAGTGATGTTTATAATGTTACTTGACATCAGTTTTACCTTAAACAAAGTGATTTCTATGTTTCATTTAGACTTGAACCTGGATTTCTTTGACATCAGTTTTTTACCTTAAAGTGATGTACATTATCTTTTTTGATATCAGCTTTTCTTAATTGAAAGTGATGTGTAAGAAGTTTAGAGACCAAATTGTGTAAAGTGTTACATCACTAATTATGTAATTATCGTCTGAGAACATCAACCAAAATAGTAAAACATATGATCTGAAATCTAAACTATTACATTCTCCAAAAACCAACTGAAGACATTCAGTCTAATAAAAATTGTAAGATAGTTTTTTCACTAACCTGTTTTGAACATTCTTCAAAATATGAGACACAAATCCTCTCTACACAAGACAGCAAGGGCCCATATAAGTTCCCATTATTTAGATATCTCAACAACTACAGAGGACAAGATGAGCAAACCGCTTTATCCCAAGCAAGCAAGTACGATCCCCCACTAACTGGACATATGCCATATGCACGATCAAATCAACCACACGGGTGCTGCATTAACCACCCAAAAAGACATATGAAAAGCATTTAACAGTCAACTTTGCTCATAAGAGAAACAACTGAACCGCAAATTATAATTAGATGAGAACGATTGTTTACCTGTATCCCCATGCATGAGATAGATCCCAAACATTTAATATTTTCACTTCAACATTCAAACTTATATAAAATTCAATATTTGAATAATTTAAACCTTAACTGGGGTTATAACCATCTTTACTGTACTGCATAAGAATTTTTTATCTGAAATTGGGCACATCATTCTAGTTCACACAATATCATGTCCAGTGTCATTTAAAATCTATTTTCTTTTAATCACAATACCAACTGACTAATGAAAGAATTACAATTAAAATGGTCTCACCAAGACTCAACGGGAGGAATGTATTGATCGTATTATTATCAAACTAGAGTACAAACACTTATATCTACTGGGAACAAAACAGAAACAAACTAATCCTACAAACCAGGAGCACTCCTACACTAACTCAACTACTGTAGCTATATTGCCATGACTTATTCAAACTCCTAAAACAACTCAAGAAAGTTTATTGCGCTTCCAAACCAAGTCAAACAACAACATTCAGACATAAACAAATTAATATTATTCCAACGTTCAGACAATTATTTACCTTAGCAAGGGGAGCAAGGCAATTTGTGGTGCAACTAGCATTGGAAACAATATGGAGGTTAGATTTGTATTCCTTCTCATTGACACCAACAACAAACATAGGAGCATCTTTGCTAGGGGCATATATTATGACCTTCTTTGCACCTCCCTGAGAAACAAGATAGAAGTCCAATCAATATACCTTTCGTGAAATTACTTCACCAAAATATAAGATTACATTTAATAGGCAAATATTAGTACCTAACATACAAAACACTTTCCCCACAAAAAATACTCATGTCAATACATAAAAACATACCTGAAAAGAACTGACATGTACAGCTAACAACAATATTGTGAGCATTATATCATTTAACCCATACCTTGAACCGAAAAAAGCAACAGGTTTCTCACCAAATAAAAGGGTCTTCTCATCCTTAACTTTGAGTTCATGATGCTTCCAGGAACCATGGACACTGTCATACTTGAACATATATGTCTAGGACAAACAATAAACAACAAAATATAATCAGTTTCACTTCCGCAAAAGCAAACAAGGAAGATCAATCTTAGTTGTTAACTTGCAAAACTAACACAAACTTGAAAGCATACACAGTCAATTTCAAATTGACTGAGATTTGACCAGAACACAATCGTTAAAATTAATGTCTATTATAATCATTCAATCTTGCATTCAAGTTCCGATCCAGCCTTAAAACAACGATAACCGTCTATAAGTAACTTGCAAGTTAAAGACAATTTCAACAGTTAGAGTAAACTTGTGTTCAAAGACTTTCAAGTGACAAGGCAATTTATTAGTTTCTACTAAAGTTCCATTATGCAGTTTTACAAGTAAAAATGAAAATTATCCACTCTAGAACATATAGAAACTTCCAATAACTCTATACTAACACTGTCATGAGCCTCTTGTACCCAGGCAGAGCGCGCATACAAACAACTTAATTTCGATAACTTGTCTATAAAATAAAGGAGATAAATCTATAACAAGCACCAAACACCAAATCAAAACATTTAAAACCTAATCATATCCGTAATAAAATAATAGATCAGCATTTATAACGAGCAAAATTAGATAAACAACACTAAATCAAATCACAAATCATAACTAAAGCAAAACAATGAGGATTAAAGTTAAAAATACCATGTAATCAGTACAGATGAAAGGATCGTTAACTTTACACAATTTAAAAAAATAAAAAAAACAAACAAAAATACAAATGAACAACCAAAAACACCCAAATTACCTAAACCTTTAAATCTTTTTCTCAGATTAGATACTGTATACAACAAGAAGAAAAGTATTAGCCACAAGTTTAGACACTAAATCAATAAAAAAAATAAGGGTTTCGAATTAGAAAAAACCCCAATTTACAAAATTAGGGTTTTGAATTCAAAAATCCTCAACTTTTAAAACTGGTCTTCATGCAGAGAAGACCAGTTCGATTCAAGTAGATACAACACTTACCGAAGTAGAGAGGTTAACTGAAAGAGGCTTAATGGAGAGATTGAGAGCGGAGAGAAGTTCTAAGAGAGAGAGAGGTTCCAGTTCGAGAGGGAGAGGTTCGAGAGATTGTGATGGTGAGATGTTGGCCGGAGTTCAGAGAGATGGTGAGGGGAGAGAGGTTCGATCGAGAAAGAGAGGTTCGAGAGAGAGAGAGATGTTTGAGTTTGTGTCTGAAGATTGATATGGGGGAACCAAAATTTGGTTAGGGGGAGAATTTTGGGATTGGGGGGGAATTTAGAATTAAAACTAAATGAAAATTTTACTAAGGGAGGAAAGAAAAGGTGGGCGCGAAAATTTTTTTTGGGTGAATTTTAGACATCGGTTTAATTATAACCGATGTCTACAAATAACAAAGACCTCATAAAAATACGGGGTGATGTCAATACTTCTTTTAACATCAGTGGCAAAGTTAACCGCTGTCTAATGTGTGATGTCTATTGACATTATTCTTGTAGTGTTATATTGGTTACCAGAACATTCAACCTTATATAAAAGTCATCTACTAGCTCATTTTCTTTTATACGAAGTGATTCAAAATCTACTTTCATCCCTTGTACCCTGGCTGTCTTGACACATTCAGCTCGTTGACACATTATTTTAAGTGCATCCCAAGCCTCCTTAGATATGATTTTTGCTACAATAGAGAGCAACATTTCTTCTGGTATACATTGGTATATCATGGCCAAGGATACCTTATCCATTCTCTTGTCAATTGCTGCCTTGGGATCGCTAGTTTGCACAGCATCCCACATCCCATTTGCCTACATGAATACCATCATTTTCATCGCCCAAACTGTATAATTTTCTTTTGTTAGCGTTGGGTAATTCAGTCCAAATGAACCATTCCTCACTTTACTTTTTCCAAAATCGTCATCTTTGGCATGTACTTTGGCATTCACCTTGCACCAAGCTCTGATGCCAAATCTAGATTTCTTACATGTAATCTAATATGTATATTAATTATATAATGTAAAGCTGAGAAAAAATGCAAAAAAATAGTACGTGCACGTCCAAGACTTGCTTTTTATTGATTACTCTCCTCAAAGATATAAAGACTTACAAACGTTAAAATTCTAGGAAGTAGGAACAGAACAAGAAAACTCTTAGAGCACTACTACTACTACACTCGATCCTACCAAAACTCAACTGCAAACACGACCCAGTCTCACATGACCAGTTCAAATGCTAAGACTTTATGATAAACCAAAACATATATTTTATTAACAAAAAAAATCAGATTATGAACTAACATAAATAGAACCCAATTTGGCTGAAGAACCCAAATTAACTAGCTAGTTGAAATCCAAAAAATTAAGAAAAGCCCACTAAAAACCCTAAAATTAAGAACTCGGATATCAAATACTCACAAATGATTGAGTCAAAGATCTAGATGAAGAAACCTAACTAGAGATGCTTGCCGAGGGAAGTTCAACGAATTTGACAAATTGGCTCAGTGAAAGCTCCTTGCAATGCGAGTGTGTCGAAGAAATGATAGAAAAAGATTTTAAAGATAAAATAGAGGTTTAAATAAACTCAAAATAAGAAGATATAATCTAATTCCTGGACAGCTTTTCTAAAAGCGCTATACTAGTATTTAAAAATTAATAAAACAATATTATAAATTAATTAAATTACGCGATCTTTAATGGTGTTTGTCTAAACGTTATCTAAATTAAAGCCCGAATAGCGCTTCATAGATAAACGTTATGCTAGTAACTTTATTTTACTCTTTATATATTTTCACTTTCATCTTTAATTCCTTGTATATAGTTTATTTAAAATATAATGTATCAGTGTCTTTCTTGGATAACACATAAGAAAAAATATAATGTAAGTTAGTTTATCTTCAGCTTAAATTTTAAGTAGTGAGTATATGTCAATTATTTGATGATGGTCATAAAGTAAATTTTGGTCAATATGAGTGTATTATATTTGTTGATTCTAACTCAATTCCTCTAGTTACTAGAAGGGAAAGAAATATATATGTATTGGATTTTGAAGAACATGATCAAGCATATTATTTACAACAGTTGATAGAAGTACATAAATTGGACATGCACACATGGAATTACTTAGCAAGCTGTCAACAAAATGGCTAGTTTGAGGATTACCAAAATTGAAGTATGTTAAGATGGAAACTTGTACTGCTTCTCAACTAGGAAAGAAAATCAAAACATCACAAAAAATCAAGAAAGTGGTATCAACTTTTAAACCTTTAGAGCTTTTACACTTGGATTTATTCAATGCAGAAGTGTATAAGAGTATTGGAGGTAAACGACATGCCTTTGTTATTATTGATGATTATTCTAGATATACGCGGGTATTGGTTTTACTTACTAAAGACTATTTTTTTAGTGAATTTGAGTAACTAATCAAGTTACTTGAGAATAAGCTTGAAACAAGATTTATGGGTATACGAAGTGATCTTCATGGTGTATTATAAAAGGACTTGATTTCTTATTATGAAGAAAGAGAATTTACACATTAATTTTTTAAGGATTAAGGGAAGCACTACTACAAGAAAACAAGGTTAAATACAACTGATTTAAATTTGACTAGGGATAAATTCATCCACATGCCGTCAAATCCCTTGGACACGGCTAAATTCGGCCGACCTCGGTCGAATTCAAACAGTCTTATTTAAATGGTCGTATTTAAAACTAGTTTTAACCGAAAATGGTAGTAATTAAAATGGTCGAAACTATATCGGTCGAATTTAGCCTTTAAATTCGAATAAATTTTTTTGGTCAAGTTTATCTCTAATAAAAAGTGGAGCGAATTTTTCGGCAAAGTAATTTATTTGGCACTCCTAAATTCAACCAATTTCGTTCAAATTTTTTATTTTAAAAATGGCGGGAAATTTACCCACACTTTTAAAATTTTTGCAAAAAGTGAGAGAAATTTCCCGCCCTATTCGGAAGTATATTTCAATGGAATTCGGTTGTATTTAGGATTTTTAAAATTTTTATTTTTGTAATAAAAAATACATATTTAAATGTTAGTGAATTTGTAATTATGAATATGGGAGAGAATAAACGTTATCTAAATAAAAAAATTTAGTTCTTGAAAAAATGAATTATGCGCTAAAAGAATTTTATAATTTCTTTATTTGATAAAAAATAAAATGGATGCTTGTTAATTGTACTCGTCAAACTAATGAAATTATTTTTAAAATGGCAAGCCAAATAAAATTATTTTTGTCTAAAACTTTGGTTATATCACTAATATATATATATTGACATACATAGGTTGGATCAATGAAAAATACTTTTAAAAAAATCGAATCACAAATTCAGAACTAAACACTACTTAACTATACTAGTCAAACTGATATCTGACTGTTAAAATGACAAATCAAATAAAATTATTTTGATATGAAACTTTGCTTATATCGCTAATATATAAATATATTAATATCCATATGGTTAGATCAATGAAAAATATTTTTAAATAAATAAAAACACCAATTTAGGACTAAACACTAGTTAGTTATACTAGTCAAACTGATGCCTGACTGTTAAAATGGCAACCAAATAAAACTAATTTGATCTGAAACTTTTGTTATATCACTAATATATATATATATATATATATATATATATATATATATATATATATTGGAATCCATACGGTTGAATCGATAAAAAATATTTTAAAAATATTGAAACACCAATTTAGGACTGAACACTAGTTCTTAGTACTAGTCAAACTGATGTTTGACTAGTAAAATGGCAATCCAAATAAATTTATTTTGATGGAAAACTTTGGTTATATCTTTAATATATATATCTATTGATATCCATACGGTTGGATCAATGAAAAATATTTTTAAAAAAAATGAAACACTAATTGAGGACTAAACACTAGTTAGTTGTACTAGTCAAACTCATGCTTGACTTTTAAAATGACAAACTAAAAAATATTATTTTGGTCTAAAACTTTGGTTACATCACTAATATATATAATTATTTACATCCGTAGAGTTGGATAGATGAAAAATATTTTTAAAAAAAATTAAAACACCAATTCAGGACTAGTTGTACTAGTCAAACTGATGTTTGACTTTTAAAATGGCATACCAATTAAAATTATTTAAATCTGAAACTTTGGTTATATCATTAATATGTATATCTATTGATATCCATACTGTTGGATCAATGATTATTTTCTTAAAAAAAATTGAAATACCAGTTCATGACTAAACACTAGTTAGTTGTAATAGTCAAACTCATGTTTGACTATTAAAATGACAAGCCAAATAAAATTGTTTTTATCTAAAACTTTGGTTATATCACTAATATATATATATATATATATATTTACATCCGTACGGCTGGATCGATAAAAAATATTTTTTTTAAAATCGAAATATCAATTCAAGACTAAACACTAGTTAGTTGTACTAGCTAAAATGATGTTTGACACTTAAAATGGAAAACCTTATAAAATTAATTTAATCTAAATATTTGGTTTTATCAATAATTTGTATATCTATTGACATCCATACGGTTGGATCGATAAAATATATTTTTAAAAAAATCGAAACACCAATTCAGGACTAAACACTAGGTAGTTATACTAGTTAAAATGGCAACCCAAATAAAATTATTTTGATCTAACACTTTTGTTATATTAGTAATATGTATATCTAATAACATACATACTTTGGATCGATGAGAAATATTAATATGATAACATCAATTTCAAATTTATTTTATTTGTTTCATAACAAAAAGTTGCATATTTAGAAAATTAATTTAAAATATTATAAAATTATTATGAGAGTGTGAGTAAGACATATTATATTAATTTTATTTTTTTTGAGATTTTTTAACATTATTATTTTGACAGTCATTTCCTAGATATTATAGCAATCATAATTTAGTGACTTAAGTTTTAACACTATTCCTCCTACTTAAAATAACTATTGCACCATCCAATCGTACAAATGTTAAAATGGATAAAAAATGTTAAATCCAAAATTTAAATAAATATTAATCATTATAATATTTAAATTTTGACAAATAAGGTATAAGTATACATAATTATAAAATCCATGGCACACCTTTTTTGGGGGAATTTGTAATAAATAGAATATGTTGCCCAGTAATAATACAATTGTTTAAAGGGGTCACATATAATTGTTGAGATATTTTGAACAAGTATAAAAATATAACAGTTCTTTATATTTATATAAAAATTGTTACAAACTCTCTCAAGAAATACTGATGTTCTTGAGAGCTACTAGGTCGAGATAATCACTAAACTGTTTTTATATAATAGCTACTAATCCATCTAAGATATGCATTATCAATTACTAACATAAAAAGATACATATCTTTAATTGAATACATAAAGTCCTATCACTCAGAACGTAACAAATATTCATCCCTCAAAATAAGGAACTTAATCAATCTTAACAGACGGCCTTCGGATGCTGATGACATGCAAATACTGATGATGCATCAAATCCAGACCAGACATCAAATACTGATGACATCTAAAATACAGTCAGATTGTGAGCTTCTTCTGATCATTGAGAATCATCACGTAACAATCTGCCCCAATTTATGGTTAATGTAATGAAGCACAAATTTCATTCTGAATGATGCCAAAGCCATTCTCAAATTACATTCACTATCTTCATATATAAAATCTTGAAAAACCCTCTCTCAAAAAGTACATAATTTCCTCTCTAACATCAACAAAATTTATCTTCCTTTATACAATCTTTATGGCTTCAACTTTTTCGAGATGTGAAGAAGTAACTCCTTCACCAAGATTGCTAGTCAGAATATTTGTGTCCAGTAAATCAGATCTCAGAATTTCCATTCCCGAATGACCAGTACATCCTCTGGTTCCAATTTGGACAAGCTTCAGCCTTTCAATATGCTACACCCAAGAAGGTTTCTTGATGGACTCATCAACTTCTTTTTGTTCTAAACCAGAATCTTCTAGCCGTGCAAACACATATTTAATATGTTTGAACTCTTTACGATAACTGAATTAACCAACATCATTTCATCTTCTAACCTGTTTTTGTTATGATTCAATTTTAAAAATATTACATATTATTTTAATTTTAAAACTTGTTTATTTTAAATTTATTTATATATTTGAGTACTTATAAATGTAAGTAATTTATTTTTTGGTGGTATTTAACTCTTTCTAGAACTGCCTTCAAAAATTTTATTAAAATTAATTATTTTTAAAATTATAATTTTTGATAATTTTTATTTTTATTTAAAAATGAAAAAATGTTTATTGTTAGTCTACGCTGACAATTATGGCAGTGTAGTGTAGCATCTCTTGCAACTTGAGTGACACTTGTCGTAAAAAAATATCCATTTAATGTAATTTTTTATTTACTTTTAAAATATTTAAAAATAAGTATTTATATAAACATTTTTTAGAGATCATTACTTCTGAAATAATAGGTCTTCAACTTCGTTAAATACTAATTTGTGATAAACATTGGTTTCACAAAAATAATACAAAATCATTGTACTCGTAGTAGTTGTACAACAGTTTAGAATTAATAATTTCTATGACGTTGGGACTTTCTGTTTTACAATGGTTAAGTGAGACTAACATGTCCTCTATAATCAAACGCCATATTACGTCATAAAAATCATTGTTTGATATATTTTCAAATAATTGTAAGCGAGTCTCATATAAATATTAATCATTTTACCGAATTTTCGTTATAAAATCATTCAAGATAAGTTTGATTATTTTTTTATATTTTTAATATGACTAAAATCTCTATACTTTAACATTCGTACGGTTGGATTGTTCAAAAATCATTTAAAAAATAATTTTGTTGGTCGAGTTCGAATCTCATTCTAAGGAATATTACTTTTACCAGATTTTCCTTATAAAGTCATGCAAGATAAGTTTTTTTATAATTTTTTCAGATGACTAAAATTAATATATTTTAATATTTTATGGTAGGATCGTCTAAAGAATAATTTTAAAAAAATATTTTGTTATTCGGGAATGAATCTCGTTTAAGGTAGTAGTAATTTTACAATTTTTTCCTTATATAGTTATTGAAGATAAGTTTGATTTTTTTATAATTTTTTCATATGACTAAAATCTATATACTTTAACATTTTTACAGCTGGACCATTCAAAAAATTAATTAAAAAAATAATTTTGTTGATGGGGAATGAATCTCATTATAGGGAATAGTTACAAAGTCATGCGAGATAAGTTTGATATTTTTCATAATTTTTTCACGTGACCAAAACCAATATAATTTAACATCGATACAGTTGGATCGTCTAAAAAATAATTTTAAAAAATAATTTTTTTATTCGCGAATGTATCTCTTTTAGGGTAATAGTACTTTTACCCAAAAAAATTTATAAATTCATTCAAGATAAGTTTGAATTTTTTTACAAATTTTCATATGACTAAAATCTATATACTTTGACATCCGTATGGTTGGATCGTTTAAAAAAATATTTTTAAAAATTAAAATGATTATTCGGATTCAAATATAAGAATTCAATATCATACAATTGTTTTCTTAAAAACCGTTGTGTGATACCTTAAGAAAATCAGGAGATCTTATTGGGCCAACTAAGTGATTTATGTGAAGTCAATCAATGAGAAAGATTTTTCCAACTAAGGGATACGGGTGAAATATTTTTCACCGATCAGGTGGTGCCACGTTTTCTTATAAATAGATAATAAAACCACCCTTTTCATAAATACTTGTGTGAGAGGTAAACTGTAATACCCCGAATTTTCAGAAAATAGTTATATTTAAATATTTAGCTAAAACTCCAAATTAAATCCAATAAAAAGAATAAGTTTCTAGTTTTTCATAGAATTCTAATATCCGAGACAGAAATAAAATCATCTAAGCTGAAAATAAAGCAAATCTTGGGAGACACAACTCCAATACAAACATAATCATTAAAATATTATTCCAAAGCAAGCTCAAATCAAGTCCACCTTTAAGATGTCCCAAAAGCTAAGCACCTGAAAATTTGTGAGTAATGAGCGAAGAGCCCAGCAAGGAAAACAATTCTACACTAGTGGATCAAGTATCATAATTTTATAAAACAAAAATCATTTTCCAAAATCCATATGACATAAGATATAAAATTCCACAGCTCGCTAAGGCCACAAATACTTGATGACACAGTTTCAAAAGTTCATAAATTTTGTCAATAATGCGCCCCTTACTAAGGTATCATAGAGTTGTGCGCTCCCGAAGGCATCATAAGTAGCACTCCCTAGTAAGGTATCAAAGGCTAGTTCCGGAACTATACGCAATTACTAACAGGGTTCATAAGTCAGAGCTCACTGGGAATTCTTATTTCTAAAACAGGGTACTTGATCCATAAATTTTAAAACAAAAACAGTGCAAAAATACTTAAAGATTTTAAAATAAAACAAAGGTTGAAGAGTTAACTTACCTTATATGCAAAAATGGTGATCCAAAATATTGCCAAACAAATCCTAAGTTTCAAATAATCAAACCAATTAAAATTAATAAATAATCCATATATAATGGTAAGGCGTAAACATTATAAGTGTGGAAAAGTCAAAAAAATATTTAATAAAAGAAAAATAAAAGTATTTCTTGAAAATGCACGCAGTAAACTCATAACTCAGAGGTCTAGCCTAAAAGGCGATCTACAGGAAGTTAACCTATGCTATGATACCAACTGTAATACCCCGAATTTTGAGAAAATATTTATATTTAAATATTCATCTAAAACTCCAATTAAATCCATAATAAGAATAAGTTTCTAGTTTTTCATAGAATTCTAAAAATCCGAGAAAAAATAAAGCAAATCCTGCGAGACGCAGCTCCAATACAAACATAATCACTAAAATATTATTCCAAAGCAAGCTCAAATCAAGTCCACCTTAATGTCCCAAAAGCTAAGCACCTGAAAATTTGTGAGTAATGAGCCAAGATCCCAACAAGAAAAAAAATTATACACTAGTGGATCAAGTATCATAATTTTATAAAACAAAAATCATTTTCCAAAATCCATATGACATAAGATATAAAATTCCACAGCTCGCTAAGGCCACAAATACCTGGTGACACAGTATCAAAAGTTCATAAATTCTGTCAATAATGCGCCCCTTACTAAGGTATCATAGAGTTTGCGCTCCCGAAGGCATCATAAGTAGCACTCCCTAGTAAGGTATCAAAGGCTAGTTCCGGAACTATACGCAATTACTAACTGGTTCATAAGTCAGAGCTGACTCGGAATTCTTATTTCTAAAACAGGGTACTTGATCCATAAATTTTAAAACAAAAATAGTGCAAAAATATTTTAAAGATTTTAATATAAAATAAAGTGTGAAGAGATAACTTACCTTATATGCAAAAATGGTGATCCAAAAATATTGCCAAACAAATCTAAGTTTCAATAATCAAACAAATTAAAATTAATAGAAAATCCATATATAATGGTAAGGGCGTAAACAATATTACTTCAATGTTTATATACAAAGAACATATACCATTTTGATAATTCTGAACAATAAATAAGAAAAGAAAGTACATAATACACTTTAATACAAAATTATATTTTAGTAACATGCAATTTACAAAATCATATAATAGTTTGAAAATTAAATATATATCATTTCAACTAAAACGTAAAATCATGCATCATTGTTCTAAAATAATTGAGATCACGTATAAATAATGTATTGCACTTCTTGTATAAATCATTTAATAAAAAAATAGTTTCTTATGCATCAAATCTTAAGACTTTCTAAGTATACTATATATCCATTTATATAATATTATATTTTACAATCTAATATACAAAGATTTAATGCATAATCATGCATATTTAATACAAACTATAACTTTGGGAGCACATGAAAATTTATACGACCAATGTCAAAAAAAAAATAATAAATATCTTGTAGGAAAGAATATTTTAATAATTAATTTGAAAGTAATATCATTGACATATTTGTACAAACAATGTAAACAATAACATGCTCTATAAAATAAGGAGGATGTTTAACCATAGCTAAAAAGTAAACATTTCATAGGTAGTAATAGTTTAAATGCATAGTAAAAATATAGAATAAGATATAAACATGTACTTATGCTGAAAAAGAAAAAGTAGAATAAAAACATACCTGATAAAAGATTATTGTGCAAACAAAAATGAACCTCATACAAGTCTAATTATTTAGAAATTTGTTTAAAACCCACTCCTAGGTTTGTGGTAGTTATCACCACTACTTTTGAACTCACGCACACATTATCCTACATTATCTTTTTAGGAGTAGTTTTTTGACTACGTAAACTATCGTAAAGATAAAGTATACTTAATTATATAAATATTTATAACCAAATACATTATTTTGTAATGTATTAAATAAATCTACATACATAACATGTCATCCTACTATTTGTTAAACTATACATATAAGAAAATATAATTTTTTTATCAAAACAAAGAATTTTAAAATTCCAAAGACAGATATATATTTGTAAAAAAAATCCGGGTTACTCAATTCTACCCTACTAACAAAATTTGGTCCCAAAAATTTTAAAATACCAAAAATATTTAAGATACCAAAAACATATAAGTGTGGAAAAGTCAAAAAAATATTTAACGAAAGAAAAATAAAGTAGTTTCTTGAAAAATGCACGCAGTAAACTCATAACTCACACGTCTAGCCTAAAAGGCGATCTACATGAAGTTAACCCTATGCCTTGATACCAACTGTAAATACCCCCGAATTTTCAGAAAATAGTTATATCTAAATATTCAGCATAAAACTCCAAATTAAATCCCATAATAAGAATAAGTTTCTAGTTTTTCATAGAATTCTAAAATCCGCGACATAAATAAAATTATCTAAGCTGAAAATAAAGCAAATCCTGGGAGACAGCAGCTCCAATACAAACATAATCACTAAAATATTATTCCAAAGCAAGCTCAATCAAGTCCACCTTTAAGATGTCCCAAAAGATAAGAACCTGAAAAATTTGGTTGCTAATGAGCCAAGAGCCCAGCAAGAAAACAATTCTACACTAGTGGAATCAAGTATCATATTTTATAAAACAAAAATCATTTTCTAAAATCATATGACATAAGATATAAAACCTGGTGACACAGTATAAAAGTTCATAAATTCTGTCACCAATAATGCGCCCCCTTACTAAGGGTATCATAGAGTGTGCGCTCCCGGAAGAGAGGCATCATAAGTAGCACTCCCTAGTAAGGTATCAAAGGCTAGTCCGGAACTATACGTATTTACTAACTGGTTCATAAGTCCGAGCTCACTCGAAATTCTTATTTCTAAAACAGGGTACTGATCCATAAATTTTAAACAAAAACAGTGCAAAATATTTAAAAGAGTTTTAATATAAAATAACGTGTGAAGAGTTAACTTACCTTATATGCAAAAAGGGTTGATCCAAAAATATTGCCAACAAATCCTAAGTTTCAAATAATCAACCAATTAAAATTAATTAGACAAATCCATATATAATGGTAAAGGCCGTAAACAATATTACTTCAATGTTTATATAACAAAGAACATATACCAGTTTGATACTTCTGAACAATAAATAAGAAAAGAAAGTACATAATATACTTTAATACCAAAATTCATATTTTAGTAACATGCAATTTACAAATCATATAATAGTGTGAAATTAATCTATCTCACTTCAACATAAAAACATACAAATCATGCATCATTAGTCTAAAATAATTGAGATCACGTATAAATACTTATTGCAAATTCCATGTATAAATCCTTTAATACAAAAAATTGTTTTCTTATGCATCAAAAATCTAAGGACTTTTCTAACTTAATATCCATTTAGATAATATTATATTACACATCTAAAGATACAAAGATTTAATGCATAATCATGCATATTTAATACAACTATAACTTGGAGAACATGAAAATTTATACGACCAATGTCAAAAAAAATAATAAATATCTTGTAGGAAAGAATATTTTAATAATTAATTTGAAAGTAATATCATTGACATATTTGTACAAACAATGTAAACAATAACATGCTCTACTAAATAAGGAGGATGTTTAAACCATAGCTAAAAGTAACACATTTCATAGGTAGTATAGTTTAAATGCATAGTAAAAATATAGAATAAGATATAAAACATGTACTTATGCTCAAAAAGAAGAAGTAAATAAAACATACCTTGATAAAAGATTGTTGTGCAAAACAAAATGAACCTGATACAAGTCTAATTATTTAGAAATTTGTTAAAACCCACTCCTAGGTTTGGGGTAGTTATCACCCACTACTTTTGAACTCACGTACACATTATCCTACATTATCTTTTTAGGACTAGTTTTTGACTAAAAAAAACATCTAAAGATAAAGTATACTTAATTATATAAATATTATAACCATACATTATTTTGTAATGTATTAAATAAAATCTACATACATAACATGTCAATCATACTATTTTGTAAACTATACATATAAGAAAATATTATTTTTTATCAAAACAAAGAATTTAAAATTTCAAAGACAGATATATTTGTAAAAAAAATCTGGGTTATCATATTCTACCCTACTTAACAAAATTTGGTCCCAAAATTTAAAAATACAAAAAATATTTAAGATACCAATAACATATAAGTGTGGAAAAGTCAAAAAAATATTTAACGAAAGAAAAATAAAAGTAGTTTCTTGAAAATGCACGCAGTAAACTCATAACTCACAGGTCTAGCCTAAAAGGCGATCTACATGAAGTTAACCTATGCTCTGATACCAACTGTAATACCCCGAATTTTCAGAAAATAGTTATATTTAAATATTCAGCTAAAACTCCAAATTAAATCCATAATAAGAATAAGTTTCTAGTTTTTCATAGAATTCTAAAATCCGAGACATAAATAAAATCATCTAAGCTGAAAATAAAGCAAATCCTGGGAGACGCAGCTCCAATACAAACATAATCACTAAAATATTATTCCGAAGCAAGCTCAAATCAAGTCCACCTTTAAGATGTCCCAAAAGTTAAGCACCTGAAAATTTGTGAGTAATGAGCCAAGAGCCCAGCAAGAAAACAATTCTACACTAGTGGATCAAGTATCATAATTTTATAAAACAAAAATCATTTTCTAAAATCCATATGACATAAGATATAAAATTCCACAACTCGCTAACGCCATAAATACCTGGTGACACAGTATCAAAAGTTCATAAATTCTGTCAATAATGCGCCCCTTACTAAGGTATCATAGAGTGTGCGCTCCCGAAGGCATCATAAGTAGCACTCCCCAGTAAGGTATCAAAGGCTAGTTCCGGAACTATACGCAATTACTAACTGGTTCATAAGTCAGAGCTCACTCGGAATTCTTATTTCTAAAACAGGGTACTTGATCCATAAATTTTAAAACAAAACAGTGCAAAAATATTTAAAAGATTTTAATATAAATAAAGTTTGAAGAGTTAACTTACCTTATATGCAAAAATGGTGATCCAAAATATTGCCAAACAAATCCTAAGTTTCAAATAATCAAACAAATTAAAATTAATAGAAAATCCATATATAATGGTAAGGCGTAAACAATATTACTTCAATGTTTATATACAAAGAACATATACCATTTTGATAATTCTGAACAATAAATAAGAAAAGAAAGTACATAATACACTTTAATACACAATTATATTTTAGTAACATGCAATTTACAAAATCATATAATAGTTTGAAATTAAATATATATCACTTCAACTAAAACGTAAAATCATGCATCATTGTTCTAAAATAATTGAGATCACGTTAAATAATGTATTGCAATTCATGTATAAATCATTTAATAAAAAATAGTTTCTTATGCATCAAAATCGTAAGACTTTCTAATATATATATATCCATTATATAATATTATATTTACAATCTAATATACAAAGATTTAATGCATAATCATGCATATTTAATACAACTATAACTTTGGGAGCACATGAAAATTTATACGACCAATGTCAAAAAAAAATAATAAATATCTTGTAGGAAAGATATTTTAATAATTAATTTGAAAGTAATATCATTGACATATTTGTACAAACAATGTAAACAATAACATGCTCTATAAAATAAGGAGGATGTTTAACCATAGCTAAAAAGTAAACATTTCATAGGTAGTAATAGTTTAAATGCATAGTAAAAATATAGAATAAGATATAAAACATGTAATTATGCTGAAAAAGAAGAAGTAGAATAAAACATACCTTGATAAAAGATTGTTGTGCAAACAAAAATGAACCTGATACAAGTCTAATTATTTAGAAATTTGTTAAAACCCACTCCTAGGTTTGTGGTAGTTATCACCCACTACTTTTGAACTCACGTACACATTATCCTACATTATCTTTTTAGGAGTAGTTTTTGACTAAGTAAAACATCTAAAGATAAAGTATACTTAATTATATAAATATTTATAACCAAATAATGTATTAAATAAAATCTACATACATAACATGTCAATCATACTATTTTGTAAACTATACATATAAAATATTTTTTTTATCAAAACAAAGAATTTAAAATTCCAAAGACAGATATATTTTGTAAAAAAAATTAGGGTTCATATTCTACCCTACTTAACAAAATTTGGTCCCAAAATTTAAAAATACCAAAAATATTTAAGATACCAATAACATATAAGTGTGGAAAAGTCAAAAATATTTAACGAAAGAAAATAAAAGTAGTTTCTTGAAAATGCACGCAGTAAACTCATAACTCACAGGTCTAGCCTAAAAGGCGATCTACATGAAGTTAACCTATGCTCTGATACCAACTGTAATACCCCGAATTTTCAGAAAAGTTATATTTAAATATTCAGCTAAAACTCCAAATTAAATCCATAATAAGAATAAGTTTCTAGTTTTTCATAGAATTCTAAAATCCGAGACATAAATAAAATCATCTAAGCTGAAAATAAAGCAAATCCTGGGAGACGCAGCTCCAATACAATAATCACTAAAATATTATTCCAAAGCAAGCTCAAATCAAGTCCACCTTTAAGATGTCCCAAAAGCTAAGCACCTGAAAATTTGTGAGTAATGAGCAAGAGCCCAGCAAGAAAACAATTCTACACTAGTGGATCAAGTATCATAATTTTATAAAACAAAAATCATTTTCTAAAATCCATATGACATAAGATATAAAATTCCACAGCTCGCTAACGCCATAAATACCTGGTGACACAGTATCAAAAGTTCATAAATTCTGTCAATAATGCGCCCCTTACTAAGGTATGGTATCATAGAGTGTGCGCTCCGAAGGCATCATAAGTAGCACTCCCTAGTAAGGTATCAAAGGCTAGTTCCGGAACTATACGCAATTACTAACTGGTTCATAAGTCAGAGCTCACTCGGAATTCTTATTTCTAAAACAGGGTACTTGATCCATAAATTTTAAAACAAAAAAGTGCAAAAATATTTAAAATTTTAATATAAAATAAAGTGTGAAGAGTTAACTTACCTTATATGCAAAAATGGTGATCCAAAATATTGCCAAACAAATCCTAAGTTTCAAATAATCAAACAAATTAAAATTAATAAAAATCCATATATAATGGTAAGGCGTAAATAATATTACTTCAATGTTTATATACAAAGAACATATACCATTTTGATAATTCTGAACAATAAATAAGAAAAGAAAGTACATAATACACTTTAATACAAAATTATATTTTAGTAACATGCAATTTACAAAATCATATAATAGTTTGAAATTAAATATATCACTTCAACTAAAACGTAAAATCATGCATCATTGTTCTAAAAAATTGAGATCACGTATAAATATATTGCAATTCATGTATAAATCATTTAATAAAAAAATAGTTTCTTATGCATCAAAATCTTAAGACTTTCTAAGTATATATATCCATTTATATAATATTATATTTACAATCTAATATACAAAGATTTAATGCATAATCATGCATATTTAATACAACTTTGGGAGCACATGAAAATTTATACGACCAATGTCAAAAAATAATAAATATCTTGTAGGAAAGAATATTTTAATAATTAATTTGAAAGTAATATCATTGACATATTTGTACAAACAATGTAAACAATAACATGCTCTATAAAATAAGGAGGATGTTTAACCATAGCTAAAAAGTAAACATTTCATAGGTAGTAATAGTTTAAATGCATAGTAAAAATATAGAATATGATATAAAACATGTACTTATGCTGAAAAAGAAGAAGTAGAATAAAACATACCTAGATAAAAGATTGTTGTGCAAACAAAAATGAACCTGATACAAGTCTAATTATTTAGAAATTTGTTAAAACCCACTCCTAGGTTTGTGGTAGTTATCACCCACTACTTTTGAACTCACGTACACATTATCCTACATTATCTTTTTAGGAGTAGTTTTTGACTAAGTAAAACATCTAAAGAAAAGTATACTTAATTATATAAATATTTATAACCAAATACATTATTTTGTAATGTATTAATAAAATCTACATACATAACATGTCAATCATACTATTTTGTAAACAATATATAAAATATATTTTTTTATCAAAACAAAGAATTTAAATTCCAAAGACAGATATATATTTGTAAAAAAATCCGGGTTATCATATTCTACCCTACTTAACAAAATTTGGTCCCAAAATTTAAAATACCAAAAATATTTAAGATACCAATAACATATAAGTGGGAAAAATTTAAAAATCCTAAGTTTCAAATATCAAACCAATTAAATTAATAAATAATCCATATATAATGGTAAGTACTACACAAGACACATTATGATCAAAATTATCAAGTCACTTACCCTTTACATATACTTTGAAAATATTAAAAAAAATCTTATTTCATACATATTATGATGATTATTGTAATGTAGTTCTTGGATTTAAGCTTGGATGTAAAAAATAACATTTCTAAAAAATTGTTAAAAATATTTATTATTGGTGATAGTATATAGTGACTAATCTCAATGTTAATAGTATGAGTTTAATATAGACCAATTTTTTAAAATAGAAGTTTCATACTATATTTCAAATTAAGTACCCTATTTTTACCATATTCATAAAATACTCTATTATTTAATTTATATTAATTTCTATACTTTAAATTTTATGAATTAGTTTAACACAAATTTAAAACTCATTGTGGTAAGGAAAGTAAACACTTTGCATTGAAGTTTCATGTAAGATAATATACTTGTTAACAACATGTCTACATATCATGTCTACTATCAACAATAAAAGCATATTAACTTTTAATACTTATTTACTTACTAGAGGTTTGTTTAATATGTGTTTAGTATAAGTTTAGTATGACAAATGAAAATTTTTAGAGGACATAAATTCAAAACAAGGAAT